>NW_026555331.1:34238927-34838927 GCF_014898055.3 Talpa occidentalis | reverse complement strand
GCAAGTCTGGAGTCGTGGCCAGAGATTCTGCCCCCTGGGCCTGGACAGGTTGATCTCTAAGGTCAGTTTCTAAGAGTAGATCCGGAGGAGTGTAATTTTCTAGCTGACAAATGAGAAAATGCAGATGGCAATTACTGTACATAAACCGCATTCAAGAAGACATGGGGCCCCTCTGAGCCCTTATCCACTTTTTCTGTCTTCTTGAATAAAGGAGATGATTGGCGTGGGCCTGTCTGTTAGCTGAGCACAGATGTGCGCTTGCAGCTGTAGTACACTACTTGGGCTGTCAGGAGGAAATTGTATATTGTGCATTAATGAACAACTGATTAAATACAGGAAGCTGACTGTCCACCAACGGTGGCTGTGATTCCACTTTGACAGCAGAGACGTAAGATAAGGAAATGCTTTCAAACATGGGAGAGCCTGGAATTGATCTATAACAAATTATTTTACGCCTATGGTGGCTTTGTGGAATTGAAAAAAACCAAACCAAACCACATGCATAATATTCTTTCATTTATTTATTAATCTACTTCCATAAAGTAGTGTGTATGGGGCAATTTAAAATTAAAAACATCTATAACCTGGGCAGCTTGAATATAAGTCAGAAAGAACTCAGAAACCAGAGAGAAAGGGGAGAGAAAATTCTGCCCAGAACCTAAGTCAGGAAGCCCCAGGAATTAAATGTAGTTCTGATGTCCTTGTCTGGCTTTCTCCATCTTCTTTCATATGTTGCCCTGTAGAAGCTCCATTGCCCATGGCTGCCCTGAAAGAAGTAATGAAAATATTCCCCAGGAGTTCAAAACTGGAGTCAGTTGTCTGCTCTTCGTAGCTATTAGAGCCCACATACAGTGCTCAGGACCAGGCATGGCCCCACAGACTCCTGCTCTGCCGTCTTCTCCTTGCACGGGAGGCCACAGCTTACTCCCAGGGTTTGTTCTTGACCACAGACCCTGGGAAAGGAAGTGCCTGTGTGGGCCTCAGCTCCTTTGGTGGGCATCTAGGGGAGAGGTGTCCGCGTGACTACCAGGGGGTCAAAGACTGTAGCTGAGAACAGGTCCTGAGAATAGGCCCTTAGCTGTCAGCCACACCTGGCTGTGAGTGTCCCTTTGAAGTGGGGGTGTGGGACCAGCAGAACAGAAAGAAGCCAAGGGTAGGGAGAGACAGGAGGCTGGAGAGCAGAGAGGGCCTTGAAGGTTGTGTTGAATGTGGGCCCCTGTTCAAGCAGGGAAGTGAGATGGTGAGGTTTGATCCTCATACTCACGAAGCACTGGGTTCCAGCTGCAGTGCCAGGTGACAGGCTAAACATTCAACTCACCAGGGAATCCATCATGTGTGGAGTTTGGCTCCTCTCCTGTCTGAGCTGCCAGCCTGATCTATGTCACTCCCCCTGCTGCTGGTCTAGTCACTGCCCACGCCTGCTCCCTGAGCTGCAGTCATATTGTAGCTCTTCCTTCCCATGAATTTCCCTTCCCAAGATGTAAACCTACACACTCCCTTGGCCTCATACTTCCTCCCTACCTCTGCCCCCCATAGCACCTTACAGTTACCCTTTGAAATATTCACCTCGTTTGTAATTACAGGGATGAGTTCCCTATTTTTGTGGCTGGGCAGCATATTTTGTGTGCATGTACCCTTATTTATTTTGGGGTGCTGTCCCTCTTCTATTCTCAACCTATGTGCTTTGGGTAAAGTTGGTGCCACTCCTGGTCTCTGAGAGTGAAGCATGTGTCCTAGGCTAGGCCAGTCAGTAGAGCCACTGCCCTTGGCTTCAGTGGTGGGTTCAGGAATGACCAGATGATTCAAGTAAGCTATCCAGGGCCTAGAACACTCAGTCTCAATATTTCTTTGTGTTTTGGGAATCACTGACTTTCTCATTTCCACTGACCCAAGGTTGGGTCACATGCATAACCTGAGAATTGAGCAAACCCAGAGGGGAGCAGAGCCAAGAAATGGCAACACCATTAAAGCTCTGAGTCATGTTTTAGCTAAAGCCCACTCTATTGGGGCACATTCCAGTTATGGGAGCCAATCAATTCCCCTTTCATACAGACCTGTTACTGTTGGATTTACTAGCAATAGAAATAATGAAAATGACAGCCTTGATCTATGTCATTTTTTTTTCCATAAGCACAGGGACCATATCTGTGTCCCCAGAGCCTGACTCAGTGCATGGTCCATAGGAATATTCAACAAATGAGTTCATGTGTGAAGAGAGGGAGGAATCAGAGCTTTTCCAACCGCATCACTTCTCCTTTCAGATCTGGAAATGAGACAGTGTGTTGTGGTTTATTTTCTGGGCGATGATCTTGTCACAGAGTCCCACTGGAAGTCATTTTCTTGAGAGGGGGAAGTTGAGTCACTTACAAGTTACGACAAAAGAGGTCCAGGGAAAGACCTGTTGCTCAAAGAGATGTCCAGAATACCTCAAGTTCTATTGGCCTAGCAGCATATTTTGTGTGCATGTACTTTTATTTTCAATTCTCTTCCATTCTCAATCTATGTGCTTTGGGTAAAGTTGACTCTACTCCTGGTCTCTGAGAGTGAAGCATAGTTCTGAGAACTGTGAAGAATTCTTTGTAAGTATATAATGTATTTGCTTATATTGGTATAAAGAAACTGTGAAGATATACAAGAAACTAATAAAAATGGTTCCTGGTAAAGAGTTGGGATGAGAATTGACTCATTGGAAGGTAAGCAGGTATAGGAATGAGGATTTTTATATTATTTGAATTTTGAGCCATATGAATAATGAGAGCCATTATCAGCTCTTAACAGCTGGTGGGCTTGAGGGACATTTATCTATCACCTCATTTTTTCAACTGGGGATGCTGATTTCAGTGGTGGAGGCTCCCATAGGCGGGACAGGAATGGTTTGTCTTGGTTGAGGAAGCGAAGGTAGAAAGAGGGTTGCAGAGCCCAGGGGACCACCTGGAGTGGGGGCCTGGCAGGTCATGCGCCTGACAAAGTGAGAAGGAGAAGAATTAGGCAGGTCCAGGGGAGGGGCAGGGCATCAAAAACAGTCTTTTTTTTTTTTCAGGAACCCATCTGCTTCTGGGTGAACCTGATAGTTTCCAGGACTCCCCTTATCTAAAAGAGTTCCTGCCACTTGACTGCCTGTGTGTCTTCATGCAGATCCTTTCAAGTTTTGAGCCTGTGGACACATTTGTAAAACAAAGGGCCAGTTCTGATGCTCTCATTCTAAGATGCTGCCTTCTTCCCTAGCCCCCCTGTCTGAACACTCCACCCCTTTTAACACACATTAAAACCTGGGAACCAAGCATGTACATTCAGGGCATGCCAAGCTTAAACACTGAAGTGAGCTTCGGAGTCAAGCGGCTAACGAGGGAGGCCTCAGTTCCTTCCTGTGTCTCAGTGCTGCATAGAGGCTGGCTGAGCTGCCCCCACTTACCACTGCGGCTCCCTTGCAGGCCCGCTTATGCCTCCAGAGGCAGTGTGCTTCCTCACGGACAAAGGGGCATCTGCAGCCAGCTCTTAGGGCAGAGCAAGAGCAGCAGAGAACTGTAGACGTTGCTGCCTCTAATGCACCTTAAAAGAAAAATATGTACATGTACAGTTTTGTGTATTTTATATATGAGACATATGTAATGTACTTCTGTGTATTTGAACAATTTGATTACTTATTTACTAATTAATAAGTAATAAATAATTTTTAAAAAAGATTTATTTATTTATTTATATAAGCACTGGTTACAGTCAGAAGTGCTGGGAGGGTGAGAGAATTCACCAGAGCCAGAGCAGGGAGCAGAACAGGCAGACTGACGAAATACACTGCTGAGGGGAGCAGCGGGCGGCAGGAGAGGTCTGCGTGCCATGTGGGACCCTCGCCTGGCGGCCCGGGATGGAACCGGTGCTGCAGAGGCCGCGGGTGCCTTTTTAAGCCAGCGTTCAACCGCTGTACCACTGGGGAGGCCCTAAGTAATAAATAATTTAATAGTTTTAACACTATGAGAATTTTTATGGGCCTGTTTTGAGCCTTCATTTTCTAACTGGGAGTAACAGTATGTGGCTGCAGATGAAGCTCTTCTTCCCCAGGAGGCCCTTGGGGGAGATGGCTGGTCCTGTTGTAGGGTAAGGTAAAAAGTATCAGGCTTTTCTGCCCTCCCGCCATTAGGATAGATGATGGAATCCTATGGCCCTGAATGCATGCCTGATGGCGGGCACCTAGAATAGGGTGTGGGCATAGGTAGATGGTATTCACCTGGGCTGAGACTGGGCTTTTAGGGGCAGTGTCGTGGGGACGCCAGCAGAAGCCGAGAAAAGAAGTAGAGAAGCAGAACAGAAGCCGAGAGAGAGAAGGCCAGAGAGCCCAGATAGAGTGAAGACTTGCTGGGGGCTGGGAGGACTGCCAGCCCCCCAGCATCCCTGCCTGCCACGTACCCGCTGAACTCCAATAAAAGACCTGCAAAAAACCACTGAGGACTCTGACTCCTCCTTTACCCGGTCTGCATGGGATCAGAAAACCTGCACTGTGTCCTGTTCCTGCCCTTACAATTGGCATAAGTCGGCAAGATGATCCATGCAGACGGGTATGGAGCCCTCCGAAGACCTGGAGGGACTAAGGAATAACAGACTGTGTTTGCCTGTGACGACGCTGGAGGCGCCATGGCGGCACAGAAAGTGGACACCGTCCGGGAGCTGCGGGACGAGACCTCAGCTGGAGGAGGAGACGCCCGAGAGGACCAGCCAATGACCCCTGAGGCAGCAGAATCGTCGGCGAAGAGAGGACCACGATTCAGAGCTCGCCAGTGCTGATTCAGGGAGAGGCCAACGAACTTGGCCTAATGGACTTGGACTGATGGACTCGGACTGATGAACTTGGACTGACAACCCCGCCAGAAGGCGGAGGACCTTGGCAGGTTATGTTTTTTTTTAAGAATCTAGGGGTGGCCAGTGGGCCTTGATGGCCAAAAGCAGCCTGTGTATGCCCAGAGCCAGGCGGAGGAGAAAAGCCAACCGAGAAGGCAAAAGCTGGTGCTGATGCTAAGTTGAGAAGCCCTGAGTGGCTGTTAAGCAGCCTTGGTATGCTGAAGCCCTGTGAGTCTCGTAAAATCACCTGTGGGTGATGCTCTGCTCATTCTTTTTTTTTTTTTTTTTGAAATTTTATTTTATTTTATTTTTTTTTAAATAATAAATTTTATTGTTATATTCCCCCATACAATTGCAGCCCCCCCATTCTGACCCCAATCCCTCCCCTCCCGCCCCCGCCCCCCTAAAAGTGTCTCTGGTTCATAGTTTTTTGTTGATTTTGATTTTCACTTTCTTATAGTTATTCATTTTCCTGGTCCCTTATTTAAGTTTTCTAGATTCCTGTTATGAGTGAGACCATCCGGTATTTTTCTTTTTCTTTTTGGCTTATTTCGCTGAGCATGATCCCTTCCAGCGCCATCCATGTTGCTGCAAATTGCATGTGTTTATCTTTTTTGAATGCTGAGTAATATTCCATGGTATATATGTACCACATCTTCTTGATCCAGTCATCTATTTTTGGGCATTTGGGTTGTTTCCAAAGCTTAGCTATTGTAAACAGTGCTGCTGTAAACATAGGGGTGCAGGTGCTCTTTGGAATTGATGTTTCTGTGTCTTTTGGGTAAATCCCTAGGAGTGGAATTGCTGGATCGTATGGAAGTTCTATGTTTAGTAGGTCCAGAAATCTCCACACAGCTTTCCATAGTGGTTGGACCAGTTTGCACTCCCACCAACAGCGCAGAAGAGTTCCTTTTTCTCCACACCCTCGCCAACATTTGTTGTTGCTAGTTTTTTTAATATGTGCCATTCTCACTGGTGTAAGATGGTATCTCATGGTAGTTTTGATTTGCATTTCCCTGATGACAAGTGATGTTGAACATTTTTTCATATGCCTGTTGACCATTTGCATTTCCTCTTCAGAGAAGTTTCTTTTTAGCTCTTCTGCCCATTTTTTGACTGGATTATTTTCTTTGTTGTTGTTGAGTCTCCTCAGCTCTTTGCAGATTTTTGTGATCAGTCCTTTATCATTAGCGTTGGGTGCAAAAATGTTCTCCCAGTTGGTGGGGTTTCTCTTTGTTTTTGTTATTGTCTCTTTTGCTGTGCAGAAGCTCTTTAATTTGATGTAGTCCCAGCTGTTTATCTTTGCCTTCACTATCACTGCTTTGGGTAATGTGTCTGTAAAGATGTCTTTGATGTGCAAATCACGTAGTGTTTCGCCTATATTTCCTTCTATATATTTTATGGTTTCAGGTCTTATGTCTAGTTCTTTAATCCATTTTGAGTTGATTTTTGTGTATGGTGTGAGGTAGTGGTCAAGCTTCATTCTTTTGCATGTAGCGACCCAGTTTTCCCAGCACCATTTATTGAACAAACTTTCTTTGCTCCAATGCATAGTCTTTGCTCCTTTGTCAAAGATTAGTTGACCATAAATCTGTGGGTTTATTTCTGGATTTTCTATTCGATTCCATTGGTCTGTATGTCTGTTCTTGTTCCAATACCATGCAGTTTTGATGATTATGGCTTTGTAGTAGAGTTTGAAGTCTGGGAGTGTGATGCCTCCATTCCCTTCTTTTTTTTTCAGGAGAGCTTTGGCTATTCGGGGTTTTTGGTGATTCCATATGAATTTCATCAATAATTGTTCTATTTCTTTGAAGAATGACATTGAAATTTTGATTGGAATAGCATTGAATCTGTATATTGCTTTTGGAAGGATGGCCAATTTAATAATGTTTATTCTTCCAATCCATGAGCAGGGGATGTCTTTCCATTTCTTTGTGTCTTCTTCTATTTCTTTTAACAGTGTTTTATAGTTTTCTTTGTATAGGTCCTTTACCTCTTTTGTTAGATTTATTCCCAAATATTTGATTTTTTTTGTTTCAATAACAAAAGGGATGGTTTTTTTTATTTCTTCTTCTTCAGATTTATTGTTTGTATATAGGAAGGCTACTGACTTTTGCGTGTTGATTTTGTATCCTGCCACTTTACTGAACTGACTGATGAGTTGAATTAGTTTTTCTGTGGAGTTTTTGGGGTTCTCTATGTATAATATCATATCATCTGCAAATAGTGATAGTTTGACTTCTTCTTTTCCTATTTGGATTCCTTGGATGTCTTTCTCTTGTCTTATTGCTCTGGCTAGGACTTCCAGTATTATATTGAAAAGCAGTGGTGAGAGTGGGCATCCTTGTCTTGTTCCAGATCTTAATGGAATTGCTTTCAGCTTTTCTTTTTTTTTTTTTTTTTTTATGTTTTATTTATTTATTTGTTTCGTTTATACATGCACTGGGTACAGTCAGAAGCACAGGAGGGTGAGAGAATTCACCAGAGCCAGAGCGGGGAGCAGAGCAGGCAGTAGGACCGAAGTACACTGCTGAGGGGAGCAGCGGGCGGCAGGAGAGGTCTGCGCGCCATGTGGGACCCTCCTCTGGTGGCCGGGGAGCAGCCGGGGATCAAACCGGCGCCGCAGAGGCTGCGGGCAGCTTCGCAACCCAGCGCTCAACCGCTGCGCCACCGGGGAGGCCCGCTTTCAGCTTTTCACCATTGAGAATTATACTGGCTGTTGGCTTGTCATAGATGGCCTTTATGATGTTGAGGTATGTTCCTTGTATCCCAGAATTTCAAGGGCTTTATCATGAATGGGTGTTGCACTTTGTCGAAAGCTTTCTCAGCATCTATTGATATTATCATATGGTTTTTATATTTCTTTTTGTTGATGTGTTGGATAACGTTGATTGATTTTCGGATGTTAAACCATCCTTGTGTCCCTGGAATGAATCCTACTTGGTCGTGGTGAATTATCTTATGAATACATTGTTGGATTCTGATGGCTAAAATTTTATTGAGGATTTTTGCATCAGTGTTCATTAGGGAGATTGGCCTGTAGTTTTCCTTTTTTGCGTTGTCCTTGTTCGGTTTTGGTATTAGTGTAATGTTGGCTTCATAGAACGTGTTTGGTATTGTCCCTTCCTTCTCAATTTTTTGGAAGAGTTTGTGAAGGATAGGCACTAATTCGTCTCTGAATGTTTGGTAGAATTCATTTGTAAATCCATCAGGTCCTGGGCTTTTGTTTTTGGAGAGGTTTTTGATTACCATTTCAATTTCGCTGCTTGTAATTGGTCTGTTTAGGTGTTCTATTTCTTCTTTATCTAGCTTTGGGTGATTGTAGAGTTGTAGGAATTTGTCCATCTCCTCTAGATTGTTAAACTTGTTTCCATATAACTGTTCATAGTAGTTACTGATTATTCTTTTGATTTCTGCTGTGTCCGTTGTGATTTCTCCTCTTTCATTGATGATCCTATTTATTTGTGCTTTCTCCCTTTTTTCCTTTGTGAGCCTGGCTAGGGGTTTGTCTATTTTATTGATTTTTTTCAAAGAACCAGCTCTTGGTTTCATTGATCTTTTGGATTGTTTTTTAGTTTCAATTTCATTTATTTCTGCTTTGGTTTTTATTATTTCTTTTCTTCTACTGGTTTTGGGGTTTTTTTGTTGTTCTTTTTCTAGATCTTTGAGCTTCGAGATTAGGTTGTTTCTTTGAGTTCTTTCTTGTTTCTTGATGTGAGCTTCTATTGCTATATATTTTCCTCTTATTACTGCTTTTGCTGCATCCCATACATTTAGGATATTGGTGTCCTCCTTGTCGTTCAATTCAAAAAATTTTTTAATTTCTTCTTTGATCTCCTCATTAGTCCAGTGGTCTTCCAATAGTGTGGTTTTTAATCTCCATGAGGTAGGAAAGTTCCTTGCCTTCTTTTTATGGTTTATTTCTAGTTTGATGCCTTCATGGTCAGAAAAGATGGTTGATATGATTTCAATCTTGGTGTATCTGTTGATGTTTGTCTTGTGCCCCAGTATGTGATCGATCCTGGAGAATGATCCGTGTGCGCTTGAGAAAAATGTGTACTCCGTTTTTTTGGGGTTTAGTGTTCTATAGATGTCTGTTAAGCCCAATTGCTCTAGGTCCTTATTTAGAGCTTTGGTTTCTTTACTTATTTTTTGTCTTGTTGATCTATCCATTGTTGATAGTGGTGTGTTGAAATCTCCCACTACATATGTGTTTTCTCTGATGTCTGTTTTCAGAGAGGACAACAGTTGTCTGATATATTTTGGTGCTCCTTCGTTTGGTGAGTATATGTTAATGAGTGTTATTTCTTCTTGAAGTATTGTCCCCTTGATCATAATGTAGTGACCATTGGGGTCTCTTTTTATCTTTTTGAGTTTGAAATCTGTTTTATCTGATATAAGTATAGCTGTTCCTGCTTTCTTTTTTGGTCCATTTGCTTGTAGGATTGTTTTCCATCCTTTAACTTTGAGCCTATTTTTATCTTTTGTAGCTAAATGTGTTTCCTGGAGACAGCAAAAGGTTGGATTTTGTTTCTTAATCCAGGCTGCAACTCTGTGTCTTTTTATTGAAGAGTTTAGTCCATTTACATTTAGAGTTAATATTGATATGTTAACATCTGTATTTGCCATTGTGTTTGTCTTTCCTTTGATTTTATTTATTTATTCTTTTAATAACCTTTTTTTTTTTTTTTGGCCTTCTTTCATTGTTATTCATCCCTCTGAGGTTCTGGCTTTAGGACTCCTTGTAGTATTTTTTGGAGTGGGGGTTTAGCTGTAATGAAATTCCGGAGTTTCTGTTTGTCTGAGAAGGTCCATATTCTTTCTTCAAAGAGGAAGGAGAGCTTTGCGGGATAGAGTATTCTTGGTTGGCATCTGTTTTCTTGGAGTCTATTGACTATGTCCCTCCACTCTCTCCTTGCCCGTAGTGTTTCTTCGGAGAAGTCTGATGTCAGCCTGATTGGCTTTCCTTTGAATGTTATCTGTTTATTCCCTCTTGCCAGCTTCATTATTTTTTCCTTGTCCTGGATTCTTGGGAGCTTTACTATTATGTGTCTTGCTGTATTTTTCCTTTCGTCGTGGAAGTTTGGTGTTCTTCTTGCTTCTTGTATATCAATTTTCAGCTCCTTCTTCACATTTGGGAAGTTCTCTTCAATTATCTCTTTGAAAATTTTCTCTGTTCCTACTTCTCTCTCTTCTCCTTCTGGTATTCCTATAACTCTTATATTTCCTTTCCTCATGGAGTCAGATAGTTCCCGTAGTCTTTCTTCGTTCTTTTTCCTTCGTACTTCTCTTTCCTTTTCTGTTTTGGTTCTTTTTATTTCTGTGTCTTCAGGAGAACTTATTCGTTCTTCCATTTCATCTATTCTGCTTTCATTGCTTTTCCCAGAATTCTTTAGTTCTTCCATTAATTCTTTGATCTCCTGCATTTCTTTTACTTCCCTCTTTAGGGACTCAATTTCATTCTTCTGATCGTTGATTATTTTTCCCTTATCATTGTTTTCCTTTATGACTTCTGTCAGTTTTTTAATCACGGCAATTTTAAATTCTCTTTCTGGAAGGCTCAGAAGTTCTTCCAAGTTACTGTCGTTGCAATCTGGGGGCTGGTTTTCTTTTTGTGGTGTGCTTTTTCCCTGGGGAGTAGCTAGGTTGCGTGTGGTTCTTCTCCTCCCTACTGTCTGTTTTCTAATTTGCCGTATGCGTTGGGATACTGTGTTGTTGGGACTGGCTGGCATCTTGGGTGAGCTTCTCCGCTCCCCTCTGGTTCCTCCAGGAGTCATCTGTCAGTTTCAAGCAGTTTTTACTGGAGAAAGGTCCCTGTTCTAAAATGCCGATGTGGGGACACACTCCCCTGTGAGCCTGGTCTGCCCCGGCGGTGGGTTCCTGCTCCCCCTCTGGGCTTGGATTGCAGGCCAGAGGGGGTCTGGCGTGGGCGAACTTCCCCCGCTCACCTCTGGCTCCTGAGGAAGCCTTGTGCAGGTAGTCTTTACTGAAGAAATGTCCCTGTTCTAAAATGGTGATGTGGGACACACTCCCTGCGCGTCCGGTCTCAGGCACACTCTTCTGCGTGCCTGGTCTGCCCCGGCTGTGGGTGCTCGCTCCCCCTGTGGGCTCAGACTACTGGTCGGAAGGGGCCCGGTGTGGGCTCACTCCCCAGCTGGCCACTAGCTGCTTCAGGAGCCTCTGCTGGTTTCAAGTCGCTAGGTGGTGCCAGAGATCTCTCCTAGAGCCCTTGGGGAGCTGATTATCCACCCCGTGGGACAGGGAACAGAGCGGGGATGGTAGGGTACACCTCAATGGCTTTGGGGTGCTGTGTCTGCCTTGTGCCCCACCGTCGTGGGGAACGCACGCCCCTAATTTCGTGCCCCGAGTCTCAGTTCCAAAGCCCTCAGGTCCAGGACGCGGGCTGTAGCCCAGTTCAGTGGCGCGGGAATGGCGCCTTTTGAATCCCGCTCCCGTGCCTGGGCGCCTGGTTCCTGCTCACACGGTGAGGGCCTCTGCGCGTCTCCCCGCAAGCCTAGGTCGCAGGCGCGGGGACCTGGGCAGTTGCGATCCGATCAGGATCCGCGTTTGCTTTTCAACCGCACTGCTTTTTCAACGGCTCTGCTTTTCCGCGTGATCCCGTTTCTGCTCCGCGCCGCCTTTCCACGCAATCCCGATCCCGATCCGCGTCTGCTTTTCCCGCCCCGCGCGCTGCTTTGCGCAAGCTTACCGGGCGGCCGGGGCTGTGTGCTGGTCCTGGCCTCCTCCCCGGGGGCGGGGTCTCTCTTCAATGGCGCCCGGAGCTCACCGCTGCGGCAAATCCTGCAGAATTCTCCTCAGCTCCCGTTCACGGGGTGTGGTGGCTGCAATAGTTCCTTTCCACTCCCAGTCCCGCTTGCTGTGTCGTTTGTTCTTGTGGGCCGTTTTGGTTTGTTGTTTCCTCCTCTCTGCCAGTGGGAGAGTGCCGCCTCCGTGGGCGGGGGGGGAGCAGGGTTCTGCGCTTCCCTCCCTTCTAGTCCTCTTTTATGGCCACTTTCTTCTTCGGGTAGTTTGCTGGCGTCACCCGTTTATCTTCCGTGTCCCGGTTCTCACTGGGACCTGCCGCTTTTCCTCCCTATTCACTTTTTTTAATGGGAGATCTTACTCGCAGCGTCTCCTCGCCGCCATGTTGCTCCGCCCCCCGCTCTGCTCATTCTTGAGTGAGGGTGAGGAGCTGAGGAACCTGTCCTTGGGGGATGGGTGGGGAACGTGGCTTGGGGTGGAGCCCAAGCCGCATGCAGAGTTTGGATCCCCGACCCATGTGCTTGTGCAGTGGGTTGGCCTGAGTGCAGGGGTCTGCGAGTCGCATGGGTGGCTATGAAGGCCGAGTGTTGGAGCGACTGCAGACAGAAACCCTGAGGGTTGGCGATTACCCCCTTCAGAATAAAATAGCCAATCTCAGAGCTAGTGCATCCTGGGGGTGGATGCTGTGTGTGCCTTGTAGCCGAGACTACAGCCAGAGAAGGCCAGGAAGCCTGACGGCTCCTGGTGTGATATAGTAGATGTCGTGAGTGATTCCCCTCCCTCATATGAGCAGTGCCTTCGGCAGCAGATTTGGTGGCTCATCTGCTGGTACCAATAATTGTCTTTTGCACTAGGTTGGGGCCCTGCCTGGACTTATTTGTGTTCATTGTATTTTGTTATATTGTGATGTATTTCATTTACTTTTGTGGGCCATGGCTGCAGTGTTCATATTGCCAAGAGACATGTGTTTATGATTTGTATATAGAGACTGATAAAGACTATATGGCAGAAAACCCTGAGGGGGTGGACTGTAGGATAAGGAAAAATATCAGGCTTTTCTGCCCTCCCGCCATCAGGATAGATGAGGGAACCCTGTGATCCTGAATGCATGCCTGATGGCGGGCACCTGAAGTGGGTACACCTGGGCTAAGACTGTGCTTTTAAGGGCGGTGTCACGGGGACGCCAGTAGAAGCCAAAAGAGAAGAAACCCGAAGCAGAAGCAGAGAATGCCACAGAGGCCAGATAGAGTGAAGATTTGCTGGGGGCTGGGAGGACTGCCAGCCTCCCAGCACCCCTGCCTGCCACGTACCCGCTGAACCCCAATAAAAGACCTGCAAAAAACCACTGAGGACTCTGACTCCTCCTTTATCCGGTCTGCATGGGATCAGAAAACCTGCACTGTGTCCTGTTCCTGCCCTTACAGCCCTCTTCTGAGGGTGCTGGGCTCAAAGTGGTTGTAGCAATAGGGAGTTGGAATAGCAGCTGAGAACAGGTTCCACTGTCTGCCAGTGTCCTGAGCCCAGGGCTTTGGCCTCCATGCTGTTACCTCCATCAACTGCCCCGGCATGAAAAGCACCATCAGATGCCAGGTGCCTTCCTGTGCCAGGGGCTTCTGCACTGTGGGCTGCAGGTCCCTCTTACCAGGTGACTGGGATTGCGTTGTCTCAACTTTTGCCCAGAAGGTCATAGTTTACAAACCTTTATTTTTGGAAATTAACTTTTTTCATTGGCTCCTCCATTTGCATCTCTCAAATGTTCCTTTGCCTATTTCCAGCCCTACCAACAGGGACCGTGTAACAAACTCATGTTCCACGCCTGCCTGGCCTGTGTCCTGTTGTCCTGTCCCCTGCTTTTGTGAAGCCCCTGGCAGAAATTTTTGCTGACTGTGAATGGATCCTCACAAGTGTGCCTGCAGCCTGGGGGTGGGGTGGAGGGTGGGGTGCCAAAACAAAGGGGGTGGGACTGGGACACTTAGGTCAAGGCCAGGAGGAGCAAACTAGAGCACCACCCAGATGTGTGAGTTTTCCTTTTTAGTTCTGTAATCTTCAGAAGCCACTTAGGCAATATGACCCCAAGTCTTGGACTGTCACCATTTTTTATTTACAATTTGAATGATATGAAATAAAAAGGAAAACTGGGTAAATGAAGTGAGTTTGGTAGTTTTCTAAAGCTCTTCACTTCTTTATTGAACATTGAGGGGGGCTCCTTAGCATTAACTAAGCAGCTGAGGATGAGGAGCAAGTAGACAGGAGGCGAGAGCAGGGAGACAGCAGCCCTCATTTGCAGTCCTCTGAAGAATTACTTGGAGATAGGGTTTTTGCAACTCTGGGGCAGAATCTCCACCTGGGCGTGTAGGGTAAGGTAAACAAGTATCAGACTTTTCTGCCCTCCCGCCATCAGGATAGATGATGGATCCCTGTGGTCCTGAATGCATGCCTGATGGCAGGCACCTGGAGTAGGGGGTGGGCATGCGTAAGTGGGTACACCTGGGCTGAGACTGGGCTTATGAGGGCGGTGTCATGGGGACGCCAGCAGAGAGCAGAACCATGAGGAGAGCTGAGAGAAGCAGAGAATGCCAGAGAGCCCAGAAAGAGTGAAGACTTGCTGGGGGCTGGGAGGCCTGCCAGCCTCCTGGCCCACCAGCACCCCTGCCTGCTGTGTACCTAGTAAATCCCAATAAAAGCCTGAAAAGCCACCAAGGGCTCCAGGACTCTCTCCTCCTTTACCCTGTCTGCTCTGGTCATAGAAAACCTGCTCAGTGGCCTTCCTGCCCTACAGCATGTTTCTTCTCCTTCACCTGGTAGAGTTTCTTGATGGCAGCTACGGGGTGTGGGTGCTGCTGGGGAAGCTGCAGGGGAGGTCGAGTGAAATGCTGACTCCGCCTTTCCATTATTTGAGGCCAGGTGAGAAGTAGCTCCTGACAAGTGAGACTCACTTCCCGGCCCCTCGGTGCCACATGGGCTGCTCCCCAGGCAGGGTACTGTGGTGCATGGTCAGCATGGCGCCCTTACAGGCCCCTGCCTGTCCCAGGATGACTGCTGGCCTATGCAAGGTGCAGTCCTTCCAGGCCACCGTGCAGCACTAGTTAGGAGTCCCCCGAGAAGCAGATGCCCTGGTTCTCTGTCACTTCCAGCACTGACTTCAGCGTCTCCACCTGCCATGCACAGGCCAGGATCTTGCAAGGCGGCTGGGAACAGAGAGTGCCGGGGAGTACCTGCTGTTTCTGGGTTGGTTGTGCTTCCGCAGGCAAGTGCTTAACTTTCTGGAGTCTCCCTGAGCCCACCCTGCTAACACCCCCTTTGTAGCTCTGGCTGCAAGTTTGGGTGTTGGAGTTAAACAGATTTGGATTCAATCTAAGCACACAGTTTTCTGGAGAAAAATAATTATTAGATAGTATTGAAGAAGTGATAAAGTATGGAGGAACCAGTATTTTTTATCCTAGTCTCTATACTTTTGTGTTTGAAGTATTTCATAAAGTATATTTTAAAAAGTCAATAATATTCAATAAAGATAGACTATTCCATTGCTTTATGGGAAAAAAAAACCTGTCTCATCCGTAGTTGGTACTGATATAATTTGACAAATTTTATGAAAGGGCAATGTGGCAATATTACCTAGATTCAAGGTGTGCATATTCTATGATTAAACAATTGTAAATTTTTGTTGTTGATTTAAAACTACCATTTTTTATATCACACACTTTTACGGATCATGAATTCAGACAAGGTTTGCCTGTCTTTATTTTGTTCCACATCAACTGAAGTCACTTGCTGGTATTTAGACGGCAGATGGGTTGGGCTGGAGGCCTGGAGGAGGCATTACTAAGTTGAAAGGATGTACTCCACTGGCAAAATCAGCCAGGGTGCCTACACGTGGTCTCTCTGGCCTGGCTGTCAGATTGGTCGGATGTGTTATATCACTGATTGATTATATGACCTGGCTGTTTTAAATATGGTTCAAACACCAGCTGTATAGGTATCACCTGGAAGCTTCTTAGAATGCAGAATCTCTGGCCAGCAATCCTGTTTTTAATAGTCTGTAGGAAATATAAGCACACATACAGATATAAGTACAAAGAAGTACTATCTAGAACAGAAGAATTTTGAAACAAATTTCCATAAATAGAATGGTTAAATCATCCATATGGAATACTATGGAGCCACAATTAATGAGGTAAATCTACATATATGGTCTAGAAAGATAACTGTGATATACTATTTAGTAAAAAATGAATCGCAGGACATATGTATACGTATATATATGGTATATATACACAGAGATATGCATATTATGCATTGTGGGGAGCAGATCAGAGAGAGGAGCAGAACAGGCAGATCTACTGAAATACACTGCTAAGAGGAGCAGTGGGCCAGACAGGAGAGGTCTGCTGCTCCATGTGGGTAGCTCCCTGGCTGGGGATAGAACTAATGTCACAGTGGCTGATGATAGCTTGATAGTGCTGAGTTTAACCCCTGCGCCACCAGGGAGGCCCTCTATATTATATTATTGAAAAGATTTTAAGAAATATCTCTATAATCCATCCATCCATTCACCCAAAATTTAAGAAACACAGGCCCTAAATGAATAGTGTTTACCTCTTGGGATAGTGGAAAGATTTCTGCTTTTTTATATATTTCAGTGAACAAAAAAGTGAGTACGAAATATTTTTCTTTTTATTTACATTCAAGTGAGGAAAAAAACCTGACCTTAAAAATAAAAGCGAGTCACTGTATTCTGGGAATATCTGTGCTGAGTAATCATGCTGGAAGGTCATGAAGATATGGTTTCCCGGTCTCAGAAGCCTGTCAGCACAAACTTGCTAACCCTGCAGTTTCCTCAATCTTGTCTACCAAGCCGCTCATCTTGATTTCCAATCTTTTGTTGCAGGTGAGGAATCATTTTGTTCTTCCTCTTTAATTATTTATGCATACATTTTAAATGATTTTTTTTTATTTATGCATACAGGAGCTGGGGTGCAGGCCAGGGGTGCGGGGTTGGGGATGGGAGGATTCACCAGTGACAGAGTGAGGAACAGAACAGGCAGACAGACTGAAAATACACTCCTGAGGGGAGCAGCGGGCGAGTCAGGAGAGGTCTGCTCTGCCATGTGGGTTGACTCCCTGACCAGGGATCGAACTCATGCTGCAGTGGCTGCAGATAACTTCACAGTGCTTGCGCCACCAGGGAGGCACCCATTTAATTATTTTTAAAAGTATGTTTATTGAGGAAAAGTGGACTTAGCAAACCTGTATGTGTTTTAGGGGCTTGGGCTTACTCCTCTACTAATATATTTTATCTTCTCTTAATTTGGATCTTCTTAGATTCCTTGATTCCTTGATGTGCTTAAGGAGTAGATTTTGAAGTGAATCAGTTAAAATATTCCAGCGTCCTTTCTAGGCTGTGGCTCTCAGCTCTGGAGGATGAGAGCTCCGTGTGGAAATGGCTGTTAAACTTCCTCAGGAACACCCATCTGGTGTTTGGGGCCTAGCCTTTTCTCCTAAAAACAGAGACAGGTGCTTTAGACTAGGAAGGATTTTTATTTTCAGTCAGAGAATAACATTGAACTGTGTCACTGGGCGTTAACAGCAGGCAGATTTTGATGAAAAGCTTAACAGCTGATATTTTAGAAAAGTGTTCTGAATGATTTTCTGAGACTAAATCCCAACAAAGGAAATCTGGTTTTCAGTGCAGATCTGCCCCCTATAGGCTAGAGTCTCAATTTATTAGTTTCACCTGGTTTATAAGGCTCTCAATGATGGTTTTTTTTTTAAGGCCCATCCTTTTCTTTAAGACCCTTGTCCTTTTCTCCTCCACTGTACACAGCTGTATCCTGTGAAGGCTTCTTCAGCAACTGCTTCCTTCACTAGTCCCATAGACCTCAGGGGTGGTCAGAGCTGGGCTTGATATGACTTGATGATCAACAGTTGACCAAAAATGGCAGAATTTTAGGGAAAGTGTAGGTGAAGTGCTTTCCTGTCGCCCTGTCTGGGAGCAGTGTATGTTCCCAGTGTGAGTATTGACACAAGGGCGAGAAGTTTCCATTTTGGTCACCTTATAATCAATGATGAACAAACGGGGCATGTCAAGCCCTGAGTTTCAGTAGGTTGTGAAATAGACTAAACCAACTCTGTAAATGTCTCCTTTTTGATGTTTGGTCAAAAACCAACTAAGGGCAAAGACACTTTAACATAAAAGACCGTTATTACGAGTCCTTAGGAAATGACCCATGTTTTATTATCTCTACTTCTGATGAAGAGCAATTCTAGGCCCTGTTGCTGCAAACCCAGCACAGGGCAGATGGGCACTTTACGTGAAATGCACCTGGGCATTGAAACTTCCTCCAAATAGATCACTCTGGGTTGCCTGTGATAAAACAAAATTGGTGTCAGAACATGTTAAAGGAAAACAGGAAGAACACTGAAAGAGGAAACATCTAGAATTCTGGCAGAAAGTTATCTTAAAATTATGCATTTTTATTTTGATAGAGATTGTTATAGGGCAGCCCCGATACAAAACGGGGTGCCTGACTGTGGGTCCTCACCCGCGCACTTAAAAGGACTTGTCAATACTCTACTGCAGGCACATACGAAAGGTTAATAAAAGATTTATTTTCAAGGGAAGGGCAAATGAGGAAATGTACAACTCAGGGAGAAAAATGGGAGACAAAGTTTTAAATGCATCCTACCCGATCTGCCAATCTGGAATCCCAAATGGCACTCCGAGAGCTGGCCGCGAGCCAGGAGATGAGCGAGAGAGAGAGAGACCCCCAAGGCCCACGTGTTTGGTTTTTATACCAACTCTGGCTGCTTAACTCCACCCTCGGGTCCCAGCCACCTTCCCTTTGGTGGTGACGGGATTTGTCTTTCCCAATGTCCTGATGGCTTTGGTCAGGAGTTGGGGTGGAGTCCACAAAACCTGCATGGAATTAGCTCAGGACATCCTTTCCCCCTAACAAGATCTCAGTGAAGAATTCAGACTTTACCTGCCAGGCACCACAGTAAACACTGGACATGGATTAATTCCTTTGCTTCCTCCAGTACTTCTGGGTGGTGAAACTTCTGTAATCTGGTTCTACCTGTGGGTCGAGGAATCGGCTCAGGCAGGATAAACTGCCTGCTGCATGGCACCTCTCTCTCTTGTCACCTCTCCTGTCAGTTGCAAGTCTGGGCAGTCTGACTCCAGACCCGTGTTCCTAACCTCACTCACTACAACAGTAATGCATTTAGGGGGTGACTGCTGATTAACAGGGTACAGGCACGAAGGGGATGGAGTCCCTTCACTGTGGTCAATGGGCTGAGCTTCAGGAGTACACACATCATCTGTGCTGTACAGTGGGGGCCATGGAAATCCTTTCCTGGACTTGGCATAGTTCAGAATAAATTTGGGCAGGTCATTAAATACCAACTGCTTTACCAGAAAAGATGAGTGCAGAGAAGCCCAAGTGGCCTAGTGCAGAGGCAGCTGTGGAGGGAAACCAAGGCCAGAGGGAAGGGTCTTGGAAGGTTCTTGCTAGGTCCTTCTAGGCACCAGGTGTTAAGGCCAAAGGTATGTAGAATAGGATATGCCTTAGTCCACTTGGCAAAATCTTGTTTAATCCCCCTTTCCTCAAGCAAAATGTGAAAACAAAGCATATTATTAACTTCTATTGACGTGCCATTATTTTACATCCTTGTTAATCTTTTGACGGTATACGATTTCTCCCCTTAGGTGTGGTCACTGCAGATTTCCCAACACAGAAGTACCCATAGTCCTCTAGTCCATTGTGCTTCACCCCTTTCCCCACCACTGTACCTTTTCACCCCTCCCCTCTCCTTCCTATCTTTTCCTGGAAAAGTATTATGTTTTTTAAGAGCAAATCTTTCATAATTTTCCCTACAGATCTTAGATGTCAATTTTAAAGAATGCTGACTATAAGTACTTACATTGTCTTCTTAGTTATATAATGCTTCTTTAGTCACTTAAAATTGCTTTTCATTTACCCTCCAGAGTCTTGCTTTCTAATCAGTACTCTCAGCAAGTACTGCTTTTTGCAAAGGGGGATGGTGCCAGCTCAGCTTTCTGGAGGACTGAATGCTCTGGATACTTCTGGTGGGGAAGGATTTGTATTTTTCAAATCTGGAGTTTGCTTGCCCTTTCTCTATAAGGTAAATGGGTTATTATGGGACTCAAACTTTAACTTGGTGTTGATACCACGTTGCTTTTAGGGATTAAGAGAAACACTGATGATCATACACTTTCAACACCAAATTAAATTTTTATTTTAGAATTACATTGTAAAAAGAGACTCACTGTAGTTTAATCCTGGAAAAGATAATAAAAACCACTTAGTATAACATCTTATTTTTGTATTGGCAGTGAGAGCCCTTAGCTTTTATTTTTTTTTAATAGGTGAGTATACTAGAAGCCAAAGAAAAATGTGACATGCCTGAGGTCTCATTGCTACCAGGGGATATCAATCCTGGCTGCACACTGGAAAAACCAGGGGAACTTTTTTTTTTTTTTTAAAGATTTATTTATTTATTTATGCAAGCACTGGGTACAGTCAGAAGCGTGGGAGGGTGACAGAATTCACCAGAGCCAGGGCAGGGAGCAGAACCGGCAGACCGACGAAATACATTGCTGAGGGGAGCAGCGGGAGCGGCAGGAGAGGTCTGCGCGCCATGTGGGACCCTCACCGGTGGCCGGGGAATGAACTGGCGCTGCAGAGGCTATGGGCAGCCTCGCAGTCCAGTGCTCAACTGCTGCGCCTCTGGGGAGGCCCACCAGGGGAACTTTTTAACAATACTGATGCTTGGGTCTTACTGCAGACAAGTGATTAAGAATTTCTGGTCCTGGCACTTTAAACAACTTCTCAGCTGGGGCCTCCCTGGTGGCTCAGGGGTTAGTCTCAGCAACATCAAGCTATCACCAGCCACTGCAGCATGAGTTCAATCCTTGATCCCAGGCCAGGGAGTTACCCACATGGTACAGCAGACCTTTTCTGTCTTGCCAGCTGCTCCCTGCAGCAGTGTATTTCAGTAGATCTACCTGTTCTGTTTCCCACTCTGTCTCTGCTGAATCCTCTCACCCCCCCCCCGCACATCTGGCCTGTACCCCAGTTCTTGTGTGCATAAATAAATAAAAAAACAAAACAAAACAACTTCCCAAGTGCCTCAGTCTGAAGCCAGTTAAGAACCACTGAGCTAGACAAGAATCCAGGCCCTAACCCTGTCCTTTGGCAGTTGCTCACTCTTCATCTCCAAGTCCATAACAGATTTGATTAGCAGATTAAGGAATTCTTTCCTGCTGTGCTCAAGTTGGCCTCTCCCTTTGGAAGCTACCACTTGTCCACTAGCCCTGGGAGACAACCTGATAGTAACACCTGGGCACTGTATCTTGCTGTCTTTAAACAAAATCATAGAAAATAGCTGAAAGTATCCCTCAGTGAAACCAGGATTGCATATTCTTACAGTCTAATTTATTCATCTATTAGTCCATCTGGGCTCTTCTGGGGAATACCAGAGTAATAGCCCTGGGTTACTCGACTGCATTTCCACTCTACCTCATCTGAAATAAAGCAACTTCTCCTTTCTCATACACAGATACAGAATCAGGGGGGTCTAGCTTGGAATTCAACCCTAACCTCTGTGACTTTCTGTGGGTTTTTTTTGTGTGTGTGTGCATGTGCCCATTTCCTATCTGTAAAGAATTATGATGAAACTATTTCATGTGTCCGTCCTTTCTCTCCTCTGGTCTGATCTCCGACAAATGCAGTGTTCTCCATCTAAATCCTGATCCTTTCCAGCTCCTGATAACTTGTCCTGATGAACAAATCCATAGTAAAAGTTAGTTTTTAGGTGTTACCTCCCAGTATCACAGTGCCTGTTTACTTCTGAGAGCACTCACAGGCTCAGTAGTAAGTGGTTTGCTTCTTTCCTCCAATGACTGAAATCTCCAAGGACACAGAGATTATGTCTTTTTGAAACCTATGTCTCTCCCATTCTAGAATCTGGGCTTTCCCCACTATATGTACCTAATGTATGGATAGCTTAACACTGGGTCCACATGATATTTAAGAGGACCAGTATATTTTCAAGCTGGACAGAAACTTACTGTTGTGAAATGCAACTTATTTTACGATGGGCCCAGACACACTGGCTTAGCCCCAGAGCCTCCGAAAGTTAGTGGCACAACTGTCTGAGATCATTCGAGACTTTAAAGAGCTTGAAATTTAATCTCCAAAATGGATACAATAAGCACACAATTACAATACACGGTATTAACTGGGAGAGAAAATTTAAAAAGCAGATAGAAGGTGGAAGGAATCACAGTTTTATATTGGGGTGGAATGTGGGCAGGGTGGGTAATTATGATTGTATATAACAGTTCTCAACTTTTTTAGGTCTCATTTTTACACTCTTAAAATAATTGCAAACCCCAATGAGCTTGATTTTTGTGATTATGATTATTGATAGTTATTTTATTAGAAATTAAGACTGAGTACATTACTTAAGTAATAATAAAGCCATTTGCATGTTGTCAAATATTTGTGAAAATAACCAATTTTCCAAAACAAATATAGTGAGAAGAGTGGCATTTGTTTTATGTTTCTGCCAATTTTTAAAATTTCTCACTTAATAGAAATCAGCTGGACTCCCAAATGTACTGCTGCATTCTCTCTTTTGAGATGTTGTTTTGGTTGAAACCTTAGAAGAAAATTCAGCCTATGCAGACATGTAACTGGAAAAGAGTAAATTTTAATAGTTTTTTCAGATAATGGTGACTATTTTTCATTACATCAGAACTTGACAAGTACTAATTTCTTAGCTTCAATGTGGAAACTGATATTGTATAAATTGATTTTTAGTACTATTATTTTATTTTATTTTTAAAGATTTATTTTTATTTACTTATTTATTTATACAAGCACTGGGTACAGTCAGAAGCGCGGGAGGGTGAGAGAATTCACCAGAGCCAGAGCAGGGAGCAGAGCAGGCAGAAGGACCGAAGTACACTGTTGAGGGGAGCAGCGGGCAGCAGGAGAGGTCTGCGCGCCATGTGGGACCCTCCTCTGGTGGCTGGTGAGCAGCTGGGGATCGAACCGGCGCTGCAGAGGCTGCAGGCAGCTTCGCAACCCAGCACTCAACTGCTGTGCCACTGGGGAGGCCCAGTACTATTATTTTAAAATCCATCCCTCTACCATTCACTTTAGTTTTCTAATATTAAACATTGTTCACTTGACAATATTGGTTCACTGAATTATAGAGGCCTCCTAGATATTGTTACATGTTATATAGTATAAAAAGTCAATTTTTCTTATCACCACTAGCCTTTAAGTATTGGTGAGGTGCTCATGTTGACAGTAATAGATACAAATTTTCCAAAATTCTAATTTTGGCTTAAAGACTTGAATTTTATCACTGGCAACAAATGCTCTCAATTATTTTCCTAGAGATGACTCACAATTAATTTTTGAGAAAATGTATGTCAAATATTCAAGTCTGAACATCCACAGTTTGTCAGTGATTCTTTTAAAACAAAATGGATTTCATGGAAAAAGTGGTTTGTTCAACTCACGACCCAATTGCACTTTTTTTTTTTGAGGAAATCATTAGATTTTAGGGTGTAGGCCAAGTAGACTTTTTGTGTACTCCCTATTCAGTCACACAGAATATTAAAAAGATAAGATCTTAAAGTCTAGGATTAATAAATTTAATCATTTTACACCCTCAACTAAGGGCATTCTTAAGTGAAACTGGCTTTCTCTACTGCAAGTGCATTTGTTACTGACAGCTAAGTGACTAAGTAAGGTGACAGCAGGTTTACTACATTTGCATGGGTGCAAATGTCAATATGGTGGAAAAAGGAATTAATGTTATAAAAACAGGCTTGACCTTTTGAACCCCCTGAAAGATTCCTATGGACCCCCTGAGAGTGGACAATACTGTGAAAATCACAGGTGTACAAGATAGAGACTTTGCAAAATGTGTGAGATTTTGCTAGGTTGAGAGAGGTTAAAAAGGCAGTGTAACCCCTAAGAAGAATGTCTGAGGAACAGCAGGTAGGCGATTTCAGCTATAAGAAGCTGAAAAGACACTGGGAAAGGCCTAAATTACTTTCCTGATGACCAAATAGTCCTAAACCAGACAGGAAGAGGCAGGTTAGAATGAGAGATTTTATTTTGTTTTTTGTTTTGAATGAGAGTTGTAGTTTCAATTTTTATAAACAAAGTTGTTTACATTTATCAGTTATACAATAAAAATGATAATACCATTTCTACTTTTCTCATAAGGAATATTTAGAGAATAAACGCTTTACTCTAAAAATCATGCAGCACCATTGCTTTAATTTAGACAGTATTACTTTTATTAAGCACTATTCTGAATTAAATTTTTACTAGTCACTTTTCATATGCTATATAATTTTATCCTTACAAACTTTATAAAGGGATATCATCATTCATATAGATGAGGCAAATGAAGTCCGAAAAGCCAAGTAACTTTCTTTTTTTTTTTTTTTTTTTAAAGGCATGTTTTATTTATTTATTTGTTTGTTTGTTTGTTTTGTTTATACATGCACTGTGTACAGTCAGAAGCGCGGGAGGGTGAGAGAATTCACCAGAGCCAGAGTGGGGAGCAAAGCAGGCAGAAGGACCGAAGTACACTGCTGAGGGGAGCAGCGGGCGGCAGGAGAGGTCTGCGCGCCATGTGGGACCCTCCTCTGGTGGCCGGGGAGCAGCTGGGGATCGAACCGGCGCCGCAGAGGCTGCAGGCAGCTTCGCAACCCAGTGCTCAACCGCTGCGCCACCGGGGAGGCCCAAGCCAAGTAACTTTCTAAGGGGCATGATTTTCAGCTATGGTTTCTGTAGCAGCTCATACTGTCATCTGCTATTTAAGGTAAATCTGAAAACAAATTTAATTATCAATACATGTATTAATATATCCCATTCAATAGGGTACAAAATGGTGTCACAATTCCAAATACAATTCCAAATTGTATAATACATGCAACCTCTAAAGAGATAGTATATTGTGAATTATCAGAGATATCTTAAATAATACACTAAGCTGATTATTATTAGTAGTGCACTGGCTGATATTCTGTTAAAGCACAGTAACAAAAAAATTGGCATTACAAAATTACTGCTAAGTTTCATCATAGTATGTATTGGATACATATTTGAAAAGATCACATTAATTAGAAGAGAAGGGAAAGCAATTCAATTAATAGTCTCATGCCATCTTCTTTAGCCCTAGGAAGGGTGCTAAGTTTACTAATATAAAAATACAGGGTCTGTACCCCACCATATTAATATGGTTTATTTTCTCTGCCCTAGTTCCTTTGAACATTCAAGCTCTTTTCCCCATGGGTGTACACACATGTGTGTACACACACTTAAATTTATGTCATGCCTCTCCTCCATATTTTAAATAAATATTCTCTGTTTACCTGGATGGTTGAAACTTTGACATTTTAAAAGAAATTGTCAAAATTATTTCAAATTAATCCCCTTATGAATATTTTATTATAAAATAATATAATACAAAGTTCTTTTAGGGAGAATAAAGCTCAAATAAATAGCTACCTAGCTTGACAAAAAATACGTGGTGAAGGTAAGAAATTACTATAAATATTGAAGACATGTTAGCAAAACCTTGACGAGGATTTTAAATTATAGTTGATTAGAAACTGCTTTTCTTCCTAGATTAATGCTAAAATAGTTGTGTTTTGGCTTAAGTTATAACTGGTAATATTTATCCATTTGTATATACACATATTCTTTCTACAGTTTAGATTAAAAATTGTATAATATTAAAATTTAGTTTTTAACAAAAATGTGAATCCATACACATTTCTGACAGTGGGAAATTATTGTAAGTATGTTAAGGAATGCTAAGCATGGGAAATATATCCAAGTTGCAGGATACTTATAATGAAAAAATACAAAAGAAAAACTATTTTCAAATGAATGATTTAACAAATTTGCTCATTTGAATAAAAAGAAAATACCACCATATTTGGACTAATTTCCAAATTCCATGGGGTCCTGAATGTGTGGATCTTGTTGCTCTGCTATTTTGAGGAATAGGTCATTTCAATCAAATCCCCGTGTTTAATACAATTACACTCACACAAAATTTTAGAGTAAAATTTTTTATTTAAAGATATGATTTACAAACATATTCTTAATACAAAAATGTGAGTATCTGCCACTATTTTGTTGCAAATGCTAGACTTACTAGAGTCAGTTTTACACATATGCAAATATGTCACGGCTAGAAAGTTCTTCATGACCAGTTCTTTTTTTGGTGCTGAAGGAGGGTCGCTGGAATGAATTCAGTATAAGACTAAGCAGATTAAAACTGTTTCAGTTATTCCTTTGTAACATGCCTTGTGTCACACATATGAATTGTATATTAGACACATGAGTAAAGAACTTTTGGCAGATTGGAAAGTCCCCAGAATCTCTAGATGGACCTGGTTGCTGATAGCTGATTTCCCGAATGTGCCGCTATTGTAGGTTCCTCCTCTCAGTGAAGTTAAGAATGTACCCAAAAGGCTGCCTGCTGGTTCAGCCATATTTCACTTCTCTTTTCATGCACTCACACTCATCTAATGTCAACCTGATCTTACCAGAAAATCAACAGACTGCCTGAGAAAATATCTTACTTGCTGTTCACTTCATTTGATGGTGCTTAAGGCTATATTAGGATCTCTCCTTGTGATTTTAATTGTATCAATATTTTTTATATATAAGTGGATATCTGCTAAAATAGAAAACGAAACTAAACTTTTGATACCTAAGTTAACAGGAGGAAAAAGTATATAAAAACTGAAAATATACAGTTATCATTATTGTGTATAATATTGCTTTGAGTTGATGAGGTAAGATCAGATATGGGCAGTGCTTTTACAATATATCTATACTCCTGAAACCTTTCAGTTAGTCATTGATCTTGTTTCTGCCACACTGAAATTTTGATCTTTGGTAACCATAGATCTTTCTGGAGAAGGGGATGTGTACACCCTTCAGTGACCTCTACCCTAGCCAGCTTTATCCCCTCTAATTGCTATAAAGGAAGAATGTTATACTAAGTATATTAGTAGCCAGTAATACTGTAGTTGCTAGTGAATGACTATATATTTGTATGAAGCTTCATAATTAAACTTCTAATTAACAGGAGATAAACCAGCAAAGGAGAATTTTGATAACTCATTATCAAATGAAATTACTTATCATTAACTTCCCATGTCCATCTGGTCTTCAAAAATTTGTGCAGTCATTAAATGAAATTTCCCGTCTTTTCCCAAAGGGCATGATACTGCATGTACCTTTACCTAAACATTATGATTAATGGAGACTGCTCTCACGGTCACATTTGTCTGAATGTGAAGTCTGCATTCTTAATGTTTACCACAAACCCAACGAAGTTGATGTTCTCTCTGAAGGTCAGTCAGTTCTTCAACAGTTCTCCAGTTACACTGGCAGGCATATGCACGCGTTCCTTTCTTCTTTACCAACTTGGTTTTTAATTTGTGGAATTCTGGCATATTGTTCCTATTTGTAAAACAGGAAGGTTTTACCGTAATGGTTTTATTCAGTGCTAAAAAACTTAAAAAGTTCTAATTGCTTTATTTTCCTATCTTCACAACATCTAAATGTTAAACACTTTATTCCCCTCACACACATAATAAATGGTATGTTTCAGCATTCTCTTTCTGATGGTATTTCTTCAATATTCAGTATTTTTAATGGCAATCTTCCAGGCCTGTTTATTAAATAGCCTGTTGTAGAATATGACCTAAAGGGCTAAAGAAATGGTCTGTCTTAGCAGAGATGACATATGAGAACAGAGTGAGAAGGATGGTGGCTCATCTGCCTCAGATCCTTATCTACACAGTATTTTAAAAAGCTGCAATATGCAAATACAGGACATATAATAGGCAGGTAATAGGCTTTTGGTTGATTAACTACAGAAATACTTATTTCTACATGTTGAATTCATGTATTTCACTTGTCACTGTAATCTCCTTGTCATATTATCTGCAACAACATAAATGCCTGTATTGAAGTAAATGACAATGTTAAAATAATCAATCAATGGGTAGGACCATCATAAAAAATAACTGCCTGACTTGATATTATAAGTCATTAGAAGCTAATTAAATTCATTGAAAATAAATTATGCTCTTCAGAATCCAGGTATGAATTTATGTAAATATTCTATGGCAGAAAATGGAAAAATTCAAAATAAGATGTCAAAAAATGTGTAATGATGAAATGCAGGATTAAATACTTTAAAAAATAGTGCTATCTGCCTTGTTTGTCACTGCAGGCTATAAAGTGCCCTCTGGTGGTCAATGGGCACCACATTCAGTGCTGTAGTGCATGAAATTAGGGTATAACTTAAAAGGTTACAAACTAATAAAACCTGACAGACTTATTAGGTTGTCTGATTTCAGAACACTGAGATTTGACCAGCTAAGTGACTTAGCTAAGATTATGGTGAGCTAGGCTAAGAACTGAATAAGTTTTATCAGAAAGAAAACCCACAAAATGTGTTTAATGAAAACAAAATCGCTAAATGAAGGAAAATGTCCTTTAGTCTGTCTATAATAAAGTTTAACAAACTTGACATTTGATATGTGATTGAATCCTTGGAGATTTTAGATATAGGAATCATAAATACCCAGGGAACTAACCAGTACATGTCAAATGCTTTTTTAAAGAAGTACGTATTTTAAAAGCTTAAACAATTTATTTCTTATAAGGAAAACACATGATTTAATATGAATGTAAAAGTATTGTATTTAGCTATTACAGAAGGCAGTAAAGTACAGCTTATACTTCTTTTAGGATACAATCATTGCCCCCATTTGTTAAATAAGAATAAGACAACCGACTGCGGCCAGAAGAAACTGGGTCCTATCTACTTTGTGAGCCCAGTATCTAGGCATGGCACAGACTAGGTGTTAAGTTATGTCTGTGTGATAAATGTTAAACATATCTACAAAATATAAAATATATTAATGATTTATATCCTGGTGATGATGGCAGCCTTTTTATTTGTTCCATCTTTTACATTCCAAACATACTCCTAAACATCTTGAGGGCTGAGACAGTATTTTCTACTGATTTAAATAACTACTTATTATGTTTAGTATATTGTTGAAAGACAAGCAATAGTGTTATTTATTTTTAACAATGTAATTGTCTAGTTCTCATTGTTTTATCTGAAGGTTTGTTTCTTTTTAAACCAGACTGCCACAGATCTAAAGTAAACTAATCAATAGTCTTAACTCTGAGACACTAAACACTCCTTGACTACCAGTGAAACCAATAACCTTACTTTATGCTTGTGCTTACCCCAGTTTAGATGTTTCATTTATTCTATTATCCTATATGCACTTTATAAAAGCTGATGATTGATTTTAGTGATACAAGGGATTAACCACTTATTAGGTGAGCCAGAAGACATACATAGCAGTAAAACATGAGCTAATACAAACCTAAAGTAGGGGCTCCTGACCTGGGATTTGGGGACTGCATTAGGTTTTATTTGGGGTGGATGCTGTGAAATCTCTCAAACCGTAGTTTTTCCAAATATTTGTATAGCTGAATTATGTGTGTGTAGAAGATTCAAAATTTTCATAATGTTTTCAAGGTGGTTTTTGATGCGAAAAAGTTTAAAAACTTATAAGAGACGAGAATCCTATAAGTTTACATGAAAATGGCTGCTAGAAGATGTGTGTTGCAGTATATTCTGATTCCTTGTATCTGAAAATACAAACTTTGTTTATGCATAGGTTTAGGGGACCGCTCTTAATATTTATTTGAAAACATGAAAGCATACTTCAAAAACATCTTTATAACATCTTAAAGTATCAGGTAATCAGTAAATATATAATAATGTAGAAATTATAAAAATATGAGTAGGACATTATCCCTATCACAAGCTGGGAAGCTGACAAATACCAGCCTAAGACTTTCAACCTCATGTCAGAGTAAGTGAAATGCTGTAATAGGAATGAAGGGATGTGGACAGAGAGGAAAGGATGAATTTACTCCTAAGTTTAGAGAGTGGTGAGGGAATCATAGAAGATGCAAGGAATTGTACCCTGGTAGGGTGTATGTAAACAAAATGTTGGGAAGGTATTCCAAGAAGTGGACAGTTTGCTCAAAGTCACAGGGAATGGAGGATTGAGTACTTTACTGTAGCTAAATTCTTGTGAAGGTGAAAGGTATATTGAGGAAAGACAAAGCTGGATTATAGTTAGGTGGGGACGGGATTGTGGAGGGTCTTAACTGCCATATTAAGGAATGTGGACATTATTCTGTAAGCATGGGTTTTGGGTAGAAGAATGGCATACTTAAGAGTTATGCTTTAATTCTCAGCAAGGGGACAGTAGTCTGAAAGAAGAGACTGTAGGCAGAAAAAGAAGTGAGGAGACTACTTCTGTATTTGTCCAGAAATAACAAGTCCTTACCTACAGTGACAGCAGACAGATGGAAAAGAGGGAGATGGATGAGAGAAACACTGAATAGGTTTAGGTGAAACATCTTGCCAAGTCCACCAAGAGACAATATAGCAAAATAAGAAATAAATCAAGTTGTATTTTGTGTACATTTCTCTGAGTGAAGTTCTTTAGAAACATACCTGAAAAAGAGATAATCACATGATTTGTCCCACATATAGTCATCATAGCTTACTACCCAGAAATCGCAGGCTATACAACGCAGATGGTCACACGTTCTGTTCAGAGAAAAAGAACTGTATATTAGAGATGTAGATATATTTAAATATGAAAATATGGTTATTTATTCATAGGATATACTACATTTTATTTGTAGGATACCACATAGGATATTCCACGTGATTACTGAATGAAAAACAGAAAGGTAAAGATTAATCTGATATAAATTTTTATATTAAAGGACTAATTATATATCTGAACTTTCAGATTAAATTTCTATAAGAACCAAACCTATTTTACTAAGATCTTACACACTGATACATATATGCACACATTTACATTCAACAGATATAAAATAAACAAAATGTATGAGTATTTTAGTTCAATAGTTTTCAAAAGTGTCTAAGGGAGCTATTCATTTAACTTCTTCAAAGTGCTTCATTTTTTGAAAATTTTAGGGATGATTCCATCACAGAATTTGCCACATTATATTGAAATGAATCTGTCTTCCTTGTAAGCACATTAAATATCTGGGAAAATATCTTACTTGTTTCTGTTTCCCTACTTGACATTAATGTGTTTATTCATTCACTTAAAAATTATTTACTGATATCTTATGTCCTGTGAGATTTCATTTTTATGGATCTTAGATTCTAGTGAAAAGAAATAAAATGATACTCATAATAATCAAATTATATAGTAACTTAGAAGGTAAAGAGAAGTTTGAATGAGGGTAAATAAAACTGGGACGGAGTGGATTGCAGTTTTACAGGCTTGTCTGCATAGGCTTTACTGAGGTCTATCTGAGCAGTTTCTTTAAAGGAAAGAAATGGGGTTAAGAGAAGGTTCTATTAAGGAAGGGAGGAAAAGAACATGGTTGTATGTTGATGGTAAAAATGCAGTGAAGAATCAAATGCTAATTATGCAGGAGACAGAGGGAAGAACTGTAAGAAACATACTTAGAATATAAAAGGGACCCAGTAACTATCTAAGGAACTGAAATGCCACGTAATTCTCAAAACTCAGATACTTTAGGGAGTAAAAAAGGCAAGAATTGGGTATCCCAGATGGCGCAGGGGTTAAAGACAGCGCTATCAAGCTAGTTATCAAGCTATCAGCAGCCACTGCAGCATGACTTTGATCCCCAGCCGGCCAGGGAGCTACCCACATGGCACAGCAGACCTCTCCTGTCTTGCCCACTGCTCCCCTTAGCAATGTATTTCAGTAAATCTACCTCTTTTGCTCCCCACTCTTTCTGGTGAATCCTCTCACACACACCCCCTCCCGCACCTCTGGCTTACACTCCAGTTCTTCTATGCATAAATAAATCTTTAAAAAAAGGGGCAAGAATTATGAACTACAGATGCAAACAATCTGATTTGTGTAATAATAGTAATTAAAAAAAAAGCTTATATTCCTTTAAGTATTTAAAAACTAGAATCAATAGATACATTTGATCCTTAAGATTAAAATAAGCAGAGTTTTTAAGATATCAAAAACTACATGGGAAAGATGAGTAAAAGAATGGAAGAGAACATTTTCATCAAATGATTACATATTCATATAAACAGTACTTGCAAATAATAACAAACAAAAAAATTGAAATATATTCAATTTCACTAATGAATAATTCAAAGTATGGACATTGGACACGGATATGTGTACCTATATACATATATTGAATAGTTTATAACTGTTGTCAGACAACTGTGTCACTCAGTTTGCTTATCTATAAAATGGTTAATAAATACTTACACACCTCATAGAATTACTGAGAAACTAATGAGGTAATATTTGTATAAAGTATTATAATAGTACCTGACATACAATATTTGTTAAAAAGTTAAAATATTATATAAAGAATTAAAATTTAAAGCAACCACAAAATGTTTATACCAATTATGTTAGCAAAAATTAACACCCTCAGACATGTTTGGTGGGTATGTGAATTGCTATAAACTTTTGATAAAAACCTTGGCAGTATTTTAAAATTATACATGTTACACTATCAATATCATTTTTGAATAACATATTACACATTAAAAAAATCACCAGCATGTAAGTATGTATACTCAAGAATTTTTATTGCAGTATTGTTGAAGTGGCAAAAAATAATATCTCCTTGATATCTATCAAACAGGGAAAACACTGAAAAAAATGCAGTACCTTTATATTGTGGAATATTAGGCAGTTGATAAGGGAAATTAGATTTATCTGCTGACCTAGAAGAATGTCCAAAGCAAGGTGCTTAGTAACAGATGGCATGATCTTATTTTTGTAAAAACAACCAAAATTATTCCTGTTTATAAGTTTGTTAAAAATACAAAAGAATGTGAAAGCTTATATACTATACAGCTACTACTATTTCTCTCAGGAGTGGTGGGAATTGAAGGGAGAGAAAGAAATTACCTTTCTCTTTATACATTTTTCAATTTTGGTTTTATTTTTTTCAACTAACATATAATACTTCTGCAATTAAAAAATAACAAAACAAACTCATCACTAGATATTTTAGACTTATTTCCATCTAAAAATTTAGATATGTTAACTTCAAAACTGCAAATAATTTTTGGCCTACAAGTTATTTTGAAAATAAATGCTTTATATTTCTAAAAATATTAATAGTAACAATAACTAACATTAAAATCTATACAAGCTTCATGAGCAATTCCATATTTACTTTCAAACTGTTAGCAATTTATGAAGTTATATTTGTACGTACAGGAATTCAACACAATTACATTTGTATACATTTGAACTTGGATTTTGAATGTACAAGTCAGGAAATGCAGAACGATGGTTCCAAAGCTGCCATGACTTGTTTTCTTATGCATATGTAGTTTATTACATGATTGCACAGAGTGTTAACTTTAATGCCTTAATACATATGAGCAATTTGGCTGAATTATTGCTGTTGTGGGAATGATAATTTAGAATTTCCTGACATTTTGTATGTGTAAAATCTCAGCCATAATGTTAAATACAGCTTTTTAATTTAATTTAAAATTTAGTAGTTTATTCAAATCTATTCACACTACCACATTTTCCTGCAAACACTGTCCTTTGAGAGAAATAAAACTAAATTGCAGCTAAGAAATCATTCCGCTGCTACGATTCACTCTATTAGATCATAATTAGTACCAGTCTATGGAATAATCCAGTCTTGCAAGCAGTTTAAAAAATAATTGGGATAGTAAAATTCAACTTGGCTTGAAAATAATGCCTTGGTTTTATCTATACTTTATTAATGCCATCACAATTGCTACTATAGCTCTTTCTATTTTCCATCAACTATGTAAAAGATTTCAATCTTCACTCTAAAATCATTCAGCATTACTCCCAAGCCAGAGATTTATCAAGAAATAAAACAAATAAATACATGGAAAATGGGCTGGATAGATTCAATTTCCTTTATGCCATGGACACGTAAATCCATGGATAAGGCTTAAATCCAACCCATATAGTCTTCTGCCGAAACTGAGTTAAATCCTCTCAATTCTACACAGTGGACTAGGCAGTCTTGCTGTTGGACAACAGGCAAATAACTGCAGCTGCAATAGCAAAAGCAGCTAGAATTCTCCATCTCACATACATTACACAGCCTTTTGAAAATTAGTATACTAGAAAGCATAATGGATCAGGGATCAATTTATACATTTGAGTCTTTGCTTTGTATTGATTTGTGTGACCTTGGACAGAGCACATTACTTGGGACCTATTCTTGACCACATTCTCTCATACCTCCTGTAACCATTTAACCAATGAATTCTGTCAGTTCTATATTCACAATAGCTCAATGTGCCGTCCTTTTCCTATAGCCAATGCCACTACTCAGGTCACAGCTATCATCATTGCCCCTGACCCCTTCATGATAGTTAAAGTGCTCATTATCTATGCTTGTAGTATCCTGCACTTTCCCTTCACACCACATATTACATGGAAATTAAACACTTATTTGTGGACTTACCTGTTTGGGGGTCTCTAATGGAAACTTACTGAAAGTAGGGAAGGTATTTATTTGTTCACTGCATTGTATCCAATCAATACCTAGGATCTAGCAAGCAGTTTGCTAACTAGTATGTGTTTGATGAATTTAATACCAGTACCTCAATTTCCTCATTTGTAAAATGGTGCTAAAAATTCTTGTTGTATTGCCTACTTGGTTTTTTCTCTGTGGAGCAAGTGAACCACTACATGTGTATATAAAGTGCTCTGGGCAGTATAAAAACACTTCACACATAAATTGTTTCACATGCACATCACATGAATATGTATGTGCTTATCTTTCTGTGAGTGCAGATCTGTGTCATGACAAGGGCAGCTGATGACTGGTATCTTTTTGATAAGTGAGGAAGGAAAGAGCTGTGAATAAAAATATCTCTGCATATCTATGTAAATGGTGTATGTTTTTCCCCTTGTAGTTGTGCAGAAGGTAGAATGACAGGTCTTGGCATTCTCATGGATCAGCGTTATGTTATAGGCTCTTGAGCTGTAAAACAGGTCACTCTTTTTTTTGTCTATTCAAAGGCTGTCTGGAATAGGCTTCCTAGAATCTAGGCCAGCCCCACCACAATCCTGTCTTTTTAGATCCCACGTCTAGTATTCAATATAACAAGCTATCTCTGAAATGTGGTTAACATGCAATCATGTATCTCAGTCTTTTCTTTTTAAAAAAATTATTACAAATCTAGGTTTGTGTTTTTTTCTGACCCTTTATTTTTTTAATCTGACCCTATATAAAATAATGTTTTAGAAATAACTAGACAAAAAAGTATACTAATCTAGTTAAGTAGAGTGCTGTAAAAACAGAACCAAAACTAATCAGGACAGTACAAGGATATGCTGAAAACCAATCTGCTTCCCCATTTTATAGCAATGATAGCACTATGCTTAGAATATGACTTGAACTAGGTGGCATTCTGACTATAAGACTGCCCTGGGAGAGGTGCTAAGTGAGAGTACGGGTATAAAAAGGATGGGGAAAAGAAGAAGAAAGTGGGGTGTCTATTTTTGAAATATGTCAAATCAAGTGACTATGCTAAGAATATTTTGGGTTTTGCAGACCTGCAGCTTTCCATCCTGACTGACTGACCAAGGTAGTGTGGGTAATGTATAATGCAGATGCATGGCTGTACTGCTTCACCTGTCTTCCTCACTGGTGTCCACTGCCTGGAAAGAAAAATGGGAAGGCAGATGCACATTTGCCTGGTTTCCTATGGAAACAAAGCTGGGATTACAGTGGATCTGAGCATTTCAAGTGGAGCTTAGAAAAGAGTGTCAGCACAATGAATATCACATACCCAACATCAAAGCTTTTAATCACTATTACCCAAGAATAATGAACATTTCAGTACAGTGTCCTTTGATTGGCTAATAAAATATACCTTTCATTATGAAGCTGATGCCAAGATGATAAGAACTATGTTTTAAGGACAGAATATCAATTTCGAAAAACCTAGTAAGAGAAGATAATATATTTCTGACATCTTACCTCTGTGAAGCATTTGTTCCAATCCCAGGAGGAGCAGAACTTCCACCGAGGTACACTGGGCTGCAACTAGACATGTTCAACAGATAGAGGAAAAAGGATTAAAAAAAGGAAATATGAGAAGTTAATTTGTCTCTATTTTCTTGTAATCAAGTTGTGCATTTTCTTGAGCAAGTCAGCTATTGCAAAGAAGAGATATTCATTTGGAGGATCTCTCCTTTATTGGATAGTAAACTATACATGCAGGAACACTCAAGGAGTGAAAGTGAGTCACAGAAAAATGTGTTTGCCAAATAATGTAAGGGACAAAGTAAATACTTAGAAATATAACAGCACATTAATTTTGAGAAGCTGTTCACACTTTTTTTCACATGGGGGAAAATTATTTACAATAGCAATAATTTTCCATTCAGTTTCCTTTACACTAAGGAGTTATAGACCAGAAGAATACCAAGATACTGCTATTGGTCTTTCTTCTGAAAGTCAACCAATGCTTTGATGTTCAGTGTCACTATTGTTTAAATGGTAATGATATCTACTACACTATGCTCATAGTGTTTGCTCACTAGCGTGTATAATTCCTCAAAGCAATCTCAACTTACCTTTTACCAAGGCTTTGAATGGAAGCTCTGACAGATGTGTTACCTGAAGACTTAGATTTTAATTTCTGTTAAAAATACAAAACAATAAAAGGGCAAGGGTAACTTAGAGAATTGTAACATGAAAATTAGTATTTTTTTTAAACAAGGACATTCTCTAAATGACTGAATTTTTCTATCATTTTAAAATTTCTGAAATAAAAACAATGATTAAAACCTTTTAAAGGCAAAAGGGAAGTAGACCTCCCTGAGGAATTTGCAAATTACTCTGTTAACTTTTAGTCCAGGAAATTGATATACTGCAGTTATTAGCATGCTAAGATTTAGAGTCACTTTATAACTCTTCAGTTAATACTAGAGTTCAATGATTTAATATGAAGGAGACCTGCTATTTAAAACTTCATCCTGGAAAAATTCAACTGAGGAGGGAAAAAAACCTCAGACTCATTTTTAAAGGCTTTGAGTGATACTCACCTGAACTAAAAATAAACTAACCAAAGTTCTGGGCAACTTCAGGAATATTAATTTTGATCAAATGGAATAGTATCAACCAATAGACATTTAAGAACACAGAGAGCTACCTAGTTACAACTATACAGTAGTTCCTATATGGTTACCTAACATCATCATTAGCCAGCATTTATTAAGTGCTAACTGGTATGTAGTACCAAACAACATAAACCAACCACATACTAGGACCACCGCCAAGGAAAGGAAGTGAGAGGAGAAAAGGCAATTTAAACTCTGCGGAGATGTGCTTTCATTTTACCTGGTAGAGAGTAATTTAACGGAGGCAAAGATGTTTTGTTTTACCATTTCTCTTAACTCTTTCATATGACTTTAAACAGAACTAGGAAATTTTTTGGTGCATGCCTGAAAAATAATGTGCATGAGCTTCTTTTTGTTTTGGGGAGCATGTTTCATGTTCCATCCAGGCTCACACTTATGGCTCTGAGTTGCCACACTATTTGTTGTTGCTGGGATTTCTTGTATGGGTCTGAGAGCAGCTTAAAAACACAAAGCAAGCAATCAGTGAGGGAGGGAGCAGTACTCTCAGGAGCATGATCCAGGCTTTAAGGATAAGGTGGCAGGACTTGCCATTCAGATACCTCTTCTCATCCAATTAATATTTTATGTAGACCTGCTCTCCACAAGTTTTTTTGGGTTGCTTTTTCCCTTGCAGGTTGGGAAACTAAGAGGTATATAACAATTTACAAAAGCAAGCATATAGAAGAAGTGCATAAAAATTTACTTCTTCATGATTATAAGTTACTTTTATATCAAACTAGTATATCTTAAAGTCAAGCCACAGAAGTATTTCCTTCTCTTTTGCCTTGAACTGAAGAGTGTCTCAAGTCCAGATCTGTATCCTGCAGTATCAAATAATTGCTCAGAAGATCAGTGAATAACAAGAACATCATACAAGTATATTCTCCCCTGCTATTAATTAAAGTAGCATTGTTCTTTGGCATTTGTGTTGCATTCTGTTCACGTAGTATATAACGTCACTGCTACTGTGTTGACATGTTAATCAGCTAGACCATCAGCTTTTAATTTACCTCAGAGGAACTGAAAATATTAAGTTTAGAGAAATACGGATCTTAAGTTCTATACTAGCCATTTGATTTTTAGTCTGGTTGACAAAAGTATAAGACAAAAGTATCCACATCCTCAACACCACCATTACCTGGTGACATTCATTTCACTGTCTGGCTTCAATTTTCTCCACCTTTTAAAAAAATCTTTGGTAAATTTTTCTTTGTGGCCTTTGTACTTTAGACTTCCATTTGATCTCTTTCTCTTAAATCTAACAGTTATATTTTGCACCAATCAAAATGGTAAAAATTAAAGTATATAAATTCTTATATATACTTTATACTTCTTATATGCACTGCTGTTGACAAGACAATAAATGTTAGTCACTTTGGAAAACACTTTGATAGTGTGTAAAAAAGTTGAAGATGAGGACACCTTGACTTAGCGATTCCTTCCCTAGGTTTATACACCCTAGAGAAACTTATGTACATGAATAAAAGAAGACATATAAAGGTAACTGATTCGTCAGTGTTGTTTGTAAAAGGAAACAACTGGGCATAATCTAAATATCCAAAACCTGGGATGGATTAATAAACTGTGGCAATGAGCTATTAAGAATCAGTTAAAACTCTTTATGATTCTACACATAGCTAATAAAAGTATAAAAGTATGGAAATGATAGTGATTACCTCTGAGAAGGAAGGCAGAGTAAGATTTGAAGAGTTCTTAAATTATATCTGTAATTTTTAATTCTTAAAAAAATATCCAGAGAAGCAAATATGGCAAAATGTTAGGATATGTTTGATGTGGATGGTAAATACAGAAGTGGCTATTAATACTGTTTTATGAGCTTTTTATAAAGTTGATAAATACAGATATGTATCAACAAATTTAGAATATTACAATCTATTCATTGATTCATGAGATAAAAGCTATGGTATTTTATCTGAGATGTTCAGCACATTTCTATAATGAAAGCTACTTAATTTTGGTCTTTGAGGGCCTCCATGGTGGTGCCAGGGGTTAAGTCTCAGCACTATGAAGCTATATTACCAGCCACCGCAGCAAGAGTTTGATCCCTGGCCAGGTTGCTGGCCCACGTGGTACAGCAGACCTCTCTTGTCTTGCCTGCTACTCCCCTCAGCAGTGTATTTCAGTCAATCTGCCTGTTGTGTCCCCCATCTGTCTCCCCTTGGCCCCTGGCACCTCTGGTTTATACCCCAGCTCTGGTATGTATAAATAAAAATTTTTAAGAAAAGTTTTTGGGGCCTCCCCTGGTGGCGCAGCGGTTGAGCGCTGGGCTGCGAAGCTGCCCGCAGCCTCTGCAGCGCTGGTTTGATCCCCGGCCGCTGGCGAGGGTCCCACATGGCGTGCAGACCTCATCTGCCCCCAGCTGCTCCCCTCAGCAGTGTATTTCGTCCATCTGCCTTCTTTGCTCTCCACTCTCACTCTGGTAATTCTCTCACTCTCCTGCGCTTCTGACTGTACCCAGTGCTTGAATAAATAAATCTTTAAAAAAAAAAAAAAAAGAAAAGTTTTTGGTCTTTGAGAAAAGTATTCTCAGATTCTACAAATAAATACCGTACCAACTTCATCTGTGAGTTGACTTTTGCTCTATTAGCTTTTCTGATTTTCATTCTTGTTGAGGAATGACAACACGTGCTGAAAGTTTCTATTTTATTTCTTTTGCAACTTTTAGAGGAATATTTTCTCTAAATAATTATATTTCTTAGAATTCAAAAGACAATAGATACTTGTGTATTTTCAGACTATTCTAAGCATGTCTTCAAATAACAAAAGAATTACTACACATTTATTATACTTGACTTACAAAGGGTTTTTTGTCAAAGTTGGGCTCTTCAAATATTTCATTAATAAGACTGTCAAGATCCTCTTCTTTTTTAAATGTTTCTTTTGATCTGAAAAACAACACAAAACAAAAACAGTTGAATCTTAAGCACAGAAAAAGTCAGCCAATATCAGCAGAATTTTGTTTAAAGTCCATTATTAAAGTTGGTAACAGAAGGATAAACAGGACATTAATTTTTTTCCTGCTATGGACATAGCCTAAGATTGTTGAAACAAAGAGGTACTTTATCATATGCAAATTCAACATGTACTTTAAAGAAGACATTTAAAGCTCTACATTATATTTAAGAGAAAGTTGGGCATGTGCCTTTCTAAATTACATCAGCAACTCATTTAGAAAATACAAAGTAAGTGCAATTATAATTGGATTCTGGGAATTATAAACAAAGATTATTTTAATGATTTAAATTTTTTCCACAAGGGTTTAATTGTAATTCAAATAACCATATCCCTTTATTAGAGGAGCTAAAGATTATATAATGCAATGCTAAAGATTATATAATCAAATGATCAATATAAAAAATAGAGTGATATTTTCCTCATGGCATATCTCCACTACCTTCTGCAGGTAAAGCCATCACAAGGTTATTTTAAAAAATTGTTACTGCATGAACCTTCTATATACTAGATAACACTTAATACACTTAAGTACACTTAATACTAATGAGTTTAACTCTCCATAGTTTATATGTTACAGATGCTGTATGTCTACTTTCTAATGTCATTGGACCATTAAATAATTTTAGTAGACAGATTTTAATCTAACTTTAACTTTAGAAACATATTTATTCTGAAAATTCCAAACACCATGAACACAGCTCTTCTTTGTTACTACCTGGAGTAAGACCTGGAGTAAGAAAATCCAGAGACTGCTGCCAATATTGATTGTCTGACTCCATCTATCTCCAGGTTTTGCCTTTTTATTTGTTCCCTCTCTAAATTTTATCCTTAATATCTTCCAGTTTACTGTCTCTTTCCCTTGACTTACAAATATGCTCAAGACTTTTCAAAGAAAAACTCCCAAAAACTTCTTGAAGCTGCCACTCTCACTAACTAATGAAGAATAGTTTATATCCATTATTTCTACTTCCTTACATGTAAATTGAATTTAGCATCACCTGGTGATCTAGATGAGAGCTTTTCAATTTTGGAAATACTAACATTTTGGGTCAGATAATTCTTTAGGGGGTATGTATGTTGGGAGGGGAAGCTAAAGGGGTCACTCTACACTAGAAACACATCTTTCCCCAGTTGTCATATTCACCTCTCTGTGACAGGGATGGTAGACTGTGTTGAGAATGAGTACATCAGGAGTTCCAGCATACAAGATAATATGCAAATAACGAGTGGTATTTGCATAAACATTCAGTCAAATAAGTGTTAGAGCACTCAAAGTAATCATTTTAGATTAAATTTATTCTTTAGAATGCTGCCCAATACTCAACTAAGAATTTAGAACTTCTGTCTCCAAACTTTGGAATCTTTTCAATCTTTAATCTTCTGATGGTGAAATTTTACAAACAAACCTCTCTGGAGGTAGTAAATCTGGTAAATAGGGTAGCGATGGAGCTGGATAATACTACTGGGAAATCACAAACTTGCACATCAAAACAAAACCACACATGCAATTTTAAATTAGAAAGACTGATTTTCTTGGGTTGTTTTACGCTGTTTCTGTATAATTCCACAAGTGTTCCCAACAGATTTTAGTAAAAGTTACTCAGGGGTTCCCAAGTTACCACTCTGAAGAACAATACTCATTGTGACACAAACATTTTGTTTTTTGGGGGTTGAGAAGGCAATGTGATGAAGGAAGTAGTCCTATTTTATGATTACACGGAAGAAAAATGATAGACAAATTTGAACAGTAGTTTCTGGATCAAAATCAAAAGACCTGAGAAACTCCCCTAAATTTCAATTGGGATGCCTAAAATCTGCTGGGACTCTTACCTGGGGTTAAGGAGAGAAGGAAGGTGGCTGGGTGAATAGACAGTATTCAGAATAATTAACCTTTATCCTAAATCTAGTATCATCCAGTTTTCTGAACTTAAAAAAAGCTGTGATGACACAGAATAGAATGGAATCATTTCCTTCGGTAAGTGGCCCAAGGATAATTCTGGGGGAATGGGGCAGAGGCAGTAAAACAAGGTTCTCAGTGCCGGGCAGAAGGGTATGAGCATCCTTCAGGCCGGTGCGGTCCTCTCCAGGATCAGGAGAGGGCGCCGAAACAGCGGCCCTCTCAACCCCAGCCTTCATCTCCAGCCCCGCAGCCCCCCAGATTCTGTCGGGGTGACAGAGACTGGGCGGGGCCTAGAGCCCTCAGAGGCGGGGCACCGGCGGGGCGGGGCCTGGCCGGGGCTTGAGGTGTGCGCTGCCCCCGGGCGGGGAGCCGAGGGTCGGGGCCTAGCAGGAGGCGCTGGAGGTGGCCGGCGGACACGTTCCTCGGAGTCCCGCGGCGGAGGGGCTGCGTCTAGGGCCTGGCGCAGGCTTTACCAGAACTGCCCGCCCCTCCCGCCCCTTAACCTGAGAGAGTCTTTCGCCTCCGCTCGGTTCCGATCGTGGCTGAGGAAGCCGCCGCCGCGGCCACTGGGCCGCTCGACCACGCCCCGTTTCAACGGGTCTGGTCTGCAAAACTTGGACTCGACCTCCTCCAAGAGCTCGTCCAGGTCCTTCGCCATCTTGACTCGTCACGTCTTTCCCACTCCCGGGCTCCCCTCGTAGCCGCGCGCCGGCGCCGGGTGGTTTCCCGGGGCAACGCGAAGACCCGCCGTCCGCGTCCCTGGCCTCCCTGCGCATGCGCGCGCCGGCCCGCGGCGGCCCAAGTGCGGGCGAGGCCTCGGCGCTGAGGCGCTCGGGTGAAAGGTCCCGGCGGGTCCGCCAGGCCTGTGGTTTCAGGGCTGCCCGCGGGGATGGAGGTAGGAACTGTCTGTCCTGGCGCGACCTGTCGCGCTTTGCCTTTTTCGTTTCAGATTGTCTGGCGTGTTCCGTATTATCTCCCCCTCCTGGACCCAAGTTGTAACCACAGTCACACAACTCCGGAGCTCCCTTCCCTAACCCTCTTTGGATCTCTTGGGGTCCCCCTTTGTAGTCCACTTGTTCCCGGTTTCCAACCACCGATAAATTCCATAAATAATCTGTGGGGAAGAAAGCCAAAATGAAAACATGTGGGGGCAAAATTTCGCCTTCCCGTAGTCGGCAGGATTCGAACCTGCGCGGGGAGACCCCAATGGATTTCTAGTCCATCGCCTTAACCACTCGGCCACGACTACTGTTAGCGATAGTGCCAGCAGCGAGACCTATGTGGGTTCTTGGTCCACGTGTCTACGGGGATAGGTTTGTCTCGATCCGGGGAAAAACATCACAAAGCTGTTCTATCGCGTAAGAGCTGACTTTGATATTAGGAACCCGATGATTTAAGCTTTTGAAAGACACTTAGGACATATCCCGTTCAACCTCTGATGTCCCCCTCAGAAAAAAGGGACTTCTAGTCAGACCTCTAGAGTTAGACAAAGGGAGACAGGGAAGACAACCTGTACTCAGGTGCACGCACCTGCTTGCACAGCAACGGAGCCTTTGGCCGGAGGAAACCCGGAGGCCTCCTGTCCTGACTCCCAGTTCCAACCCTTCTCCTCTCCTTTGCATTAAGGCTACAAGGACCATCTTCGCCCAGAGGGCTCTAAAATACCACTACCCGCCAATTTAAATGGGCTATGCAGGGTCTTTTTGTCCCACCCTAGCATAAAAACACTAATTTGAAAAGTGATATGTATCAGTGGAGGATATGGTCATGTCATGGTATTCTTATACATATTATGCACGGTGAAAATGGAACTTTTTGAGTATTTCTAAATTGGGGTAGCAAACAGGTTGGCACTTGGAAAACTTCAGAGATATTTGATCTAGATAATTTAGTAGCTTCATTTATTTGGTTTGTTATTTGTTCAAAATATTTTTAATAACCCTGAAGAGCATTGTGCTGTGATGTGTTGGAGTGAGTGAATCTGCTCAGTAGGGCCCACTTTTAAATTTTCATGAATTTGGGAGCCAATTGTTAAGATACAGCCATTATTAAAAAATAAATTGTATAATCTTTTAATTAACAACATTAAAAACCGAAGTAACACTCAAAACTCATTACAGTCTAGTTATTTCATTTGCATCTATTGTATATAAAATATGCCATGGACTGGTGTTGTGTATCTCTTCTCAACTGTCCATTTAGTGATGTCATTTGGGTAGCTTGAAATCAGCCATGTGGATGTATTTACACTAGGGGAATTGCAAATGCTACAAAGCATGACTTTTGTGAAATATTTACCAATTGACTGTTAATGTTAGCACTTTCAGATCAACCTTGAATATTCCCAGCAAGGCCACACTTACCTTATCTGTAGGACTGAATTGGTTATTCTCTGTAGCTTCCTTTTACCTAGTGGAATCCTGGAATATTGTATGATTTACCATTTTATTTATTTAAATGAGGTAACATTGTTTTACATTCTTATTAATTTTTTGACAGTATAGCATTGCTCCCCTGCAGTGTGGTCACCATAGCTCTCCCACCAGCAAAACACGAATGGTCCTCTACCACAGCCCATTATGCTCCCCACATCCCCCTCCTCACCCAGTCCTCCTCTTCTTGCCCCCCTGGATTCCTCAGATATATAGTCAGCTTTCAAGGTTTGTCTTTAAAGTTTGTCTTTGACCCTTTGTTTGCTATCTCTCTCTATAAGTGAAACCATAAGGTTTAATCTTTCTCTGTTATTTATCTTTCTCTTTCTGCCTTATTTTGCTTAGCATAATCCCTTCCAGCCCCATCCATGTTGCTGAATAGTATTCCATTGTGTAGAAGTATATAAGCACAGCTTCTTAATCTCCTCATCTGTTTTTTGACACTGGTTATTTTCATATCTTGACTATTGTAAATAATGCTGCAATAAATACGGGAGTGCAAGTTTTCTTCATGTTTTTGTGTTTTTCGGGTAGATGTCTAGGAGTGGAATTGCTAGGTCATGTGGCAGATCCATTTTCAGTCTTTTGAGAAACCTCCATACTGCTTTCCACAGGGGCTGGACCAGTTTATGTCCCCAACAACAGTGTAACAGTGTTCCTTTTTCTCTACATCCTCGTCAGCACTTGTTTTTTTTTGTTTTGTTTTTTGTTTTTTAAATATGGGTCAGTCTCACCGGTGTGAGGTGGTAGCTCATTGTGCTTTTGATTTGCATTTCCTTGATAAGTGATGATGAACATTTTTTCATGTGGCTGTTGGCCATCTACATATCTTCTTTGGAGAAGTGCCTATTTAGCTCTTCTGCCTGTTTTGATTATTTGTTTTCTTTTTGTTGAGTTGTGTAAACTCTTTGTAGATCTTTGATACAGTCCCTCCTCAGATGCATGTTTTGCAAATATTTTCTCCCATTCAGTAGGGTGTCTCTTCATTTTGGCTTCTGTCTCTTTCACTGTACAGAAGCTTTTTAGTTTGATGTAATCCCAGTTGTATATATTCACCTTTGTTTACCTTGCTGCTGAGAATGAATCAGTAAAGATAGTTTGTGAAGATAATTTCTGAAGTTTATGTCATGGAGTGTTTTGCCTACATTTTCTTCTATGTATTTTATGGTTTCAGGTCTTATTTCCAACTCCATTTTATCCATTTTGAATTGATTTTTTTTTGTATGGTGTGAGATAGTGGTCTAGTTTTATCTTTTTTGTATGTGGCAGTCCAATTTTTAATTTTTTTTTTCTTTTACAGTTCTCTTGCTGGGTGGTTGTACCTGGAACTGAAAGAAGGACATAATAAACCACTTGAAATTCAAGCCGCTCTTGTAACATGCTTCTAGGAGGAGTAACACATAGTTGCCATCCAGTTTTATAGGCTTAAATTAATGATTTTATTTTTTTTCGAGAAAGAATGGATGACTAAAATGAAAATGCATACATTGTGCAAAAATGAAAAATGATGTAAGAATTACATAAAATAAAATATTAAAAAATAAAAAAACCCCACTTAAATAAAAACCAAATTCCAAGACACTGGAAATCAAATAAAATTATCACCAGTTTAAAAAAAAAAAAGAATGGATGAAATCTGAGGTGCTATGTGCCAGTAGTCCAAAGAATCTATTAGCATGTAGAGATTTTACATGAAGGACCATGAAAGAATAAAGAGGACATGGTTCTAGTTGTATGTTTCATTTGATGAATATTAGAAAAAAATTGGAGCTTGTTTCCTTTTTCCTTCCCTCTCATCCCCACTTCAGTCAGATGCTGTGTTTTGATCATCCAGAGGTTGGTGTTTAAGAAATTCATTTAAAGTTCATTTAACTCTCCATTGGGTCTCCTGACTTCTACCATGTTCTCTTTCTGGTTTGCCTTAGAAAGAAAAGGCAAATTCAGAATCTACACGGAGAATTGCCGCTTATCACAAAAGTCTTATACATATACATGTGACAGTGTATACATACATATACATGTGTCTTATATATATACAGTGTATACATACATATACAGTGTCTTATACATATACATGTGTTCATATGGTAAACTGTAAAATGATAGCTAGTGTACCATTAAAGATCTTCAGATGTTAAGAGTATTATCTGGGTGTGCTTCAGTGAACTCTAACAATGGAGGTGGATGTACATGATGAATATATACTTGGCTTTAGAAGATTCTGCATGCGTGCAAATCATATTAGAAAATTAAAAAAAACCCCACATTATGTATTCCTTTTGTATTTTCTTTTTGTTTGCCAAATGAGGAATGTTATTTATTATTTCTATAATTATTAATATGTATAGAGAATGATGTGAGAATCTTTGTCCTTTAAGTCTTTCCCAGTCTTGGAAAGAATGCTGAATGTCAAATGTCTTCTAAAGGAGCAGAGCCAAGTGCCTTCAGACAGTACAATTGTCTAACATGGTAAAAGGGACGTGCCATATATTATTACGTTTACTTAGTATTTCCAAGGAAGGAGTTTAGAGAAAAGATGTCCAAAATAAGAAAACAAAGCCCTGTGGCCTTTTCCAAGTAACTGAAGAACACTCTGAGCCTGCCTGCTCACTAGCGCCATTCTAAATGAGTTAGAGGTGGTGGGTGATACAGCTGGTTCTGTTGTCCTACACAACTCCAGGCCAACCCTTTCAGTTACAAGGTGTTTTATAATCCTCCTGGCCATTCACATAATGAATTGCAAGGCCTCTTTGAGTTCCCACGTACTTGGGTTTAATTTCTCCAGCCCTGCTTCTCTCCCCACACATTGCAGACCTTCTAAATAAACACCCAGTGCTGGGCAGTGACAGAAATGTGAGGGGAGGCAGCCTCCCTGAACAGTTGCGAGACTCCCAACAGCTGATGCTGTGGAAGAAATGGAATAGCATTGAGGCAGCTCCAGTCCTTTTAAGTGGTCCCTGAGTTAGGCCTCGGTGTCATGTAGGTAAATTCAGTCCAGAACACGCAGAATCTTTATTGGAATTTGTACATTCATCTCTCACAGCTGTGGAGAGTTTAGACTAATCACAACTCTCACTGGGATACTATCATCTTCATAATTTGAAAAAGGATCAGGAGCCTGCAGGCTTGGAACATCTTGAGAAAACTCTGGCTCTGAAATACATCATCACACGTGGGGGACACCACTTGCGGCATCAGTGCAGAGAGTTTAAGAATGCTGAAATCAAGTATTTCTCTGGTGTGATTTCAAATGGTCTGAGAAACCTGAGAACTGTTTCTTTTTTTTTTAAACTGCAAAACAGATTCTTTCCTCTTCCATCAACCTCTTTGCTGTCAATGTGTCTAATGTTAGGTGCCAGAAATGAGCATAGTGTTTTAATGATAACAATGCCAAGGTTAACACAGCCTCCAGGGCTCTCTCAAGAATCAGTTAGGGTGTATTTTGATCCACAGACACGTTCTGAAGGCGTGTTGCTCCGTAGTCCTTTTAGTCTCAGTACATTTCTCTTCAGCAGCCTGGATAAAACATGTCACTTTTTGCCAGACCGTCTCATGTTTGGGACCCCTTGGCCCATATTTTTCATCGGCCCCATGTGTTCATATGGTAGGGCTAGGTTCACAGTTGGTATTTGGGAAGGAGCCTCTGACAGCACCGAGGCCTTGTGAAGTATGGTGGGTTAATTGTTCCAAAAGCCAGTGTTCACAGATGTGCCATAAGAAGGTAATACAATTTTTGACCTCACTCAAATGGATATTTTATCACCATTCACATAGCAACCAACAAACAGATCAGTCTGAGGATGCAAGTACTAGTGTATGTGGCTCAAACCCGCCAGCCCTCTGTGGCATCTGCAGTCCAACATATTCGCATGTTTCTTTCAGTTCTACAATTCTTTGAGTATGGTTCCCTCTTCCCCACCTCTCTATTTCATATCATTTTTTTTGCTTTATGATCTTTAACCTTTATAAAGTTAAACCTGATTCAAGAAAAAAGAAAAAAGGGATCAGTCAGGGAACTACAGGGGTGGAGGCGGGAGTAGGAATTCCAGCTAAGCATTATAATGAAAGCAAAGTGAGAACCAAATTGGTGGAGGTGTGACTATGAATATGCAGAACCCCTATTATATGAGGTTATGGAGTTAGAATTTTACTTATGCAAATCAGCAAAGCACAGAACACAACGCCTTGCATTTCCCAGAGGAAGTAATGCTGTTTCCCCTTCCATTGAAACTGAGGGAACTTCTGCAGAGCTTATAGAGGAGGTGGTCAGCCTTGGATTCAGGGAAGTGCAAGTGACCTTGCCATGAATGCATTGTCCAACCTGCCCTATTTTCTGTTGTCTCTATCCGAATAATACTATTTTGTTGTTGAAGTAATTGATTGCTTTTGTTTGAGGTCAACAGAAGCAGCTGGAAGTGTCTCTTAGGACTGGGCTTATATTTAATGCCTATCTGTCTTCCATTTCGCTGAATTAGCTGTATTGCCTCTTAGGGAAGAACACATGATTTTAAACAAAATGTCTCTACCTATACAAAAAGCCTCATCGAAATCCTTAAGAATAAAGCCAACAGAGCTATCCCACTTATAATGAACAGTGCAAGCAGTATTTGGAAGCTGGGAAGAACTTTATTATATATAAAACTCTTTCATGTTATAGATGAAGCAATAAAGTTCAGAGAAGTGAAATAATTCAGAAATTATTTGATTATTAAGAGATTCTCATTGCAATAATTCATTACATTATCTTAGTTCATTACCAACTTGTTATTCTGGATAAGACTCTTCTAGGGGCCATGAGATTGATGATATAAATTGGGTATCTAGGATGCCACATTTTGGGAAATTTTTAATGCCTGGATTGATATATAAATATAAAGATAGTTTATCTCCAAGTTCTTTATCTCTGATGGCCTGTGTCCCTCGAATGTACCCACCGCTCTCTAGTTTAGTGGTTATGCCTAGACATTATGTTATATGAGGACACAAGCTCCTGTAATACTTGTTTTTCCTATTGTGTCTAGGAAGGGAGGGGAATGTGCGCTTTTTGAGGACATCTAAATTTTAGTCCTATTGTACTACTGTTTATGGGGCCAGAGAATCCCTATCTTGTTCTAATAATGAGGTTGGTTCTCCGACTTGTGAATTGGAAACCCAAAGAGACAGGTCTTCCTTTTCCCAATTGTCCTTTGTTATTAACAAACAGATGCAGAAGCCACAACAGCGCTTGAGTGAAGGAGAGTGAGTTTCTCTTAGCACTTAGAGTTTTCTATTCTAGAGGAATTTGTGGAGGCTACGAAGGAGGGTCATAGCAGACCATACACTCCAGGAGGGCAAGCTTAGGCTCACCTTTTTACCCCTAGTGTTGGCATGTCCCTGGCTGGCAAGTATTTCACTTTGTCATATTGTTTGTTATGTAAATGCCCAGTATCTGTTTTTATCATTTTAACTTGCCTTAATTTCACAAGATTCCATCAAACTCTCTTGATTTTGCTGTAAATGGCTGCATTTCATCTTTCCTATGGCAAAAAATATTCTATCGTGTGGATATAGTATGATTCAATTGGAGGCCATTTAGGCAGCTTCCAATTATTGTAAAATGTGCTGCAATAAATTTTGTAGCGCATATAGATTTTTACATTGATGGTTTTGTGTTCTTTGGATTGATGCTCAAGAGTGGGATTGCTGGGCCATATGGTATTTCCATTTGTAGTTTTAAAGATGAATCCAGATCCCTTACCATAATGGCTGCACCAGTTTATAGTCTCACCAACAGTCTAACAGGGTTCCTCTTTGCATCCTTTCCAGCATTTATTGGGGATCTTTTTAGTATGTGCCATTCTCACGGATATGAGATGATATCTCATTGTAGCTTTAATCAGCATCTATATTATTAGAAACGAAGATGAACTTTTAAAAAATATTTTATATAATTCTTACATCATTTTTCACTTTTGCATAATGTATGCACTTTCATTTTGGTTATATTCCCCATACAATTGCATCCCCCCTTATTTTGACCCTAATCCTTCCTTTCCCCGTGCACACCCCTCCCACCCCCCATAGTGTGTCTCTGGTTTATAGTTGCTTGTTGATTTTGATTTTTACTTTGTATTAATTAGCCTTTTTCCTGGCCCCTTATTTAGGTTTTGTAAATTCCTGCTATGAGCGAGACCATCCGGTATTTTTCTTTTTCTTTCTGACTTATTTCGCTGAGCATGATCCCTTCTAGCTCCATCCATGTTGCTGCAAACTGCATGTGTTTATCTCTTTTGATTGCTGAGTAATATTCCATTGTGTATATGTACCACATTTCTTGATCCAGTCATCTACTTTTGGGCATTTGGGTTGTTTCCATAGCTTAGCTATTGTATATAGTGCTGCTATAAACATAGGGATGCAGGTGCCCTTTGGAATTAATGTTTCTATGTCATTTGGGTAAATACCTAGAAGTGGAATTGCTGGGTCATATGGAAGCTCTATCTTTAGTAGGTCAAGAAATCTCCACATAGCTCTCCATAGTGGTTGGACCAGTTTGCCCTCCCACCAGCAATTCAGGAGAGTTCCTTTTTCTCCACAGCCTCGCCAACATTTGTTGTTGCTAGTTTTTTTTAAATATGTGCCATTCTCACTGGTGTAAGATGGTATCTCATTGTAGTTTTGATTTGCATTTCCCTGATTACAAGTGATGTTGAACATTTTTTCATATGCCTGTTGGCCATTTACATTTCCTCTTCAGAGAAGTTTCTTTTTAGTTCTTCTGCCCATTTTTTGACTGGATTATTTTCTTCGTTTTTGTTGAGTCTCATCAGCTCCTTGTAGATTTTTGTGATCAGTCCTTTATCATTAGTGTTGTGTGCAAAAATGTTCTCCCAGTCAGTGGGGTTTCTCTTTGTTTTGGTTATTGTCTCTTTTGCTGTGCAGAAGCTCTTTAATTTGATGTAGTCCCAGCTGTTTATCTTTGCCTTCACTATCACTGCTTTGGGTGATGTGTCTGTAAAGATGTCTTTGAGGTGCATGTCATGTAGTGTTTCGCCTATATTTCCTTCTATATATTTTATGGTTTCAGGTCTTATGTCTAGTTCTTTAATCCATTTTGAGTTGATTTTTGTGTATGGTGTGAGGTAGTGGTCAAGCTTCATTCTTTTGCATGTAGCAACCCAGTTTTCCCAGCACCATTTATTGAACAAACTTTCTTTGCTCCAGTGCACATTCTTTGCTCCTTTGTCAAATATTAGTTGACCATAAATCTGTGGGTTTATTTCTGGATTTTCTATTTGGTTCCATTGGTCGGTGTGTCTGTTCTTGTTCCAATACCATGCAGTTTTGATGATTATGGCTTTGTAGTATAGTTTGAAGTCTGGGAGTGTGATGCCTCCATTCCCTTCTTTTTTTTCAGGAGAGCTTTGGCTATTCAGGGTTTTTGGTGATTCCATATGAATTTCAGAAGATGAACATTTTTTCATATACCTACTGTCCTTCTGTATATCTTCTTTGCTGAATTATCTATTCATATATGCTCCCATTTATTAATTGGGTGGTTTCTTTTTCTATTGTTGAATTGTGTATGTTTTCAATATACCCTGGATATTAACCCCTTGTTAGTGTTATATTATGTGATTATTTTCTCCTGTTCAGTAGGATATCTTTTTAGTTTTCTTATGTATTCCCCTTTCCCCCCAACAATGTAAAAGCTTTTTAACTTGAGGTAATCCCTATGGTGTATTTTTGCTTTTATTTCATTTGCCTTTGGGTCGAGTTTCTAAAAACATCTTTATCATTGATGTCATGGAAAATATCACCATTGTCATCTTCTATATATTTTATTGTTGCATCATTATCTTAATGTTATCTTCTCTTCCTGCCCTTAAAGGAAAAAACAAAACAACAAACCAACTAGGTAAGTATAGGAAGTCATTTTAATTTGATTTTGTAATCACTTATGAGGACTTGACAAATTTATTCAACTAAACAATTTAATTCTTAAATTCTTGCCTGTGTAGGGTATAGGATCTTTTCAGTTCTGGGTCTTTGAGTGGCTAGAAGTTTATATTACTCTTGCCAGTTCATGTTATTTTGCGATCATTGCAGTTCTCCACTGAGTATAGAATCTATCTGTATTCTCTTAACATTTTCTAGCAACCATCCTGCATACACATAGATGAAATGTGAGGGTGATGGAAAACACCAAGTTCAATTAGCTAGAAAAAGTGTAAAAGCCCAAATTCCAAAGAAGTTGTATGAAGAATTTATGCACTGACTTCTGACTGATAAAGACTGATACCCAAGCTTAAATATAATTAGTCTAAAATTCCTAGAGCCAATAACTGTATGTCACTTGGTCTTGCTAATCGTGGTTTTAGTTCTAATTTTGTTAGTGTATTATGATCTTGGATGAGACATTGCACTTCATTTTTCAGCCTCCTTATCTGTAAAATGTAGCTATCAAATGCTTGATATGCATACCAGGCCTTAGCTTTCTACATTATAATAAGCTAAAACATTTAAAAATATTGCTTTCTTAAGCTAAAGGAAACCTCATTTAATGAAAGGCAATGCACTAACAAAAGGTGTAAACATGACTTTAGACATTGGCCTGGTTGTCAGTCTCATTTATTTAACAGCTGAGGGTAGGTGGCAGAGAAGGCATTACTTATCCTCTCTGCCTGTTAGTCTCCTCATCTGTTAAACATACCTGGTTGGGATGTTAGGAGGACTGAATAGGGGCCAATATGGAGGAAACAGAATTGTGGAGCTGAGTGCCTGATGCCCCTATATTTGTGCTCAAGAGGAAAATACCATCCTCATTGCCTGGAACCTCTCTGGTCTTGGCTGAGGTTTCCTCCCCAAAACCAGGATGCTGCTTTGTAACAGGTGAAGCAAAGAGGAATTAGTGTCATTACTTTAAAACATACCCACACCTTAAAGACTACTTTGAACACTTTGGAGGGGTGCAAGATGGCAGTTAAACCTCCTGATAGTGAAGAAGTAAATGGACAAGTCAGAAGTGGCCTTAGGAGGGGGGATGCCTGTTAAGGGTAGAGAGAATAGGTGAATGATGTTCCAGTATAGAATAAATCAGAGAAAACACATATAATATATACACATACATACACACATAAGTATTTTTTTTTATCTTTGCTGTCCATTTTTATTTTATTTTTTTTATTTAAATAATAAATTTTATTTTTATATTCCCCCATACAATTGCAAACCCCCCATTCTGACCCCAATCCCTCCCCTCCCGCCCCCCACCCCCCCACATAAGTATTTTATGCTTAATATTTACATGCACACACACACACAATGCAGAAACCACAAATCCCACTAGTATCACCCTAGTTCAAACACTCATCTACCACCAAAATTCACAAATAAACTAATGATTCTTCTGCCCTAGATAGTCTTCCTTCAATCAGACCTGTGTACTTGCACTCCTGGCAATCTCTTAGAGCAGAGGTTTTCACTTTTTTTGACCACAACTCAGAGTAAGAAACATATTTTAAATCACAGCATGGTATACACATGTCTGTCTGTTGGTTTGTTTGTCTATCTATCATATCATTCACTTACCTGTTTTCTATCTAAAGTGAGACAAAAGTTTTATGAAATTCTATTTTAGTCTATGTGAGATTCATATCAATATTTTCTATTTTGTTTTGCTCTTTCATTTGGAAAAAAGAGTGCTAGTCAAGACTTACTTAAATAGAGTCTATGATCCACTAATAGGTATTGGCCCACAGTACTTAGCTTTTTTACACTAAGTACTGGCCCACTGATTCTTAGTTTTTTAATCAACTCTCTAGTGGTCTTGTATTGTCTTTCACATGAAGTCCGAATTCTAGCCTGGAAGGCTCCTAGTCCCCCCTCAGATCCATTTCCCATTATTCCTAGAGGAGGGCAGCAGACTGTAATAATATGGGTGTTAGAGTTAGGTGGCCCTGTGTGGGACCTCTGAATGGGTCAGCTTGATTTTTTTTTTTTATATCCACGCACCCTCACCTGTAAAAGAGAATAGTGGTGCCTGCTTCATTGGGTTGTTGGATCAGATGAGAGTGCATACACTGAGTGCCCAGTAAATGGTAGCAGTGGAATTGTTCTGCCCATTGTGTGCTCTGCTTCCTAATATACTCCACCATAGACTTTTCCAGAAGCACTGAGTGTGCATTCGCAGCTTTGTTTCACTTCTTCCCTGACCCTACTGCCTTTTTCAGAAAATCTATCCTTTCTGACTGCCAAAATGCCACCACGACTTTAGTCTCCTCTGACGAAGAGGTGGTCCAGTTCTCCAGGGGTAGCCTGATGACCGTGCTGTGGCATTTAAACCATAATTGTCTGTTGCAGTTTATTACTAATGCCTCTTACAAGATCCATGAGGATGAGGAATTCGTTCATCCCACGGGTACTCTCCCAGTGTGCATTTCCCCAAAACACCTAGCACAAACAATACGTTGAATGATTAAGTATGTAAATTTACCATTTGCTGTGGAATCTGTGCTCCTTCTCTGACCTCTCCCCGGAGTTCTCAGTCACGTGGCCTTTCGTTGCCGTAGTAGTCTCTGAGCGGTCCGTGTAGTGACGCCGCCCTTTCAATTGTCACTCAGGCACAGGTGTGCGCAGTCACGCATGCGCACACCCTTGCTCTTGGGCCCAGGTGTCCATAATCAGAGATGTGCGTGCCCCACGCCCACGCCCCTCACCTGGCGTCCACCCTAGCAGCGGGAGGGCGGAAGAAAGCCTGGTTTTTGACTCATTTGCCCTCTAAGTATTCAATGTGGATGGTCCCCCAGTTTGACGTCCAAGAATTTCCTCTCCTTCAGTGGTATGGCTGACACCATATTGGAGTCCAGGGTGTCCCTCCCTGATCCACCCTTTGGAACTGAGAAAGACGTTAGGACGTGGGACCATGTACAATTGAAGAGTGGGAGAGGTTTCAAGGTAGGAATTTCAGATTTCTTGCTGTAAGGTATTGGGTTCTCCAGCAATTCAAAAGAAAAATATAAGAAATGAAACAGTGAGTTAGCGAAGAGTACATCCTGGTTTAAAACAATAGCTGTAATTTACTGGGCATTAACCATGTGACTTTGTTTGCTAAAAAATTGTTCTCTTTTTCTTGCCAGAGACTAGATTTCATTTAGATGTGGTTCTGTGACTAAATTCAGAGCAGAAACATTGCATAATGCTTCTGGTCTGGGGCTCCTCTAGTGCTCTTTCCCGACTGCTGGTTGGAAGTTGCCGGTCTTTGACCAGGCAGATGTTAGCAATGTCCTGGTGCTACATAAAGTAAGGAACCTGGATCCCCAATGACTGTGGAGTAGGGAAGGCTCCCTGCTACCCTGGACTGTTGGCTTGGAACTGTTACGTGAGGAAAAATAAGCTTCTTTGTCCTATGAGCTTGCACTCCTCAAACTTTAATGGGCACAGGAATCACCTGGGGATCTTGTTAAAAAGCAGATCCTGCTTCTTTAGGTCTTGAGTGGGGATATGAGCGGGGCTTAAGATTCTGTATTTCTAGCAAGTTCCTAAGTGATGTTAATGATGTTAATGTTGTTGGTCCAGGATCTCCCCCAGGAACTCTGATTTAATTGTTTGGGGGATGAAGTTCAGGGACATCCACCCCCCTCAAAAAAAAAATACCCTATGAATCCTTACCCTGGTGATGCCAATCTTTGTACAGTTGAGACCCTTTGGATCAGAGGAGTGTTTTCTGAGTGTGCAGCAATTCAGAGGAGGAGACAATTCCATTTAGTTCTTCTAAATAGTCTTGTCATCCTATCTTTTTATTAATTGCTTATGGTTTCTGGTTGCTTGTCTGCAACTGCTGGGAGTACTTGTCTTCCTAAACTTCATTTCAGCCAGAAACTTTTTTTTTTGACATCTTGTTTTGGATGCTGAGCTTTGAACAAAATAATTCAAGATGGTGATGTATAGAGAAGCTGATTGTTGGCTCTTCCCAAAATCTGTCTTTAGGGACCATGAACTGAGTATTTAATCTTAAACACTGTAGAAACAGTAACTCGGAGTTTCAGCCCTAAGACAGACGTTCGCCATTACTGAGATGGATGATGTAATAATTAAACTACTATTTTGTGCAATCAGTTTCACCTGTAGGTTCTGAAGCCTTAAGAACATCTGGTGGCAATTTGTAGTTAACACAACATTATTTCGCATTTATTAAGTGTTGATAATGCACTAGGTGTTGTAGAGAATACAATCTCTGTTCAGAGGTTGAGAGAGGGCAAATATGTCTCAAAAGAAAGAAGTTAAGGCTTAAAATAATTAAAGATTTTTCCTAAATCCCCTTCTATTTAGTTTTGTTGGAACTGTTTTTTTTTGAAAAAGCTGTCATTTGTATAAAATTTCTGCAGTTTATAAAATGTTTTTATATAGAGCACCTTATTTAATCTTCACTTCAGCCTTGCCACATTGTTTCATTTTTTATTTCATATATTTTTTACATCATTTTTTATTTTTGCACAATGTATGCATTTTCATCTTGGTTCTATTCTCCATACAATTCTCACTCCCCCTTTTTTTTTGGCCCTAATTCCTCCTCACCCCCATAGTGTTTCTCTGTTTTATAGTTGCTTGTTGATTTTGATTTTTACTTTATCATAATTAGTCTTTTTCCTGGTCTCTTATTTAGGTTTTGTAAATTCCTCCTATGAGTGAGACCATCTGGTTTTTTTTTCTTTCTGGCTTATTTCGCTGAGCATGATCCCTTCCAGCGCCATCCATGTTGCTGCAAATTGCATGAGTTTATCCTTTTTGATTGCTGAGTAATATTGCATTGTGTATGTGTACCACATCTTTTTGATCCAGTCATCTGTTTTTGGGCATTTGGGTTGTTTCCATAGCTTAGCTATTGTAAATAGTGCTGCTATAAACACAGGGGTGCAGGTGCCCTTTTGAATTAATGATTCTGTGTCCTCTGGGTAAATTGCCACATTGTTTTTCAAACAGCAGCAAGCAATCAAAAGCCTGACTCAAACTGCATAGAACTATAAGGTAAGTTATAATTGTCTTAACTCTAAATCCAGGGCTATTCATTCAACATGTTGGGGAGGACTCAGGTATTCTCTCTTTCTACTCTCATTCAGGATATATTTCCATCCAAGATTACTTTCCCTCGTGGTCAAAATAACTCTACTTACTACTCCAGTGGCAACCAGGGAATCCATTTCATTATTCATGTCTAGCTTAAAAAAAGAAAAATCTCCCACCCAACCAGTTGAATGACTGCCGAAGATCTCATAGTTAAGTGGATGGCCGAATATAAAACTGTTTTCTCCACTTCAGTGTATAGCCAACTTAAGACAATACTCAAAATAGAGATTTGTCTGCAGTATCTCTATGTGTTCCTAGTCTTCCTCTATCATCCCTTTCCTTTACAATTTAGGGCAAAAACACTCAATGGTATTGTTGTTTGGAGGTCAGTCTATTGATAGTGACTCACCTAGACCTCTGTTAATTGTGGAGAAATTCTCTCCACCCGCCCCCATCCCTACTGATATTTCCCCACATGGGCCAGTGTTGTGTCTGGACTGGCCCTTGTGGTTTTTATTACGATCGAAAGGCTTAATTCAGCAAAACCATCAGGGAACTTTGATGAACAACATCTATGACTTACAGGTCCTGGCGGGTACACAACACACCCAAGTGTGTTGCACAGCACAGTAGAGAGGAAAGACGGACCAGAGATCTGACATGGTCAGAGCCCGGGGTGCGATGTATAGTGTCTTGCAGGTTCATTCTTTATTGGCTAATTGAAAGCACAGAGTGGGAATTAGGGCGTGGGAAGGGAGAAATGTGGTCACTCAAGTGATTATTCCAGTTACGTAGGGCTTTCCCACCCAAGAATCACCTTCTTGGGTGGGATTGACATAATCTGGTTGTTTTGCTAGTACCTGTGTCATACAGCTGGCAATGTTTATTCATGGATAGATATCTTTTGAAATGTCAGACACTTACTTCCAGGCATGAAGACACCAGTTTCTGCACTGTCATAAACCCTAGAACCTTGGGCACATTATTTGGTTTCTTTGGTCTTCCATTCTTTGAAGGCTTTAGAATTGTTTTGGCATTTTAAGAACTCTAATGTTCATGAATTTTACAACTCTTTCCTCCTCCTATCTCTATTTCCCCTGGAGTCTCTTTGCTTATTGGTGTTTCAAACTTATTTCATGTGTATTTTATATTAAGACCGAGTATGTGCATGCGTGTACACGTGCGCGTGCACGCACACACACACACACACACACACGCACATACTCACACACTCTCACTCCCCTGAATTAAAAGTTTCATTAAATATGTCATTGTTTATCAGTAGTACAGAGTGGAACTCATTCTTCTAGTATAATTGACTGCAGTCTATTTTGTATTGTATTCTATCTCAAGCTATCCTATAATTTGACTTTAAACATTTTTGGAGAAAAATGGACTACATCACTTTTGTGACTCTTCAATAGAGCTCAAACCTTAGTAAAGCTTTAAGATTCAACCTTCTATTGACTCTGGACCTTACACTTGTCAAGTCTGCGTTCTCCCAATCTCCTACCTGACATTCAGTGAAATTTTCCAATTGCACATTTAATCTTTTCAGAGCTTCTTTACTTGAATACTATATTATGGGACCAAACAAAAGAATTCCCCATCTTTATAACATTGGAAAAGGGAGGGGGGAGGAAGAAATTGGTGCTGTGCAAAAATACTCACTATACATCACTCTCCCTTTCATGAACCTGCAGGATCCTTTCAGGATCCTGCTTGTCTTTGTGACATTTTCAGTTAGATAAAATGACACCTCACCAATGTGCTGATAATTTTTATTCTGCCCAACCCTCTCTGACCTAACTTATAAAATCTATTGGTTAGATCTATTTGGGTCCTTATGGCCTTTAGTCACAGTTGGGTCTCTCTTGATTTCTGATACCCCTAGGTCATAAATGAAACAGAGAAACTATCTTTTAGAATAGAGATAAAAGAATAGATTAGGACATTACAAAAATGGAGCCACTTCTTTCTCAGATTCATGTATAATTGGATTCTTTCTTATCTTTCTCCCTCTCTCCCCTCAGTTGTCTCATTTCTTGGGAGTCAGGTGCTCACGTCTGAGACTTTGAAATGTCTTTAAGGTTTAATGGGACAAACCTATTAAAGGTTTGTTCCCTTTTAATACTAAACCTATCCTTGTGAATGTTTGATGTTGACTTTGCTGTGGAACTATAACTCTGCGCAGAATTCCTGCAGAAATGCTAGATTCCTGCAGGTTCACCAGCAACTTTCACTCCCAGGAATCAAGACCAGTCTAGCTAGTCATAAGTACATAAATCATTTGAGGGAAGGTGAGAGTTCATCTGGCCCAATAGTTCTCCTCTGTTTTTGGTTTATCTTAATCCTGCTTTGCTATTTTTTCACCACACCCTCAATCTTCTGTCTCCAAAAGAAGCATAACTGCCCCTCCTCAACTTTTACAAACTCTGTTCGAGCCACTTTCTTCAATAACTTATTCCATATGTTGCGTACATGAGCTCCTTCAGGGTCTTCCCTCCTTTCCCCCTCGCTTCCTCATATTTGTATGGCATCTTTCAGTGTTGGAATCATTACAAGGAAAAGGAGAAAATCCTCTCCAATCCCACACCAGTGGGGACGTTCTAGAACTTTGGTTTGTTCAGTGTGTTTCTATCCTCCAGAGGGATTTGTGGGAGCTTGTCTGACCCAGTGAGAAACAGCTGTGGGCTTCCACTGTCCTGCCTCCCTTGACAGCTGTGTGTGGCTTTGGTGGTGCTGCCCGTGTCTGCTCATGACACTGTGCTTCCCGGGATTGAGGACAGAAAAGGCCTCCAGCTTCCTTAGGGGTCTGATCAGAATTCTGAGCAGAGAGCACACTTCTCAGTTAATTCCTTCCGTAAACAGAGGCTTAGATTTCAGCTATTTTCAACTGCAGCTGGGCTTAGGACTGATGGTTAATCTATTTAAAATAGAATTTTCCCCCCCTTCTTCTGAATAATTGTACTTATCGCCATTCTAGTTCTTTTACTGATCTGTGCTCAGAATTGACCTTTCCATGAAGAGACATACTCTATTCTCTGCTCCCAGACCAATAACTACATTTCTTGCTTATAATTATTTTTACCTTTCAGGTGGATATAGCTTTTCCTTGTGATAACATAACAGAAGCTTTATCACCATTTCCCTCCTACATCTCTCTGAAACAGGAAAGGGGAGTCCCTCCCCGCACTTTACCCTGGAACCGGGGCCCCACAGGTGCTAGAAGCTAAAGTTCCCGGCCTGGCAGGGCTGCCTGTGCGGAAGTTGCTCTTCATTATTCTTGCTTTGTGAGTCTGACCTTTCTTATGCCCCTGCCAGGAAGCTGCTTTGGCGTGTTTGCCCTGCCTAGCGGGCACAGAACCCCAGGGATGTGGTCAGCCTGTGGAGGCTGTGCCAAGGTTCATGAAAGGGAGAGTGATGTATAGTGAGTATTTTTGCACAGCACCAATTTCTTCCTCCCCCCTCCCTTTTCCAATGTTATAAAGATGGGGAATTCTTTTGTTTGGTCCCATAATATAGTATTCAAGTAAAGAAGCTCTAAGGCTGAGTTACCAGAATAAAATATCCCAGCATTGTTACTTACCACTGTGGATCTTGAAGTTACTTAATCTCCATGTGCCTCACTTTTCTCACCTACAAAATGGAACTGATAATACTACTCTCCTAAGAATTAAGTAAGTTAATTACATTAATGCTTGCTGAGACATTACAAGTTTTAGATCTCCGTGACTCTTGGGCTATGGTTAACTAACAGAAGTTTGAAGGCTATGGGACACAGTATGACTGGGTGTTAGGATGGAAGCCTGAGGCCATAATGATTGTCCCTGGAAGAATGGTTCAGATGTGACCACGGTGGGACCATGATGCATTTGGACAGGGCACTGAAAGCAGGATCTGGCAGCCTCTACTTGGAGGATGTGAAGGAGCCAGAAAAATGAAAACTGAGTGTTTTAAAACCTCAGGAAGCAGCTATCTTCAATGTTTGCCTTTATTGGATTCTGTGAACTCAGGCAATTGAACTTAAAGCCAGCAGCAAGTTTACTATAAAATCAAATGAAGGGACAAATAGTTCTTTTTGTCAGGGAAGGGAAATTGAGGTACCCATGGAGAGTCAAGAGAAAACAAATCATAGATTTTAAAAGAGACACAGATATTAAAACAAAAATCTAAGGCAGAGTTGGAAACTGGGCCTCCGCAATTTAAAACAAAATTATTTATTTTTCAACCAGGGAATGTATTTAGGTGACTCAAATCAAAAGGCACAAGGAGGTTGTGAGCCCGTCCCCCGCCTGGTCTTCAGGCGCTGATTTCCTGTCAGCTTTTCTAGACTTATTTTATGCATATATACAAACTATATATCGTTCTGGCTTTGCTTTTTTAATTTGACCATAACTTGGAGATAATTCTTTTTAATCCATAAGTGTTTCCTCATTCTTTTTTATTGCTATAAAATATTCCATATTTACAGACAGACATCTGGGTTACTCTCGGTTGAAATTTAGGAGGAATGCTAATAAATGCCCCAGATAAGAGCAAATAATGGTGTGATTTCATAGTTCTTCACTATTTTTTGGCAAATGGCTTTCTGTAAATTACCCTTGAAGTACCTTTGAGAAGCTGTGGGGATCTTTGGAGGATTGGATGAAAAACAGACAGCAACTTGAAGGTTTTTGTTTATGTCTGTGGCAAAATTATAATGGCTGGTTACGATGATTCCTGGGAGCATATGATTCTGTTGCTATTGTACCATCTCCCAGATTCTATATAAATTATGATTTTAGATAAATGGGCCAGAAGGGAAGAGACCAGAGATATAGAACATGAAAAAATAGATCTGGGTGGTGGTGAGGCAGGTGGAAAGGAAAAGAAAAAAAAAGGCAAGAACTAGGGAAATAAAGCAAAGTGCTCATGTATACTTCAGATTCATGCATGGAATAATATCTTTTGTGTACTGATTCCTGAATGTGAGAGGTTCTGAGATGGAAAGGGAGCACACAGAGGAAGCAGAGAGAGTAAAAGTTACTGACAATTTAGTTGAAATTTTAAAAATATGATAAAATTAGTGTTAATATGTTTCAGCAATATAATGTAATACAATACAATATATATAAACTGCATATAAATATAAATAAACTGCAGTATAAATAAACTGCATATAAATAACTGCATCTCTGGACTTTAGTCGGATTCTAAACATGATGTGGTAAATAGCCTTGTGGAAGCATATTTCAATCTTATTCCATCTTCAGAAAGAGGAATCATGATAGGGTGTGTCTTTGTCATGCCACAGGTAGATTGAACTCTCATTGTTAGCTGGGAATTTACAGCCATCCTCCTTTTAGGATTATCCCTTCTGGGTCTTTAGTGTCTGTGGCGATTTGGTTGTGGCAGGCAGATCAGTGGAGATTAGGCCTAAAAACACTCCAGAGTGAATGCTTGTGACTTTGGCCCATCAGATGATACCAGAGGGGTCAGAGAAGCTGTTCTGATTTGTTTATGATGTCTGAAAGTCCCCAAGCAACCTCATTTTCCTCCCCAATCAAAGCAAATTGTTCCCTACATCCAAGTTAAGATTCCTAGCATTGATAAGCTAAATATTTATACTTTTTAAAGAATTTATGAAATGTGAATAGAGTATATTATAACAGTCTCAGGATTATATGGGCTCATAATTTTAAATATTATGCTATCATCTCCTCCTCCCTCCCATCCCTATAAGATTTACTGTCTCAGAGTTGGTATCTGATTTTAATATAAGTCAGAAGAGAGAATGGGAAATGCAAGGGGGGGGGGTTGTGTGTGTGTGTGTGTGTGTGTGTGATGTGTAGCAGGCTAAGAGGAGTTATGGCTTCAAGTTTTATTCAGTTTTCCTGAGTTTACAAAGATAGTAGTGACAAGATGGATGGTGCAAATACTGAATCTCTCACATACAGCAAGGAAAGGGGAGGGAGAGGAGTCAAAACAGGAACAGGAAGAGCACAAGGGACTGTGGTGCCCATTCACAGGTGACATGGTGGTGGGAGAACTACACCTGAGGGGAGAAACCAATCACTGTACAAAAATGAACAATAATGTGGGAAAAAAAAATGCTGCCTCTCTCAACCTGTAATACCACGTGTGGTTATGAGAGATGTTGGCCCCTCCCCCTCCCGCCTTCACACCTGCCCCTCCTCTCTCCCTCTTCTCCTCTGCAAATGACTTGGGAGATTTTGTTACACTTCAAAATGGACATCAAAGTCTGTTTTCTCTACCATGTGCCATCAGCTAGAAGCCATAGTGTCCAAGAAATACTGTGAACAAACATCAGTAAGTATTTTTTGACTTGATTGTTCTTGAATTATGCCTGAATTGGCATATAGGAATGGTATGCACTTGTGGCTGATAATGGATAATAATTCATACCCCATCAAATTCTCATGAGCTTTTTAAATAGTAACTTATTTTTGCTTCTGAGGATAGTGGAACATCTGAAGTTAATTTTTTAAAAGGATCTATTTGATTGTAAATACTTAGAAGAATAGGAACCATGCTCCCCTTTTGCCTTTTGTCTTGCCCCCTCCTCTTAGTACCTCAGGTGTGGTTTTTGGGCAGAGTGAAAACCCTTAAGTGTGGTTGACAAAATGATGTTCAAGCTTTGACTATTTGAAATGAGACCTAATTAAAAATCTGAGAAGAGGCTAGGGTGATGTAAGGCAGTGTTATGAAGGATGTGGATTTTGGAAGGACACAGAGAACACTGGGAATGTTTATAGGAGCGGCAATAGCATCCTGGACCAGTTTTTATCTCTCTGAGCTCTCTGTGTCCTTCAGCTGTGTGATTGAAGGAAAGAGCTGATGACACTCTTTAGTGTCTTAGTTTCCTTATTTGTAAAACTGAGAAAATAATGTATCTACCATATAGGGTTATTTTAAGAATTAAGTGAACTACCTTAGTACTTGGAACAATGTTTGGCAATAGTAATTGGTCAACAGATGTTAACTATTATTATTCTCATTAAAGAAAAGGTTCTCTCTCCCCTACCCCTCCCAATGTAAAACATTTGACTAACATAATTTAAATATTCTTTTACCCTTAGAAAGATTTTTGTGACCCTTCCAGCATAATTCTTTAGAAATGTGGAGTCTGTCAGGCTTTCTCCTCACTTTAACTTCTTTGATGTCTCTAAAACTCTTTGGACTTTGTCTTTGGTGCTCTCCAGGAGGGAGGCGCCAGAAGACAGTGTCTTAGTGGAAGGAGCTGTGAATATGGAGCAGATACCCCTTTGCAGTCTGCCTCTGCTGTTTATTGGCTCTGTGAGCGGTGATAGACACTTAGTTTCTTTATATCAAATGGTTCCTGCTGAAGTGGGTACATATGGTATTATAATGAATTAAGACTGATTATGTAACAAATATAGCTTTGTATACATGCAAAGGAGTATTGTTTCATTAAAAGACATTCATCTGGACAGAAAATGACAACTCTTAATGCACCAAGTAACTTGGAGTTCCTTTCAGAATTATCTTCAGATTTATGCATGAAAACCATTTCATAATTTTGTATCATCCTTTGAAACTTTTTGATTTTAAAAATGATTTTAAAATAATTTCAGACTCACAAAAATATTGCAAAAATAAAGAATTTCTACATACCCTTCACTTCGCTATCAGTATCTTATATAAAACTGCAGTTTAGTCATCAAAAGTAGGAAGTTAACATTATTATAATGGCATCTACTCTGCACATCATATTCAAGTTTACACAAACTTTCCTACTGATATCCTTTTGCTGGTCCACACATTGTATTTAGTTGTATTTTCTTAGTTTCCTTTAATCTGGAATGTTTCCTTGGCCATTGTCTTCAATGATCTTGACATTTTTGAAAAGCGTTGGCCAGTTATTTTATAGATTCTCTTATAATTTGGGTTTGTCTTAATGTTTCCTTATCTGTTAAAGTTATATATTTTTGGCAAACAGATCCTAGACAAGCATGACTTTCTTAGTTCATCATATCAGGAGGTACATGATAATAGTTTGTTGGTAATATTAATTTTGATCACTAGAGGCTTGCTCACTAGAGGGTTGCTACTTTACCTTTGTAAATAAGTCTCTTGTGTGGAGGCACCTTTGAGACTATGTAAATATCCCTTTTCTCATTCATTTTCTGATTTTAGCATTGTATTAGTGTTCTCCAGAGAAACAACCAGTAGGGTGTGTGTGTGTGTGTGTGTGTGTGTGTGTGTGTGTGTGTGTGTGTATGTATGTATATTTATGTTTATTTCGTGTGAAGAGTTGGCTTACATGACTATGATTGCTGAAGAGTCCCATGTTCTGCCACCTGTAAACTGGAGACCTAGAAAAGCTAGTGGTATATTTGAGTCTCAGTCCAAAGACCTAGAAAGCAGGAAAGTTGATGATGTAAATCCCAGTGTAATAGCCAGAGAATACTAATGTTCCAACTTGTGTAGATAGGCTGGAAGAAAAAGGACTAAATTCTTCCTTCCTCCACTTTTTTATTCTATTCATGTCCTCAAAGGATTGGATGATGCTCAGCCATATTGAGGGGGCAATCTGTTTTTACTGACTCCACCAACTCACATCTAATCATGTCCACAGCATTCTCACAGGTACACCCAGAAATAATGTTTAATCCTGGCACCTTGTGGTACAGGCAAGTTAACACATAAGCATCTATTTATAATTCTTGCCTAGAACAATTTTTTCTTAGGTGTTTGCCAAGTGGTATTTTAAACTGTAATGCAGTATGTCCATCCAGGTGGATGGTTTATTCTTACACATTTGACTCAGTCTGTTGCCCCTATTCAAATCCAAGATCAACAAGTACTACTCTTCCTTCCCTCCCTGTTTTATTTCACATTGCCTTTGTGAGGCTTATCAGCCAGAGAAAAGCACATATTCTTCAGAAACCGTACTGGATTTGAATCCTACATCCACCACCACAAACTATGACCCATTCAAGTAACTTAAATCTTTCTGAGTTTCAGGTGTGTCATAAGTAAAAAAAAGGATCCCTTTCATGACTTGATTTAAAGTTTATAAGCTACCATGTATGAAATATATGCATGAATATAATGCTTCCAGTATATGGAACTCTTTAGTGAATGTTACCTCTTTTTAATTATTTTTCCAATGAAAACACTCAAGTGACTACAGTAATTTTTATTTTATTGGTTTTTATTAGAACCAGTTTAAAAGAAATCTCTTCAGGTGATTTCAGTGTGCACCCAGCATTGAGAACTACTGAATTGGATGTCCAAAGACTTACTGATTTAAAGCTCTAAGATAAAAGAAGATAAGAATATATTTTTATTTTAGCAATGTATGAGTAAAGGTATGGACAATAAAAATATGAAATATTGTATAAAGGGGAAATTTGAGATGTTGGCTCATTTGCCCACTTAGGTAACCAGTGTTTTTTTGAGTCCCTCTGTTCAGACAGTGTGATGCAAGCTATATTGGAGGCAGGTAGTATGGTGCAGTATGCCATGAATATCATGGTGTTTGCTTTTGCAAAGGACCTTGAATTTTGTCAGTGTTCAACAACATGAAGAACATTGAATAGATGGGGACATGTCATGATGAAATACTATGTTAGACTATTACTCTGGTATGTTGAGATGGGTGAGCAGGAAGAATAATGTCGAAGGTAGAATACAGGACTTGAAGACCAGTTATGTGAGGAGGGCCTTTGATGACTTCCCGGTGTCTGCATAGATCATGGCATCATTTAGCTGAACTAGGGGAAGGACCAGTTATGAGTGGGACTTAATGAGTTCAGTTTAGAACCAGTCACAGTAGAGGCTTTTGGGAGGATGTTGTCTGGTAGGTGCCCTGATTTAGAACTAGGAAAAGGAATCTCCATTAGAGATAAAAATGAGGGACCATGCATTTGGTGTTTGTTACCATAGATATGGATGAAATTGTCCAGATAGACTATGTGGAAGAGAAAGAGAAATGGCAAGGGCAGAACTCAGGGATCCTTAGTGTTATGGAGTGAGGAGGAAGAGGAGTCAGGAGAGGAGAGCTTGAGGAGGAGAGGAGAGTTTGGGATGTTTGGAGGAGGAAATTTGAAGAAAGGCAGACTGGTCCACAGCACAGTGGCCACAGAGGAGTCCAATAAGGTGAGACCTGAATACAACTGTGTAAGAATTGGGTTGGGCCCTAGGTGGGCAGGGAGATTTTATTGAACGTGTGTAATGAAATCTGTGGCACATCTGAGAAGAAGAGTCTGACAGTTCTTCCCCCAACCCCCACCTTCCCTGGCTAATTATATACCACTGTGTTTAATCTACATGTTAAAAGCATTGAATGACATCTGAGCTGGAATCCAGGCCTCCCTGATTAGATGAGGAAGCCAAGACCAAGAACAGTCATTAATACGGCAGATTTAAGACCCCCAAGCCAGAGCTTTTCCACATGCATTGGCACTGGTGTAATTTGTTTATACTAATTGTTCCTACTAGTTCTTATGTTCCTACTTGTTACTGTTCTCTGGTTGTTTTGTCCTTATTAATTTGAATTTTTGTTGCTTTTTTAAAAAGATTTATTTATATAGGAACCAGGGTACTGGCCAGATGTGTGGGAGGGTGAGAGGATTCACCAGAGACAGAGCGGGGAACAGAACAGGCAGACTGACGAAATACACTGCTGAGGGGAGCAGTGGGTGAGACAGGAGAGGTCTGCTTCATTATGTGGGATTCTCTCTGGCCAGCCGGGATTGAACCCATGCTGCAGAGGCTGTGGATAGCTTCACAGTGTGGTGCTCGACTGCCTGCACCACCAGGGAGTCCCCTTTTGTTGCTTTTCAAAGTCATAAAGAATAGGAATAATATCTCTATTACCTTCATTCTTCCTTACTGTTCACTTTTTAACTTCATGGACTTTTAAAAAAAGAATAAATAAGCTATGATCTCAGGTAGAAAGAACCTGCAAAGCAACCCAAAGAGCCTAGGAGAAATGCCCTGAAACAGTGCTTCTCAGGGACTCATTCAGCAGAGTATTAGAAGCTGACACTCTAGTCTGGTTTGTTTATTCATATCCTTTTATTATAGAAAATCAAGTTCTGATCATCACGTTTTGATGTTTAGTGCAAGACATTCCTTAGTAAAGCCCTGGTCTTCAAGGGAAACTAAGACAAAAATAAAGATATGGCACTACATTAAATTAAAAAATCTTGTACAGTGAAAGAAACCACCAACCCTCCTCGTCCCCCCAAAATGGCAACCTGTGGACTGGTAGAGCTATTTGGTCATCACACATTTGACAAGGGGTTAATTTCCAAATATATAAATAACTCATACAACTTAACAAAAATCAAACAACATACAGAAATTGGGAAAAATACCTAAATAGGCACTTCTCTGAAGAAGTCATACAGATATCCCATAGGCACATGAAAAATGTTCAGTATCACTTATTATTTATTATTTTTTTTAGAGGCATGTTTTTATTTATTTATTTGTTTGTTTGTTTGCTTGTTTTGTTTATACATGCACTGGGTACAGTCAGAAGCACGGGAGGGTGAGAGAGTTCACCAGAGCCAGAGCGGGGAGCAGAGCAGGCAGAAGGACCGAAGTACACTGCTGAGGGGAGCAGCGGGCGGCAGGAGAGGTCTGCGCGCCATGTGGGACCCTCCTCTGGTGGCCGGGGAGCAGCCGGGGATCGAACCGGCACTGCAGAGGCTGCAGGCAGCTTCGCAACCCAGCGCTCAACCGCTGTGCCACCGGGGAGGCCCTCAATATCACTTATTATAAAGGAAATGCAAATCAAAAACCACACCTGTGAGAATGGCCGATATTAAAAAGAGTGAAAAAAACAAGAGTTGATGACAACATGAAGAAAAAGAAATATTCACTATTGGAAGGGAGGTAAGTTGGTGTGGCCTGTAAGAAAAATGGTATGAAAATTCCTTAAAAAAGTGAAAATGATAATACTGTATGATCCAGCAATAGCACATCTAGGTATTTACCTGAAGAATATGAAAACACTAATATGAAAAGATATATGCATCCCTCTGTTCATAGCAGAATTGAGTCAAGAGATTGAAACAAGCAAAATACCCAATGAGAGAAGACTGGATAAAGAAATTGCGATATATACTAACTGGAATACTACTCAGATATTAAAAAAGATGAATTTCTGTCTTTTGTAACACTGTAAGCTCAGGTCCCCACCCACATACCCTCATTTAACTGTAATTGCTTCAAACACTGTCATATCGCTGGGGCGAGGGGTGACTAGGGTTTCAACACATGTGTTTTGGAGTGACACACACAATTGGTTTTGACACCTGCCCAAGTCAGTTTCTCTTGCTTACAAATTAGAAACTTTAACTGAGACACCTAAACCTGATTTTGCTAGTTTTATTTTCCCCTCTGAACTCCAAAATAAAACATTTATTTATTTATTTTTGCATGTCTTGTTCTGTTATATATATTTCAGTTGGTTGAAATAGTTTAACAAAAAGTGAGTCTTTGGAATGACGTCAGTTCCCCCTCCTATGCCCTTTTCTTGCGTCTCTGACTTGCATGGATTTCTCGAGCAAGCCTGTCAGTCCAGCTGGTGATTGGAGACTCTCTGATGTCATTCTGTACACTGATGTCAGACACCAACCTCAGGGCTGGCTGGGCGGAAAAATGACCAGTTTGGCTCTTGTAGTTATGGCTCCATGTTGCAAGGAATTGGCAATTCTCTTCTTGCTTTTTTCTTTTTATTGCTTGTTCCACAGTCTGGAGAGCATACACAGCTGCCTGGCAGCTCTGCCCCTCCGGCTACAGACCTCACCATCAAAGGTTCTGACTCTACCTGCTGCTGCAGACACAAGGACAATGACAATATGAAGCCAGGCTCTTCTTTCTAGGGTCGCTAAGCTAGAAGTCTCTGTGCAGTTTCTCAGAGAGAAATTTGCCACCAACTGTCCCCAGGATAAGGCTTTTTGCAAATAGGCAAACAAGCAACAGTGCCACATGTTACATTTATACATAAAGAGTTACCAACCAGAAAGGTGTATATAAATAGGGCCATGAAAAACTTTGTCCATGTTTATTGCATTTTTTTCCTGCTCCAGTGTTTCCCTTCACACCTGGAAATCACTCAGTATGAAGTAAACCACAGCACTTTCCAGAACTGTTTTTGTGTTTTCTCAACTGCAGATGTCCGGGAAACAGTAAACTCTTGTTTTGAAACTTTTTAAAATTGAGCTTTTGATTCCAGGCAATTGAAAATTGTTCCTGTTTATGCTTCTTATTGGTGATAGTTTAACTAGCTGGATTTTATTTTCTCTGGATTATGTTTTTTTTTTTTTTATGGTTTTCCTTTAGGACTTTATCAGTCCCTAGAGCTCACTGGTAGCAGAGGAAAAAAGTGTCCAGAAAAATTGAATTTCTTTTATGTCCACAGAAAAAGTGGCCAGTTGCCATTATAGGCTAAACCCAGGGCTTTCTTCCCAGAGATTCTTGGATTAGTAAAATCTGAGAAGTACTAATGCTCCCCTTTCTCGGGTTATGTTTTGTAAGGGTAGAGTATATACTTTGGAAAGTGTCTATAAAATTAAGTCAAGATAGCCACTTTCCTGGCATTTGTTATGGGATAATTATCCTAATAATTTCTTACTCTTGAAATTTAGCAAAAGAGGTATTTTATTTACTTTTAAATTGTTTGGCCAAGCATGACTTATGGTTATTCAAGTGTAGATCATTTATTAAGATATCTAAATCCTCCTTATGAGTCAGTCTAACAGATAGTTGCTACCATTCTGCAGCATTTTCCCATTATTCTCACCCCTCCGTGTTTTTGAGAGCTCACTGTGTGTACACTCCTGGGTGCTCACAGGGTGGTGTGCTGAAGAAAGTATCTAGAGATAAAGGGCATGTGTCTCTAGTTGGTCTAGACTCTAGATGTTACAAAGTAGGTGGAAACCAAAATGGGAACAGGGTAGGCTTTGCCAGGATGTGTTCTTTAGAAGAGAGTTTAGGTTCCATATGGATTATGTGGAGTAAATGTGGAAAGTGGTTACTCCAGGTGGGAAGATAGTGCAGAAGAGATGTGAATAGAAAAAACAGGTGGGTAAGAAAACTAATCATTGTTGGTGATATGTATTGAGCAGGGTTAAGTGCATTACTGAATGTCTTTTAAATTTAATCTTCCCTATTCACAGTAAGAACTTTTATGTTTTTACTGTAGAGGAGTCATCTAAGGCTGAGGACACACAAAGAGTGTACATTGGAATCAATAATAAAATCCAGGTCCACTTGACTCCAAAGAAAGAAAATGTGTTTGCTGTTTGATTGCAGATTTGAGGTATACCAAGAGGCTGTCTTGTTTTAGGATCTTTTCTGTCTCTCCAAAGTGTATGGTTTAATATTTTGCCTTTGATACTCATTAAATTATTGCCCGAATGAATAAAGCACACTTCTGTTCAGACTTTCTCCTTTCGGTGAACAGCCTGGCTTGACAGTGGCTACATTTTCTTTAGGCATGAATTAATATTTTTGCTTCTTGGGCCTTCTTACTTTTCTTTGCAAATCTGCTTACTCCTACCAGCAGGTCAAGATATATCAGGTTAATGATTCTGCCTTAGATTGGAAAAAAAAAAAGGAACAAGAAAAAGAAATCTAAACATCAAAATGCTCCTTTTCTTCCACACCCCCTTTGCAACTGCAGTCCTTCTGGAGAAGCTTCTAGCTGCCCTGCCCTCCAGAAGCTGCCTGGGAACACATGGAGTTCAACACATCCTGCTCAGGGGACCCGGCACGGTGGCTGAACAGCTGCCAGTGAGGCCAGAGAGAAACCCTGTTTTTGTCTCTTGGCATCTGCATCACTGCCTTGCCTGTCCAGCCAGGACACCACTTCCTTATTAAGTCAGCCTCCACACAGTCAGTGTTTCTCGCTATAGATTAGTTTGATATGTGAGATTAGGTTGTTTCACATCTTAAACTAATCTATAGCGAGAAACACTGATCTGTTGATATGGGATTCAAGCTCCTTCTATACAACTGAATATGTTCTTCCAGTACAGTAAGAGACACTCATTTCTTGATTATGTGAATCGTACTTTTGGATTGAAAGCATTGACCTGTGGCTTTTCAAACCCTTTGCCATCAAATGAGCCCTGATTTTCAAGGAGGAATCTTAGAGTATGACCAACAAATCTTTGGTGGTTTGTGAAAATTCAACCAGAGGGAGTGTTTCTGCCAGTCCAAATAGCACCCATCCTTGTGGATATAGCTCAAGTTCACCTTTTAGATGGTGACCTCCAAATTGCACACAGGCCACAGAGCACCCTTGCTGTCATTTTCTTGCAGAGTTTATTTGTACAAGGTTCTTGGCAAGTTATCTTACTCTGCCTTGTGGTATCTCTTACGTAACTATTGAATTTCATTTTTAAAATTGAGGTGTAACTTACATAGAGTAACATGCACATATCGTTTAAATTTCATTTCCATTTAGTATTACTTAATTTTCACAAGTGTATATAACCATGTAATGGCCACCCAGGTCATTTAAACACTCTAGAAAATTCCCTTGCACCCACTGGTAAGCTCTCTCTAAAGGTAACCACTATTCAGACTTTAATTGATTCATTTAGGCTGCTGTTAAACTTCATACACCTGGAATCACACAGTATGCAATGTTTTATTAATTGCTTCTTCCACTCAGCATTTATCTGTGATAGTCATTCATGTTGAGAGTGTTTCTCTTTTACATTGCTGTGTCATCTCCTATTGTATAAATATACCATAATTTATTTACTTATTCCACTGTTAATGAGTATTTTCGTTGTTTCAAGTGTTGGGAAACCATGATAAAGTTGCTAGTGATATTCTTTTTTATTTTATTTATGCATTTATTTTTTCTCATAAAACCACCCCTTTATTTTACTTTTTTAATAAATTATTTTATATAATTCTTACATCATTTTTCATTTTTGCATAATGTATGCATTTTCATTTTGGTTATATTCCCCATACAATTCCCACCCCTTTTTCTGACCCTAATCCCTCTTCTCCTCTCCCCGCCCCCCACTGGAGTGTGTCTCTGGTCTATAGTTGCTTATTGATTTTGATTTTTACTTTATTGCGATTAGTCTTTTTCCTGGTCTCTTATTTAGGTTTTCTAAATTCCTCCTATGAGTGAGACCATCCGGTATTTTTCTTTTTCTTTCTGGCTTATTTCACTGAGCATGATCTCATCCAGCTCCATCCATGTTGCTGCAAATTGCATGAGTTTATCTTTTTTTTTAATATTTTATTTTATATACTTCTTACATCATGGGTGCAATTGTATGGGGAATATATCCAAAGTGAAAATGCATACTTTATGTATTTATTTTTAATTGAGGTAGTATTGTAGTACCCCAACATAGGGCACCCGCCACCAGCTCACCCATATTCCACCACCACAGACCATTGTGCTTCTCTCCCTCTTTGTGTTCTTTAGGACATACTCCTGATACTACCCCTCTTTCAGCTCCTCCCTGCTGTGGTGCTTCAGTTCTATAACCAGCCACCAAGGGTTGGTTTTTAAGCTTGTTTTTATCTGACTCTCAGTGTAACTACAGTATATTCTATATATTAGTGACACCATCCAGTATTTATCTTTCGCCTTTTGACTTATTTCACTTAGTGTTACCCTTCCCAGCTCCATCCATGAGGCTGCAGATGGCATGGGTTTATCTTCTTTGATTGCTGAGTAGTATGCCACTGTGTATATATACCACATCTTCTCGACCCACTCTTTTGTTTTTGGGCACTTACAATGTTTCCACATCTTGGTTGCTATAAATAGTGCTGCAATAAGCATGGGAGTTCATGCTTCCTTTTGAACTAGTGAAAAATACTCTTTTTTTGTTGGAGATACACCCAGGAGTGGAGTTGCTGGGTCACAGGTGTAAAGATATTTGGCTTTAGTTGGATACTGCTAAACGAATGTTTTCTAAGATGTTTGTACCCATTCACATTATTTACAGCTGTGTAAGGAGAACTCCAGTCGGTTTAATTTTCATATCTTATGTCCCCAAAATGTCTGAACAGGAAAGCATGCATTGAGACACATGTATTTTGTATCAGCCATAGGGCCTGCACAGAGATTGTGGGTGGGAAATGTGTGATAAACATTAAAGGCCTTAACAATCAGAAGCTCCAGAATCAGATTCCCCACACTGCGAAAAAGTTACTAGAAACTGCAGGAAAATCAAGATCATCTGGATCCCAAGAAAGAGAACAATATGACTCAAATCTTCCATGTACTATTGGAAAATCTTTCCTATTCCTGACTTTTTAACATCAGGATGTTACTCACAGGTAAACCAAATGACTGTCTGTAGACCACTGAGCCAAAAACCTATTTAAATAATGGCCTTGTACAAACACCAGTGTGCTGTTTGAGAATAATAAAATGGTTTTGTTGTCTTAGATGTCCTAACAAATTTTCTAAGATATAACTGTAGCTCTTTGTTCTAAACTTTCGTCATTGTAGACAAGGGCCTGAGAATGTCTAGTTAGCCGTTAACCATGGATTTGACACTACTTTTTTGAAAGACAGAAGTATGATGTGGTAAAAAGCTTACAACTTGAGTTTGAATTTTGCCTTTGACACACCTTTGCTGTGACCCCATTTGAGTGCCGATCTTTTTCACATTCATTATGAGTGAATCTATGCATCAGATGACTCCATTATGTTTTCTACTTCTGTAACCCTGCACATTGTCTACATATTGAAATACAAATATTATAAGTTACTTTACTTTTATCTAGCCTTTATATTAGCACATCCATTTTCAGAAACAGTGTATTTTTATATGTAGATTATGTGATTTACCAATTTTATTTCAGTGTGGGACAGCAATGAAACTGATAGGGTTGGATCCCTTTTCCACAGATCCTTTGGAGACTTTTTTACTTAGGGAACTTTCCAGTTCTTACCCCCTTCCAGTGTAACAGTCCTGCTCTATAAAACTCGTTCCTCATCCCGCTTATATCCACTCATTTTAGGATGCATCTTGCCTCAATTATTATTGTTGTGGCTGCCAAATGGTGATTTTATAGAGTCATCATTCTTTCTGTATTTGTTAGTTGACTTTCTACTATAGGGAAAATCTTTCTTTTTTCATTTAGTTTGTCATTTATTTTATGAATGTGGACTCTTGGATTCCTATTTTGTTCATTCGGTCTAACCTCATTTTTTATTTTAATGCTCATTTTGTCCCAGATTTGACCAGTGGGAGTTCTTTTAACCTGGCTTTTGTGTCCCTTGGATATGTCCCCATCATTCTTCGAGCACTTCCCTACTTGCGCTGCAGGGCAAATAATCTGGGCTCTTCTGTGCTTCCCCTGCCTCATTTTTGAAACAACCTTTTCCTCAAGGAGCCCTGGTTTCTTTTAGTGGAAAGTGATATTTACAAATTTGTATTTGAACAGTAGGTGTGCTCATTATTACGGAGATGTGGTTATAGCCAGACCCTCTCAGAAACTAGAGAGAACTAGAAAATATATGTGTGTAAAAACATATATGCACACATTTGTATTTATTTCTGTATCTATCCTTATATATTAAAAACCATTTGTATTGCAACCTTCAATTTCAGTCAGACACCACAGGGTCCATTCTAGCTTCCCCCCTTTTTATATTTGTATTTCCTTTCTTCAAAAATGAGAAATCTGGGCCTCCCCTGGTGGCGCAGCAGTTGAGCGCTGGGTTGCAAAGCTGCCCGCAGCCTCTGCAGCACCAGTTCAATCCCCGGCCGCCAGCGAGGGTCCCACATGGTGCTCAGACCTCTCCTGCCGCCCGCTGCTACCCTCAGCAGTGTACCTCGGTCCTTCTGTCTGTTCTGCTTCCCGCTCTGGCTCTGGTGAATTCTCTCACCCTCCCGCGCTTCTGACTGTACCCAGTGCTTGTATAAATAAATAAATAAATCTTAAAAAAAAAAAATGAGAAATCTGATTCCATTATTTTATATACATTTATTTACTTACTTTAGCTCTCTGAATGTACTGATTTTCTGACCATTATAGAATCATCAGCCTGCTTGGACATACTCCTGCAATCCCCAACTTCCATCCCGCTCAGAATCCTTCTCCACAAAAGGAAGGCATGATGGCAATCTTAAAATACTTAGTGTTAGCCTACATGACCTTTGTAACTATTTTTGCCTTGATCACTCATAAATTTCCCAAATTCATTGGGGCTTAATTTATATTTCCTATTTCTACTGTTTTCTCGGTATAATGAGTTCAACAGTCTGATCTTCACTTTGTGAAATAATATTTCCTCTTAGCTAAATTTAAACTTCTCAGTTTTTAAAAGATTATTTTGAATTCTTTTATTTCAGTATTTGATGAACACATTTCCAGTAGTTCAAGTTCAGTCCCAAACTCAACAAACATAAGACTCAGAAAGATTTGTTCACATCTTGTCCATATGGTTCATCATGATTTTGTATACTTTGTTCATTGGCTTTTTTGAGTTTGTGCCTTTCCATAGTAAGAAGTCAAATCTTCATGGACAGATTTGTCTTTTACCACTTTCCTCACTGCTTTTCAAAAAATTTTCTTTATATAGTCTTTGGTATCTGATTACCAGAATTTTGTATGTTGTTCCAGCTGCTTTACATAGTTTTTATATTAAGGTTGATTAAGTTTTTTTTTCTATTTTGTTTGAATTTTCTTGTTATACCTAACTGTTCCTCTTTAAGGGGGCCTCAGAATGCAGGAGTCTAGAACTGAATTTGGAAATAACTGTCTTGAGTGACTGGTGTAAGATAAACTAGAGGATAAATGACATTGTTGTCTTAGGAAGAAGAGAAGTCAAACAGGATATACGAGAAAAAAGAAGCCTGTTACCAATTGACATTAATGGAACTCTGGGTTGTGACATACTTTGGGGGGCACTGGCCTCTTAGTTTTTTTTTTTTTTAAAGATTTATATTTTTTATATTTTTATTTATTTATTTATACAAGCACTGGGTACAGTCAGAAGCGCGGGAGGGTGAGAGAATTCACCAGAGCCACAGCGGGGAGCAGAGCAGGCAGAAGGACCCAAGTACACTGCTGAGGGGAGCAGCGGGCGGCAGGAGAGGTCTGCGCGCCATGTGGGACCCTCCTCCGGTGGCCGGGGAGCAGCCGGGGATCGAACCGGCGCTGCAGAGGCTGCGGGCAGCTTCGCAACCCAGCGCTCAACTGCTGCGCCACTGGGGAGGCCCTGGCCTCTTAGTTTTGACAGGGGGTAAGGCAGGTGATAGCAGAACAGGGAACCAATGTTCTTGTGGGAATAAACTACAGTAAACGTGAGGTTCTTTTCCAAGATCAAAGTCTGTTCTTCAGAACTCAGTCTGTAGACATATTTTAAATACTTTCTAGTTTTTTACTTAAAATATATTTACCATTCATTTGGTCATTCACAGAAACTTACACCACTACCTTTTGGTTATGTTTCCTGTCTTACTGGGCTGTCTCTTTATCTGAAGACCATGGCAACCCCAGTTGTATACCTGATCCTGATCCAGGGCAGGACTCACCAGCAGTGGTGGTACCAGCATTTGATAGGACATAGAATTAGATTCTCCTTCAGGTCTTGGAAACTGGTGACTTGGTTAGTTGCAGAGAGACGTGTGGTACAATAGAAGGACCTGTGCCTTGAATTTTCAGTCTAGTTTCCAGACTCTATTGTCACATATTGTATGTGTGTAAAAGTTACTTATATTAGAACATAGTTTCCTTACATGTGAAATGGAGATAATATCTATCTTACAGGATTAACTTTCAGAAACTGTATATAAAAGGTACCTAAAGCGACTGACTTATAGATGCACAGGAAATGGCATTTCTCCTCTTAGGATGACTACTGGACTCCACGTGGCTTCTTACTGTCCTGTTATGAAACATTCCTGGGATACTCTAGGAATGACCAACAGTTGCTTATTAACTCTGTGGAGTAACAATTTATTCCTCCATTACACAGCCTGGAGGTTTTACACTCGGCATTCTCTTAGGCCAATGTGCCTTTCTGTGTGGTGGAGGCTGGGCATCCTACTGGTTCTAGATGAGAATCTATGACACCAGTCAGACGCACTTGTGTGATATTTGGAACACTGATTGATTATTTTCTATTGGAAAGCAAGGTGGGGGAGACGCTGAATTTTCTACAGCAGTGATCCTATCACTTGACCATTTAGTGAAGATCAAGGAGCAGCTTTTGGGACATTCATGGTACTCTTGTGCTGATGGCACTCACTGTGGCAACATCCCAGGGCTTACTGTCTGCTTTGTGGGGATAAGAGGCTGCTGTGGTGATAGATATGGTGGATGCCTTGTGATTCTTTACCTACTGATGTCAGAGGAAGCAGCTCTCTGACAGGCAAATTGGTAATGCTGTTTTCCAGTTATTCCTGGAGTCTTGGCATTGAGCTTGCTCCTCCAGCTTTCCAATGATATTCCAGACACGATGTGCCTGTGTTGAATGCCTTTTTCTTGAAAATAGCTACAATGGTTCTTTTTTCCCTTCACTTGAACCCTTGTCAGATATAATTTTTTTGGGTCCTTTTGCTCATGTGCTCAAGCCTGTGACTACAGAGGCTGATACTTTGGCTTCTTCTTGTGACATTTCCTGGACCAGGGGCCTTGACTCAAACCCATCTTGCAGCCTTGAACAGATATCCTGAAGGGCACCTTCTGGTCTGACTGAACCCCAGCCTTTTCACTGCTACTTAAACCCCGCACTGGGCTACACCTGTCTGAATGGAGTGCCATGTGCAAGCTGTTGCTTGAGGTATCCTCTAACTCGCTCTAGCCTTTGAACTCTGTGCTGAGATCTCCTGATTGCCTCCCATAACAACTCAGTTCCCTTAGCTCCTTATATAGGTCTTAGCAGTGCCCACTCTTGTGGTCTTTTCTCTGTGGCCATGTATGATCCATGGCACCCTAGTTTGCACAGCTAATCAGAGATTTTCCATAGGGTCAGCTCGATGGCACTTGGTCTTTTCTTGGGAGAGTAAAGTGATATCTCTAGGTGATATCTCTAGGTATTCCTTTTGGTGATATCTCTAGGTGATATCTCTAGGTATTCCTTTTGGATTACATTTAGAAATATATAATTACCTGAAAAATATGGGAAAATTTGTATTGTTTAGATGTTTATTATTAGAGGTTAGCCTGCTCCTGAGGTAGTTCTCTACTGTAAGGAAGATGGTGAAGGAAGGTGTTATGTTTTTAAAATGATATTACTGAGGTCACCATATATATACATATATATGATATGTAAAAAATATATTTTACCTTTTCCATGATTAATAAAAGAAAAAGGATTCCTCCCTCCCCATCCTCAAAAGGATTGCAATAGTTTCCATAGTGGTTGAATTTATTATGACAGTATCTTTTAAGTCAAACTAGTAAATAGGCTAAACAGTGCTGTACTAATTTTTCTACGACTAATGACTAAGTATATTTTCTTATAACAGATAAGTAAAAACTATAGTCACAATGTTAAAGGTCATATAAAGCTATTATAGTTAACTAGAATTCATAGACTTTCTTGTAAATAGTCCCCTTCATAGAGAAATGTTAAACACATATAGATCTGAAATAAGATCTTCACACTCATCCTGGCTAAAATTTGTATCTGAGAGACTGAATATACAAATGGACAATATATATATATTGACTATATGTAAAAAATAGAACTTTGACCCATACCTGCATTAACCTGCTCAGGAAACCAACCCATTATTTATAATAATCCGCACAGGAAGCCAGCCTTGGAATAAATCAGGCTGTTATCTTTGGTAACCCAGGAAGCCAAACAGTAACACCCCTTGTAACAGGTGACCCAAAAGACCAGGGCTTGGATTGACACTTCCCTCATTTTTGTCCCTGCCAACATTAGATCAGGAAAAAGCCAAATATGTCCCCTAACCAATTTCATAGGATTTCCCACTTCTATTTAGCACAACTATAGCTTCCCCATGCTGCTAGCCCTTAGAACCTTCACTTTTTCCCACCATGAAGCTGCTGTAGTCTTCTCCCTGCCTATCCCAGTTGCCAAGATGCAAATTATGGTGGTTGACTCCCGATATAGAAAAGTGCTGAATAAATAGCCTTTGCTTGTTCTCATTTGGTTGGTCTTCCTTTGTTTTTCATATATCCATACTGTCTTTTACAAATCTTGTCTTGTAAAGATGTTAATCTTTTTCCCCGTTGCCTGTAAGTGTGCTTTTATTTTCAAAGTCCTGAGCCAGTGAAATTTCTTACTCTCTCAGCTTTCCTCTTATTAAAAATCTGTGTTCTCTAATTTGAGCTTCTCATTAAGGCTGGGTTTGAAAATTGTTTTGTTTTTTTTTTTTGAAAATTGTTTTAAAATTAAAAATTAAACATCATCTTCTTAATAAAATGGTTTGCTCTAATTTTCAGTTGTATTATAACTCTAATCTTTGGCATGTTTTGAATGTTAACTAGAATGTGCAAAATGTTAATCCATTTTGAATGTTAACTAAATATGCTGAATGTGCCCATGCATTTACTTTTATATAAATATGTTTCAGGCCTCCCTGGTGGCGCAGGCAGTTGAGTGCAGCGCTGTGAGGCTGTCTGCAGCCTCTGCAGTACGGGTTCAATCCTGGCCGGCCAGGGAGATGCCCACATGGTGCGGCAGACCTCTCCTGTCTCTCCCGCTGCTCCCTTCAGCAGTGTGTTTCCGTCAGTCTGCCTGTCCTGTTCCCCACTCTGTCTCTGGTGAATCCTCTCACCTTCCCACACATCTGGCCTGTACCCCAGTTATTGTATGCATGAATAAATAAATCTTTTAAAAACATGTTTCTCCTTTGAAAAGGGCAGACAATTTAAGCAGGTATCCATAAACTGTAGTGCATCATTTTTCTTTTGTTTCATAATGTTTGTTTGATTCTACAATATCTTTTACTCATTATCATCATTCTGTTATAATTTTTTTTTTACATTTTATTATCTGTTCTCTCCCATTACCATCGTCATTATTTTTCAGTGTACTCTTCTTAGGCTGCCTCTGTTACCCAAGAAACTTGTCAAAATGCAGATTCTTGGACCTCACCCCAGATTTACTGAGGCACATTTTTGGAGGTGATTTCCAAATAAATCATATTCTATCGATGTATAGCTGTCTATCTAATCTTCTTCCTATCCATCTGCCTACAGACCAATATTTAGGAAACACTGGCTGACTGTGTGCCAGGCCCTTGACAGACATTTTCCTTAATCCTTAAAATGGTCATAAATTATAGTTTTTATTTTATAGTTAATGGAACTATGACTCAAGACAGTGTGACTTGTCCAGGGTCATACAGCTATCAAACTATAGAGTAGGGAGTAGTCAGATTCTTAATACAGAAATAATCTTATATATTAAGGAAGAAATTTTTATATTTTCTATGGGAAGTGATCTTTGTGCTATGCTGAGTCAACCATCTAATTCATCTTCAAGAGTTTCTCTGGTGGCTAGGTATAGACATAGGCTAAATTGTGAGGTGTGTATTTGGTAACGAGACTTAACCAATACCCCATTTATGAGATATCATCTCCATGGGAGCCATGAGCAGAGGTGTAAGAGATGAGTTAGTTATACCCTGGGCAACTGTGAATGATCAACTTAGAGAGGCAAGCAGTATAGTTTAAGCAAAGTCCTATGATTATTGAGGTTGGGACCAAACTTGAACTATGGGGATCTAAGTTCATTTTCTCTTGGCAAAATAACTCCAAGGGAAAGTCTTAAAAAGTCTTATAAAAACTTAAAAGGCCCTTGGACATCAAATAGCTCTTACAAATTAATCAGAAACATACAGATTAGATTTCTCATAAAATACATTTAGGTTTAAAATTATGGGAAAAAGTGCAGGGCAAAATGTCTTTCAGGTTTGTCCAAACCAAACTGTAAGTGCTTGGGAAAAGTTGGAAATACTTTAACAACAGCAGAAAGACACTGAGCACATACATGGAATCTTCAGGTAACGCAGGAAACCAGTCCCATTTGACGATAGTGAGGTGGAGCTTGGACTTGGATGGTAATTTGTGAGGCAGTTCTGGTTGGCTTCCTTGATACTGAGATGGGGCAGGAGGAGGAGGAACAAGAGAAAGAGCATTTAGAGGATAAGGAGATAGTTTTTCATTCATCCCAAGGAACTGGCATTCTTTTCCTCCCCAGAAGTTGGCCCATTCCCTCGCTTGGAGAATCTTCTAGAGCAGCCTTGGTGTAAGGAAGAATGTTGGGCTGGGGTGGCAGAAGACCTGCATTTTAATCCTACCGCTGTCGCTTCCTAGCTGCTGCTGTTATTCAAGGCATCCCCATGCTAAGAAAAAGGAACTACTTCTATGATTCGTGAGTCTTACTAAGCATCATTTTCCCATCCATCAAGAGGGAGATTGTCCAAGCCTTGGAATGGTGTTGGGAAGATTTAGATAAGACCATGATCTAATCCATTTAAGCACAGTGCCTGGCACCTTCTTTCTTTTCTTTCTTTCTTGCTTTCTTTCTTGCTTGCTTTCTTGTTTTCTTTTTCTCTTTCTCTAATTTTATTTTTAAAAATTATTTTATATAATTCTTACATCATTTTTCATTTTTGCACAATGTATGCATTTTCATTTTGGTTATATTCCCCATATAATTCTCTCCCCCCTTATTTTGACCCTAATCCCTCCTCTCCTCCCCTGACACCCCCCGTAGTATAACTCTGGTTTATAGTTGCTTGTTGATTTTGATTTTATCTTTATTATAATTAGTCTTTTTCCTGGCCCCTTATTTAGGTTTTCTAAATTCCTGCTATGAGTGAGACCATCCAGTATTTTTCTTTTTCTTTCTGGCTTATTTCGCTGAGCGTGATCCTTCCAGCTCCATCCATGTGAAACAACCCAAATGCCCAAAAATAGATTACTGGATCAAGAAGATGTGGTATATATACCCAATGGAATATTACTCAGCAATCAAAAAAGATAAACTTATGCAATTTGCAGTAGCTTGGCACCTTCTTAATGCTTAGTGAATGACTTTTTCTTTGACAGGATCCTAATGCACTTATTTTGAGTTAATTGGTAGCAAAAAGGAGTTAGTTAGAACTCAAAGTGTATCAGGATGTCGGGATGGAGACTAGGATGTAGGAATGAAGGGTTTTTCTTGAATCCAAAGTAGGAGATAAATTTTAGGATTGAACTTGAAACTAAGTATGGGAATGAATGTTCACTTGCATGAAGGGGCAAATCTGATCTATTAATTCCCTTTTGGATGCAGAGAGTTTTCTGGTTCTTGACATTGAAAAAATAAGCATGAGTCACAGATTCATAATTCATAAATGGCTATTTAGTCTTCTAAATTTGTGCTTCATTATCTAACTTTTAAATATTATCATAATTTTTTGTATGAACTACTGGCCCGTAGATATAGACATCCCATCGACATTGAAGCTACAAGCAAAGAAAGTTTTTCCATGGACTCACTGCCTTTCCAATACCAAAAGAGAGTATTACTGGAATGGATGACTGTCATGAAGAACATTAATCTGTTTTGATCAGTGTCTTCCCCCCCTCTCGGATGTAGGCTTCCACACTTTCCACCTATCTGCCTAGAGAGTACAGTCTTCTGTTAGGGTAAACTCAAAACTATGTAAAGCGGACTAGATTTCAGAAGTGATCTATCTTCCCATTTCCCTAATTATTTTCCTCCTCCAACCCAACTTACAGCTTACTCAAAGCTCAGGGAGACTGAATGCCTGACTAAAGCTGTCTATTGTAGAGGGATCCACCCACAAACATGTTTCCTTGCCCTTGAAAATGTTCTGGTTGCTATCTTCTAGTTAATTCAGAAAGAGACCTTGCATCAAAATGTATGGATGCAGCCATCCTATAGTTGAGCATATACTCTGGAATTCTGTAATATTTGTTAATTATTTACTTAAAAAAATCTTGTTCTGTGTCCTGTTAATAACTGGTGTCCTTAGATCCTTTATAATCATGTTTGTGACCATGTTTATTTGACCTTGTCGCACCATCTATCAGATAAAACACACTTGTTATGTTTGGAAAAATGAATGTACACCCTTCTGTTATCAGCTGCATAACCGTTTGTTCATTTGTGTGAATACATACATATTTTATTTAATTATAGATTTTAAATGAAAGAGAGAGGGCTAAAATGCAATAATTTAATGGTACCATGAGAATTCAATTTATTTTATTGTCCTTAAATTTATGGTTAGCTCTAGTTTTGCTTATACATTACAGTGGTTTCACATTTTAGGGGTGTCGGTACAATGGAAAACAGCCATCCACTGCTGAGAACCCCTTGTTAAAACTGGATTGCATAAGTTCAGAACAGTGTGTTACAAAATAAGACAATTTACAATCATCATGATAACAGAGGCTGTTTTCTGGAAAGAAAAGATAGTAATATCTGTAAAACTGCACCTGCAAGGAGGCTATAATTTCTGTGTGACTATGACAGACAATGTGAATCATGGATTATTACCAATTTTTTAAGGACTCCATGCATTTCCCATTATTTATTATAGCTCCTATAGGACTAACCCCAGTATACTCATATGGATTGAGATAGATATATATTCAGACACACAGATGTGTATATAGTTATATACTTATACACATATATTATATGCACACACATTATGCTTATAATTTATGGCTAAGAAAATAAATAAACTCAATGGCTTAAACCTTGCAAAACACCCAAACCCAGACAAAAGGAACCTTTACATCTGTCTGTTAAACTTAGGACTAAATCCCTAGAAGGACTCTCAAAGCTGCTGCCCAGATTTTCAAGGAGAAACTTCAATCTCGTTAATGAACCATAGCCAAAGGCTAGGGTTCCCTCCGGTGTACACACACCCAGTGGCCTCATTTGTCATTTTGCTCTGGGCTCTGCTGAGCTGCTTCCAGCCCCAAGTGCCCATGGATGTGACTGATTCCAGCAAAACCAAATGGAGCTCTTTCTTTGCACTTTGCTGTTGTCATCACAAGCTGTTTATAAGCCCCATTTTCTTGGTGCCAAATGATTCCCTGATGCATATGAATTACTTTTGTGAAATACCTATAGTTCAATCAATTAGATATTTAATAATTGTACATGGCAAGAGTCAGGGCAAAAATTGAAAGTCTGTCAAGTTTGATTTCCGTCTCTTTTTCCTCTTTCTTGATAACCTTGACCATTCCCAGACAGCTCTAGTTCTAATAAGTATCAGTTACTTATTGCCACAGTTATGCCAAATAACAAGTATATAGCTCAGTGACGTAATTAGTATTTATTGCTCATTCTGGGGTCAACTGGGGATTGGCTAGAGGGTTCTGCTGAACTTGGCTGGACTTTCTAACCTATCTGGGGGGTAGCCAGCTGTTCAGTGACCTAAGATCACCTCAGCTGGGGCAGTTGGCATTGCCAGGTGAGCGCAGGCATTTGTTTATGGTGTTGGCAGAAGTGCAAGTGTGATGGTGAGCTTGATTGTGAAGCACATTTGCTAACATCTCATTGGCCAAAGCAAACTACAGGGTTGAACCCAGAGTCAGACTGCAGGCATTCCAATTTCCATGGTAAAGGACATGGAGATAGAAATGGGCAAAGAATTGGGGTCATGCTTTTGCTCCTTCCTGTAGAAGAGCCCTCAGGAAGGGAGGCAGGCAACCTTTACATTAAGGTACAATGATGGATTTGTGCAAGGCTGATATATTGCTATAACCATGGCTACCTGCTTTTATATATGTGTCAAAAATACATAAGAAAAAGGAGTAAGGTTCTGTGATGGGTTAAAGATGGACACAAATTCTTTGTCACTCTCCTCACTGAACATAAGGGTCTGTTTTTCCATCCCCTTGTATCTGGGCTGGACCAGTTACTATGTGATTAATAAAACACAGTGGAAGTCAACCTTTATCTGTTCTGGGCCCAGCAGCTAGTAGGGTTTCCTATGGTGTACACACACCCAGTAGCCTCATTTGCCATTTTACTCTGGGCTCTGCTAAGCCACTTCTAGCCCCTCCAAGTGACCATAGATGTGGCAGATTCCAGCAGAGCTTAGCAGAACTGAAGGGGAATTGTGCTAAATGAAATAAGTCAGACAGCCTTTCAGAGGCCTGGCAGCTCCCATACCATTCTTCTACAATGTTCGTTTTTGTGATATCCCCTCTCAGAACATACCAACTCACACCAGGAGATGAAGGGGTCAACTCACATGGAGAGACCATTTGTGGGCTCTCTGGTTAAAAGGTAGCCTTAACTCCCAGCCTTGTGACATCAACTGGGCACTGGGAGGCTGCAGCCCTAGCCAGTGTCACATGGATGGGAAGACCTGTCTAGTCTAGCCCAGACCAGAATTCTGAGAGATGGTAAAATTATTATTTTTTACGGCCTCCCCTGGTGGCACAGCGGTTGAGCGCTGGGCTGCGGGGCTGCCTGCAGCCTCTGCAGCGCCGGTTCGTCCCCTGCCGCCGGTGAGGATCCCACAAAAAAAAAAAAAAAAAAGTTATTTTTCATTTAAGCCACTGATTTGGTGGGATGGTTTTCTCTGCAGCCATTAGATAACTGACATTTCAGATATGAGATTAAGACGAAGGAAGCATTTTTTATCTGTGTTTTTTCCTAGAGTTTTTGAAAAATATATTTTACCCAATTGTGAATAATTCTCTGAAAAGGGAATTCAGTTTATCAAATAGAGAATCACATAAACCTTGTAAGGATCTCAGTTGTTGTAGTTTCTGCCACACAGCACCTTGGGCTCTGTTCTTCCCTGCAGAGCGCTTTTCAGAGATAGGCGCTGCCTTCTCTCTTATCTCTTCCTAATGCACAGACGTTATTTTTTTTTAAAACTTAGATGTGCTCTCTCCACTGCTGATATCATTCTTTAGTGACACCCACCCAGCATAGTTCAGAGGCCTCGGTCCCACCTGTCATTGATGAATAGCACCTCTGTTCATGACTTTGGATTTCCTTTAGACAGATCGGCTGTCATAGCTGACAAATCGCATTGCGTCTTCTCAGGACAAATAGCTTATTCGTTTGAATTGCCACCTGCAATGACTTCTCCAGACTTGCACTTTCTTGCTTGCTGCAGATGTTGGGAGGTGAACTCTACCAGCATGTAGCTGGATGGTCCATTTAGCTAACTTCAGATTCCCATCCTGCTTTTTAAAAGCCACCTCCCAACTTTTTTTTGAGGTATAATTGACAAGATTGTATATATTTAAAGTGTATGATCTGATATAGGTACACACTGGGAAATATTTACCTCAGTCAGCGAACACATACATCATCTCATGTAACTACTCTTTTTGTGTGTGTTAAGCATGTCAAAGTAAATTTCAAGTATACAATACATTATTAAGTATAGGCACAATGCTGTACATTTGATCCTCAGACTTATTTGTACCCTTTGATCAACCTTTCCTCATTTTCCCTACCCCCCAGCCCCTGGCAGCCACCATTAAACTCTGTTTCTAAGATTTCAACTCTCCCCTATCTCTGCTTTTTAAGATTCCACGCATAAGTGATATTGTACAATATTTTTCTTCATCTGGCTTATTTAATTTAACATCATTCCCCCTAGATTCATTCGTGTTGTCCCAAGTGGCAGGATTTCCTTCTATTGATAATTAGTAATCCACTCTCTCTCTCTCTTCCCTTTTCTCTCCAAAGATGTAGATATATATATATATATATAATACCACATATTTTTAAAAATTATCACATATTTAAAAAATTTTTTCATTTGCTGGCAAACAGGTTGTTTCCCTGTCTTGGATATTATAAATAATGCTGCAGTGGGTATGGTAGTGCAGATATGATATTGCTTGCACCAGTACTGATTTCATTGCCTTGGCATATATACCCAGAAGTGGAATTACCGGATAGTGTGGTACATATCTGCTTCCTTTGTATTTGGTGCCACTGAGACTGGAAACTTTGTAGCTTGGTTTTATAGTATCTGTAGTATATGACAGGAGTTGGGGCCAGGCCAATCCCTGTCTGGGTAGAGAAAGGGACTGGAGACAGATTTCAGCCAATTCATTGTTCACAGTTGCCTCTTGTGGGGTCTGTGCCTTCAAATAGTGACCTTCTCAAGGATACCATGGAGCAAATTAACATAATTCTCATTGGGATTATGATTTCCACAGACTTGTCAATTATAATTTTAATAAATTCTCTTGCTTTACTAAGTCACACATGACTCCCCTATCTTTCCAAAATTAGTGAAATGTTCTGCTTACTGAAATCTCCCTGTTGTATTTGTGAGCTAATATTTGTTTTTGAAAATTTTTTTTGCCGTATTTTATTTGGACTTTGATTGGAAAAGCAGATAAACACATGTTATCAATACATCATATTTAACCAGAACTCTTTAAGTTTGAACTGATTTAAGGTCTAGCAGTATTATGTTATTAGTTAGCAGTATTATGTTATTAGTTTAGTTATTTCTCAAGAGAATACAATAGAGTATATGCTTTTTAATTTTTTGAAGAATCTCTATACTGTTTATGTAATGGTTGTGCCACTTGACATTTCCATTGCCAGTGTACAAGGATTCCCTTTCTCCACATGATTGCTGCCATTTGTTACCTCTTGATTTTTGATAATAGCTGTTGTTACAGGGGTGTGGTGATATCGCTTTGTGACTCTTAGATAAACCACCAAATGCCAGGGGCTGGAGACAAACTTACAGCCTGGTGCAGTGAAAGTAGCTCTCACTCAAGCTGATGAAACCAATGATCAACTAACTGTGTGATGCCTTCAAGTCTCTTCAGCTTCTCTGGGTCTCATTTTCCTTCTGCAAGGTTGAGGAAGATTAGAGAAGACCGTCTCTGTAAGACCCCTCCCAGCTCCGCAATTCTTGGGTTTTGAAGAGCACCCAGAAACACAGACATTTCTTTTGGACCACATTTGAGGGTTTATCCCTCTGAGGATGTAGCCATTGTGGGCCATCATGTGAAACATGCCCCCTGGGAAAATGAGCTCACTTATCATGTGTCAGAACCTTATTTCCCGGTTCTCCTTAGTGTAGTTTGAAAATGAGATCCATGATCTTACAGTACTCCTTCAATGCACTGCCAGCATTTGCTGAAGCAAACCAAAGGGGGAGAATTTAGGCAAGTGTGTAATAAAGGGGGACAAATGACAAAAAATTAGTCCTTTCACTTCAACCAATGCATTGACAGCCCAGTTTTTCTCCCTCAACAGGGGGAGGGTTCTTCCTAGATATTGCCTGTGTGTGGAGAGCTGAGAACGCTCTCCCTTTCCCCACCACATATATTTCTGCATTTGTTTAGTCTGTTAGATATAGCCTCTATTTCCTAGCTTTCTGAAATTATCACATCTTGGCCAGGACCCAGTTCCATAGGAGGTGATGGAGGGTCTAAACTCTGGGTACAAGCTAAGTCGCGCATAACATATGAACAGATGAAGGTCATGCTGGTGCTTGTTTCTGTGATAAACCTCTGGGGTAAGCTCTGGAAATGAATAGTTCACTAAAACGATGAACATTGCATCAGAAACTTGAAAAGGTATATTCACACATTGATGGCAAACTCAGCAATGATTTGGACACACCCAAACACTTTTCAAGTATACTGTGGGCTTAGTAAAAGCACAAAGCTTTTTTTGCCCAGAATTTTTTCCTTATAATTTTTTAACTCATGTGCATTTTAATGGAAATTTAATCGTATGTTTCAGATTTATTTACACTTAACTCATCAAAATGCTGTTTTATGAGTGATTTAAGATCCGAGAAGTCTTTTGTGCTTTTTATAAGCTTTTTAAGGGCTTTTCTTTTTCCTTATAAACAGGAAACCATGTATCACTGAGAACAAACAAACTTGAACCCAAGAAGTCATGGACATGTTCAAAAGTCATGAATACCAGAAACACAGTGAGGTGAAATGGATTTCCCAGTGATTTTACCTTAGAAATTTATAGGGGAACAGCTGAGGATCTCAGCAAAGTACTACCTATTTTTCTAAAATTAGCAAATATTTGGAAATGTATCATACAAACTATAAAGGCTGTAGTTCTTTTTTTCTTCCTTTACATCCTTTGTTTTTCAGTGCTGCTTTTCTGCATTAAAGTTAAGTGTAGTGCAAAGCCACATGATAAGCAGAGATTGATTTCATTTCATGTCAGCTTACATAGCAACATTCAAATTATGCTAAATAAATAAGTAAAAAATGTTAAACAAAAAGGACCATTTACAAGAAAAACTGTCTTTAGTCTAACTTTATCCAATGATTTTCTCTGTATTGACTATATCTATAGAGGTAAAGCCAAGAGGTGATTGGTTCATTTGTAGATGTCTGTAACAGCTTATCACCCCCCCATGTTTTGTTTTAAAGCAATTCTCGCAAGATACCTGCATACTAAAGAAATCATTATTTTGATAATCTGATATTGTACTTATATACTTTGCATATATTCATGCACATTTAGGTTTATGTTATATTGGATTGATATATTTTATATACTCTAAACATATTACTTTATTTATATATGTTCTTATATACTTTAATGCTCTAAATATTTCACTTGATTTATTTTATGCTTATTTTGTACTCATATACTTTACTTATATATTAATATATTAACTTTACTTACATGTTATTATATATTTGCTAGTTTATATAGGTTTTGGGTTAGTACTTATACTAGAATTCATTTTCAATTCATGTAGGTTGTGCCTATATGCATTTTGACATCCTTTTGACATCGGTTTGTTTCCTCTTGGAAATACAGATTGATTGCAAAAAGCCTGTACAACTTTAGTGCTAGCAGAATTGAAGTAAGCAAAATTCAACTAAGAACTCACCATTCAGTCCAGTCTTTGGTGTTGGTAGTGGTTGGGGAAATAGGAATTGACATAAAAGCATGTGATTCGTGTGTGCCAGAGAGGCATCTCTAAAGATGGAGACTCAGCCAATAGGGCCAAATGCAGAACAGGAAATTTATATCCAGTTTTCTAGAATATAAGATAGAAGTTGTTAGTTTGATAACCTGTTGTTTTCTCTCCTAAAGATTTTTGTTTGTTTGCTTTGATAGAAGAAACAGGTTTTCTAGTTCACCGTTGTCTGGCCAAGCTTTATACTGTTTCAACTATGAATCTACCACTAATTTTATTTCATTTTTTGTTGAGGTACCATTGCATCCTTGTTACTGTTTTGATGCTATAGGGTTTCCCCCTTAGGTGAAGTCACAGAGCACTCCCACCACCAAAGCACCCAATGTCTTCCACCCTAGTCCATTGTTATCTCTCCCTTTACTTCCCTCTGGATGCCTTAGATATATAGTCAGTTTTCAAGGGTTGATTTTAATATTTGTCTTAGTCTGACTCTTTGTTTGGTTTTTCTATATTCCACAAATAAGTGACACCATCTGGTATTTATATTTTTCCTTCTGGCTTATTTTGCTTAGCATAATCCCTTCCAGCTCCATCCGTGTAGCTGAAGATGGCATGAGTTTATTTTTTTTTGATTGCTGAATAGTATTCCATTGTGTAGATATACCACACCTTCTTGATCCCCTCATATATTTTTTGATGCTTTGGTTATTTCCATATCTTGATTATTGTAAATAGTGCTGCAGTGAACATGGGAATGCAAGTTTCCTTTCAAATTCATGTTTTTGTGTTCTTTGGGTAGATACCTAGGAGTGGAATTGCTAGTTTATATGGCAGATCCATTTTTAGTCTTTTGAGAAACCTCCACACAGCTTTCTATTGGAGCTGTACCAATTTATGTTCCCACCAACAGTGTAAAAGGGTTCCTTTTTCTCCATATCCTCACCAGCACTTGTTGTTTCTCATTTTTTTAATATGGGCTATTCTCACTGGTGTAGTTTAGTTTGCATTTCCTTGATAATAAGTGATGATGAACATTTTTCATGTGGCTGTTGGCCACCTACATATCTACTTTGGAGAAGTGCTTATTTAGCTCTTCTGCCCATTCTTTGATTGGGTTATTTATTTTCCTTTTGTTAAGTTGTATAAGCTCTTTGTAGATCTTTGATATCAGTCTCTTCTTAGAGGTATGGTTTGTGAATATTTTCACCCATTTAGTAGGGTGTCTCTTCATTTTTGTTACAGTCTCTTTTGCTTCACCACTCTAGTTTTAAATATGGCTCAAGGTAAGTTTACTTTTGTCACTAATCTTAACATGGATGCAAGTCATCATTTGAATTTTACTCACTACCTATGTGTAGTAAGTTGGAAGGTTCTGAAAAATGTTTTTAGCAATGTCTTACACATTAAGAATTCTTGTTTTATTACTAATATTTTATCATAAGTTAAAAAAAGTGTCATTGGCAGAAATGTCCTTTGGAGAAATGAGTAGATTAAAAAAAAAATGAATCACAAAATAAAATTTATCAGTGCCATAATCACAGCCAGTGTAGAAAATGACTATAAACTTCCACAGGTTCACATCCTTTCTAGCTGTTCAGAGGAACTCTATCAGATCTGCCTGGGAGAGCAATAAAGACTTAGTGGCAAACGCAACACAAGTAATTGCTCATACTGTGTGAAATACCTTCCATCCGCTTTGGGAAAATCTCCTTGTGGCAGGAAGAAGCCAGGTAGCATGGAATAAAAGGGTAAGTGATTTCTGTTGAGCAGGTACCCAAGTGCCAGCTGGCTACCAGACTCATGGGCGGAGACCCAGATTTGAATGGCAAAAGCCAAATGAAAAACAAGGATTGCCCTGCCTCAGAAATGAGCACTTAATGGCCTCATCAAAGAGGCCACAGGGGAATTCAGCACATAAATAAAGATAAACAAATTTAAAAACAGGCTTTATAGACCAGTGTAGTGTGTTAGCTGTGATGGGGTTTCCGCTGGTGCTTGAGGATGTGTCAGTGCCGGTGGTTATGGCTTTTGGAAAATTGCAGAACTGAGCTGGCTTAGCTGGGTGGTACAGGTAAGTGGCTGAACTTTTAGGTGGAGGTTGAACTCTCTTTATAATCCATTTGCAAGTTGGGTCACACTATGCTATCTGTGTGCCAGTCACATTCAATTTTGTTTTGATTTTGACCAAATCAGTCTGCATCCTCAGTTTTGTGATTAACCATTTAGAATTTCTTTTGTGAAGTAATTCAGAGAACACACATTACATAGGTTCAAATGCTACATCAAAGAGGTTATTTTGGAAAAGTGTGATCTACTCATCTATCCATATATATGTGAAATTCACTTCTGAGTGTTCATGTTATTTTTCTCCTCTTCTTTAGATTTTAAATTAAAATATTTTGATGAATCGCTTGGATCCACCTGAGAAGAGAGTTTCTAGACAGTTTTGTAGGAAGTGAATATCTTCCCGGCAAATTTTTAAGATGGAGTTTTGCTATACAAGTTTTAGTTTAGGTTCATGATTATGGTAAAAAATAATCAGAATTATTCTTTTTTCTTTTTGAATTTGAGAAACAAAAATCCATAAGCTCCTTCCCTTTTCCACAACCTAAAAAAAATTCAAATACCTGTCACAATTTTGTTTCATCTTTTAAGGATCTTTACTCAAAGAAACCAAAGACTTGGATTCCTCTGCTCCATCCTCTGGAATACATTTGACTTTGTTCATAGCATAGCAATTGCTGTTAAAGAGACGTTCATTTAATGTGTAATTAATAGTTTGGCATTTCCCAAGGGCTTTCCTTGGGGCTCTTTCTATATCTGTTTTGCATTACAAAGTTCCCTTGCTAAATATTTCCAGATCATATAGATTTAGATAAGACAAGTTCCAGAACTTAGGGTATTTTTTATTTTGACATTTACAGTATTTATTAGTGTAATGAAAATAATACTATGACAAGTCCCCAAGTAATAAATGGCAATATTCTCAACTCCTGAGTAGCTTGGAGTAACTTTCAGTGGCAGGTGACCACTTGATATGCAACTGTTCTCCTTTTAGAGGCATTAGCAAATTTGAAATTCCTTGGGATTAGTCCTTTTAGACTGCTTGCCCATGATGGGAATTGTATTTCTCTCCAGTCCCTCTGGGTGGTCGGTGTGCCTGATATATCTTGTTCTTTCATCTGTAAGAATTAAAGCATTAGGAAAGGATGAGCTATAGCTTTGGCCAAATCACATTCTTTGCCCCTGAACTGAGCCTGGGCCATGCTGGGAATCATGGTGTATTCAAGGAGAGCAGTCACTTTGCCTAAACCAAGTGTGTTAACCAGAGGGCAATATGGGTCACCTTGAATATGGGGTGACATGACTTAACTGAAACATAATTTCAACTCAATCTAGGAGCTAATTATGTTTCACTTGGCTGTTTTCCAAAATAGTCTTCAGTGAGGTGAGTTGGGTTGCCTCTATTCATTCTCCCTTTTCCCCTTCTTTACGGGCCTTTCTTATGGAATTGACTTAATTTTTCCTATAACACAGTAATATGTTATGCTTTTCTGGGTATATATTTCTCTACCCTCTACTAGGTTTGAACCTGGGAAGGGATTTTATTTTCTCATTGATCAGTCTCCCCAACTATTATCATAGTGTTCTCATAAGTATTTTTCAAGTTGTATTGAAGTTCTAAATCTTGTAGAACTCTGTAGTCCTTGTAGTGGTTAGGATGATGCTATTTGCTTGTAACACAAGCACGAACTTCAGTGGTTTGTCCAAGTAAAATTTCCTTCTTACTTCCAGAGTGAGTGTTTCATGTGTGGTTTCCAATATGTGGTGATTGAGGGATCCAGGCTCCTTCTATTTTGTGTTAACCCACTCATCTGTTCTTGGACACTGGGATTGTTTCTGTACTATGGCTATTGTAATTAGTCCTCAAGTGAACTACAGGAGCGCATGCATCCCTTTGAATTAGGGTTTTTGCATTTTTTGGGTATATACCTAGAAGTGGATTTGCTGACTCAATTGGCATATCTTTTATTTTTTAAAAAATTTATAAAGATTTATTTATACATACAAGAACTGGGGTACAGGCTGGAGTTATGGGGGGGGTGAGAGGATTCATCAGAGACAGAGTGGGGAACAGAACAGGCAGACTGACTGAAATACACTGCTGGGGGGAACAGTGGGTGAGCCAGGAGAGGTCTGCTGTGCCATATGGGCAGCACTCTGGCAGGGGATCGAACTCATGCTACAGTTGCTGCAGCAAGCTTTATCGGTTGCGTCCTAACCCCTTGTGCCACCAGGGAGGCCCTATTTTTGATATTTTGAGAAAACTCCATACATCTTACCCACTGTGAATGAGAGTTTCTTTTCCTCCACAGCCTCACCAACACTTGTTTCTGGTCTTTTCATATGGACCATCCCCACAGGTTTGAGTTGGTATTTCATTGTGGTTTTGATTTGCATTTCCCTGATGATAAGTGATGAACATTTTTTTTCACGCGCCTTTTGGCTGCCTGTATGGCTTCTTTGGAGAAGTGCCTATTTGGCTCTTCTGCCCATTTTTTGATTTGGTGTTTTTTGTTTATATTAGTTCTTTATAGGGTTTAGATATTAGGTCTTTATAGAATATATCACATGCAAATATCTTCTCCCATTAGGTAGGGTATCTTTTTGTCTTTAGTGGTAGTTTCTTTGGCTGTACAGAAACTTTTTAATTTTTGTAGTCTCATTTGTTTGCTTTAGCTTTTGCTTTCCTTACTGTTAAAGCCAATGTTGTAGAGTGTTATGCTTATGTTCTTGTATTTTATGGTTTCAAGTCTCATGTTCAAGTCTTTGATCCATTTAAAATTAATTTTTGTGCAACATGTGAGGTAGTGATCTAGTTTCATTCTTTTGCATGTGACTCTTCAATTTTCCCAACATCATTTGTTGAATAAACTTTCCTTTAAGGACATTGTATGTTCTTGACACCATGTGGTAAAATTAACTGTCCATATAAATGTGTGTCTTTTCCTAGGATCTCTATTCTATTCCACTGATCTATTTTTTAAATTCCAATTTGAGTACTGTTGCTTTGTAGTATAATTTGAAGTCTGGGACCTTAATATCTCCATTCTCCTTTTTTGTCAGGGTTGATTTGATTATTTAGGGTCTTTTGCAGTTCCATGTAAGTTTCAGTAATATTTGCTGTAGATTCTATTGTAGAAAGCTATTGGGATTTTGACAGGGATTGCATTAAATGTGTGTATTGCTTTGGGAAAGATGGTCACTTTAATAATGTTAATTCGTCTAATCCATGAGCATGGATTATCTTTCCGTTTCCCGTGTCGTCTTGTATTTCTTTTAGCAATTTCTCAAGTTTTTGTTGCATAGGTTTTTCACCTCTTTTGTTAATTCTTAGGTACTTAATTATTTTTGATGAGATTTTCTTGATTTTTTCCCCTCTTGTTCATTGCACATAAGAATGCAACAGATTTTTGTATCTTAATTTTGTAACCTGTCACTCTATTTTACTGATTTATTGTTTCTGATTTTTTTTTTAGTGGACTCCTTAGGGTTTTTTTTAATGTATATTATCATGTCATCTGCAAGTAGTGATGGTTTTATTTCTTCTTTTTCAATTTGGCTTCCTTTTATTTCTTTTTCTTGCATAATTGCTGTAACTAGGATTTTCACTATTGTGTTGGTTAGTAGTTATGAAAGTAGTATCCTTGTCTTGTACCAGATCTTAGAGGAAAAGCTTTCAGTTTTTCACCATTATAAATGTGTTTTTAATAGTTATGTCAACCTTTGTCCTATTGGTAAATGTCTTTCAACCAACAAACTAATTGTCCAGGAGTAAAATGAAGTTGAGATGGGCTTGTAATCTACCCGCCTTCAGCCCACTTCCATGTTTGTGTAAGTTTTAAGTATTAGTGTATCTCCCTTCTGCTGGCTTTTTGAATAGCATAGCTTTGGTAATGAATTCCAGATGTTGAACTATGGAGTGCTTCAGGGGCTTATATGCTATAGTTCTAAGTGAATAAATGTATTTTTTTCCTTGTGACTAAAAGGCTAAGCAGCAGGTCATGTGTACCTATGCATGTGAAAGGGTATTTATATTTTTGATCAGGTGAAATGCACCTGGGGACTGTAAATATCACAGATTGGTGTGATTGATTGGCTCTAGAAGTCTAAAGGGCTCAAAAGACTAACTCTAGGCTTACTCTTTTTCCTTTTTCTCATCTACTTTTTATTTTTAGCCTCTTCTTTCTGTCCTTCTCTGCCCTGGGTTTGCCCAGTCATTTCACTTTTGGTATAGATCCAAAATAATTGACATCATGATCTCCAAGTGATAACTGCACTGCATGTTCATTGTAGCACTGTTCATGATAGCCATGGTATGGAAGCAACCTAAGTGCTCATTTACAAACAGATGGATGAAGAAAATGTGACATATACATACAATAGAATGTTACTCAGCTTTAAAGAAGAAAAACTTGCCATTTGTGGTAAGATGGATGATCTTGGAAGACATCATGCTAAGTGAAATAAGCTAGGCACAGAAAGACAAATACTGAATAATTTCACGCACTTTGAGGTGGCAACATGGTCAAACTCATAGAAGCAGAAAATGTAATAGTGGTTTCCAGCAGCTGGGCGGTGAGGGAAATGAAAAGTTGTTAGTAGGTGTAAAACTCAATAATGCTAGATGAACAGTTCTAGAGATCTACTGTACATTAGTATGCTTATAGTTAATAATAGGGTAGTGTGACTTCAAACTCTTGTTGAGAGGGTTAAGTGTCCCTATACACACATGAAACTCCAAACCTCCAAAGAGACAGTAAATTCTGGGAGGTATTGGATATACCTATTACCTTGATTGCAGTGATGGTATCACAAGTATTTGCATATGTCCAAACTCACCAAATTGTATACATTAAATATGTGCAGTGATTGGAAAACAAACTGGAATAAAAGAAATAATTATTGGGAAAAAATCCTAGCAGGGGGTATAGTCATCTTTGCCTTTGTTCAGAATTATCAATCTCATGCCTCATTTCTCTGATTCTGTTTTTCTTAGTGACTAGAAACTACATTTTGATAATTCCATTTTATTTGTTCATTCGTTCATTCAGAAACCTTCAGTACTGGGCTGAATGAATAAATTGGGAAACAACACAGATGATACATGGGTGAGCCCTTTCCTTATATCGAGTAGAAAAGAGAGAGATATAAACCAAGAATTGCCATAGACTGTGTTAAGCATTGTAGTGAGGCAGTATTACGTACCATAGCAGGACAACAAAGGAGGCAGGAACTGTGATGAGAATTGTAGAATATGACTATGACTTAGGTAGATGAATGGGGGAAGCAGAAGGAAGTGCTAAGTGTCTGGAATAGCATTCTGGGAAGAAACTGCATCCATAACAGGTAAAGTGAGGGAATCATGATTAATCGGATAGGGCTGTTATAAGGTATTAGCAAGGAGGTGAGCACTCTTGGCTTTCTCTGCTTATCCCCACTGTACTTTTACCCACCCATCATAACTTCTTATTTACTTGTCTAGCTTCCACACCAGACAGCAAGTCCTTTGGAGGCATAATTTGTTTGTTTTAGCATTGTACGAACCCAGCATCAGGCACAATACTTGGCACCTGTTGGGGAGACACAATAACTATGTATTGAGTGACTGGCTGAAGGAGGGGGCAGAAAACAGCACCCAGCAGATGTAGTTCCCTATAGTTTCCACAGTGGGCCAGTAATATATCAGCTGCTCTCACTCAATTCCTGTGGCAATGTCTTGGAAGTCAGTAACCTTCTCAGTCTCGGGCCCAGCATGCTTTCCTGGTTGCTGCTGCTTTCTCCCATGTGCCACTGCCTGGGCCACCTTCCTGCCTTCTCCAGGTTCAGCTTCTTCCAGTTGAATCAGTTCTTGTCAAACTCATTCCTGCCATTCAGGGGGGTTTCTGTTCAAGGTTTCCTTCTCCTTATAATCCTCCTTGCTAGCATCCATCTGAGTAGTAACAATGCTGACTTATTTTTTGGCTTGAAACAACAGAAGTTATTCCTCACATGGTGTTATTCCTCTCATTCCCCTTAAATGGTGTTTCTCAAGGGCTTATTATACAAGTACATCACCAGAAGTCCATTGTCTGTTAGAAAGCGAGTTCCGTGAGGCTGGGTTACCTGACTCCCCCATTCTGGGCTTTAGATGACTAGAACAGTCCCTGCATATCCCGTAAATGCTTTCAGAGCAAGCGAATGTCACAAACACCTACTGAACTTTCTAAAGATTTATTTTTATTTATTTATTTATACAAACACTGGGTACAGTCAGAGGCACAGGAGGGTGAGAGAATTCACCAGAGCCAGAGTGGGGAGCAGAGTGGGGAGACTGACGAAGTACAGTGCTGAGGGAAGCAGCGGGCGGGAGGAGAGGTCTGCGCGCCATATGGGACCCTCGCCCGGCAGCCGGGAATCGAACTGGTGCTGCAGAGGCTGCGGGCAGCTTCGCAACCCAGCGCTCAACCGCTGCGCCACCGGGGAGGCCCCTAGAGAACTTTCTATTGTACACAGTGTGATAATTGCTGATACATTGCTCTTTGTCTCTTTTTACGGTGAGTTCTTTGAGAGTGAGACTTACATAAGTGCCCAGGAATGCAGGGTACTACTGAATTCTCTCAGACTCAATCTTGAGGGATGATCAGTTTTATTTTTATGGCCCTTGTGGTATCTTTGAGTCTAGCTGTGAGCAATCCTCACAATCTCCAAGCACAAGATTGCAATGCTGTGATCTTGCAGCCCCTGAGGCTGACAGCTCCTTGGGCCACACCCCCTCTATGGAGATGACTGATGTCAGTTCCAACATGAGGCAATCTCTTAATTCCAGCTGCTGACCACTGAGGTTTTCCTTTGACTGTGCATGCCAGCTCTCTTGGGCGAGTGCCCTCTAATATATAATTAATGAGGACTCTCAGCAGTTCACATTTTCGGGAGTCTTTTTAGGCATGACCTCACCACCAAGCTGTGATGCCTCACTGGTGAGGGGTTCCATGTGGTCCCAGGGGGGTGGTCTCTCCAACCAGCCAGACTGCAGATCTGGATCCAGTCACCCTGCTCCCCTGCCCTAGGGTTTTGACTTTTAAAATATATACAAACATTTCAAATGGTGGTTGAAGTCTCCACTGGCCAGGCAAGCTTACAGTTAACCTAAAACCCTCCAAAGATGTTGGACATCTTTTCATGTTCTTGTTGGCCACTTGGGTGTCTGCTTTGCAAAAATATCTAGTTCCTTTGTCTATTTTTATATTGGATTTTTTGCTATCAAATTGTGTGAGTTATTTAGATGTTTTAGAGACTAACCCCTTATCTGATATGTGGTTTGCAGTTTTTTTCTCCCATTCTGTAGGTGGTCTTTTGTTATTTTGTTTCTTCTGCAGTGCAGTAGCTTCTTAGTTTGATGTAGTTCCATTTGTTCATTTTTGCCTTTGTTAATTGTAATTTATTTTTAATTTATTTTTAATTTTTTATATTAATTTTTAAAATTTAAAAAGTTTTTTTTACATTTTTCATTTTTGAACAATATTTGCTTCCCTCCCACCCCCTCAGATCTGGTCCCCATAGAGTTTCCTTCCCCAGTGCACCCGTGTACCATCACCTCAGTCCCCTGAGCTCCTCCCTCCCTCCCTCTGATTCTTCTCCCTCCTTCCCCCATGCAGTATGTCTCAGATTTATAATTGTCCTTTTTTGCTTTGTTGTGTTTTGTACTGTTACTATTTTTTTACACTGATGTCTTATTTGTTTCCTCTCTATTCCTGCTATAAGTGAATTTTTTCTTTTTCCTTCTGGCTTATTTCACTGAGCAGAATTCCTTCTAGTTCCATCCACGTTGCTGTGAATGGCATGAGTTTATCTTTTTGATTGCTGAGTAATATTCCATTGTGTATATATGCCACATCATCTTGATCCAGTCATCTATTTTTGGGCATTTGGGTTGTTTCCAGGTTTTACCTATTGTAAATAGTGCTGCAATAAACATAGGGGTACAGGTGTTCTTTTGAATCAACGTTTTTGTGTCCTTTGGGTAGATCTCTAGGAGTGGAATTGCTGGGTCATATGATAGCTCCATTTTTAGTAGACTGAGGAACCTCCAGACAGCTTTCCATAGTGGTTGGACCAGTTTGCACTCCCACCAGCAGTGTAGGAGGGTCCTTTTTCACCACATCCTTGCCAACATTTGTTGTTGCTTGTTTTTTTGATATGCGCCATTCTTACTGGTGTAAGGTAGTATCTCAGTGTGGTTTTAATTTGCATTTCCCTGATTAGAAGGGGTGTTGAACATTTTTTCATATGCTTGTTGGTCATTTGCATTTGTTATTTGTAATTTTGGTATCATATCCAAAACATCATTACCAAGGTGAATCTCAAGAAACTTCTTTCCTGTGTTTTCTTTTAGAAGAGAAACTGAGTATCTTATTTTAGCTTCAACTTGGAGCAGATTCTTAGTGGAGAGAGGTGGAGAACCACATTTGTAGGGGAGGAGGGAAGTAAGGAAAGGAAGAGACACAGCCAGCTTTGGGTTACTGGGACTTAGTCTTCAATTTTTGTTTCTAGACCAGAGTTTCTCAAAGTCGGCACTATTGACATTTTGGCCCGATCATTCTTTGTTGTGAGGGCCTTCTTGAGCATTGAAGGATGTGTAGCAGCATCTTCATTCTCTATCAATAGATGTCAGTAGAACTCTCTTTCCCCCGTTTGTGACAGCATTGCCAAATGTCCCCTGGGGAACACAATTGCTCTGGTTGATAACCAGCCTTCTAGAACACATACTCAAGGTTGGAAGAGGGAGTTGGAGTATTTATACATTAATTTCTTTTAATCAGGGCTGGGTCAGGGCTGCTAAGGGAGATATTGGAGATATCTCCTCAGATATAGGCAGGTACTAGCTTTTGGGAGTTGGATAATGCACACTGAAGTGGAATGAGGGATATGAAACTCTTCAGCATCTGCTTTTATATTTACTCTCAGATCAGCTTTTTCTTTTTCCCTGTCCACGTGGTGGAATATGATATCCAGCCACTCCCAGTCATACCCATGAACTCTGTCAGTCTTTATAAATTATAATTTTGAGTCACCAAGGCAATTTGATGCATCAAATTTATATCAGGTGCTATTGTGCTAATCAGCTAAGACCATATTGCACAAATATGAATTTTGAGTGATCCATTCCTGTTTCAAGTCAGTGTAAATGGGCAACTGAAGAGACTGGGGATTGTGAACAGTTGGGGTGAGGCAGGAATGGGAAGTTATTTCAGCAATCACTCACTCAGCATCTCCTAAATGTAAGGTATGTGGATAAATGACTTGTAAGAGTACCCAAAAAGTGTGAACAGAATACTGAGTTTAAAGATAGAACTGATACCTTTGGGGATACCATTGTAGGAAACATTTTTTCCCCTAATATCCAGATAGGTAATTGTGCCACGAAGAGCAGGAAGACAGCTGAGATCATTGTCTTTCCATGTGCAAACTCTTTATGGCAAACAGCAGATTGGGCTGGGACACTTTTCAAGCCAAGATGAATTTAGGTCTCACTACAAAACTCTCTCAGACCTTTTCTTGCCTGAAGTGAGGGTTGCAAGATTGGGTGTTATATTGACTGCCAGAACAAAGGAAGTGGTTTCTGACATGGCAGCATGGGGAGGAAGGCCCATGTCTGACATCCTAGTCTGTTGTGCTGTATAACACAGGAAGGCGGGGAAGAGAGAATGTTGAACATGCCCCTTCTCATTGCAGTCTCTCTCTTTTTTTTTCTAAAACAGATGCAAATGAAAGTTGGGAACATAGCAATTTCTTATTAAAACCCTGACAAGATTTGATAATTTTACTGAAATAAGATTTTTGAAAGATAAAAAGTTGATCTAGGAGGCAGTGTTGGTAAAGGGGAAGGGACCTAGATAAGTTTTGGAGGTCTGCCTTGTGCCAGTGGAGAAACAAGTGGAATAGTCAGTGTAGGGTAAGGAAAAATGTCAGGCTTTTCTGCCCTTCCGCCATCAGGATAGATGATGGATCCTTGCGGTCCTGAATGCATGCCTGATGGCGGGCACCTGGAGTAGGGTTTTTGGCATAGGTAGATGGGATTCACCTGGGCTGAGACTGGGCTTTTAAGGGCGGCGTCACGGGGATGCCAGCAGAAGCTGAAAGAGAAGGTGAGAGAGAAGCTGAGAACGCCGGAGAGTCCACATAGAGTGAAGACTTGCTGGGGGGTTGGGTGGCCTGCCAGCCTCCTGGCCCCCCAGCACCCTTGCCTGCTCTGTACTGGGTAAATCCCAATAAAAGACCTGCAAAAACCACTGAGGACTCTGACTCCTCCTTTACCCGGTCTGCTGGATCATAGAAAACCTGCTCAGTGGCCAGTCCTGACCCTTTACAATTGGCGTAAGTCGGCAAGATGATCCATGCAGACAGGTATGGAGCCCTCCGAAGACCTGGAGGGACTAAGGAATAGCAGACTGAGCCTGTGACCGTGCTGGAGGCGTCATGGCGGCACAGAAGGTGGACAAGTTCCGGAAGCTACGGGATAAGACCTCGCCCATAGGAGGAGGAGGAGACACCCGAAAGGACCAGCCAATGACCCCTGAGGCAGCAAGAATCGTCGGAAGAGAGAACCACGATTCAGAGCTCACCAGTGCTGATGCAGGGAGAGGCCAACAGACTTGGACTAATGGACTTGGACTGACAATCCCACCAGAAGGTGGAGGACCTTGGCAGGTTATGTAATTTTTGAGAATCTGAGGGTGGCCAATGGGCCTTGATGGCCAAAAGCAGCCTGTTTATGCCCAGCAGCCAGGCGGAGGAGAAAAGCCAACTGAGAAGGCAAAAGCTGGTGCTGATGCTAAATTTGGGAAGCCCTGAGTGGATGTTAAGCACTAAGTAAGCTGAGGAAGGCCAGTGAGTCTCGTAAAATCACCTGTGGGTGATGCCCTGCTTGTTCTCGAGTGAGGGTGAGGAGCTGAGAAACCTGTCCTTGGGGGACGGGTGGGGAACATGGCTTGGGGTGGAGCCCAAGCCGAAGAGGGGACCGGAAAGAGGCTGCATGTGGAGTTTGGATCTCCGACCCATGTGCTTGTGCAGTGGGTTGGCCTGAGTGCAGGGGTCTGCGTGTCGCATTGGTGGCTACGAAAACCGAGTGTTGGAGCGACTGCAGACAGAAACCCTGAGGGTTGGCGATTACCCCCAAAGAGTATAGAATCGCCAATCCCAGAGTGAGTACATCCTGGGGGTGGATGCGGTGTGTGGCTTGTAGCCGAGACTACAGCCAGAGAAGGCCAGGAAGCCTGACGGCTCCTGGTGTGTTACAGTAGATGCCGTGAGTGGTTCCCCTCCCTCGTATGAGCAGTGCCTTTGGCAGCAGATTTGGTGGCTCATCTGCTGGTACCAATAATTGTCTTTTGCCACTAGATTGGGGCCCTGTCTGGACTTATTTGTATTTTGTTGTTACATTGTGATGTATTTGCTTTTGTGGGTGTAGGGTAAAGAAAATGTCAGGCTTTTCTACCCTCCCGCCATCAGGATAGATGATGGATCCTTGTCCTGAATGCCTGATGGCGGGCACCTGGAGTAGGATGTGGGCATAGGTAGATGGGATTCAGCTGAGCTAAGATTGTGCTTTTAAGGGCGGCGTCACGGGGGGACGCCAGCAGCAGCAGCAGCAGCAGCAGAGCAGCAGCAGTAGAAGCCGAAAGAGAAGCCGAGAAGCAGCAGAACGAACGCTAGAGAGACCAGATAGAGTGAAGACTTGCTGGGGGCTGGGAGGCCTGCCAGCCTCCCAGCCCCCCAGCCAGCACCCCTGCCTGCCATATGCCTGGTGAACACCAAATAAAAAACCTGCAAAACTACTGAGGACTCTGACTCCTCCTTTACCCGGTCTGCATGGGATCAGAAAACCTGCACTGTGCCCGTTCCTGACTTTACAGTGGGCCATGGCTGCATTGTTTATGTTTGCTAAGAAAATTGTATATATGAAGACTATATGGCAGAAAACCTGAGGGGGTGGACTGCAGGGTAAGGAAAAATGTCAGGCTTTTCTGCCCTCCTGCCATCAGGATAGATGATGGATCCTTGCGGTCCTGAATGCATGCCTGATGGCGGGCACCTGGAGTAGGGTGTGGGTATAGGTAGATGGGATTCACCTGGGCTGAGACGGGGCTTTTAAGGGCAGCATCACGGGGACTCCAGTAGAAGCCGAAAGAGAAGCAGAGAAGGCCGGAGAGCCCAGATAGAGTGGAGACTTGCTGGGGGCTGGGAGGCCTGCCAGCCTCCCGGCCCCCCAGCACCCTTGCCTGCCGTGTACCGGGTAAATCCCAATAAAAGACCTGCATAAAACCACTGAGGACTCTGACTCCTCCTTTACCCGGTCTGCTGGATCATAGAAAACCTGCCCTGTGTCCATTCCTGCCCCTACAGTCAGCCATCAAAGCAAGGCAAGTGAGACTTCTGTTTTAGGTATGCGGTAAAGTTCTATGTACTTTGCATTTTTTTTTGTCTTAATAAGCAAGAAAGCAGGATCCTTCCCTTTCCCTCCATTCTTAGTAGAAAACAGCTCTGTAATGCACACAGTGATTGGACTCAAAATGTGTTTTTTGAGGAATTCCTGTCATATGTATATGTGTATAGAATAAAGTCAACTGAACGATTATGTGCTCTCCAAAGCAGCCTGCATTTAGCAAATGCCAACTGAGTGAAACCTTCTCAAACAACCAAGCAGGTAATTGGTCTCTTCTGGGCTCTGTTTAAAATGGTTCTCATCTGAACCAGCTGGTGCTACCAGATTTTTCTGGCAAAGCTGCTTTTTCTATGAGTGGGGCTGGGAAGGAGCACAGTGCAATGGAAAAACAAAACATGAACAAAAAACCCTTGAATAAATATGCCTGGTTTACTCCTCTACTTTTCTTTGGCCTTGTGTGATACTTCACAGAAATGGAGTTGAAAGTGATGGCTGGGCTAAGATGAGGCCAGCAATATGTCACCTGATCAAATGGAGACCTCAGGGAGTGAGGAAGACATTTAGCTGTAAGCTCAGCCATGGCGCTGCAGCAAGACAAAAGCACCCAGAGCTCTGGCAGCTCCTCCCTTCTCCTTTCCACATAATTCAGTTTCATGCCATTTGCATTCATGTGACAAAAGAACATTCCAAATGCCGGGCCTCCATCCTCAAGCACCCTTTGTAGGCCCAGAGAAGGAAGCCCAACAGCCGCTCTCCTTCCTCTGGCTATAGAGAGCCAGCGGAGAGGTTTCAAGGGATAGAACTAGACTCTTGGATTTCAACTTTTAACCCCAATATGTAGGAAATCTCTTGAACTTGAAAAAAAAAAAAAAAACTTCATGCTTTTAGAAAGAATGTAAAAAAGGTGGTAAAAACTTCTGGAAACCCCAATGGTTTATTTTTCTGTACTGCAGGGAGGTTGTAGCATTGGTATCTATAACTTCAGATAATGAAAATATTGGGAGCCATTTCAGCATAACATATTTGTCCAAGTCATGGGCGAAAGCAGCATGTATCTCAGAAAACCTGGAAGACAATTCGTGTGTTTACTCAGCCCCATCATCATTTGCCACTTGTTATGTCCTAGATTCTACTTTCCAGCATTTTTGGCACTGGTTTATACCTAAGAGAGTCTTGAGTGCATGTGGACACCAGCCTTTCAGGTCTGAGCTTGTTTTGTCACGACTGGGCAGAAAGCAGTGAGTCTGCAATGGGTATGTGCCTTGGCCGTGATGGGGGATTCCAAGTCAATAGTTTTAGCCCTTTAATCTGAGCTAAGCTATCCTAAAATAGGGTCCTAGGATATAATAGGAACTTATATCAAAATGAAATTCCACCTTACTTTCTTGTCAGCACTTAATTTTATTTGGATGGGTCATTTCACACTAAAAGGTTTTAAGTCTATGAGTTTCTAGTGCAGTGACAGGAGCCTGAAGCCATATGTCGGTTAGGATGTCAGTAAGAAGAAAGAAAAGGGGAAAGGGAGAAGGTATGTAAGTTGTCTTTCAAAAAGTTTTCTACTAATGAAAGGAAATCCAAAGGCATAAGATGGAGTGGGAGGGGGAAATAGAAGAAAAGGTTAATTTTTTTTTTTTTTTAAGTTTGTTGGTTTGTTTTGAGGAGAGGAGAAAAGTATGGTATGAGGGAAACCTTACCTTTCCTTCCTTTCTCTTCCTAGTTAGTCATTCAAACTCTGGCAGTGGTAGATAGTAAAGGGTGATAAAAAACAAATTATTTTGTGAAAGGATTATCTGTGTTTACTGCCTATAGACCCTGTCTTATGGAGAGCAATTCATACTAAGCAGAAGTGATAGGTGTAATATAGAGTGATAGGTATAAAAATTCATGATGGGAGAATCTAGGAAAGAACTAAATTGCTGTAAGTGAAAATAGAGGTTGAAATTGGAAATTTACAGGAGGCAGTGAAGACCAAAAATAGTGGGACATAAAATCTTTGTGGGAAAAATGTCGAGGCAGTAAGTAACTGGGTCCAAACTGGGACTTCAGAGGGGAACACACTGATTCTGAATTTTTATTAAATTTCACTGGGTGGTGTGTGACCTAACCCCCTTCTTTATATTCCTGTAATATTTTCAGCAAAAATCCACATAAATTGGTATTGCTTGGCAGAATGTGCTTTGCTTTTAGACACTGCAGTGATGTGCCATATTCTGCTTTATATTCTGTGTGAACAGAGGTTGCTCATTGTATCTTGCAGATGCTTTTGGCTCCAAGTAACAGGAAAGCCAGTAAGTGATAACCTATCCAAAAGATGATTTATTGTTTGTTTAAAAAGAAATTTGGAGGGATGTGGTTCCAGGAGTAGTTAAACTCATCTAGTATGTTCTGGGGCTGGTTCAGCATCTGGAATTCTCTTGATTAGCCTTTCATGGTTATAAGATGACTACATAGTTCTAGTCACCAAGCTTGAGGGCAAAATAAAGCCCTCTCTTCTCATCAGGGAGGGAAAATCTTTCTTAAATTCCTCCAAGATGTTCCTATACTTGTTACTGGCCAGAACTGAGTTATATAACCCCTCTAGCTGCAAGGGAGGCTTGGAAAAATGTGTTCAGTTTTTCTCAGCCTCTATAATGGCAGTGCACAAGACATAATGGTGATTGGGAATGACGATAGGGTAGCCACTGTCATGTGCAGAAAATTGCAGGCATTGTTATGTCTGCATAAAGATGGATTTTTGCCTTCTCATTTTTCAGTGTCTGCTCCCTTAACAGACTTAACCTCTGAAGATTTAGGAGACATTTATTTGTGTCCTTGATCCTTGCAAAGAAATTGAACAATAAAAAACTTCCTCCGTTATTTTAAATTTCTTTCCCTGATTGAATATACAGCACCTAACTGTAATATGTCACCTCATAGCACATGTTTCAGAGTACAGTTTTAGGTAATTTCACTACTTATGTTCTTTGCTGCAAGTATTTTCACCACAAATATTTTTCATGCCAACTGTTGGGTTTTAAGTCAATTTTTCTGTAAAGATAAAATAACTGACTTTGATTTAGCTCTCATAATGGTCTATAAGTAAGGAGGAGACCTGGTCGTCTTAAATAGTGGATAACAACCTTATATAATAACCTGATAGAAAATGTGGCATTAAAATTTGATAAAATGGTAACACATTAGTTTGCAAATCCTTTGGTGAGCACAGTCATCCCTCCTACCCATCAAAACCAAAAGTTTACCGAACTATGGAAAATATGAAAGAGGTGGCTAGTAATTTACAACAGTCTTTTAGAGCATTAATTATCAATTATTTAGTTTAGTTTTTTTTTTAACTGAGATGCCATTGATTTATAACACTACATTAGTTGTAGGGGTTTAGCTACGTACCTAGACATCTGTGTGTACTACACCACCCCCATCAAATGACTAGTTTGATCTCAGAACCAACCTAACAAAGAAGATAAAAGACCTGTACAATGAAAATTGCAACATATTATTAAAGCACTTAGTCACACAGGAGATAGAAGGATAACCTGTGTTCATGAATGGGGAGAATCTAGATAATAAAAATGACTGTTTTGCCTAAAATGATATACAAATTTAGTGCAATCATATAATAATCCCAACAATACTTTTCAAAGGAACTGAACAAAAAATATTGACACTTACATGGAATCACAAAAGGCCTTGAATTGCAAAAGCAACCTTAAGAAAAATGGAGGGAAACGGAGTTATCACATTACCTCACTTCAAAACTTAACATAAAGCAACAGTATTAAAAATAATATGGTACTGGCACAAAAATAGATACATGGACCAATGGAACAGAAACAACAGTCCTGAAATAAATCCACAAATATACCAGTATCTAATCTATGATTTAAACATCCATGACCATAAAATGGGGAAGAGACAGTCCCTTTAATAAATGGTGTGAGGGAAATTGGAAAGCGGAAAGCCACAGATAAAAGAATAATGTTGGATTACTCACTAATACCATATACAAACAACAGATTCCAAGTGGATTAAAGATTTAGATATAAGACCTGCAACAATAAAATACATAGATGAAAACTTTGGCAATATATTCCACATTGTCAGCAATAAAGATATTTTTGGTGACTCAACCCTTACGGCAAGAGAATAAAAAAAAAATAATTGGGATTATCTTAAGTTAAAAAATTTTGATATAGTGAAGGAAAATGCTAAATGGCTAAATAGACACCCTACTGAATAGGAAAAAAAAATTTTCCACAATATATAACTGATAAGGAATTAATATCCATACATAAAAACTCATACAATTCAACAAAAAACCAATTAACCCAATTAACAAATGGGCAGCAGATAATTCACCAAAGAGGACATCCAGAAGGCCAAAAGACATGAAAAAAAAGTTCATCACTCCTAATAAGTGAGATGCAGATTAGAATTACAGTGGGAGACCACCTCATGTCCGAAAATGTTATTTATCAAAAACACCCCCAACAACAAGTGTTGGAGAGGATGTAGAGAAAAAGGAACCCTATTATACTGCTGGCAGGAATGGTTGAACGATTAGGGAAAACAGTTTGGATTTATCTTAAAAAATGAATACTAGAAGTACTGAGATGACAAGTAGGACTTGAAAGTCCTACTCTTGGGTATCTATCCACAGAATATGAAACAATCAATGAAATACCCCATATGTTCTACAGTTTTCACAGCAGCATTATTTACAATAGCTAGGTCAGGGAAGCAGTCCAAATGTCCCTCAAAGAACAAATGTATCAAAAAGTGATACATACAGACCATGGAATATTACACACCGCAGGAAAGGATGAAATAGTCATTTTCAACAAAATGCACGGAGGTTGTGAACAGGCCAGCAGATAAAGGTCACTGGGAATTTAAAAAAATTGTATACAACAAAACAAGTCAGAACAATAAAAACAAGTATTAGATGTTAATGTAACAATTTGGCAACATTAAATACTTTCAAAATCTACTGGATATCAACAAACTTCCTGAAGGCTCTGAAAGGGAAGCAGGAGGGAAAGGAACAAGGGGGACATAGTGAATGATGGTAGGGGGACAAAAAAGAAAGAAATGAGGGGGATCTCACTGAAAGCCATTATGTATATGGGTGTGGTCAGAGTTTGCACACCTACTGCATAATCTGTGCATTCGTGAATGCATACTATACTATTATCCACCGAGACTGATGCACATTTGTTTGAGATGAATGTTATTTGGATTTCCTTTAACTTTATTTACATTAAAAGTATTTTATTAGGTCCTTTTAAATTAACATTTTTCTTAGTTTTCATGATTTTATCTTTTTTTTTCCAATGGCAAAATTGTCTTAAAATTAGTTATAAAGCAAAAATGTTTATGGTGACAATGCTTGCAGCAAAGAAATCCCAGCCTATCTACCTGATACACAAACTGAATCCTGGCAGGATGCTGAGCAAACAGACCAGCATGGCCCATGTTTAAGGAACTTGATTTTGCATTCTATGTTACCAAAGCAGCAAGGGCCTGGCCTTTAAATGAGAATTTCCTGTAACTGGCTTTGTATCTTTTTACTGAAATAGCTTTATATGACTGACACTTATATGGGGAAAAATTCCACTTTTCCTGAGTCTGTTTTGCCAGTAGAAGGCTGCTAGCTGCAGGAATCTTTTAAAGAAGACCAGTTGCTGATAATAAAAAGGCATTTAACAGGACACCCTGCAGAATAGCTTCCAGATCTAAGAAGACTGAGTGCTGTGCTTAATGGTCACCTTCAGAAACCACTGGTTTATGTTCTTATGATGTATCAGTTAACCCTGAACTTCAGTGAATCACATAACTCTTGCAGCCTTCCTGTTCCTGCTGGGCAAATGTAAATCTTTCTGACAATGACCCCTCTATCTGCTGGCCTGTTCCCAACCTCTCTGCAGGCAACACAGAGACACACATCCAATCTTGTCTTCTGAGTGCTTTCTTGAACTTGCATATCTCTCTGGTACAAAAAACCAGTAATTTACCTTGGATTGCACTGTTATTTGTGAGGTTTTCTGGTAGAGGTCCTTAGAAGTTTTGGGGCAGAACTGTGTTTAGAAAGATTTGTAGGAGGTAGGAAGCATCACCCCTGCCAGATGCTCCCTTCCATTCCCCCTGCCCCCCGCCCCCCTGCACACTATGGGGAGCAAGCAGGGTGTACTCATGCTTTGTGTTTCCTTTGGGCTCCCACCTGGTACAAAGGCTGAACAACCACCCTGTCTTTCGAGCTAAATATTGATCTTTAGAGGAACCACATGCAGTGGGCATGTTTGCTGGGACTGATTCTGGGAAAAGTAGGGATGTAAGTAGCTTGGTGTAGAGAGAGTACCTGAAACCAGGTGTTTAGATGTTGGTTGTTTCACCTAACTCAGACCTGAGCAGGTTGTCTGCTAAAGATGGGAGCTGTGCCTTGATAATTTCCACTTTAAATTTTTGTTGGCTGAGTTGACCTGTGAGGGATTTCTTAACTGTCTGAACCAATTTTTCCCTTTTAAAATAAAAATAATAATATCTGACTCAGTGGGAAAGGACTAAATGAAATAGGTTTCATACAGTTTTTTTTTTTTTTTACCACAGTGCCTGGCATATAGCAGGGATCCAAGAGATATTAGGTCTTATTTCTCTTTTTCTTTGGTGGCTTCTATTCACTGCCTTTGCTCTTCCTAGTGACCCACTTCTTGCAGGTGCTCAGAGAGCCTCCTCTTTTTTCCTTGTTTTTGATCTTGCACTTAGACCACACTTGTCTCCTGTGGCTGACACCTCAAGAGTTTGCAGTGGATAGAGGCCAAAGCCCAGGTGCTGGGAACATTGCAGTGCTCCATAGAGAAGTGTAGGAGGGACACCCCCCTCTCACTGCTTCCAGGATGCAGCATCACCGCACAGCCTGCCATGTTAGGAGGGAGAGCGTGGGGGAGACAAGAAACAGCGCCCCTGAAAGTGAGTCTGAACTTTGAGAGAATATCTACTCCACACAGAATTGCTTTACGTGGGAAGAGACTGGGTAAACTTAGCTAGAAAATTTATAATTTTTCTACTCTGCTTTTTGAGCAGGTTCAAAAAGTGAAAGAAACAGCAGTTTTGCACTTGGGGAGAGTAGCACCTCAATTTCAGAAGCTTGCTATGGTTGACATGGTTATCGATTAGAAAACTAATTGAGGCCTTTGTTTTTTGTTTTGATAATGGTGTTGAATTCTGACTTCTAAATTTATTCAGGTTGGCTTTCCTGGTTAAATGAGTGACTGGTGGGCATTTTCTGTTGGAAGAGGAGAGACTTGGGTCATTGGGGCCTTTCTGTACCCTTTCTGACAAACCTGGTGAGTTCTGGCTATGCTGGGTATCGACGATCTTCCAGACCCAGAAGATGCTTTGGGACTGTAGAGGAATCACACAGGTTTTTAGAGTTTACTAGTGAGAAGGTAACAACCCCAATACCCAGAAAACTACCATGGGAACATTGATACAGTAATGAGGGCTAAAACATTTTTCTGAAAAAAGGGAGGCCCCTTCCTGGTCATCACAGCATTTGCGAGCAGAGCTGCTCTTCTGACAGCCATTTCACCTGTTTGGTTCCCAAGCGGAGATCAGTGAGGTGACTGAATATGCAGCTCCAGGCTTCACAAAGCCTCTCTCTGAGGATACATAGCCTGCTCTGGGGTTCCAGTGAGGAAGAAAGACACTTTCTTGGAACACTGCCCACTTTTTACTTCATACTTTGGGCATGCTGTGATGTTAGCCTCTACCCTGAAGTCTTGCAAAGGGCCGAAGCCACCGGGGAAGCCTGAGAATCTAGGGGAGATGCAGTCAATTGTAGGAACTTTGGAGAGAGTCAGGCCTGAAGGCATGGCTTGCTTTTCTGACCCACAGTGGAACAGAATCCAGCACCTTCAGTTAACATCCTGTAGGAGGTTGGGAAGGTGGATGGCAGCTTACAGGCCCACATCTGCCCTCGTAGGGAAGGCTCCTCCACCATTCAGTGGAACCTGAGAATGGTGCAGGCAGCCTGCTCAGCTGTGGGGCAGAGTGGGGGCTGTACCTCTGCCAGAAGAGTGGGGTTGGACCTGTTCCTCGGCGTGTGCCTGGATATGATTTGCTTCCCTTAGTACCAGACTGCGGGCTGCATGTGAATTGACAGAAAATAAGAAACTACCAGCAGAAAGCATCTTGTCTGGCTCTTTTCCAGACATCATCCTTGTGAGCACATTGGGGCTCTGACATCCTGCTGTTTTGTGGATTAGAAGAAGAAAAAGCAGGGCGCGCCCTGCTCAATTCCACACAGAATTTAAGGCTGTTTGGAAAGGCACTCTTGACTGACGAGATGGAGAAATGAGTGATAAACAAGAATACTGAGTCAGAAATGGAGGGAGGCATGACTAGTTGTTATTAAAGTGAACTTAACACTTGTATTTGCCTCCAAGGGCTGTTAGAATGGTGTGTGTTTAAATGGGAATTGCTTGACATGATACCTCCACATGTAAGCATACCATGTATGTTAGGTATTATCTTTTTGTAAAAGATTTTATTTTATTTTTGCATGCAAGAGCCTGGGTGTAGGCCAGAGGTGGGAGCAGAACAGGCAAATCGACTGAAATACACTGCTGAGGGGAGCAGTGGGTGAGATAGGAGAGGTCTGCTGCACCATATGGGTCACTTCCCTGGCCAGGGATCGAACTCATGCTGCAGTGGCTGCAGATAGCTTGATAGTGCTGAGACTTAACCCCTTCTGCCACCAGGGAGGCCCAGCTATTATCTTTGTGGCAATGATTATTATTTCTTTAAGTGGCAATCTTGCCTGGTGGTTAGCACATAGACCTTGTCTGTTGAATATAGACTTGTTTTGAATATCACACCTGTGAGTGAGGGCACACGCTGGGAGAGAGTCATATAAAGGAGCCCTGGGGCAGAAATGGGTCCCTTGGGCTTTTTTCACCCTTAGTCTTAATTTTTTGGTTTAGTTCTCAAGTGCTTGTGTAAAAACGAAGTTGCATAGAACAGTATGATTATGTTTGCATACAATATTTGATAAAATCTCAACCTCTAAGGCAATAAAATAATATAAATGAAGGAATAAGTAAATAAAGGCGAGGGGTTCAGGACCCATATTTAGGACTTATCAATCTTGACACATTTAAACATTTGGAAGCCAGTGGAATTGCAGGCTGCTTGGAGCCCCAAGACCATTATCTTTGAGGAAATAACAGAGGTGGGGCTTGGTTTTCCTAGTGTAATGGAGAATAGCTCTTGACATTCTTTTGGACTGTTAGAGACTGAATATTTGTATCTCCCCCCTAATTCAGACGTTAAAGCCCTAGCACCCACTGTGATTATATTTCGAGGTGGGACCTTTGGGAGGCAATTAGGGTTAGATGAGGTCCTGTCTCATATAAGAAGAGACACCAGGGAGCTTTCTCTCTCTTTCTTTCCCAATTTTAGGAGAGAGCTTTCACCAGAAACCATCCATACTGGCATTTTGGACTTTTAGCCTCCAGAACTGTGAGAAAGTAAATTTATGTTGTTTAAACCACCCAGTATACATGGCTCAGAGTTTTTTTTTTTTTTTATCAATTCATGGGTAAGGGAGAGGCCTTATATTTTCTGTATACTTTCCATGTGCTTTTATGATGATCTGTTCTCCTAGCAATATCTTTTTCTCAAGAAAGGCCTAAAGCAGTCAATGACCTGAAATGGTGAGGGCAGTGAAGATGAAGGAATCTCTTTCAAGGAGAATTACATTCGAACAGGTGCTGAGATTTGGACCAAAGAATTTTCTCTGTTATCAGGGCCTCTAGTCATATAGAGGAAACCTAAGACTTGGCTAGACTTAAAAGTCCAGCAGGGCACATAGTAAGCACTCAGTAGATGTTTGAAGGTGACTTAGCAGGCCATGTTGTGTCAGTGTCTATTCATTAGCAGCTCAATTGGGATATACTGTAGAGGAAAAAGAATATTTCTTTGGAGAGGGCATTCTCATCTCTCAGAAGTAACAATTAACAGGGATACCAGGGAGGCAACTTTCTCCCGATCCCTCTCAGCCAATGGAAGGACATTGTGAAATCTACCTACCTAAACAAGGCAGTGGCATTGGAGCAATCTGGAGGGACTGACGTTTCCCAAGTCTGCCTGATCTTCTGTTCTCAGCTTCTTGCATGTTTAAGCAATTTTCTCAGGGCTATTCTCTGAAGCATTTGAAAGAAAAGAAACATCTTTCAGCATGTATAAATTTAGAATTAGGCCGCAGAAGAGAATGAACACCACAAAATGAACGCTTCAAATATCTTTCTGCCCAAGGATTCCTTTCTCAGCCAGTTTCTGTCTAATGCTTTAGTCTTTCTCTGTTTAAGACAAAAGCAAAACTAGATTCTAAGAAAAGGGGACAGTTCTTTCAAGTGGTTAGGTTGCGAGGATGCCAAATTAAGTGATCTCTTAAAAGGGTTAAGTTGGTTTCTCAAAACTCTTCTTTTGTGCATAGAACATTAGACTTTTGAGAGTATTTTTCGATATATGACCTCCTTTCTCTAAATGATAACCCTGTGTGAGAGGGCAAGTTTTAGGGCCAAGAGGACCAGGGGTGTTAGTGCTTTGCAGAAGATCTTATAGCTGGTTGACAAGCAAAAGCAGGTCTAGGGAAGAGGGTGCTGGGGATGTGAGAGAGCTGTGAGCCCCCGACAGCTAGAGATTCCTATCCAGACTGAGACAAATAACAAGCGTTTCTTTTGTCCCCAATTAGTCAGGGCACAGGGAGGGACTTGTGGAAACTGCTGGTGGAAGAGACATTGTTTACCTACAGGGCAAGAAATGATGACAGAATGTGGGTGGGTTGGGGTTGGGCATGTCAGATGTCTCAGAATTACCAGAAGCATTTGTTTTTCATCATTAACAGCAGCAACAAACATTTATTAAGTGCTAACTCTGTGCAAGGCCCAAGGCAGGATGTAGTGATGAATAAGACATGATGTTTGTAGTTCATTGGGGGAGGTAAGACAGTCATTTGAATAAACACAGCATCAACACAGGTTGCTGAATTTTGAATGACTGGTAGAGAAACAAGAACTCAGAGTGTTTGAAAGTAGGGAAGAAAAGGTTTTCCCGAGTCGTATGCAATTTATCTGGTCTCAAAGTTGAAGCTTGAGCCACTAGAGTATACTCCCTCCTACTGGATGTGCTTCCTTCTTTCTAGCTATGTGTGCTGTTTACGGTTCCCTTTCATCTTTAGAGAAGAAAGTCAGATTGGATGGGCAACTAAAGTCAGGCATGGGAGTCAAACAGATACAAGTTCAAATCCTGAATCTGCAATTACAATCTTCCTTAGAGATATTATCTTGTTGAGCCTTCATTTCCATATTTGTCAAAGAGAGAGAATAGCTAGCTGTGAGGATGTTGTAAGATTTCAGAGAAACATGTCCTTTAGGACAGGGTCTGTAGTGATAGTAAGTGCTTGCTAATTTGTGATGTCAGTCCCAGGTCTGCTGTTTAGTCTGAGGGAACCACAGTTCCTTGACACTGCTCTGGTGCTGCAGTTTGTTTTCAGCCACTCTCCCTTCTCTGTCAGGTTCTTCTACTCTTTATTCCCTAGGCTCTGGTTCTGATTTTTCTCTATCTCCGAAACCTTTTATGTGTTTATTGTTATTCTTTTGGGTTTTCATCTCAGGCTGTTTTCTACATTTTGTTTCATTAACTGTAATGACTTCTTCATTCTTTCATCTTGTCCTTTGGCTCGAGACACATTCTAATATATAGCACATACAATTGGTGCTTGCTCAAGGAATTAAAAAAAAAAAGACAAATGTAGTCTCTACTGTGTATGTCCTTGGTATTCTTTCAGTTGTTGCTGTCCAGATGTCTTGTGATGTGTGTATTTTAATGTCCTTTCCCTAAAATTGGCTCCTGGAACAGCAGCATTAATATCTCCTGGAAGTTTGTTAAAAATGCAAATTCTTGAACTCTAATTCAGAAATTCCTGGGGTGGCCAGTTATGTGTGTTTTAACAAGAATCCACATTAATGCTTGAGAAGAATTGCTAACCACACCCTTGAAAAGTCACCCTATAAATTGGGACCCTGGGTGAGTATTTTTAGGTATCCCTGCTGCCCCCAAATCAGCACTAGTCTTAACCTGTAACTGGTGTTAGTTATTGGCATTAGTCTGCATCTTCTGATTTGTAAACTCTGCTAAGACCTTTGCTCTGCTAACTCGTGCTATACACATACCTTGGTATAGACCAAATGACTTCTCAGAACTCAATTCTTTGTGTGTGTTAAATTAATTAATTAATTAATTTTTTGGTTGTTTTTTAAATTTTTTAATCACTTTTTTTTAAATTTTATTTTTATATTCCCCATACAATTGCAACCCCCTTATTTTGCCCCAATTCCTCCTTTTCCTGCCCCCTCCCCCCCCATAGTATGTCTCTGGTTCAGAGTTTGTTGATTTTGATTTTTTCTTTCTTATAGTTATTCTTTTTCCTGGTCCCTTATTTAGAGATTCCTGCTATGAGTGAGACCATCCGGTATTTTTCTTTATCTTTCTGGCTTATTTCGCTGAGCATGATCCCTTCCAGCTCCATCCATGTTGCTGCAAATTGCATGTGTTTATCTTTTTTGAATGCTGAGTAATATTCCATGGTGTATATGTATCACATATTCTTGATCCAGTCATCTAATTTTTGGCATTTGGATTGTTTCCAAAGCTTAGCTATTATAAACAGTGCTGCTATAAACATAGGGGTGCAGGTGCTTTTTTGAATTAATGTTTCTGTGCCCTTTGGGTAAATACCTAGGAGTGGAATTTCTGGATCATATGGAAGCTCTATCTTTAGTAGGTTGAGGAATCTCCACACAGCTTTCCATAGTGGTTGGACCAGTTTGCACTCCCACCAGCAGTGCAGGAGAACTCAATTCTTTGGAGAGTTTTATTTTACCCAGTTTGAACTAAGGTTAATTTCTTCTTGCTTTCTTTATGAAATGACAGCCATTTTATTTAGCTTAAGTTTTTTTTATTATTATGCAGTACAAATCTCCATTTGTCTCTTAAAGATCACCTTATTCTAACTAAGTTGGGGTGCTGTTATTGTTAGGACTATAATTTAGGGCAAATCTTGGGTGAAATCTTGCTTAGGACTACTCTTGGAATACAGATCATATTGTAAAGAGGTAAATACATGGACCCAACAACTTGTAGAAATGGTATGATGTAAAAACTGAAATAGATTCAAGAATTAGCCTCATCAGACAGTAAAATTCTTAAAAGAAGGACCATGCTTTATTTGCATTTGCGCCCTCCTCATCTAGTGCCATGACTATCAAATATTTATTGAATGCTTAGTATGTTCTAGGATTTGGAGTTGTGATGAAGAAAAAGTAGGTGTGGGTCCTGACCTTCGTCCATTGGCATCCAATGGTTAAATCATGATTCAGAGGGAAGAATTATATTATATACTATTAAGAGAAACTAGCAGGGTATGAGATTTCCTGGAGCCAAGAATTAATATTGGGGAGGATCACCTAGTGAACAAAACTGGGTTAATACAACACTTTAAAATGTTCTGATAGTAGATGTAAGGCTAACCATAGTTTGAGCGTCTCAGAGAAATCATCACCGTTGGCAGAATTGGAAATAAGCTGCATTACTTAGCTCCGTGGGTAGTAGAAATAATGACATGGTAACAGCAGTCATCGTAGTGTTCACCCTGTGGCAGGCAGGGTGCTTAGTGCTGTGCAACCCTGATCTTATGAGCTGTGTACACAGAACCTTATGCTCTCATTTTCCCTCTGCTACTGACTTGCAGTATGACTCTGGTCGAGGTCCTTTTGCTTCTTAGGTCTCAGTGCTTTTATTTATAAAATGAGAGGATTACAAGTAAGTGTTGTCTATGACTTAAGTCTAAGATACCACTCTTTTTTATACATCTTAGCAGTTTACAGAGAAATTTCCACATAGAGCTTTAGGTTTAAACCTCACCCATTTCTCTTCTGTAAAACACTGTCATAGTACACAATGTGTTTGAGGCACTTGTAATAAATGAATCTATAGCAGATTTTGCCTGTATACTCACACATGGTATATAGTCTACAGAGGATATTTTCTTACCAGGTCCTGAGTTAGGAAGGTATATTCAGTGAATCTCTGGAATTATCCTGTTTTTTTAAAGACTGAATTTACCCTACCAACTAAACTTTTGCTTCTTATGAAAAAGTAATGCATATTGCATTAAAAAAGTATGTTCATGATACCACATTATTTTGCTTATTAACAGACTATAGAACTTATGCTAAATTTATGAGACGTGCAACAGAATGTTACAACGTTCTTGAGCCACCACTGCTTTACAAATTTGGCATCTGCAGGCCTCAAAAGGCAGAAATGTTTTAAATTTATTTACACCCTGCAGTTTCCTTAGGGAACTGTTTTCCATAAGCTAATGAGGCGCTGGTGCAAGGCCTCTCTGTTATTCCTGGCAGGAACACTGAGACACATCAGCCTGCTGCCCTGCTTTTTTCCTCAGTAGTCCAGTGCAAATAATAAATATGGGAAAATACATCATCCCTTTGAATATGAGAGCCAAGCTGCAGGGCTGCCAAGGCTAAAACAAAGCAATTGCAAGCTTGGAGTCTGTTCGTACCACAGTCTGTCCTGTACCACATGTGCCCACATTTTAGGGACATTCTGAATGTGGCCTTTATCATGTCAGATTACATATTCTGGGTACCTAGGTGGTATTTTGAAATCTACTGTATGAAAAATGCCTTCCTGAAGAAGTTTCATTTGAATGGATTAAATGGTCTCCTGAGGTTAGAGAACTGTCTTGTAGGTTATGGGTCAAATAGTGACATTTGTAGAGCACCTCCAGGGTGCTGAGACCCGTTGATGACATCAGTGAAGAGAGGAGACAGAATATGACATGACTTCTTCCCTTCATAAATACTCATAATCAGATTATGAGGATTGCTCTTACGAAGGCAAAACCCCTCATATGGCCACATGATTTCAGAGTTCAGTGTGCTTAAGGCTTGGATTCACCCGTGGCACATAGTAGGTGTCCCCTATTGAATGAATGAGTAAATGAATGAGTGAATGAATTGAGTTTGGGAGTAATCCAAATAATATTTTTTCAAAACCAGGTGGAGGAGTATGATAAAATTCACTGAACTGGCAATCCAAAATTGCACTGTCATCAACATAAACAAGCGGATACACTGTCCCTCATATACCTGATGCTGGACAATGCATGTTTTGTCCATTCAAACACACATTTAATTCTACATGGTAATATGTAATACCCACCACATCTCCCTCCTGTGAAAGGCTATTTGCTGGCAGTCTTTTTCTCCTCATTGTTGTGGTACAGGGCGCCATCATATCTCATCACCAGACTGTGCACATCTCAGCCAAGAGGAATCTGATTCATGTTAACTTTCTGTTTTGCAACACCAATGCCCAGATTCCTGTAGACTGGATTTTGAATTCAAAGTAGCTTTTGTTTTGATGTAAAGGTGCACTCACTAAACAACCGCCTGTTCCACATATTCTTCTTCTATTTTTTGCAATGACAACATCAGTACCCATGTCCAGCTGCATGGCCAGCATCTCCTTCAGAGGGATGTGGCTGGTCCTGCCATCTCTGCAGCACCACAGGCAGCAGAATATCGAGGCGGCCATCATGCAGGGACCACCAACTCCACTGCCACCTCCCTAGACCACTGACTGTGGTATTTTGATATATTTGGGGTACAGATGAGTCTATTCTGTCAAATAAGACACTCCCAGGTATCTTCTGCTCCTCTGCTTGTCTGAGACTATAGACTGGGGTGCTGGGAGTTGCTTCATTCTTCTGTGATTGGGAACAGTCATTTTTATTTGGATTCTTCATAGAGAGAGATGAGACTGGAGAGGAAATCAAAAACTAGTATGTGCTGGGAGATTATTTCTCTGCATCCTTGGTCCTTCATATATACTGTTTCTGTAACTGCATATTTAAGACAACTTTATGTATATTTTATCACCATTTTACAGATAAGGAACTTGAAGTTATGAGAGTTTAATTGTCTTAAATCACATAGCTGATAGTGGCAGTGCCAATAGACGCAATCAGGTCAGTTTTTTTACCCCTTACTATATCATGGTATCTCATTCAATCTATCAGTTCTGTGAGTTGTATGAGCAGTGGATATAATTCTTTACTAACCTTTGTAGAATTGAGTATCTGGCTGTGTTCCTAAGACTGATTTTCCAGCTGTAGGAAATTGGGAGCATGGCTGTGGATCAGGGCCAGGTGCCCTTCACTCAGACTCTCCCGGACCTGCCATCTCTCTGCAGGCCTTTGCAAGTTCTCTCTCCTCTTCCTGAAATCCCTTCCTTCCCTCACATTGGGAGATTACTAGTCTTCTATAAATCCGCTCCTATGAGGACCCCTTATATGACCCCAGTGAGCATCTTTCAAGTTGTACTGCCCTTGTTTGTATATATATCTGTCTCTTTATCTGGAAAATAAAGTCATGAGTCATAGCAGTCTTCTTAGGCTTCCATATCTGACAGATGTTCAATAAAGGTTGAATAAACGAATGATGCAGAGAGACAAACTTCTCATCACTCCTCTCTGTATTTTAGGATGACACAACTAACTCTTGCCTGAGCATTGGAGAAAATTGATTCCTGCAGATATTACTATTTCCATTAAGGAAAAAGCCAATGATAGACTGGAAGAACAGGGTTTATTTCTGATTAAGATTCTTTTGGTTTTGGGCACAGAGGAGGAGTTATGGCAGACTATGCCTGCTCAGCTATATTAACCCAACTGGCAATTCCTTTGGGTTGGTAAAGTCTTTCTTAAAATGGAACACCTGCCTAGTGGGTTAAATTCTAATATTTCAGTGACATTTATTTTACTCACATTGACTTTTTATTACTTTTAAAAATATAGATTCAAACTGCTTTTAGCCTCCCTGGGGTGACCTCTTAGAGGATAACAGAATAAGGAATGGGGTGGGGAACCCATGACAGGAAAGTCAAGAGGGGAATTGACATTTTAAAAAATAGTATTAAAGTACTTGGTACATGTTGTCAGTAGTCATTAGTGTTGATAGGAGGAAATCTAGTTATTTTCTTTGGAGATTAATACATAGAGCTGATTATTTCAGGCTTGATTTTACTTATTTCATTGGGGGAGTTACAGCTCTCAGATTAACATGGGATATGAAGAGTCTTGGTTTAGCCCTTGGGGTGTGTAGAGATCCCATAGGGAAGGTACCACTTGGGCAGACCTCTTCTCCCCATAATGAGTAGCCCAATAAGGAAGTTGTGGGCAGCCTGAAGCAGCATGCGGTCATGGGAGCTGTGAGGCCTGAGACATGAAAAGGGAGGGAGAAGAGAGGAAGTCAGAGGACAGTATCCTCACCCTCATGGTGAAGACAGGCCTGCAAGGGACAAGCCCCTTCTGACACTGATGCTGAGTCAAAGTATGGCTTGCTAGAAAAATGGCAATGTTGGTCTGTGACTCTGAGTAGTTGTCCTTGAAGAGGAGGTCCTCTGCTGGACATAGTGGTATCCAGCATCTAGAAAATCTCAGTAAACTTAAAATTGATCCATGCTTACACACATCTCAGTTATCTGGAGCGTAACTCGCCAGAAATCTTGACTTGAGATGTTCGGAAGACTCTGCAATTAAGAGTGCAAGCTGACATCTAGGATTTATAGGGGCTATTTATGGAACTAAATTTTATGTCAAGCAACTTGCCTACAAATGCTTACATCTTACTAGATTTTTAGAATGAGAACCCCGGAGTTTTGCAAGATTCTTACTCATCAATGTTAGATCTTTGAGTGAAGGTGCAGCTGGTAAGTGGTGAGACTGTTCTTTGAACAAATGCAGTAGGACTTGCACACACAGGTGGGTTTGCCCACTAAGTCAAAGAAGCTGAGGTAGGAGTCTTTACTATAGTTTTATATATGTCATCCCCATGTCTGCCGATATCTATCAGGCTTTCTTCTGAATAACTCTAATGGATTCAAATCCTTTTATGTTGACAGTGAATGGGGTTTATGCAAACCTGGATATCAGGTTTGGGGAAGAAAACAGCTGACCAAGCATTATAATATTAATTTGGATAGAGAAGGATGCATGGTTTTGAAAGATATGTCATTGCGATGCTCATGTGGCGATTAACCACTGGCCAATGAACACAGCCTGTGCAGAACCAGTGCTCTCCCAACTGGGGAAGGGTACTTTTTGAACAGTCTCTTCAGCTCTGCTCCAGCACCACTATTGTGGTGCCTTAGATAGCAGCCCAAATGGTAGTTGGCACTAGGACCTCTTCTGCACAGCTTCAAAGAGGACTAATGAAGCCTTGCAAGGGTAGGAGGAGGTCTTGGGCTGTCCCTGATGCATGTTTATGGGCTCCTGTGGGATCTGTGGGAAGGCATTTTACTTGCAGAGTAGTGAAAGAGTAACAAAGCATGGACTTTGAGATCTGCAGAGCTGGGTTTGAATTCTGACACTAGCTGGCCCTTATGAATTTTGAGATCCTTTTGAACCTCAGTTTCCCCATTAATCAAATGGATATAACAACCTTAGAAGGTTATTAAGAAGCTAAAAGAGAAGACAAAGAAAATGTCCAGTCTAATAGTAGGTTCTTCCTTGATCTACTCCCACTTATACTTAATAGCTTTACTGAGACAGACCTTCCTTTGAGAAATTCTCTTTGATCTCCTAAATCTGTAGTAGGCACCCCTTCCATAGACGCTGTTCTTCCCCACCATACCCCTTTACCCGGCACCAAAGCCTTTGTTTCCTAAGCTCCATACTCTAAGTAAACTTATTCCCTGAGAGCTATCACAGTACATGACATATAGTTGGCTTTCCAAACACAACATTTATTCAATGAATGAAGTAGATGAATAACAGTCGATAGTATTTGTTCCAGTCCTGGCAATGACAGGGAAGAAGCTCTTTGGTGGAGCAGATCAAATCTGGGCATAAGATTTTTTTCATGTCCATCAGCTATCATGTACACATCAAATACATGCAGCATTAAGACAAATTGGACATAAGATTTTTACGGGTCCAGTTTGGTGCTATGAAACAGCATGTGAGGCAAATCAGGAGTGTTAACCTGCCCTGCAGACCCAATGTATCCCTTAATTCTGGCCACAAGTGATGAAGGTGGTCACCCACGACAGGGAAGTCAAGAGGGGAAATGACAATTTTAAAAATTTAAAAAAATTTTTTAAAAATAGTATTACATGTGATCAGTAGTCATTAATGTTGATAGAAGGAAATCTAGTTATTTCTTTTGAGTTTTCTTTGGAGATTAATAGGTAGAGTGGATTATTTCAGGCTTCATTCTACTCATTGGGTTGGAAGAGTTACAGCTGTCAGACTAACATGGGCTATGAAGAGTCTTGGTTTAGCCCTGGACGTGTTTCAGGAATTTTAGACATTTTGATTTGAAAATTCAAAAACCACTATGTGTGTGTGTGTTTGTGTGTGGGCAGGCAGGGGTGGAGGGAGGAACAAACCTGAGCCAATGACTTGAATTTATTTGACATCTCATCCCTTTGCCGGCTGACCGTTTAATCTTTCTAACCACCCAGTGTTTTTGAGTCTCAGTTTCCTTACCTGTAAAGTGGGCACAGTAGTACTGATGTCACAGACTTGTTGCAAAGATGTAGTTAGTGCTGTATCAAGGTAAGAAGTCATGTAAAATAGTTGCACAGGCTGAACCCATTGAGCATTGATGGGTAGCTTCTACTGTGGCAGATAAGAGAAACTTAGCTGTTCTTGCTGTTCTTTTTTATGATGAAGTCAGCTATCACGCTCTGGTTGGCTTATATGTAAAGAGAAAAATAATACGACCAAAGTAAACAAAAGTGGGAAATTGCATTTGTATAATTTAAAATGGTTTATTTTTTAAAAATTCAAGTCATTTGTTTTTGTTCAAGCCATTTCCTCTTGGTTTGAGTGGATTATCGCTTTGCTGTTAATTGCACTTTGCTTAGAGTTTTTCCCCTTCTATTTCAAGATCAGATACTATTCTTTTGTTGATATAACCACTGACCCTATTACAACTTTGTCCAGATAAATCATGATTTTTAAGATAAGAGGGACATTAACACAAACATGGAAAGCTGGTCACCACATGGAGGCTTGGATAAGTGAAGACTCTACAATTGGTTAATGGGGAAACCTTTTAGCCTACAGTTCTGATTTGCCTTTTTAATCCATTTGCTGCCTTGCTGGGAAATGGGGAGGGGCTGAGAGTTTACTTGCAGATTTGCAGAGAGTGCTACATTTTTAAGGAATTTCCACTGCATTTTGACTCAGACAAGCTTTCGTTGGCTGAGAAATTCTGTGATGTGCCCAGAATACTTTTGCAGTGTGTGGTGTTGAGTGCCATTTTATTCCCATGGAGTAGAAATTCAGTACAAAAGGCCAGGATTGAGAAATGTAGACTGACATTTTATATACTTACATACATCTCACTTAGGGCTTAGCCACTCCTGAAAGTTAAAAGTTTAAATATTCCAAGTATATTAGTGGGGGAGGAACTCTGAAAGTCTAGGAGGTGCAGAGATATCTCATTTGTGGGGCATTTTAAATTTTCCATTCCTTTATTATGTATGCGTGATGGAAAGCTCTTTCATGTTAAAAGTAAACAATGATTTTTTTCTAAAGATTTATTTATTTATTCATACAAGCACTGGGTACAGTCAGAAGCGCGGGAGGGTGAGAGAATTCACCAGAGCGGGGAACAGAACAGGCAGACTGACGAAATATACTGCTGAGGGGAGCAGCGGGTGCCGTCTGCGCGCCATGTGGGACCCTCATCGGTGGCCGGGGATTGAACCGGCGCTGCAGAGGCTGCAGGCAGCTTTGCAGCTCAGCGCTCAACTGCTGCGCCACCAGGGGAGGCCCTAAACAATAATCTTTAGGGTAAAAGTACTCAGATTAGGGCCTCCCATGGTGGCGCAGCTGTTGAGCACTGGGTTGCGAAGCTGCCTACAGCCTCTGCAGTGCCTGTTCAATTCCCAACCGCCGGGGAGGGTCCCACATGGCGAGGGTGCCACATGGCGAGCGTCCCACATGGCGAGGGTCCCACATGGCATGACAGACCTTTCCTGCCACACCCACTGCTCCCCTCAGCAGTGTATTTCGTCAGTCTGCGTGTTCTGTTCCCCACTCTGGCTCTGGTGAATTCTCTCACCCTCCCGCACTTCTGACTGTACGCAGTGCTTGTATAATTAAATCTTTAGGAAAAAAAAAAAAAGTACTCAGATTAGTGAGTTTAAATATTGTGTATTTGTAGCTGCAGCCAGATTATTTTATAATGCCTGTGGTGTTAGAGAACACTCACAGTGCTTTCCTCCTATTTTATGAAGGCTTGTTTTATCAGAGAAGGTAGATTTTTAAAAGATGAAAAGTTTATGAAATTTCAATTTCAGATGTAAAGAATGAGTGTTAATGAGACCAGAACATGCCCAAAGCAGTAAGACTTTTTTTTTTATTACTACCATCCAGAATGATTATTTTAAGTAGCAGCGGATGCATCTGTTTGATACTAAACTCATCACACTCATCACAGGTAGGCATGTCCTTTGTTGAAATGTAATTGTTTTACTTATCTGCTCTTGTCTTAATTTATCTGCATGTTTTCTTTTTGAAACAGAATTATTTCATTTATCTGAATTTTCTCAGGGTGCAGGAGAATATGAGCACTTTTACAATCCTTTTCTCTTATTAAGGCCCTGCATTCCACTCTTCTGCTTGCACATGGCTAAATCATAGGCTTCTAAGATAAACTACCCTCTGCTAACTAGCAGAATGAAACAGGTCAGTTTCTAACCAGTGAGTGACTTGCGTCACTGTGTCCTGCAGGGTTTTTCTCTGCAGCATTTATTGACTCTGCCTTTTTGTTCATTTCTGGACCAGACTGTTATCCATATGGGATTGGATGAACTGCTCATTTATGTAACAACAGTCATTCCCTACTCTACTATCAGGTGAGTTTCCTAATGCACACTTTACTCTCACCATTTCTCTGCTTAAAGCATTGCCATGATTTCTCATTACCTGCTGAATAAATGCTAACTTTTTGATCTGCCATTTGACCTGCTCATAATGTCTCCAAAATATCACCCATTCACTGGAAAAAAACAAAACAACCCCCTAGAAACTCCCCATGCATACCAATGGGTTCTGGGGTAAATGGTATTTCTGTTGTTATGGATCTTAGGGGGGGAGATGAAAGTCAGAGAGCTCATGACAAAAGTAATGATTTATTGACAGTTGTGCAAAGGCAACACAGGAGAAGCACTGGAAGTCAGGAGAGGCAGAGAGAGGCTCTGAAATGTGAATAAAACTTAGATCAAATGATACTGGGGAATGAGAGTGGCGAAGTGAAGGGTGAGAATCACGCAGAAGGAGCAGACTGTGAGGAGGAATGAGGTATATTGTGAGGAGTTAAAAGCAGGCCTAGCAGAGAGTGAAGAGGCTGGGACAGGAGACAGCAGCAAAGGGAAACCCACCACTCCTGTTGGGCTTTTCAGGGCTGGGAAAAATCTTGGATGGTCTTCTCAGGTGGCAATAATACAGAAAGGGAGAACTCAGAATTGGGAAATACCTTCAAGGTAGACTGGGTGGAATTTGGTAGGTGTTTGGATGTGCAGATGAGGAAGCTGCAAAATGACTGTTAGAGTGGTGGTGATGTTCTCCAAAATAAGGTGTACTGGTGAAAGGCCAGATTTGGGGAGAAATATTAAGAGTTTTTTTATTTTATATGAGATAGTCAAATAGTGATATTTTTTTGGTAAGCCAATAAAATGAAAGACAGTTTATTGTATAATGCTTAAAAACACAGTCTCTGGGGGCCCCCCTGGTGGCTTAGGGTGTAAGTGTCAGTGCTGTCACTGCTAGGGCCTGAGTTTGATCCCAGGCCAGGGAACTAACCCACAGGGTGCAGCCAACCTCTCCTGTCTCACCTGCTGCTCTCTTTTGCAGTGTATTTCAGTAAATCTGCCTGTTCTGCTCCCCGCTCTGTCTCTGGTGAATCCTCTTACCTCCACTCACCTCTGGCCTGTAGCCGGTTCTTCTATGCAAAACAGAAAGCAAAAAAAAAAAAATAAATAAATAAATAAATAAATAAATAAAAAGCAAAGCAAAATAGTCTCTGGACTTAGTCTGCCTCTTAGTAGCTCTGTGACCTTGGGAAACTTTCTTAACCTTTATGTGCACTCAAATTTTTTCATCTGTAAGATGGGGATCATAAGGATAGGACCTACCTTATAAGCTTCCTGTGAGTCCCAGTGAATTAAGCCTGTGTATAGAGCTTTTATTGGTGCCTGGCAGAGAATGAGTACTATATAAGTGTTAGTTGCTGCTATTATCATTTATAAACAGATTTTAAAGCTCAAAGATAATCTGGACTGCTCTTTTAAATTTGGGTGTTATCCATGAAAGGTAAGTGAAGCTTATGGGACAGAGCCTGTTTTGGGAGTACAGGTAGCCAGAGGAAGGAAAAGGGCCTAGCTCCTGGTCTCAAGGAGTCCAAGAGTGAACTGAAGATGATGGATGAGCCAGAGTGACTGAAGCAGAATGAAATGGAGAAAGTGGAGAAATGCTGCAATAACAAAGGAAGGGGAGTGTTTTGAGGAAGGAGTCCTCAGTAGCATCAAATGCTTGAGAGTGCAAATAAAAAATGCCATCCAAGGGAGCAAGCTATTGAAAACTTTTATAAGTTTTGGATGGGATAGTGGAGATTGTAACCAGGTGAAGTATGAGGAAAGAGGGAGACACTAAGTGGGAACAAATCATCAATAAGTTTGGCTTTTCAGGAAAGGAAACTTCACTCTAGTATACAGGGCCACCTCCTGGCCAAATGTGGGCCAATCTATAAGGGTTAGACTTAAAGAATCTAAATGTTTGTATGCATGCAATGGAGAAAGCTGTCACTCCCTGGGCTAGGGCCTTTAACTGGATAGAGGAATTAGCCCCAGTGGTCTTCTGCACTGACTGAGTTCAGCAGTGGAGGAGGTGGCCTGTGTTGGGTAGGTTGTCCTAGTATTCATCATTTTTGATGTTAGTGACCAACAAGAAATATATGGCACAAGGAGAATGATAAGGGGGCTGATACTGGGGCCTGGGGAGCATGCAACCAGTCCATTTGTGGAGAGTGAGCTGGACCCCTGACTCAGAAGGAAGCTGGCTTTCCAGACAAAAGACTTTGGGTCTAGACTCTAACACTCATGTTTGGAAAGAGCAGTCCTCTTGTTGGATGCTGGTCTGGTAGAGACCCCAGATCAAAGTGACTCTTAAAAGCCATCACTTCAGCTTAGGACACCTTGGAGAACAGTCAGGTCTGGGTTGAAAATATGTTTTGTGGGAATATTCTGCTTTTGGGAAAACATTCCTCTAGTGTTACCTTTGCAAAGTGTGAGCTTTTCATGTGGTATGCTGGATTTGCTGTTGATTGTTGCTATGTTGAGGTAGATCCAGTCATGATGCAAGGCCACTAGGGGTCTCCAGAGAGGCAGGATTCATAACTGAAGTCATGGAACCTGTCAGGGAGAGATTGTCTGAGATCTGTCTTATTCTCTGGCTATAGTAACCCCCGCCCCTATCCCCATTCTACACATTTTAAAAGATAAAGAAACAAATGATAGGAAATAAAACATACAGCTGATTCTCAATTATCCATGATAGATATGAGCTATAAAGGCATGATATTTTATAGTTGATTTGTTACCCAGCAATAGATAACAGAACATTTACCACTAGAGAGAGCAAAACAAACTCAAGACTGGAGTAATTCTACCTGGATGCTTCAAGACAAATAGGCTGTTAGCTTATTCTTATTAATTACTCTGTCATCCCCCGTATGGTACTCAAAAATGCTTATTGAATGAGTCAATGAATGGTCATTTTACCGCCATGGCCTTCAAAATAGTTGGGGATTAAGAAGAAACTTGTAGGCTGTTCTTTTTTAGAAATATGATTTCAATCTTTGGTTGTTTCTATTATTTTGGAACATCCAGAAAAATCCTAGAGTCAAAGGGTTGAAAGGGAGCATGTGCAATTTGTCATTCTGCCCTGGGGTTACATGGCACTTCATTCACATGCTTTCCAAGTTGGTTTTATTGCCTCTTTAACTTTTCTCTTGAAAATCTCGAGGAGAAAAGCATCAGCCTCAGCTTTGTGACAAGTGCGTCATTGATGTTAGTCAAGAAAATGGAGGAAAGAAATGTTTCTTCCTCAATGTAGCATAAAAAAATTCCTTAAATTTATTTGTTTTCCATATTTTATGGCATAAAGGCCACTGCATTTTGGAGTGATTTCATAGTAGATGACAGAATTCCTATTTCTTCCATGGGCATTTATGACAGTCCACAGAGAGTTTACCCAGTGGCCAGCAGATTCCAGTCTTCTGTGATGGGGTTATTGATCGAGAACTGGAAATAAATGTAAAGTTTGCTACCTGTTAAGTTTGCATCACCTTTAAGTGCCTACATATATAGTGCTCACTGCAGATACAACTTGACTCAAATGAATTTAACATGTGGAGGACATTTTTCTTTCTGGGGAAAGTTATAACCAATGAAGTCTTTGCCTCAGATGTGATCCTAGTCTATTGAATTATGTCTTCAGTTTTAACACCTGCCTCAAAGAGGCAGATAGATACAGTTGTGAATAGTTGTGAATTAGAACTGAGGAAGGATGAGTAACTTGAACGATAGTCCTTCTAGCTGACAGTCCTGGAGAACTGTCTTCTAAAGATAAATGTAGAAGCTCTAATGCTGTAATGTGGTGCTTTCAAAGAGCATCCTGAACACTATCTGTAGCAGAATTATCTAATGTGTGTGTGTGTACTTCTTAAATATTCAAGTAGACAGAGTGAATCAGAATGGATTTGGGGTAGGAATCTGTTTTTCTAATAAGCATATTATATTACTTAACAGATCCCAATATTCTCTGCTCCTGCAGGAAGACAGGCAGCTTGTGAGCAACCATTTAAGGGGTTAAAAAAAAAAGTCTTCAAGTGAGACTGAGAGATGCATACTTTACTTCCACTGTTCCCAGAATGACTTGTCAGGAAGTGGACCTTATAGCGAGGTCTTTGGGACTCTGTAGGTGCAAACAGATAGAGTTTTAGAACTTTAAAAATCTGCATTAACCATTTTCTTTTCTAAATTTCTACCCATGATGTTCTTATGCAGAAAGGCTGCTCAGTAGATATTGTGAACATTTTTAAAATACTGTATTTTCATATACCTTGCTTAATCAATCCCAAGGTGAAAAATCAAAGGGAATGGATATTTGCATGTTTAAGAGAATATTTTGACTCATTAGGGTGGGGGCCAGAATATTTTGACACATTAGGGTGGGGGCCAGAATATTTTGTTTCCTGTGGTATAATGAATACTTTTAGCCACAAGATAAGGGTGGAAAATTGTTACAAAATGACCCTAACAAACCATACCTTCCTGAATTGATCCTGGACTGGTGCTATGACTTGCTTAGTTCAGAACAATTCAGTGGAAATGCTATTGTATACATGCTGGGACTGCTTTGCTCTCACTCACGCACTGTCCTGTCTGTAGAGAAGCCCATGCTAGTCTGCTTGAGAACAAGAAGCTTCGTGGACAGAGAAGCCCCATTGGAGAATCACCAGGAGGTGTCACAGGCCAGGCTTGTGAGTGGAGCCCTATTGGATTCTGCAGACTTAGGAGAGGGCAAGCCTCATGCACAGGCATGGCAGGCACATCAAGCCTCTTCTTGTATCGTGTTTGCAAATGTCCCACATTTGTGACATGAGTGCGCTCTGATTCAGAGAGTAGAGGAATAGAATTTTCCTCTGGGTGGGATTGATGGAAGAGCTGTGACATGACTGTTAGGTCAATCTATATATCGCTCCTAAGCCAGAGAAATATCTACAGTGCCACCATGCTGAGCATCCTCAGAAGATGGGAGAGCACTGAGGGGATTGAAAGAGCTAGGGGTCTGTGTTGCCGCTTATTTTTTCCTTTTTTTTTTGCTGTAGCACCTCGGAAAAGTCACTCACATCCACTCCCCACCTCAGATTCAGAAATAAGCACAGGAAAAAAGTGTTCCTCTTGATAATCTCTAATGCCATCCATTATGGTAGCTGAACTTTTTTTCCCAGCAGAGGAGTCAGGTTCAAAGCACACATTACGGGAAGTGAAAACAGTTTGGTGTGTTGTTTTATGGCGGTGCAGGGGCACCTCCTGACCAGCCAAGCCCTGAGCAAGACTCAGAGAAAATGGGGTAGGTGCCAGTGTCAAGGGCAGTGCCAGGGCAGGGCTGTGCCAGCCCAGCTGTGGCCACTTCCATCTCCTTTCAAGTTTACCTCGGGTGAGTAGGAGGTGGGAATCCATTTTTATTTCTGCTCAGTTTCCTGCTGATTGTGATTCTTCCGCTAATGCCCTGTGCAAATTGAATCTCACCTCCACTGTCCTTCTCAGGGCCAGTTTCTTCTTTTATAGGTATTTTCTTTTGCAGGGGTGGTGCATTGATGCAGCCAGATTTTCCAAATACAAATAAGCCACAGTAGAAGGTGTCCTTGAAAGCATTAGTGCTTGGAGCAAAGGCCAGAAACTCTGTGGAGCTGTCAACCTCCTGGGGGTCCTGTCCTCTCTTGCTTTGCCAGAATCTGCCTGTTACAGAGGGACAGGTGGTAGTGGGGACAACTCTCCACTTTTAGCAGGCAGTGGTAAAAAACCTGGAGGGAGCAGACATAAGTAAGAGCATCATCTGGGGATGGGAACAGAAGTTGTGAGTTTTGTCTCTCACCCAAAAAAATGGCTTTTGGGTTGAGAGGTCCAGAGGCTTTTCCATTCCCTACACAGCCTCCTTACACCTTTCTTCCACTGGGATTCATCCTGGGGGATTCAGCTGGAATATGCCCTGGGTTTAGCCTCTTTCCCTCTTGCCTCCCCATGTTTTCTTACAAATAGAAAATTGGGTTAAACCACATGTAGAGAAAGTGCTGGAAGGAGAAAGGGGCCACCAAGAAGCAACCTCCAGACTATGGTGGGGAGAGGCATTTCTGTGGCTGGAGTGGGGGAGCTGACGGACACAGTGGCTATAGAGCTGCTGGACTCTTAGGGTTCTGCCAGCAGTGATTCTTCTAATTCTTCCACTCCCTCAATTCTACAAACTGTTGCCCTGAAGCCCTGCCAGGCAGGTGCCATCAGGAAAGCTCAGGGGTTAAAGCTCAGGGGTAGAGTGTTTGACTTCCAGCAGGAGGCCGCAAGGCCCAGAAATGGGGCTTAATTCTGCTTGGAAATAACAAGGACAGTCGTGGTGATGGCTGTGGTGAAGAAGTGGAGGATGAGATGGAAGTGAAGGGGAAGGAAAGGAAAAAGATGACAACTGATCTTCTGAATCTCCTCCAACCATTGGGAATTTGGGGGCAAACATCTGGGCTTCTCTTATATGATATTTCTTCTAGCGATTAAATAGAAAATCAGGAAGAAAATACCAACCAGCAACTGGCTGTGCTGCCCTTCTCTATGCTGTGAGGGTTCAACACAATTCCTGCCCTCAAGGGGATCCACATGAGTGCCATTTTCCTTGAGAATAAAAAACTAAGTAGGGCTTTTTGATTCCAGTTAAGCTTAGTGACTCAATTCTGGTCAACTATTTAATGACTGTCAATATAAAACAGTTGCTCTTGAAAGAGACCATAATTGTGAGCTTCAATTACCATTTTTGATAGCAGTTAGAGAAAGGAGTGTGGGATCAATCAAAAAAGAGTATAGGATGTAAAATAAAGAGAGGACGTTGAAGAGAGTAGCTAAATATGGATGATTGGAAAAAGAAGAAGATAAAAGACAACACAATTTTGGGTGCCAAGGATAGTTTGTGAGTCTCCTGGCAAAGAGGGACAAGAAGTAGCGGGATGCTTTTTGGGCATAAAATTGCTAACATGGAGAGGCAGGGAGAGAAAAGATGACTGAGAGTCTGACTCAGAAAAAGCAGGGAACCTTGCATAAGAGTTTTGGATTTTGTATCAAAGGCCATTAAATGAAACTTCTTAGAAGCATTCCATCCAGCCACTTCTTCAGATGTTTCCCGATTCACTGTGCCTAGGGCTGGCCATGATGAAAGATTAGAAGTTACTAGTATAACCAATAAATCCTTAGCCTTATTAGTCTATGTCCTACAAATAAGAGTACACTTTCTTTTAATATCCCAATTAATTTTCTTCAGTACCCATTGGCCTAATTGCAGGAAATTAGTTTCTCTCAAAAGTTCCCCAATTAATTCTAAGATAACTTCCTTACTACATAATTAAAAGGGCTCAACCGAGTTACTGTTCTGAGAACAAAGGCATAGACTGCTTCAAAGGGAGGTTCTGGGTTGCATCCAGGAGGCAGAAGCTTTTTGTTACTTTCAGAAAGGGATTTTTTTCAAGCCAGTCAAGTTGCCCTCTGCAGGTATCTTGTTGCAATGCAAGCAATGTCATTTATTAAGCATCTTCTGGGTACCAGATGCTTACCTAGGTGTTATGTTAGATGAGATACAGGTTTAGCTATGCAACTGAGTCCAAAGGTAATGGTGACTTACTCAGCCTAGAACTTTATTTCTCTCCTGTAAAAGTCTTGTTGACTTGTTGGTTCTTCTCTGCAGTCAATGAAGGTCCCAAGTTTCTTTGCTCTTGCTGTTTTGCTATCACCAGGATATTATTATCTTTACCCCTACACTCCAAGGTGGCTTACCATCATATCATATGCTGGTCACAGCAAAGGAGAAAGGGGAAAAGAAGGCAAGTGAGGAAATCACAGATGCTTTCTTTCTGTTTTTTCATATTCCAGAACTTAGCATATGACCACATCTAGCTGCAAGGGAAGCTGAAAATACAGGTTTTACTCTGAAAGACTGTGTGCCCAGCTATAAATGTTATTACGGTGAAAGAAAGAAAAAGCATTTAATAAATGGAAAAGAATAGTTGTTGCCGTAGGCATCTAACATACATTTTTCACTTAATATTAATAACTGCAAGATCAACTTGCAAAATTTGGAGCAGTTCTTCAAGAGTAGTACATTTGGTTGAATTTCCTAGAAAGTTCAGATGACCAGGAAACATAAGGAATGTAGGTAGCAGAGTAAGGGAACAGTTGGGACTGGATTTGAGAGCAAAAAGTTCAGTGACAGACATATCATCTGGAATTTACCACGGATTAGGCATTGAAAAATTCCTACATCCCCAATAAAATGAAAATATTTATTTGATGGATTTAATTGCCTAATAAGCAAGAGGGAATTCAGAAAAAGAGAATTAGGATTGTTCTGACTTTGAGATTTATGGGAGGGAAAGGAAAATAGTTTGGCAAGTGTGCTTTCTGAAAACCCTTACCCCTCTCAACAAGATAGAAAATGAAAAGACTTATTTGCGAATATTTGCCAGGGCATCAGGATGGGAATAAAATCAAATGAAGTGAAATTTACCTGTTCTCACACTAACGGGAAATGGTGCTGAACCCACATGCCATGGAAAGAAAGCTGTTCCTATATCCAGCATTTACTGAAACTTTTAATTTCCCAAATGTTTCCTGACCCCACTTACCTCCTGGCCTCCAGACATGCATTCCTTCAGAAACTCCATCCTCGTGTCTCTTTTCCGACCCCAGTTCTCTTAGCCTGTTTCCTTTATTTAACTTATCCTTCCTCATCCAGTATATCTGTAGCCAAATGCCACTTAATTTAAGAGGCTTTCTCCAAAGTCTAGGTTAGACTTGTCTTTGATGCATACTACTGCTACATTACTAGTACTAGTATGATAATAATGTTTTTAGTTAACCCTTAGGGAGTACTTACCACCTGCCAGATGCTGTGCTAAGTGCTTTCGATGCATTATCTCATTTTTCAAAAACCAATAATTATGTGCAATTATTCTTCATATTTTAGGGATGAGAAAACCGAGGATCAGAGAGACTGAGTGTATTAGTTCCTAGAGTTGCTGTAACAAATTATCATGGATTTGGTGTTTTAAAACAATAGGAGTTTATTCTTTTATAGGTATGGAGGCCAGAAGTCCAAAATCAAGATATAGGTAGACTGTATTCCCTCCCAGACTCCAGAGGAGAAATCTTTCTCACCTCTTTAAGCTTTAGGAAGTTCCAGGTTTTTGGCTGCATCATTCTAATGTCTTCCTCTATTTTCTCCTTTGTGTGGTCTGTGTTTTCAACAATTTGGTCTCTTTTATGGAGACCATTGGATTTAGGGTCCTTCTGTATAATCCAGGATGACTCCAAACTGAGGTCCTTAACCTAATTGCATCTGTAAAGACTATTTTATCTAATTAAAGTCACATTCACAAGTTCTGGGGGTTAGAATGTGGATATAATATTTTAGAGGCCACCATGCATTAAGCATTCATTCCCCATCCTCCTTCTTCCCCCACCCCCTAGCAGCCACTAAACTGCATTTTTTCTATATGAATTCACCTAGTCCAGATAATTTCATGTACATAAAATCATGTCTGACCTTTTGTGTCTGGCCTTCCACAGTGGTTTTTAACATGTGTTCTATCTTCCTTTACTGTCCCTTCTAGTTTATTCTCCATAAGCAGTCATGTTACTGTTTTTAAACCACACAGCTGAGCATGCCACTCCCTTATTTTTTTTTAAAGATTTATTTATACAAGAACTGGGGTACAGGCCAGAGGCACAGGGGGATGAGAGGATTTGCCAGAGACAGACTGGGGAACAGAACAGGCAGACAGACCAAAAACACTGCTGAGGGCAGCAGCGGGCAAGACAGGAGAGGTCTGCCGTGCCATGTGGGTATCTCCCTGGCTGGCTGGGAATTGAACCCGTGCTGCAGAGGCTGGGAACAGCTTCACAGAGCCGTGTTCAACCTGCTGCACCACCGGGGAGGCCCACCACTCCCTTATTAAAATTATTTAAATGCTTTCAAATGCCCTGGGGATAGACTCTGTGATGCCACTTGCCCATATCTCCAACTTCAACTTTCATGCTCCTTGGTCCACATATATCACTCTCATTATCCATTGTGTGTAAGCCCAACTTCTTTCAGTTCTTTGCTCGCCTATAGGTCTTGCTATAGCTGTGGCCCTTGCCTGGGGGACTGTCTCCTCACTCACCATCCCATGCCTGCATTAAATGTGACTTAATACAGAAAACCTTCAGTCAGGTTGTCTTTAATATGAATTACTACTTCTGCCTCTCCTACCAGCCTCATAACAACTGCCACCATTGTACCTCCTGGCTTAAACACCAGTTTTCCAGTGGAATATCAGCCTCCTGAAGGCAGGTGCTGAATGGCTCCTGCTCACTCTGCAGCGCGTGGCATAGTCAGTAATGTTTATTTACTGAAGGAAGGTGGGAAGGAATATCTTTTTTTATAATTGAGGTGACATTGGTTTCCAGTGCTGTTTGTGTTTCCTCTTTGTGGTGTTACCACACCACACCCACCACCAGAGCGCCTATATTCCACCACCATAGTCCGCTATGCTCCCTTCCCACTTTGTTCCTCGCTCACCCTCTCCCCACCCCCTCCATAGTCAGAATTTTAATTTGGCTTTTTCTGACACTTGTTTGATTTTTCTGTATTCCATATATAAGTGAAGCCATCTGCTCTTTGTCTTTCTCCTTCTGGCTTTGTTTAGCATAATCCCTTTCAGTTCCATTCATGTTGTGTCAAATGGCAAAAGCTTAACTTCTTTTTAAATAGCTGAGTAGTATTCCATTATGTATATATACCATCTTTTCCTGATCCACTCATCTGTATTTGGGTGCTTAGATTGTTTCCATAATATGGCTGTTGTAAACAGTGTGTAATGAATACAGGAGTACATTCATCCCTGTGAATTAGTGTTTTTGCATTCTTTGGGTAGATATCTATGAGTGAAATATATGGGTCATATGGAAGATACATTTTTAATCTTTTGAGAAACCTCCATACTGTTTTCCATAGGGGCTGAACCAGTCTACATTACCATGAACAGGGTAAGAGTATTCCTTTTCCCTCCACATCATCAACACTTGTTTCTGAACTTGATATGAGCCATTCTCTCAGATGTGAGGAAGTATCTCATTGTGGTTTTTATTTGAATTTCCCTGAAATGCTAGTGATGATGAGCATTTTTTTCATGTGCCTGTTGGCCTTGTGTATGCCTTCTTTGAAGAAGCACATATTTACCTTTTCTACCCATTTTGTGATCGGATTGTTTTCTTTTTGTTGAGTTGTATGAATTATTTGTAGATCTTGGATATTAGTTTGTTGTCAGATAGATATAGAGTGTGCAGATATTTTCTCCTATTCAGTAGGTTGCCTTTTAGTTTTAGTGATGGTTTCTTTTTATGTGCAGAAGCTTTTTAGTGTGCTTTTGTCCCAATTGCTTATATTTGCTTTTGTTTTCCATGCTGTTGGTGAAGAATCCATAAAGACATCTCTGAAGCCTATATTGGGGAGTATTTTGCCTGTGATTTGAAGTATTAATAAATTCTAAAAATTGCAGGGGTTTGGCAGGAACTATAGTGGGTTCAAAGATGCTGGGGGATGTTGTGGGCAGTACAGAGCAGGTGCCAGGGATAGGGCAGCTGCTAGTCAGCATCAGCTGATTATTGCCAGGTGGGAGTGTGGTCCCAAAGTTGCCAAACTTTCTGAGTTTTTAAGAGAAGCCAGAAATCTGGAAGTGTGTGAGTGTGTGTGTGTGTTTACACACACACACACACACACACACACACACACTCTCTCTCTCTCTCTCACACACACATGAAATCTCTATTTTAAAATGTTGTATCTAAATCAAGCTTTTGAAAAACACAGTGTGAGCCAAACAAAAGCCATCTGGGGTTGGATTCAACTCAGAGGTTTCCAGTTTTTAGCTTCTGCTAGAGACATTAAAGGTGCTTGTGTTAGGAAGTAACAGACTGAAAGTGGCATTGTAGGAAGATAATGGTCCAGGTAATACACAGTATATCTGGATAGGGGGATCATCTGACGGTAAGAAGACCCACTAGAAGGCTTGCACAGCAATTCATGGTTCATACAGTGCATGCTGAACATCAGGCATGTGCCACACTGTGAGATAAAGGCTTTTCCAGAATGGAGAACTAAGGTGGCATCAGCAGGAAGAGAGCTAATACATTCTTCCTCTATGTCCCCAGGCCTACCCCCTACAATGTAGGGGCTCCCTGACAACAGATGGAGGGTATGTTAATCACATGACAGTTATTTTTGGGCCAGACCTCATTCCAAGCTTACACCCCTTTCTCTGTCTTGTGTCTGAGTCTCATTTTCTACATTATGGTTGATGTCTTGCTTTTATATCTGAGAGACTTTGTCCTGATTACTTCTTCAGTACCTCATCATTTCTGTGTCCTGTCCCATGTATTTCAGTGGTGAACTTTATAATACTCTGGCACACTTGATCAGTTTTTGTGCTTAACTTATTTTCACCTGTTCCTGGATTCTCCCATGTCGGACTTTCCTAGTCTGTGGGGACATCTCTATTACTTTAGTTAGACCTTTCTGCCCTACTCCCTCATGGTCACTGCCAGCTGAGACTACTACCTTTTGATCCGTTTTCCTGTAGGAGGGCATTGTGTTATGCTTTGGCCCTGGACTTCCCTTCAGGGCCTACCCCTCTCCAATGGGTAGACTTGTCTGAATCCTGACCCTTTATTGCTCACCCAGGCAGATGCCAGATTCTGATAAAAAGTATCTGCTCTTTCCTTAGAGATAGTAGAGGTAAAAATTTAGAACATCCACACATCGCCAGGGCTTAGAAGGGACTATTCAAGTAGACATTGTCAGTACCCTAGCTCTCAAAAAATTTGGCTCATTCCCACCCATTTGTGGCTTTAGAAATTATAAAGCTTCAAACTCACATGTATGTGGGAATTAAACTTGCCCCTTTCCCATTTTTCTGATAGCAAAATTGTGGTTGAATTAATTGAACCTAATTAATTCTCCCCTGTTTGACAGTACCTTAAGCATATGGATGCATACTGGACCCAGGGTGAGGCAGGCGAGGTGAACAGAAAGACTGTGCAGTGGCAAAGCCACTGAATGGGGTGATCCAAACAATGCATCATTGAGTACGGGCTTAAGGTGATACTCAAGCAAAGAGTTTTTCACTAATTCTAGATCTTGTGTGTCCTATATAAGCTATAGCTCCCTTACCTGTTGAATTAATGACATCCATGACCTAGAGAAAACCTTAAATAAGTGGTCATTGATTAGATTTGAGTTTCAAATCAGACTTGAATCCAAGCGAAACAGAACCAGGTTTTTAAAAAAAATTTATGCATACAAGAACTGGGGTGTAGGCCAGAGGTGCGGGGGGTGGGGTGAGAGGATTCAGCAGAGACAGAGTGGGGAGCAGAACACGAGATGTACAGAAATACCCTGCTGAGGAGAGCAGTGGGCGAGTCAGGAGAGGTCTGCTGCACCATGTGGGTTATTCCTTGGCCAGGGATTGAACTCATGTAGCAGTGGCTGGTGATAGTTTGATAGCACTGAGACTTTAACCCCTGTGCCATCAGGGAGGCCCAGAACTAGTTTTTTATTTTCAAAGAGAGAAAAGGGTTTCACAAATTTCAGACGCTTCTCAGTTCACATCAAGATCTAAATGTGGCAAATTTAGATTGTAGATTTTACCAAAAGGTATAGAGCAGGGAAAGGAGAAAGCAGGTGGCTTTAGGGAAGTTCCTGGAAATCCCTGCTTGTGGGAGGGTTGGGGAAGAACAACAGGTCAGAAGGATGTGATATTAGTACATTTTATCACTAGAATAACTGCGTCAGCTGTCACTCTGCAAAGTGACAGCCCAGAGCTGATAGGGGCAGATGGGGCTAGAGGTGTATGACTCCGTGGACTCCAACACAGGATGCTCAGTGAGCAGGGGGATGAGGGGCATCTTAGCAGAGCAGGGCACAGACTGCAGTCCTATCCCCCTGCATGGCAGGGGGAACTGCTTTCACTTGGGGACCTTGGGAATGAGGAGAAAAAGAAAGATACCTTGAGAGAAAAGAAATTTTCCTAATAAAAGAGATTCAACTTTGTTTTTAATGGACTACTTTAAATATTTGTTTTTCTGCCATAAATGTCATTTGAGAAAAAGGAAGTTAAAATAAATCAAAAAAATCTTTTTCTTTATATCTAAATCATAGTGTGCACATTTCAAGGCCCTCTCCACCTTGCTCCCAGCACACAATATATACCAGACTGCTGCACAGAAAGCAGAGGGATGAGACTTTCTGAATGAAACCTATGTAATCATATACACTACTTTGTCTCTGGATATTGGGGGAAAGGAAGGAAAAAGGGTCCAAGATAATTTGGAAGGACCAAGTCTCAATGACTAGACTAAGAAGAACATAAAACATCAATAACATAAGTAGGAAAGCAGGGTGTGGTGGTTAAAGCTGGTTTGCTACAGTTTGAGTGCAACTGACTCTTCCATCCTGGAGGTAATTATTGCAGGTCTGTAGTTCTTCCTGCTCCCTCCTTACCTGAACTGCCTGGTCACCTCTGGGAGTCAGTCTTTTAGTCACTGTTGTAGCAGATTCTGGTTGGGACTAGGGAGAAGAGCTAGTGTAATGGGACTGCATCCCCATGGCCTAACCATGTTCTCTGATGGGCAAAAGTGAAGTCAGATTATTTTGCCTTATTACTAGTAGCAACTTCTGACATTGTGACTGCAGAGTGCTTAGAAGCTTTTCCAATTCATTTTGAATGCTGCTGGTATAAATGAGAGTTGATAGTATATCTGTGAGATAATTTGAGAAAACAAACCCTGCAAATTTTTGTTATTAATATTAATTTAGAATTATTCTTTCTTATAGAATTATATAAACTCAGAATCTTATGGTGTGAAGGAATAGAGGTAACTGCATTTGAATTTAGCCCCACACAAAAATCACCAGTAACAACACTGTACTATTTTATCAATAAGATGAGTTCTTTGGGGAAAGAGACTATGTCTTACTCATTTTTGAATCCTTAATGCCTTGTATATAACACCTGGCATAGAGTAAGTGCTCATTAATGTTTTAGTGATTATTCATTACGTTAATTAGTTGGCCAAAAGTAGACTAGCATATTTTAGAATAAGTAGTTTAAATCTCCAATTCTAGATTTTTATTCATTTTAAACATAAGTTTAGCAATCTGAACCATAGATTCTAGTTTAGATGCTAAAATTATCTAAGTCATGATTGAGATGTTAAGACTATGCCAAAATTAAAATTCTCATTTTCTGTACTGACCTACTAGGGCTAGGAATTAAAACACTTTACATTTTATTCAGTAAGAGTTAGACCCATTCTTTGTCTAGATTAAAAAATATGATTTTGATGTAACATACACTACAGAATGTTGCTTTAAAATATGTTTTTAGTATTAATACTTTTAAACTTGAGGACATAGATTTCATATCTGGGAATAAAGAAAAAAAAACAGATAGTGAGTTTTCTCCCCCAGAGATCAGCCAGATGCCATTTGAAAAGACACGTGAAGAATGTTGGTTGGATAAGCACAATTATAGTGGCAGCAGGACGTAGGGATTTTCTGATAGGAATATTCACAGTAGGGAATGAACCCAAATAATAAAATAAAAAGAAACTTTCCAAATGACGAGGGTCAAATTGTTGCATCTCCATAGCAACGGAAAATGCAATATTTGCACCTTTATTTATTCTTCTATTCAACCAAAAAATGCATGGCATTTTCCATGGTAACGCCTACATCATATATGATTGTATCACTTCAGATATGTGGCCTGCTGTTCTAAAAACAACAAACACATACCAAGACATGGGCGTCATGTGAAACTTCTACTCATTTTACAATGTTTTGATGGAAAAATACGTCCTGCTGGACCTTGACATCTTTTTCTCAAGGACTGTTTTCCAATTTCAGTGGTAGAAAACCCAGGTGTCTCTCGGCTTCTTTCTCTGCCTCCGAAGTTGCAGAGTGATGTAGACACCTCCTCCCAAATGAATGTGGAAGGGAGTTCAGGGTCAGAGTGCCAGTGAGAAGTTGGGTTGGGGAAGGATTATAGCTTTGCCAGGAAAGGGATAAGTGGCTCTGTGGCCACAGTGCCTGACCCTGTAGTATAGGTGAGTGGAGGAAACAGTCTTCTCTGTCTCCTGAGTGATATGAGAAGTCTTGAAACACCTCTTTTCTCCAAAAAATATGTTCCCTGGATTTGCATTGAGGGCCAAAATTCAGTCTCATCTTTCAGATATGGCAGCCATATTGCCTCTTAATGTAATTACCTAAGAGCATGAGACCTTAATCCTAAAATTGCTGCTATCACCTTGGTTCTTATAAGTTGAAGTGTGAAGAGAATTGGAGAAGGAAGGTGTTGGGGATGAAGTGTGCCTTCAGCGACTTCAGAGTTGGGGCGCCATCAAAGAGCTGGACACTGGGTGACTGAAGGATGACACTTTAAGATATTGAAAGGGGGAAGGGGCCAAGGAAATGAACAACTGATTCAACAAATATTGATGTTGTCAGCTGCATAGCAGATAACAGACTATGAAAATAAACTTGACAATTTTGTTTGTGGCTGCCCAGGTTTTCAACTTTCTAATTCATTCTGCTGTTGGCCTGACATGAAAGTTTGGGGTTTGGCTGAGAAGCAAAGGTTCCAGGCTTTGTTTTATGGCCTCCATCCCCATCCTCTCCTGAGCCCTTCATGATAACATCTTTCCCCACTTTGCATCTTTGGGATGACCACTATATCCACACAAGAGGGCAAACATCCATTGCTTACCAACATTTCCTGGCCTTATTTTAGTTGGCACTTCTCTACGTTACTTTTTTACTTCCTGTTATATGGACACTAATTTTTGCTAGTTCCTGACCCAGATAATCTTGAAGAATGGTAAGAGTGCCCTCTGAGAGTAGGGCTGTTATGTTCTGTTCCCAGCCTTGACTCCCGATGAACAGGAGGGCCTTCTGGCTGCCTAGTTGCATTAGTCACTCTGGGCTCTATGGCATTATAAACACACTCCAAAATCTCAGTGGCTTTGCATAGAAAGGTTTATTTCTTGTTCAAAGTCTGGCGAGCCCCTAGGGAATCTTCCTTCTGGACCTTGACTCAGAGATGGAGTTGGCTTGACACATTATAATGCTTTTGGAAGCAGAAGACAGCTAGAGGGTCGTGCAACACTCTTCAATATTCCAGTCCAGAGTGATGTGAATCGCATTCACTCACAGCCAATGGCCACAACTAGTCACATGTGCCACCCCCAACTGTCAGGTAGCTGGAAATGTGGCTGAGCTTGTGACTGGTCAGTGAGCAGTAAATGTCTCTCCACATTCATAGTGTCCTACACCTGTCTTCTCAGACATGTGATTCTAAGAATAGAGGTCATCAGGGCAGAGGTAGGGGAAAGCAATCAGTTGTTGAGAGATCAAAAATGACATTTCTGAAGATATTCCATTAAAGTGGGAAAAAAATTTCCATACTGCTTTTGTTAAGGAGGGCCCTTTTAACAACTATTTTTGTCAGCCAGAGACCTGCCAAGAGGCCGCAGAATCCCCTTTAGGCTCACCACATGTGTTTTATTCCCGCTGTACAAATGGAATGGCTCCTGGTATGAAAACATTCATGGCTGGCGTAGACTGTTCCAGGTCCTCATCCTCTAAGCATTAGCAATGTGTCTGTAGCTTCTGTATCTCAGTGATTTTACCTGGGTTTCTGCCTCCACAGACCCTGCTCAGCATGAAACCCCTGTCATAGCAGAGAAACTGCTCCTCTGTTCTGGAGACCTGGTTGTTCTGGAAAATTACTGAACTCTACCCAAATTTTAAAAACCCACCTCAAAACTTCTAATGATTGCTGAGCAGGGATGAGTATTCAAAGAGGTGTGATTATAATAACAATAGAACTATAAGTGTGTCAGCTCTGAGAGGCAGCATGAAACATAAGACTAGGAAGTAGGAAATACCAAATACGATCTTGGTGACTAGGCTATCTTCATGGTGATGGAGAGTTGGCCAAAATGGATCAAGGGTTTTGCTAAGGGGACAAGCAAGTGCAATTCACTGAGCCCACTTCCTGTCTGAAGCTACCTGCTTTTGCTGGAGCACTAATTTCTAGTCTGACCTTTCTTTCAGTCTGCATTACACAATTTAGATGAGCTAGCTTAGCTGTCGTGGACCCTTTGCTAAATTAAATAATGCCCTATACAGATTGCAGGTTTGTGTGGATGCTGGCATTGCCTTCAGAATAAGATTGTGAGTTAAAAAAAAAAGTGGGTGTCTTGTCTAAATGTTGCTTAGGGCATGGCAATTACTATGGAGGAAGATATTAGTTGGATCTTATCTGAGATCTTAGAAACTTAAACTTAAACCTATGGATGACCTTACATCTAGTTCCAGAGTCTTATTTTTTTTAATTCATTTTTTTAAAAAGATTTATTTATTTATACAAGCACTGGGTACAGTCAGAAGCGCTGGAGGGTGAGAGAATTCACCAGAGCCAGAGCAGGGAGCAGAGCAGGCAGAAGGACCGAAGTACACTGCTGAGGGGAGCAGCGGGCGGCAGGAGAGGTCTGGGCACCATGTGGGACCCTCCTCCAGTGGCCGGGGAGCAGCTGGGGATCGAGCCGGTGCTGCAGAGGCTGTGGGCAGCTTCGCAACCCAGCGCTCAACCGCTGCGCCACCGGGGAGGCCCTCCAGAGTCTTATTATTAGAGATTTAAGTTATGGTCACAGTTGAAAGTGGACAATAAAAGCAGGAAAGATGACCATGTGGTCAAGTCCATGACAGAGCACCATGTTGCTTCTTTCTTACCATGATTTTATTTTTTGATTGAATAATTACTTGATTTTAATAATTTTAAAGACTCTCCCGTTTCGATCCTCATGACAGCCCTATGTGCTGGGCAGACCAGGTAGAAACAGAACCATTTGGCAGCAGGGAAGTCCTCCTTCCCCTTCCTTTCCTTCCTGTCCCGCCCCTCTCCTCCCTTCCTTTCCCTTCCACTCCCCTTCCCATCCCACCCTGTCCCATCCCACAACCTGTTGAGGTAACACTGGTGTACAGCACGGTAGGTGATTCAGAGGCATAGGACTGCCCTTCCTCAGATGCATGTCACCACACCCCTCCCACCACTGAGGCAGCTCAAGTCCTCCAACACAGCCCAACACCTCCCCTGCCACCTTGTGTTTCTCCCCTTCTTCCTCTTGTAGACTCAATTCTACAGTTGATTTCTAGGGATTGTTACTGGTTTGGTTTTTAATCTGACCCTTTATTTTCTTTCTCTGTGTTCCACATATCAGTGGTACCGTCTATGTCTTTCTCCTCTTGACTAATTTCACTTGACATTATTCTCTCCAGTTCCATGTTGTCACAGATAACAAGAGGTACCCTTTTTTTTAAAAAAAAAAAAAGCTGAGTAGTAATCCATTGTGTAATATACCACACTTTTCTAATCTACTCTTCTGCCCTTGGATACTTAGGTTATTTCCATAACTTGGCTATTGTAAATAATGCTGCAATAAACATAGGGGTGCATATATCCCTTTGGATTAGTAATTTTGCATTCTTCAGGTGGATATCTAGGAGTGAAATTGCTGGATCATATGGTAGATATATTTTAATATTTTAAGAAATCTACATACAATTTTCTATAGGGACTGGAGCAGTCTACATCCTACAAATAATGCATGTGGCTCCTTTTCTTCACATTCTCACTGACACTGTTTCTGGTCTTCTTGATACGGGCCATTCTTACAGGCATGAGGCGGGTTCTCATTGTGGTTTTGATTTGCATTTTCCTAGTGATAAGTAATAATGACTATTTTTTTTTTCATGTGTCTGTTGGCCATTTCTATGTCTTCTTTGGAGAAGTGTCTGTTTAGCTCATCTGCCCATTTTGTGATTGGGTTATTTGTTTTCTTTTGTTGAGTTGTATGAGTTCTTTATGCAGCTTGGATATCAGTCCTTTGTCAGATGTTATGGTGTGCAAATATTTTCTCCCATTCAGTTGGGTGGCAGACCTATGCTCTTTTTAGCAGGGTGAATATGGACTTGGGTAAAGGAAATAATAAGACTTCTTAGAGATTCCTAGACTGGTTCTGAATTGACTGGTTGTGAATTCCAGGAGACCTAAAATATCACTGTAGCTCAGATTTGGTGTAGGGCCATGGAGGGCAGATGATCAATAGAATTTTAGTCCAGGTCTGTCTCCTAGCATGCCCAGTGGGTCTCCAAACCCATCCTGTCATTATTTCCCCGGTTCTTGGAAGGCATAATTGGAATACACATACTCATCAACTGGCAGAATCTCCACATAGGGGAAACTTTCCTAGCTTTTCCTCCAAGTGCACTTCTTCCCCCACCTTCTCCGCACTCCTCCTCTGCCTCCCTAGACAGGATCAGGACTCCTTTGTGCTTTTTTAGCATTATTTATTTTCCCTTTCAAAATACATACAACCCCTTATAATGATTTTTCATGTAATTGTTTTCCTCACTTGAGGGATCCAAGAGTGTGGTGTTTGTATCTCCCAATACTTTGCTTAGTGGATAAGTAATAACAAGTTTCGATGAATATTGGAACGAACCAGTGATTAAGTCACTGGAGCCTAGAGATCTTTTGACATTTATCCAAGGAAGCTCAGCTGAACGTGGCAGGCCTCGAACCCAGACCACAATTGCAAGGCCAAGTTTCCTTTTACAGCATGGGACAGCCTTACCCCTTTGACCTTGCTCTTTCCCTTTGTTCACATGATTAATTTTGTTTCTTGAACACTGTTTTCCTGACAGAGTGTTGGTGATCATCAGAACTGGCTATATAATGTATAAGACTCAGGGAAAAATGAAAATGTGGGGGCTTTGGACAATTTTTAAAAGGAATTTCAGGATCCCAATAGCAGAGCATTAAACTAAAGACTGCCCATCTCAGTGCAGGGTTTTATGCACTTATATAGGTTGCACACCCATAAAGCCTGTCCTGGCTACCACCAGGAGTACATGTTTGCCTTCAGGAGGCAAATGTTATTACAGGCTCCCCGGGCTGTGGCCCATGCGATTTGAGTATGGCTGTCCCTGTCTGGAGCTTGATCAGTCACTGCCAGCAGTTAGGGCATGATAATAGACCCTCATCAGATTTGAGTTCCAGAAAGTAGACCCTGCTGATTGTGGGGGATCCCCCATGCAGGTCTGCATGGGACTTTCATCCCCTGGAGCACTCCTCGCAAGGACTGTGGGTAGTGGGGTATGATGGACTTGGGTGAGGCTTGTCATTTTCATTCTCCAGTTCTGTGTCTGAACTACCCACCCAGTTTTCACTTTGAACCCCAGATAATCCACTTGCACAAAAGCATCAGTGAGGTTTTTGTTAATTTCAAAGGAAAACCTGGGGCACACACATTGCTCCTCTCATGGATGGAGCTGGAAGGGATCATGCTCAGCGAAATCAGCCAGAAAGAAAAAGAAAAATACCGTATGGTCTCACTAGAAAACCTAAATAAGGACCAGGAAAAAAAATAGCTGTAAGAAAGAAAAAATCAAAATCAACAAACAAGTATGAACCAGAGACACACTATGGGGGGAGGGCAGGGAAAGGAGGGATTGGGGTCAAAATAAGGGGATAAAGGGGCTGCAATTATATGGGGAATATAAAAATAAAATTAAAAAAAAAAAACCTCTCACGTAGCATTTATCTTCCCACTCTACTATATTACCTTAACCTCTGTCTGCTCCTTCCCTTCAGGAGCCTAGCCTCTTGGGCTTCCTCCAATCGCAGCTCTGCCTTAATTGTGGGAACTTCAAACTTTGACCTTTTCTTTGTATAATGCAGCTCAGCCCTACAGTAACTCCTAACTCCAAAAGGAACAAAGAAACAAAGGGACCTTTAGCCTCTGGTGTCTTTTTCCATTTATGAGGTGATTTAGTGACCATCTTTGTTTTTTAAGTGAGCCCTTTGGGCTCTCATTCTGTATCTCCCGAGACCAATGCTATTTGATGCATATACAGTGAATGAGTGCAATTGTACTTTATGAGGGCACTTCTTCCATCCTGGCTTTCAGATAGAATGTCCCCATTCCTATCCAGCCATAGGCGCTGCAGAGAGGGTGGGTGGCTGTGGCAGTGTGGATGGAACATGTTCACCCTATGTGAGCTTTTCCAGAGTGTTGTGTGGGAAGGGACCATTCTTTCTGAGGATCTGGGGAGACAGCAGTGCTGAGTTTTGGTTCTAGGTTGCTAGCACCTTATTCATTGCCATGAGTTACTTTTATTTTGCAGTATTACAGTATTGGTCCAGGCAAATGTAAGTATCAAAATGACATAGTAAACAATTTAAGTGTAGAATTCTGTGTGTTTTGGTATTATCATGATAGAATGTTTGGCAGTCTTTGTCTTAAATAAGAGACATACTCTTCCACCAGACTAGATGCAAATTTGAAAGGAGATGAACACACGCAAGAAATATTAGCCATTTGGGGAAAAAGGCAGATGCTGTCTGCTCTTCCCTCGTGGGAAACATAACACCAGGATTGGTGTTACTAGGTGTGGTCTAATGAAGTCAGCTGGCTCAAAACTGGATGGAATCCTGTTCCTTGGGAGAGCATTATTCATATGTTAATCTAGCATGGAAGTCAACTTCTTTTTAGTGGGTGAAAAATGCATAACCTTAGCATCTTCCTGACCAAGTTCAGGGCTGTGGTGGAACATGGGCTGGATTTTCATTCTCACTTCTGGAAAGGTGCCAGCACCACCATTCCCTGGATAGCTAAGTGTGTGATTCTCTCAAAGGCTCTGTTCATCATTAATTCAATGCCAGTCCCAGCTTCTTCTCTCTCCTATCAGGTGACCCATGGCAGCAGCTACCCAGGGACCACACACAGTTCCAGAAAGAGGGCTCTTTTTTTGGTGCCGTTAGGACTCTTAACTTTTTTTGGGGTGAGACTGGTATCATTTGCAGTAGTGTTAGAAGATTTAGCTTAGTGCATGGCTAAGTAACTGCTTAGTAACTGCTAAGTTACTAAGTAACTTAGTAACCAAGTTACTCTAGTAACTGCCCAATAAATTCTGTGACATGAATCAAGAAATAGATGAAAAATTGAATAGCCTTTTCAAATCAATCTCTATGTAAAGCACTGGGGCCTCCATTCTGGAACATTCTAGGAGAGCAAAAATAGTAAGACTGAGTAGTAACTCAGGCAACTGAGCTGGAGTGGTGTGGTATCACAGGTGACTGGAGCAGAGGCCTGGACACTTATCAACTCTGCTGATACTCCTTGCACATCTGGAAGAGAGGAAGGAATTTGAATGAACTAACATCTGTAAACCCAGATGCTAGGTGAAGCATTCACAGAGAATTTAAGAACCTGTGATGTTCATCATGCAATAGGATTCTGTGAGTTGACAGGGACCTTAGATACAGATTTTTATTGCTAAACATCCTTTGCCATTATCCTTTGCCATTTTTTTCCCTCCATGCTCCACCTTTTCAGATATGGAAACCAAAGTCTTGAGAAATTAAGAGACTTGTTCAAACCATATATTTGGTTGGCAGGAAGTTCAAGAACATGTACATGATTTATTCCCAATTCAAGAACTCATTCTGTTTCTACTCTGTGACTTTACTTCTAGACAGTGGTTTTTAAACACTTTGGGTCATTTTTTTGTAATTTGATGAAGCTCTGTACTCATCTCACAAATGTATACCTTCTGAATCACACGCAATCCTATGTATTCTAGGATCCCTGTAAATCACTATGCCTCTTCTTTTTCTTTCTTTTTTTTTTTTTTTGTTACCATTGGCTTTGAGTATATGTTAGAAATGCTTAATTCTCACTAAGCATTTTAGGTTCAGCAGCCTTTGAGGGTTTTAGAGCCAAAGGGTGATTCTCTCACTCTGTGGGGGCATTATAAAAACTTGTAACTATAAAATGAGATGAAAAATGAAAAAAAAATTACGAAAGTCCTGGGAGGATTGAAGCCCAGGAGAAAATCCTTCCGAGTGCAAAAAAGAACTGTCAGAGTGTGGGTCTGTTGCCCAAAGTAGGGAACTGCAGAGCTTCATTGCTTGAAACACTGCAGCTGATGGAGTGAGGTGGTGGAGCCCACAGAACTTGGGGAACAACACACAAGATGACAATAAGTCTTACATTTCTAATTTCTGTGATTCTGTGAAAGGAAAACAGCCATAGAACTTCTAAAAAGCAGATAATTTCAGAGCCGGCCTGATCACGCAGGTCAGAATGAAAGTTAATCTCCACATCTGGAATTTTAAAGTCTCAAACACTGATGTTTACAGGAGGATAGTAGGAAGGATGTTCTGGAATCAGTTGATTTTCATGCCGTTGCTGTTCAGCACTGGACATCTCAGAGCTCCTAAGAAGATGACAAAACCCGTTCATTGCAGCACGTGCGCTTTCATCAAGAGCATCCTGACGTCCTGTTCTCCCACATGGGCTGGAGACTTTCCTGCTGGTTCTGTCTTGTCACATTCTCCCTAATATTACCCAGATGCATAGGGGGAGGGCATCCAAACAGGCTTCTGTGTCCTTTTGACATGTCCCCATCATTCTTCAAGCATTTATTCCTTTTCTGGCATTCAGGGGTGACGAGATGTTGTGGGCTCACCTACATTTCCTATCCCAGGCTTGCAAACTTCTATTTTTCTTAGGAACCCCCATGTTGCAGTGGAGAACATATAATCCAAGATTTGGGCATTAGGTGTGCTTATAAATACTGTGTAATAAATGAAGAAATAGAGAAAAATTGAATAGCCCCTTTCAAAGTAATCTCCATTTGAAGCACTGTGGCTTCTGTTCTGAAACAGTTTAGAAAACCAAGACCAGTAAGACTGAATATATGTCTGTCTGTCCTTCTGTCTGTCCATTCAGCCACACATCCACACACAGTATAACTGTATGTGTGTACACACCTGGGCATATGTTCAGCCTGCCTGATGCAGCCTCTCCTGCTTGGTTTCTGACTCCTTAGGCCAGGTTCCCCTCCTGTGTGGCTACTCTTCTCATCCATCTTGATTTGTGTATCTTTTTGTTTCATTTTCTCTTTGTTTCTAGTGTAGCTTTCATCACATCTTCTGTGTCTTTTACAAAATTCAATGATAATATTTTCACTTCCAGGATTTCAAATGAATTTTTTAAAATCATGTAGTTCAGGTCTTTTTCAGTTTTGTGTGCTGTAATATATTTCTGTTCATTTTCGGTGGTAGCCTTTTTTCATCTATCTCTGAATGTCCTATGCATGCTTATTTTACCTTTTTTTTTAAAAATAAAATGTGTCCATACAGTTTTTATTTCATATGGCATCCATTTACTTTTAAGTTTGCTGGCTAACTTTCTTGGTATTAGAGTTCTTGTGTTTTAGAATTTTGGTTTGAAGCTTTATTTAAGTGGGAATTTTCTTGTTTTATTTTTTTCTCTTCCTAAGTTTTTGTTGTTGTTTTTTTTTAATTTAAATTTTATTTTTATATTCCCCATACAATTACAACCCCCTTATTTTGATTGATCCCAATCCCTCCTTTCCCTGTCCCCCACCCCCCATAGAGTGTCTCTGGTTCATAGTTGTTTGTTGATTTTGGTATTTTCTTTCTTATAGTTATTCTTTTTCCTGGTCCCTTATTTAAGTTTTCTAGATTCCTGCTATGAGTGAGACCATCTGGTATTTTTCTTTTTCTTTCTGGCTTATTTCGCTGAGCATGATCCCTTCTAGCTCCATCCATGTTGCTGCAAATTGTATGTGTTTATCTTTTTTGAATGCTGAGTAATATTCCATGGTGTATATGTACCACATCTTCTTGATCCAGTCATCTATTTTTCGGCATTTGGGTTGTTTCCAAAGCTTAGCTATTATAAACAGTGCTGCTATAAACATAGGGGTGCAGGTGTTCTTTGGAATTGATGTTTCTGTGTCCTTTAGGTAAATACCTAGGAGTGGAATTGCTGGATCCTATGGAAGCTCTATGTTTAGTAGGTCAAGAAATCTCCACACAGCTCTCCATAGTGGTTGGGACAGTTTGCACTCCTACCAACAGTGCAGAAGAGTTCCTTTTTCTCCACAACCTCGCCAAATTTTGTTGTTGCTAGTTTTTTTAATATGTGCCATTCTCACTGGTGTAAGATGGTATCTCATTGTAGTTTTGATTTGGATTTCCATGATTACAAGTGATGTTGAACATTTTTTCATATGCCTGTTGGCCATTTGCATTTCCTCTTCAGAGAAGTTTCTTTTTAGCTCTTCTGCCCATTTTTTGACTGGATTATTTTCTTTGTTTTTTGTTGAGTCTTATCAACTCTTTGCAGATTTTTGTGATCAGTCCTTTATCATTAGTGTTGTGTGCAAAAATGTTCTCCTAGTCGGTGGGGTTTCTCTTTGTTTTAGTTATTATCTCTTTTGCTGTGCAGAAGCTCTTTGATGTAGTCCCAGCTGTTTATCTTTGCCTTCACTATCACTGCTTTGGGTGATGTGTCTGTAAAGATGTCTTTGATGTGCATATCATGTAGTGTTTCACCTATATTTCCTTCTATGTATTTTATGGTTTCAGGTCTTATGTATAGTTCTTTAATCCATTTTGAGTTGGTTTTTGTGCATGGTGTTAGGTAGTAGTCAAGCTTCATTCTTTTGCATGTAGCGACCCAGTTTTCCCAGCACCATTTATTGAACAAACTTTCTTTGCTCCAATGCATATTCTTTGCTCCTTTGTCAAAGATTAGTTGACCATAAATCTGTGGGTTTATTTCTGGATTTTCTATTCGAGTCCATTGGTCTGTGTGTCTGTTCTTGTTCCAATACCATGCAGTTTTGTCGATTATGGCTTTGTAGTATGGTTTGAAGTCTGGGAGTGTGATGCCTCCATTCCCTTTTTTTTTTTTCAGGAGAGCTTTGGCTATTTGGGGTTTCTGGTGATTCCATATGAATTTCATTAATAATTGTTCTATTTCTTTGAAGAATGACATTGAAATTTTGATTGGAATAGCATTGAATCTGTATATTGCTTTTGGTTGGATGGCCATTTTAATGTTTATTCTTCCAATCCATGAGCACGGGATGTCTTTCCATTTCTTTGGGTCTTCTTCTATTTCTTTTAATAGTGTTTTATAGTTTTCTTTGTATAGGTCCTTTACCTCTTTTGTTAGATTTATTCCCAAATATTTGATTTTTTTTTGTTTCGATAATAAAAGGGATTTTTTTTTATTTCTTCTTCTTCAGATTTATTGTTTGTGTATAGGAAGGCTACTGACTTTTGCGTGTTGATTTTGTCTCCTGCCACTTTACTGAACTGATTGATGAGTTTAATTAGTTTTTCTGTGGAGTTTTTGGGGTTTCTATGTATATCATCATATCATCTGCAAATAGTGACAGTTTGACTTCTTCTTTTCCTATTTGGATTCCTTGGATGTCTTTCTCTTGTCTTATTGCTCTGGCTAGGACTTCCAGTATTATATTGAAAAGCAGTGGTGAGAGTGGACATCCTTGTCTTGTTCCAGATCTTAATGGAAATGCTTTCAGCTTTTCACCATTGAGAATGATACTGGCTGTTGGCTTGTCATAGATGGCCTTTATGGTGTTGAGGTATGTTCCTTGTATCCCAAGAATTTCAAGGGCTTTTATCATGAATGGGTGTTGCACTTTGTCGAACGCTTTCTCAGCATCTATTGATATTATCATATGGTTTTTATATTTCTTTTTGTTGATGTGTTGGATAATGTTGATTGATTTTCGGATGTTGAACCATCCTTGTGTCCCTGGAATGAATCCTACTTGGTTGTGGTGATTTATCTTATTGATACATTGTTGGATTCTGATAGCTAAAATTTTATTGAGGATTTTTGCATCAGTGTTCATTAGGGAGATTGGCCTGTAGTTTTCTTTTTTTGTGTTGTCCTTGTCCAGTTTTGGTATTAGTGTATTGTTGGCTTCATAGAATGTGTTTGGTATTGTCCCTTCCTTCTCAATTTTTTGGAAGAGTTTGTGAAGTGTAGGCACTAATTCGTTTCTGAATGTTTGGTCGAATTCATTTTTAAATCCATCAGGTCCTGGGCTTGTGTTTTTGGGAAGGTTTTTGATTACCATTTCAATTTCGTGGCTTGTAATTGGTCTGTTGAGGTGTTCTATTCTTTATCTAGCCTTGGGTGATTGTAGGAATTTGTCCATCTCCTCTAGATTGTTAAACTTGTTTCCATATAACTGTTCATAGTAGTTTCTGATTATTCTTTTGATTTCTGCTGTGTCCGTTGTGATTTCTCCTCTTTCATTTGTGATCCTGTTTATTTGTGCTTTCTCCCTTTTTTCCTTTGTGAGCCTGGCTAGGGGTTTGTCTATTTTATTTATTTTTTCGAAGAACCAGCTCTTGGTTTCATTGATCTTTTGGATTGTTTTTTTAATTTCAATTTCATTTATTTCTGCTTTGGTTTTTGTTATTTCTTTTCTTCTACTGGTTTTTGTTTTTTTTTTTTTGCTGTTCTTTTTCTAGTTCTTTGAGCTTCGAGATTAAGTTGTTTCTTTGAGTTCTTTCTTGTTTCTTGATGTGAGCCTCTATTGCTATATATTTTCCTTATTACTGCTTTTACTGCATCCCATACATTTAGGAAATTGGTGTCCTCCTTGTCATTCAATTCAAAGAATTTTTTAATTTCTTCTTTGATCTCCTCATTAGTCCAGTAGTCTTCCAGTAGTGTGGGTTTCAATCTACATGAGGTAGGAGAGTTCCTTGCCTTCTTTTTATGGTTTATTTCTAGTTTGATGCCTTCATGGTCAGAAAAGATGGTTGATATGATTTCCATCTTGGTGTATCTGTTGATGTTTGTCTTGTGTCCCAGTATGTGATCAATCCTGGAGAATGATCCTTGTGTGCTTGATAAAAATGTGTACTCAGATTTTTGAGGATTTAGTGTTTCATAGATGTCTGTAAAGCCCAAGCACTCTAGATCCTTATTTAGAGCTTTAGTGTCTTTTACTTATTTTTTTGTCTTGTTGATCTATCCATTGTTGATAGTGGTGTGTTGAAGAGTCATACTACGTATGTGTTTTCTCTGATGCCTGTTTTCAAAGATGACAATAGTTGTCTGATATATTTTGGTGCGCCTTCGTTTGGTGAGTCTATGTTAATGAGTGTTATTTCTTCTTGAAGTATTGTCCCCTTGATCATAATGTAGAGACCGTTGGGGTCTCTTTTTACCTTTTTGAGTTTGAAATCAGTTTTATCTGATATAAGTATAGCTGTTCCTGCTTTCTTTTTTGGTCCATTTGCTTGTAGGATTGCTTTCCATCCTTTAACTTTGAGTCTGTTTTTATCTTTTGTAGCTGAATGTGTTTCCTGGAGGCAGCAAAAGGTTGGGTTTTGTTTCTTAATCCAGCCTGCAACTCTGTGTCTTTTTATTGAAGAGTTTAGTCCATTTACATTTAGAGTTAATATTGATATGTTAGTATCTCTATTTGCCATTGTGTTTGTCTTTCCTTTGATTTTATTTATTTATTCTTTTAATAACTTTTTTTTTGGCCTTCTTTCGTTGTTATTCGTCCCTCTGTGGTTCTGGCTTTAGGACTCCTTGTAGTATTTTTTGGGGTGGGGGTTTAGTCATAATGAAATTCCAGAGTTTCTGTTTGTCTGGGAAGGTCCTTATTCTTTCTTCATAGAGGAAGGAAAGCTTTTCAGGATAGAGTATTCTTGGTTGGCATCTGTTGTCTTGAAGTCTATTGACTATGTCCCTCCACTCTCTCCTTGTCCGTAGTGTTTCTTCAGAAAAGTCTGATGTCAGCCTGATTGGTTTTCCTTTGTATGTTATCTGTTTCTTCTCTCTTGTCAGCTTCATTATTTTTTCCTTGTCTTGGATTCTTGGGAGCTTTACTATTATGTGTCTTGCTGTGTTTTTCCTTTCATCATGGAATTTTGGTGTTCTTGCTTCTTTTATATCAATTTTCAGCTCCTTCTTCATGTTTGGGAAGTTCTCTTCAATTATTTTCTTGAATATTTTCTCTGTTCCTAGGTCTCTCTCCTCTCCTTCTGGGATACCTATAACTCTAATATTTCCTTTCCTCATGGAGTCAGATAGTTCCCGAAGACTTTCTTCAGTCTTTTTTCATTCGTACTTTTCTTTCCTTTTCTGTTGTGGTTCTTTTTATTTCTGTGTCTTCGAGAGTGCTTATTCATTCTTCCATTTCCTCTATTCTGTTATCACTGCTTTTCCTAGCATTCTTTAGCTCTTCTGTTAATCCTTTGATCTCCTGCATTTCCTTCATTTCCCTCTTTAGGGACTCAATTTCATTCTTCTGAGCATTGTTTTCCTTAATAACTTCCATCAGTTTTTTTTTTTTAATTTATATAAGCACTGGGTACAGTCAGAAGTGCAGGAGGGTGAGAGAATTCACCAGAGCCAGAGCAGAGAGCAGAGCAGGCAGACTGAAGTACACTGCTGAGGGGAGCAGCGGGCATGACAGGAGAGGTCTGTGTGCCATGTGGAACCCTCCTCCGGTGGCCAGGGAGCAGCCGGGGATTGAACTGGTGCTACAGAGGCTGCGGGCAGCTTCGCAACCCAGCGCTCAACCGCTGTGCCACCGGGAGGCCCTTCCATCAGTTTTTTCATCACGGCAATTTTAAGTTCTTTTTCTGGAAGGCTCAGAAGTTCTTCCAAGTCACTGTAGTTGCAAGCTGGTGGGTGTTTTTTTGTGGTGTGTATTTTTTCTGAGGCACTGCTGCTTTGTATTTTTTCTTTTCCCTGCTGCCTGTCTTCTGATTTGCCTTATGCGTTGGGACACTGTGCCGCTGGTACTGGCTGGCATCTTTTTGGTGTGTTCTTTCAGGAGTTTCAAAAACTGGCAATCCAAATGAGTCAAAACTGTTAAGCCAGAAGTCTAGTGAGACAGTGGTACTTTGAGTATGTTAATGGTCACTGTCACAGAATCTCTCCTCCTTCTGTGTTTAGTTACAAAGGTGCGTCTTGAAGTCCCACAGACTTCCCTGGAGGTGGGCAGCTGGATTGCACTCTGGGTTCCAAATCTCTGGATCCTCCTCTGGGCTCCGACTTCCTGCCAGGTGGAACCGGGCTTGTGGGGGCTTTCAGCTCACCTCTGACTGCGCAGGGAATCTTCTCCCTCTGGCTCCATGGGGAGCCTTCTGCCAGATTCAAGCAGTCTTTATTGAAGAAAGGTCCCTGTTCTAAAATGGCGCTTTGGAGATAGGCACACTCTTTTGCGCACCCGGGCTGCCCTGGCCGTGGGTGCCTGCTCCCCCTCTGGGTTCGGACTGCTGGCCAAGGGGCCTGGCGTGGGCGAACTTCCCAGCTCACCTCTGGATCCTCTGGGAGCCTTCTGCCAGTTTCAAGCAGTTTTTATTGAAGAAAGGTCCCTATTCTAAAATGGTGATTCGGAGACAGGCACACTCTTCCGTGCGCCTGGTCGGCCCCGGCCATGGGTGCCTACTCCCTCTCTGGGCTCAGACTGCTGGTCAGAAGGGGCCTGACTTGGGCAAACTTCCCAGCTCACCTCTGACTCCTCTGGGAGCCTTCTGCCGGTTTCAAGCAGTGTTTACTGAAGAAAGGTCCCTATTCTATGGGGGTGTTGGTAATTTTTTTTTCTGGTCACTAGGTGGCATCAGAGATCTCTCCTAGTGTCCTTGGGGAGCTGTTTTTTTAACCTGGTGGGACAGGGGAACAGAATGGGAGTGGTGGGGAAAGCCTCAACAGCTTTGGGGGTGCTGTGTCTGCCTTGTGCCCCACCATCGTGGGGATCCCACGCCCCGAATTTCGTGCCCCGGTTCTCAGTTCCAAAGCCCTCAGGTCCAGGACGCGGGCTGTAGCCCAGTTCAGTGTCCACAGAAATGGCGCCATTTGCACCCCACTCCCGTGTCTGGGCGCCTGGTTTCTGAATACTCAGTGAGGGACATTCACCTCAGTGAGGGCCCCTGCGTCTGCCCGCAAACCTAGGTCGCAGGCACGGGGACCTGGGCAGCCACGATTCGAGTATCCTTTTCAAGCGCTCCGCTTTTCCGCACTAGCTTACTGGCTGGCCTGGGGCTGTTTATAGATCTCCGCGAGTCTGTTTTTCTCTAATGGCACCTGGAGCCATTAGCTTACCTCAGCAGCAAATCCTGCAGGGTTCTCCACAGCTCCAGTTCCCGGGGTGTGGTGGCTGAAATAGTTCCTTTCCACTCACAGTCCCCCTTGATGTGTAGTTTGTTTTAGTTTTTTTGTTTTTTTTTCCCCCTTTCTGTTGGTCGGAGAGTGCCGCCTCTGTGGGCGGGGGAGGGGAGCAGGGTTCTGCACTTTCCTCCCTTCTAGTCCTCTTTTATGGCAACTTTCTTCTTTGGGTGGTTTGCTGGAGTCGCCCGTTTATCTTCTGTGTCCCAGTTCTCACTGGGACCTGCCTCTTTTCCTCCTTATTAACTTTTTTTTAATGGGAGATCTTACTCGCAGCGTCTCCTCGCCGCCATGTTGATCCACCCTTCTTTTGTTGTTGTTTCAGTGGTTGCTATTGTTTCATTTTTTTTTCCTTTATCTCTGGGCTACCAGGCCTAAAATTGAATTATGATGGTAAACTTAGTTCCTTGTTATAAAGCTTTGTCTCTTTGCTCTCATCTCCCTTGGTACAAAACTTCCTGTAAAGTTATAGCTTCCTGTGTTAAGTCAGTAAGTTTTTTAGCTACTTCTGTAATCAAGAAAACCCTGGTCTATGCCTTCGTGCAGGGGTATGAGCTCCAGTCCTGGTAGCAAGTAGTGCACCTTTAGTTCTTATTACCATGCCTTGCTTCTGGCAGATCCTGGCTGTCTGTGCTTCTGACTCCAGAACCCAGCAGACCCATACACTCAGCCCTGATTTTAGATTTTTATAACTAGATATGTCTTATGGTTTTACTCCTTTCTGTTTTCATACATTATTTGGAAGAGAGGCGAAGCCAAATCACAAAGTTATGGACCTATCTTGACTAAGAACCGTATTCTTATTTTTTAATGTATAATTATGTCACTGTGGACTGCACTTAGTGTACTGGGATGTCTCTGCAACTTCTAGCCACATGGAACTTCTCAGTCATGCCTTGATTTCTGGAAGGCAGGAATGTGGCATCCTTCATTTACTTGTCTTAGTATTGTAGGGTCGTACTCTTGGAGGAATAAAAATTCACCACATTTAGAGTTCAGAAGATGCTGAAAAGCAGTTCTTTTATTTCCCAGAATATTTTAGTCCATACCACATGGCCTTGGAAAAGCCTAGACAGTCTGTCTTCACTGGTTGTTCCCTCCCTTCTTTCACTCCCTCATGGTCCTCTCTGCATTTCCCAGTGTTTTCTTTTTCTTCTTCCCAGTTTCTGTCTGTTCCTTTACTGCAGCTGGGTGCTGGTGGGGTTGTGATGCTCTGAACTTCAAATCCTGAAGAGCAAGAGAAAATTGTGAAGAAAAGTGGCTGTTCTAAATATTATGAGAGCATAATTCTAGTATATTATTTTGTTTAGTGTCTCATTTTAAAGACCCTCAATTATTGCTATACTTTGTGTCCAGGTTCCTTGAAAGAAGATATCTTTATTTTCAGTCCCAGAAATTGTACAAAGGGGAAGAAAATCTTACCTGCAGTACTTTCACAGAATGGAAGTTGAAACTTTGAGAAGTTCTATTACTCATCCTAAGTTTTTAGACCCAAAACTGAATCTTAGGTGTGTATTAAAACATCTAACCTATCCTACAAAAAAGGGTAAAAAATTAGGCAAGTTCTTGAACACTCGAGGAAAAAACTACAGAGGCCAATAGGCAGAATCCAGTTAAAAGCATCTCTTGAAACTGTAAAATAATTATGACAGCAATGGGGCCACCTGATCACTTTAAGACAGAGACTTCTAGTTACACAGGAGTCAATTTCATTTCCCCAATCTCGCCAAATCCAATAATATTTCAAATACTTGAGTTTATTTTACTTTATTTGAAAAGTAATTCATCTCCATTTTTGCACTTCTCCCAAATAAAATCTGCTTGGTACTTCCAAAGGCTGGAAACTCTTCTTTTGTATTTCTTGCAAGGTTAAGGTTTTCTGTCTCTGGGAAGAGTCAGCTTAGTTGGACAAAGTCTCTGGAATCAGGCAGTCTTATGAAATAATCTTCTCCCAATACCCAGATTTTATTCACTTTGGTTCTGATGGAGAAGAGGCTCTTTTTAGTCAAGAGGGACTATGGTGGTAGAAGCAAAGGCTCATCTGTCTACCCTCACTCCTTAATCACCAGAGGAAAGTACTTTTGTTAGAAAAATTAATCTGTTGCTCTGAAGCATTTGGAGAGTTATATCATCAGGGACTCAGTTCTGGAGGATGTGCAGCAGATAAATGGCCTTTTTGACCCATGACACTAGTAATTGATCATCTGCTAGAAAAATTGAGAAGGGAGGACACCTGAGAACAGGAGAGACCTCCCTCTGACCAGGAATTCGTAAATCCAAAGGTTTCAGTGACCTGCAAGACCCCATCTTACTTTGGGTGGCTCCTAAAGCAGACCATATTGTAAGGACACATGGATGTTTTATAGTTCCATTTATCTAGGTATGACAATATTAATTGAACTGTCAAATTGCTAGGGATTGAAATGCTTGGTCCAAATACTTGGAATTACAGAGAAGGAAACTCCCAAGGGGTCAAGGCAGCTGGACTCAATGTGGAATGCAGAGCTCACAGGGATCATGCAGCCCGCTTGCCTTTATCTGGTCAGAGATTCCAGGATGCTGTTGGGCTCATTCATGCTTGAATGATTACATTAAAAGCCTGGATCTTGCAGAGGTGTCTCAGGCAAACATGTTGTGTGCACAGCTGGTTCTGTTACCTTAAAATACCAGTTAGCCTTGAATTAAGGCTTTGATGCAAGATGTCAATGTTGACCTTGGGAGGCTCTCTACACATTAATTCAAGAGGTGTGTTAGCCAAAGAGTTTGGGGCATAAGTTTGGAGATGTACTAAGAGGGGAAAGGGAAATGAGGCATTATTTTCTGTTATCGGCCTCCGGATGGGGAAAGGTATCAGACCTTACCACCTTCTGAAATCTGAGGTGGGAATTCAAACACAGATTACATTGATTTTACAATGTTTAGTTTGTTCACTCATGAATCCAGCATTTAGCATTTTTTCCACAGGCCTATGGCTGTGGCAACTCTATAAGAAACAAGAAGGGAATTAACTCTTGGTCTTGTAAATAGCAACCTGGAATTCTCACTGCCCAGGATTCTCTGAAGAATAAATCCATTGAGTCAGTCCAATTTTTGCAACTGTCATGAAACCACTTAAAAGTTTGAAAGCCTCACCCATGTTAGCTATTTTAAAATGTGCTGTGTTGTGGAATACATGCACCTTAAGGAAACAGTCCTGGAAACTTGTCCTCCAAGGCAGGTGAGCTCTCGCCTCTGCCCAGTTGGTCTAAGAGAAGTATCATTGTATGGAAATTTTAAGTAATGTCTAGCTGACTACTTCTGGGCAGAAAGCTTTTGGGAAAATGAATATATCTCTGCCCTCCTTTCCATTCATTGCCTGTACCAGTCTATCCGCAAGTGGGGCTCATCTAAAGGGTCCCCCAGTACTGGCAGTATTGACCTGCCACAATACCTGCTCACTATTGTCTCCTTTCTAAATGAGATGATATATGTAAAGTTCCTTTGTAAATTATAAATCTCTTCAATTAAAGGTATTGTTTTTCTTGCATTCACATCTTTTAAAAATCTGTTGTCTCCATTTGCAGCCCCTTCTACTTCTCAGTCCTTATCCAGAATTTCTCTGAGCTGGGCACGTACCTACCTAGAATTAACTAGATGTTAAGTAAATAGTAGTTAAAATAAAATGAAATAGAAAATAAAAGTCATCTCAAGACCCAGCTTTTGCATAAAGCATCCCAAATCATCTCCCATTAGGTGGCTTCCTGAGGCAGTGTGGGCATAGTCACCACCACTGGGTCTGTTGCCTAGGAGCCACTGTTACCCCAGGACCCCCGTTGCTCTGTGCTCCCTGGAGCCCACCATGTAGCAAAGTCACACTATGATCAGGGCCTGAGTGGAGAGCATAGCTGTGTCATTTTTTTGTTACTATTTGCTCAAGGGTAGTTAAACTGTTCTGCTTTGTCTCTTAATTTCTTACTGAGAGTTCAGAGTAAACACAGCTTTGTGTTTTTGACTAACATTTCCCAACCTCCTCCAATTCAGGAAAATCCAAGTTAGAGATATTGTATTACATGCCATCCATCCATTTATTCATTCCCAAAATCATCCTTCTGGACCTTCAACCATTGGGCCAGCTGCTCAGGATACAATGGTGATAGGTGGATAGAGTTCTTGCTCTCAGGAACTTAGAGGTATGACAGTGAGCAGACCTGGTGAGTCTGTTGCTTCTGTCTTTTAAATATTTCCCCTATAAGAGCCCCCAGACTCTCAGCAAGTGGACTTTTGGCAGTTTGACCTGCTCTTCTTCCGGGGGGGACCAGGAAGGAAAATTTTCATTTTTTCCACTATTAGATGTTATATTGACTGTTGGTTTATAATATGTGGTCTTTATTATATTGAGGTAGGATCCTTCTGTTTCCATCTTGCTTGGTGGAAAACATATACTCTTTGATAAAGCAATTTCACTCTGGAATACACAATGTTATGATAACATTATTTATAATGCAAAAAACTGGAAAATATTTAAATTCCAGTCAATTAAGAACTAGTTAAAGAAACTACAGTATACATTTACCATGATAGTGTTGATCTTTATTGGTCAGAAAATGTAACCATTATATGTTCAAGTAGAAAAAAAATAAATAGTAAAGAATAGAAGTATACCATTATAGTAAACATTTTAAAAATTGCATAGATATATCTCTACATAGAAAATGTCTGAAAGCATATGTACTAAAATATTAGCTCTGGGCCATAGAATTTTAGGTGATTTTTATTCGCTCATATTTGTCTGTATTTTTTGAATGCTTAGTAAGAGAATTATCAGAATAAAAGAAAGTATTTTTCCTTGGAAGTGCAGTTTAGGTTACTTGTGCTTTCCCTCTGATCAGTAGCTAGGAATTGGCTGGAAGGGGTAAGACATGCAAAGGTCCTGGGACAACCTTGGAAGCCTAAGATAATCTTCTGTCTGGTATGAGGAAAAGGACATTTCAGTAAAAAGTTAAATGGAATTTAGATTTCTTTAACTTTTTTTCCTGCTTAATGCGTAGCTTGATATAAGAGATTTGTCATACTATATTGGTGTTTTATTTTCCTTAGTAAAGCATGATGTATGTGGAGGTAGTGGAACATGTTGATTTGTCTCTCTATAGGGATATTTACACTTTCAATTTTTTTCTAACAGCATCAAAATAGAACTCACCCATGATTGCTTTATTCTCATTTTTTTAGAGGAGGTCAGAAGAGGCTGGAGGGAGCAGGCATCAAGGGTAAAATGCAGGAGACCAAGTCCTAGGATAGTTAATCAGGGTATGTTTTAGAAATCTGGTTTAATTTTACCTATTTTTTTTTTTTTAAACATAAACAAGCACTGCAAGCATGGGCATACCTTGATAGGTCCACAGTCAAGTTTGACCTTGACTCTGTCTCCTTCCTTTCTATATGTAGAGGAACCAAACCTCACCGACTAAGTAACATGTCACTTGTATGCATGAAAATGGTTAGGGATTTTAGGAGGGCTACTTGAATTAGTGGAATTCTGAAATTTGAACTGTATCTTAAAGATAATAAAAATAACAATATTTTATCATTTTTATGGCCAGAAGACTAAGGCTTGCATTTTTTACATTCTTTAGTGAATAGATAATTATACAATGGGTTTTATGAACCTATTTCTCAAAAGTACAAGAAAAGGCTTTTTCTTGCCTCAATCAGTAAGCAGGTTATAATTCCTTCTGTAGTTTTATTTAAGTGTTTATTTCTCAAAACCACATGAGTACCAAAGGGTAAACTCAATTTCAACCTATATTTAATGACTTTATATATATGATTCTCATTTGATCATTAAAACACATATGCATGATAGTCCCTGAGCTTCATAACCCAATTTCTTCCCTCCCACCCTTTGACCCTGCCAACCCTTATTTCACTTTAGCTTTGTGCAGTGACCTCCACCCCTGCCAGCCTTTTTGTCTGGCCAGGTCCACATATGCGTAACTGAAATATCATGACTTCCAGATGAGTGGGATCCAAATTTGTGAGGTTATTCTATATGCTTATTAATTCCACTGCCCCACACAGGTGGAAATGTGGTTTGAGAGATGTTGGACACTCTGATTTTTCCCCATGCATTGCAAGGATGGAAAAAACATGTGCTAAATAACTCTGAGCTGACCGACTGTAAAAACCCATAGTACTCAATAGCTCTTAAATTTTTATAATGGCTTGCTTACCTTTGGTGGTCTCGTTACTAGGCTTCAGTAATTGTACTTTGGGACTCTGTCTCGTGGTGGGAGCATGAGGTAACATTGCTTTAAGATGTCTTAAGTGAGTTAATACCTGGGAGGTGCCCTTGCCCTTTTTCACCCATTAAACAGCATTTTTGGGGTCTCTAAGCTTATATTAAATGCATTTAAGAGGACAAAAGAGGTTCTAGAGGGAATAAAATAATGTATTGGACTGAGATTGAAGAATGCAACTAGTAAATGTCAACTTTTGCTTTCAAACTTATTGTAGGCATGTAGGTGGTAGTCTGCGAGATTTGTTTAAAAGAACGCCAGCTGCCATAGATGGGAATTGTGTGTAGACCTGGAAAATAAAGTGGAAAAACTGGGTCAGCATAATGACAAATAGTGGGACAAAGATGGTTTTCTTTTTAAATAGGTAATTGCGACAAAGTGCTTTTAAAGTTTCACTTAATTCAAAATCCCCAAGATTCATTTATTTAAAGCTGCCTTTCTTTCTAGGTTTGTGATCAAGACTATATTGGTCCTGGTGTCAGAATTTCTGTCTTCATCTTGGGTTCAATATGGGGTAAGCTGTTCATTTTTATAAATCCTGGTTTCCTTATCTGGCTAATGGGGATGGAAGTTGTAACTGTTTTTTAATGTTCTGTGCATTAGATGAAATAATCCTCATAACACACATAAGTAGTATTATGCCTAGATTCAATAAATATTGCTAATTTATGGATGCCTTCTGTCTTCAGATTGTGTTATTTCTGCTCTAGACTAGAAGGATATGATATATTTTCAAAATGTTGTCAAAAAAAAATCTCATTTAATTATTTCCGCTGTCCTTTGAGGTAGGCAGGGCAGGTGTTACTGTCACACTGTATTAGTTAGCATAGGGTAGGCTGAAGTAACAAATATCCCTCCAGACTTTAGTGGTTTAACATAACCAGTGTTTAGTCCTTGTACATGAAACAGTCCAAGGAAGATATTTTGATTAAAGGGTGGTTTTTTTCCAGAGGGTCATTCTGGGATGTATTTTCTGCCTTTGTTATCTTTAATATGTGAACATCTGTGTCTACATCATTAACTACATGTAGATAGTAGGAAGGGGGCACATCAACTTCTTGATCTTAAAATGGTATGTAAAGAGGATCTATGCTTATATTCTGTGGCTTAGGTGATAATCACATGGCCAAACCTAACCACAAGAGAAATGAGTATATATACTTGAGCTGTGTGTCCAGGAAGAAGGTGAAGCAGATTTATAGTGAACAGCATAAAACTGAATAAAATGATTCAACAGAATAAAACTGAGGCTCAGGAAAGCTAAAGTGAATGGCCCAATGTGCCATAAATATTTGTTGCTCTTACCTAGCATGTTAGGATAGAATGTGAATCATAGTTAGAATCATAATTGGTGGTAGTGAAGAGGCTGTAGAAGGAAAAGAGAGCTAAGAGAGGGCTAGACATTTCCTCTGTCCTGGGTATGCTCCACCAAGCGAAGTCCCTGGGAATTCTCAGGGCAACTTTGTGTAGTGCCTGATACAAAGGAACTTTAACTTCCACTTTGCTGTCATTTCTTGGTGTTTTTTGTTCCCATTTGAAGATGCCTGGTGGGCCACCAGTCCTGGGTTAGGGTGTTTTAGATCTTCACTTAGATAAAGCAACAGCACCTCTCTAGCTGCTATTGTTACAGGCATACTGGCTGTGGGCTCAAGGAGAAAGCCTTGAATCAATTTGTCTTGTGGAGGCTGAGGGGTTGGCTTTCTGCCCTTTACAACTTGTTAAAATGAACACTTAGAGTCCATGGCGGGGGGGTTTGGGGGTAAAGTTAAATCTGTAGGGTGATTCTCACCCTGTGATCCTCTTGGCTGATTTTTTTAGGATGTTAGTGTCACAGTATTGGAGGTGTTGGGAGGAGAGTGCTGAGCCTTCTATCTCTTTTCTTTCCCACCTGAAATGCTGTTTCTTAAAAAAAATAACACTTCAAATTTACTGGAATTTTGCCCAGATACCTTTCTCTCCCAGCTAGATTCAAACACTCTCCTAAAGTTGTTCCTTTGGGACAAGAGTCTCGAAGCCTATGGCTCCTCCCTTTCTCTGAGGGGTGATTAATACCCAGGTCACATATGCTCAGATATACTGTGGAAGGGGCTCCCCCTGCACCCTGGCCAGTGGCCGATTGGATCAGCCAACAAGTTTTGTTTTACTTGACATGAAAGCCGGTTGAAGTTAAGCAGGAGACATGTTTTTGTTTCTTTAATAAATAAAAGTAAGGACTCTGTACATGAATAAAAGTAAAAGTCACTCCCCTGAGTATTTTAGGCTTCCAAAAATAGTCCCAAGCTCAGCCAAGGCTAATGCAGCCAGAATTTCCATGGAAAGCTTTGCTGGTGAGGAAGAGGCAGTGCCAGTGGGTGTACAAACAGGCCGCCCGTCCTCTCCCCTCACCCCCCACCCCTTCCTGTCTCAGTCACTGGGAGTTTAGAAAACAGGTTTTTGAAATTTTGTTCATTTTCTGGTTTGAGATAAAGATGGTGATGGCAAAAACAATACTTCTCATGGAATTCAATTTGAGGGCTGCAGAGCATGGGGACATGGGCGGTGAGGTGGATTTGTATTGGAGGAGTTGGGAGGAATTTGTCCCCATCAGCCAGTGAAGACAGTTTTCTTCATGAAAAGATAGATGGGACAAGAAAATGCGACTGAGTAAACTGATGTTAAAATAATCTGTTTGAAAGTAGTTTTCTCTTCCTTTGAATAATACTTCACTCATGGCAAAGGTGATCTGGTTAACGGCAGATGCTGTCTTCCAGTATATTTAGCTGGAGAGCTCTATCCTCAGGGTGCGCCCCCAAGTCAAGGGGCTTCCAGCGAATGGCATATCTGTCACCCGCTCTTCCACCTGCAACAGTGGCCAACTTGTTTCTCCCTGAGTATAACTGTCTGAGGTATTAGCATTTGTCTGCTTAGCTAACTTTCCTGAAGTTCCAGGTTTCAGAGAAACCATTAGAAATGTGAGAGAAAAAAACTGTATTGACCAGGGTGGATGGCACCTCAGAAGTTGCTGTGGCTTCAGGGAACTAACTTGAAAGTTCCAGGAATGCAGATTAACACACACACACACACACACACACAGAGACATACACACATGCACACACACATATCCCTTTTTATTGGAAAGGAAGAAGAGGGATGGCAATGTGGGGAAAGAGTTCATAGTTGTTTTAAAACAGATTTTTATAAACAAATCTGTTCTTCACTAAATCAAGGTGATTTTTAAAAAGAACTCAAAGTACAAAATGAAAAAATCCTCCAACGAGTACTTCAAGGCAACTGAAGAGGCAAATATTTTTCCCTGTCATTCCAAGACGTTGCTTGATTTTTTGCATGTGCTTTCATTTCTCACATGAAGGGGTGAGTATGTGTGTGTTCAGAATATGGGCAGAGTATGCAAGGAGTTTGAATACATACGTTATTTGCTAACTGCTCCTCAGTTTGAATGACAGAAAAAGTAAACTGAAATAGACAATGATCAGAAGTGTTTTAGTTTACATTTTTCTGTGGGCTGAATAAATCATGACAGTGAAGGGAATCTTAAAAGCAAGTGTCCCCCAAATCATTTTCTACCTGTGGTTGGGAAAGGGCTTGTGAGGTCTGTAGGGCTGGAGTGAGGTGGGTCTTTCCCCACAGTAACTGAGCTCTTCCTTTCATGTAGAGATGCTTCAGAGAACCTAAAGTTCTCTGAACTGAAGTTGAATCCCAAATCTTTCTTCAGAAATTCAGTAGCCCTGCTTTGTGAGGAAATAGTGTTTGGTATCACATGAGACAACAAGCAGTGTTTTATTTCCCTTAATTACTTTGGGAGGGAATATAGAAAAGCTCATGAATTGTGAAAAATAATATAAAACACATAGTCATCCTGCAGTCTTCAAAGATTCAACGTTTTGGTAGGGCCTCCTTGTCACTTAAATTTTTCAAACAAAACTAGTTGGGTTGTTGGAAAAGTCATGATGCATTTTTCTATGTTTTTCCAAGAAAAAAATATGTCATGACTTTTCCAACAACCCAATATAATTACAATAGCTTAAAAATTTTCTTTTGTAGCTGAGAAAGAATTCTTCGTTACTAAGGCAAATTCTACTGGGGCCAGCAGTAAGCATGTGTTTTCCCCCAGTATGCTGAAACTCTGTGAGATTCTGTAAAAATGTCCATGTTTTAGGTTTCTTGTGTTGATTGCCTGTCTTACTCAGTTTTGGCTACAAAAATACTTAAAAGGGGATCCTACCTAGTAGGATGCCCAACCTGGAAAATTATTTGTTTTTCTAGAAGAATATAGTGTCACTCAAGAAAGATTTTAGCCCCATGAAAAAAATATTTCACTGTAAGTGTTCAAGAACTCAAATCTACTTATGAATTCACGTCTATGTAATGGGAAAACATCTGGGTAAATGGTAAAAAAGAGTCAGTTTATAAAGGAGTTTGTGTTTTACAGCACATCAGATGTTAGTGTACCCTGGCAATGCACCTGTTGTATAAAGCCATGCTTCCTTTTATGTAATAATGTCCCCCACCCCTTCAAGCTTTCGGTCATAGAAACACAAGTTTTAGTCAACATGTCCATCTTTACCATATGTGGTGCCTTGCACAGCCCTGTGGGCTTCAGTTTTGGCCCTGCCCATCTTCATCTTTCTCTCTAGAAGCAAGAAACTGTTTTAACCTGATCCCATAAGAAAGTTTCTTTCCTTTCCTAGTTAGTTTTCATTGTCTTTAGACTGCGTCTCCAGAAGTTAGAATCATGGACTGTTGCATGCCTTGTAGAACACCTAGACTTCACTCTCATATATAGTTGAAGAAATTGAGCCCAGAAGGGTTAAGTAAGGGGGGTTCTCCCATCTCAGTGTTAAAATAAGTATCATCTGCTTTGTTACCTAAATATTTTTCAAGGCTGTCACCACTTCTTTCTCCCTATGACCACTGTCCTGGTTAAACCTCCATCACCTGTTCTTTGAATCCTATCCCAATAGCCTCTTGCCCTAATCTTCCCCTGCCCAGCTGATACTGGTCATTCCTATTGGAGTTAGTTATTAATCAGTGTGATATATGAATATGGCTGAGCCACTCTACACTTAATAGGTACCCATCCTTAGCAGCATAGACCCCCAAGTTTGTTAGCCCAGTGCACCAGCTACTCTGTGACTGAGCTCCATCTATCTTTCTTGACTCATTTTCCACCCCTCTCATCTCTCTCTGGTGCTCACTTTGTATTGCTTGTCATGTCTTACCATGTAACAACCACCAAACTGTCACTCCCCTGTGAGACTGGCAGATTGCATCTATATCAGTCAGATATTTTGATCATAAGTGAAGGAAACTAACCCTGGTTGACACAGGTAGAAAGGAAATATTTTAAAAGGCCTTTGGGCAACTTGCAGAATTATCAGAAGCTGAAGAACTAGTTGTGAGGTGACTCAGCTGAACCTTAACTCAGAATGCTCTTTCAGGGCATATAGCAAACATCAGCTGTTTCTGCCTGTACCCTGACTCTGGGTGCTGGGGGCTCCCCAGGCTACTTTGATACCACTGTCTATGGAAACTGCACCTTGAAGTGATTCTCACAGTGCCAAAATGATTATTTTGGGATTTGTGTTTCTTTGTTTCATTAGCTCCGTTTTTTTTGCCTATGAATCTACTTGTCCAAGCCCAAGTCACATGCCTGACCATTGCTGCACAGGAAGGGGGAAAGAAAGTATGAGAAATGTCCACTTTCTATGCTGGAAATCCCACAGACCTTCAAAAGGGGACAAATCCCCCATGAAAAAGAAGGCACATGTTCAGCAGCTGAAAGAGTGACAACTATCTGCTATGATTCTTTAGCCTTTGTGGCAACTGTATGAACGGCCTGCTGTCTGTTAATGGCTTATTTTCAGGGACTGTCCCATTTTGATGTACCTAGCTGACTCTTGTTCACATTTTAATATAAACATGGATATCTTTGCTTTAAGGGAATCTTCCTTGCACTCCAGGTTGGAATTTGTTTCTCCCTTAGCCCTTCAGGCATATTGTGTTATCACTTATGATACTTCCTTGTGTTTCTGTTTAGGTATTTAAGTATTTATATCCCTTCTCATTTTCAAACTCATCAAGAAGTTTACAGACTGTCCCTTAGGTATCTTTGGACACCCAGTGCCCACCTTAGTATTTGGCTTTGGAATTTATTCGTTCACTTGCTCACTGTTTTTTGAACCGAGTGAAACTGAATCGCTGAAGATGACACAGGTATTCAGTGGTAGAGGTGATAGCAAAACCCAAGCCTCTTGATTTTAGTGATTTTAAAGGAACAGAAACAGGGACATCCATCCTTTCCCTGTTCTTCCACCTGAATGTTTCTGAATTTCTGCCCATGGTTTGGATTCTGCCATTCTTGATCATTGCCAGTGTGTTCTTTTCCTAACCATTGCCACGACTAGTTGTTTAAGTTGTGGTCCTTTCCTGGATTTGAATAGGTGAATGCAGAGAACTTTTGGGAAGCTATGTCTAGCCATGATTTGACCTTGAGTAACTGTGTCAAGAATTGGGTCAGGCTTTCCTGGAACAGAAAGTCTAATAGATCAATGCTTTGGCCTGTGGATTTTCAGCTGAGAAGTGCATGCATTTTGAAGAGGAACATAAACACAGCTCCCACTGGTCATACAGCAGCTTGGGTAGATGGATTAATACCTCAGCAGACAGTTGGTCCCTGGGTAGAAATGTGGGCCAAGGGCCAGGAGACCGGTTCAATTTCCAGTTAAGTCATCTCTGTTTATTTCTCACAAAATACATATTTAAAAAAATTGAAATTAAAACATCATGCTTAAAACACTCTACAGTAAACAGAGGTCTTAAAAGAGGAGCTGTTGCCAGCACCACTTTTTGTTAAAGCTGTATCCAATTTAAAGTTTATTTTATACCCAGGATGCAAAATGGTGTGCGAAGTGCTGCAGAAGTCACTGCACATTTGGGTGGGACTGGTTAGATGTTTCAGCAGGACTTCACTGGACAAGAGAACCACAAGCTTAGGGGAGGCTATGGGGCTTGAAGGATGCAAATGGGCATGTACACATGGTACTGGAGCGTGCACATCTAAAACCGAGTCCTCTCTGCTGCCCTAAGTCCTGTTGATTTTACCTTTTAAATATCTCGTCTTTTCATCCCTATCTCCTCTTGATTACTTTATCTGTCCCCACTATCACCCCTCTCCAAATTGTCCTCTTGCTTTTAGGATAAAGGCTAAAATCTCTGACATGACCACGCCCTTATATCTGGCCCTATCTGACTCCCCAGTCTGGTCCAGCATCCATCCCTGCTGCCTGCTCTCTTTGGGATTCCCACCCTGGATCCCACAGTCCTTTGAGCATGTCCTTTCTGCCTCAAGGACACTCTCATGCTGTTCCTTCTGCTTGGAAACCTCTCCAGGACTTCAATCCCTATTTCCATTCTTCACTTAGCTAAAGGCTCACCCATCCTTTCAAATCAATTTAGAGCTCACTTAGAATTTTTTTTTTTATTGAAGTAACATTGGTTTATAACATAGAGGTTTCAGGCATACAGCCTAATAAATCAATATCTGTTTATGCTAATTATGTTTGCCACCAAAAGTCTAGTTTCCATTTATCACCATATAAGCCGAGGTCGATTCTTTAGGAAATTATTCCCTCCCCTCTTTCCCTCCCTAACGAGACCCCCTTGCTTATACTCTGTAATACTTCAAGAGCATTCTTCTCTTAGTCAGTGTCTAACATTGTTTGAACTTAAACATTTATTTATATGATTATTTCCATAATCATATTGTCTTTCTAACACTAATGGAAATATTTATTGAGCATATATTGCGTATTTGGCAATTTCTAAGTCCCGTCAAAGCATTTACATACTGGATCGTCACAAAAACTGAGGAAGTATGTCCTATTACAACCCTACCTAAGGGTTTAAATGACTTGTTTATACTACATAGCTAGTAAGCACAGAGTTGGGAATTGAACCCAGGCAGACTGACCTCGAGGTGTAAAGATTCGATCAAGACACTACATTGCTTTCCTAGCAGGCTAAGAAGTGTTGACCTTTGTCTAATTAGTGCTTCTTTAAAAAACCCATCTGAAATATATTTTACTGGTTGTCCTCCCCTCCCATGAAATTAGTACTATAAATACACTGTTGTGCTGGGCAGAATAATGTTCTCCTCTCTCCCCCCGCCCCCCACCATGTACACCCAAATCCTGGAACTTGGAATCCTGGAACCATATCATATTACATGGTAAGGGGGAGTTAAGGCTGCAGATGGAATTAAGGTTGTTAATCAGTTGACCTTGTGATAGGGAAATCACTCTGATAGTGTAACCACAAGGGTTTTTATAAATGAAAGCGGGAGACAGGTCAGTCTGTCTGTGAGATCAGCGTAACAAAGAGTGGACATCATTGCTGACTTTGAAGATGGAGGAAGGCTATGAGCCAATGGACATGGGCAGAACCTAGAAGCAAAAAGGGAAAGTCAGGGAAACGGTCTTCTCTAGAGTCTGCTGACACCTTGATGTCAGCCCAGTGAGACCCATTTCAGACTTCTGACTCCCAGAATTGGGGTAAAATAGATTTGTGTTATCTTAAGCTACTACTTTTGTGGTAGTTTCTTACAGCAGCTATGGGAAACTAATGTATATATGTGGTATATATTTACGTGTATATATACACACACAGTTGTATATACTCTGTATACTATATGCATATCTATGCTTTATACACAAATGTTCTCTACCCAACAATCAGTCCTCACCTCCCACTTGGGGGCAATATCGCCTCTGTTGAAAATGTATTTACTGGATGACAAGGATAAGAATAATTTCTGGCTTTGATTACTGTTCTGTCTCCTGTTCCTAGTATATGCCTGGCATATAATAGGCACTCAGCAAGTATTTGTTGACTGAGTGACTGAATAATGGATGAGTGAACATGAATGACTTAAATTAAGGGCTATAATCTGCTTATGAAAAATAAGTGGGGAGTAGATGAATCAATATATTTGAGTAACTGTGAGGTTGCAGTGCTGTGAATGGCATGTTCATCTCCACTGATTTATCAATGGTCAAGGGTACTTGTGGTGTTTTATTAAAGTGATCAAGACATTAGCAGAAAGGAGCTTGGGAATGTGGGGGCTGGGTTTGTCCTGAGTGCCACAGTGTGCAGATGGCCTCAGGCTCCCTAGAGTTTGGGGTGGGGGTAACTGGATTAAGTGGCGTTACGTTTAAGGAAATGGAATTGATCTCTATCGTGAAGTTGCTGGACCTTCTTGACTTGGCAATAATCAGGCCTTCTATGTACCAGGTTCCTTCTTTACACTCTGTATACAAACCCACGCAGAGTTAACCCCCATTGTGTTGATGAGAAACCTCAGAGTGGCCGAGTGCCTTACTCAAAATCTCTTTAAAACAATTTTCTAGACACTTCAAATAACAATGGTGACATTTTACAATATGTCACTATTGTTATTATCATTAAGATCATCACTAAGCTCTAGGATCTGATCTTAAATAAGTCAGACTAAATTTTAGGTGGAATCAAGAGCTTTGGGGACAGATGCTATTTTTCTTCCAGTTCCCCCTCATCCCTGTCATCTGTCAAGGCTTCACTTGGAAGGAATTTTCTGGGCCCTGGCATTGGTGGCCTAGCTTTTAGCAGGAGAACCCACATCTCCATGTGATTTTCTGGCCACTTCCCTGGCTCTGGGGAAGGTGCAGGCTCTTCTGGGGCCTGCTCTATGTCTGTTCCATGGCGATGATGGGAGCATTACACTCCCTTGGATGACAGGCTCTGCTGGCTGAGCTTCTCCTCCTGGCACTGGTGAGTTCAGCACATTCCTATCTGACTCTCCTGGAGATGTTGTGTGGGACAGTCAGGCAGATCCCCCCCAGTGGGGTGAGTCCAGGGGGCTGAAGTGCAGGATGTGCCAAGTTCTGCACTTTCATGCCAACTAGGATGGGCAAAGTCTGTAAGATTGCCAGAGGGAGTGTGGGGGCTTTTGGGGTGGTGACCAAGTTGGGGGTGGGACACAATGCACGCAGGAGGCCTCTGGGGGAATAGTTTCTCAGGAACATGTGAGGGGTGGCCTCCGAGCCTCATTTGGCAGGGTCTGTCACTTCACTTGATCTTACCACATGGAAGTGCTGGTCTACAGGGCCCATGCATAGCTAACAAGGAACACTTGTCTGGCGTTCACGTTTACAAATAACTTTCTTGTCCAAGATTTCAGGATGGTGAGTCTTGAGGGGGTCTGGCCTACCCTCTTGATGGCTGTTTGGTTTCCATATTTTAGCAATCATTGACTCCAGTGCCTACTATGTGCTATGATAACAGCAAAGGCAAACATTTGGATTGCATTTTCTATTCAATACATTTTTTGACTTTGATTAGCTAATTTTATCCTCATTTGCAAACCAGTAAGATTGGGTATTATACTGACATTTTTTCAGGTGAGAAAATTGAAGCGTAGGAAAGCAAATTAACATGCTTTATTTGTTAGGCTATGGAAAACAATAATGTGATCTACCAAAGCATGTACACTATTGTAAGTGCTTATATTCATTTAATTCCTAGAGCACTGAGGGTATGCATTATTATTATTCTCAATTGACAAAGCAATGTGACTAAAAACTTGCCGGATCACACAGCTATCAAAAGAGGCAAGATTTGAATCCAGGCAGTCTGGCTTCATAAACTGTAGTCTGTAATCATTCTGTAATCTGTATTCCTATAAAGTGATATTTTCAGGGTTGAATTCCATGTTATTTTTTCCATATGTACCATGTACCTTTCTATACCAAACAGTCTGGGAAGGAAAATGACATTGTTTTTGCTGATAGTCTGCTTATAACAGAGGAGAGAAAGAGTCACTTTGTGACTCTTCAGGGCAGAAAGCCGTAAGTACCAACTAAGTAGAAGTCAAAAGGAGCTCCAAGAGACCCCAAGGAATGAACCAGGAATCTTTACTGCCCCCTCCCTGCTGATCTTGCCCATGCTGGCTTTCCAGTTCCAAATTTTCCCTTGCAGTTGTCCTGGATTAGTCTTTTTTTTTTTTTAAATTTATTTATTTATGCATATAAGAGCTGGGGTACAGACCAGAGGTGTAGGGAGTGAGAGGATTCACCAGAGAGAGAGTGGGGAACAGAACAGGCAGATTGACCGAAGTACACTACTGAGGGAAGCAGTAGGCGAGTCAGGAAAGGTCTGCTGCACCATGTGTGTTACCCTCTGGCTGGACAGAAATCAAACTTGAACTTGTGCTGCAGTGGCTGCGGATAGCTTCATAGGTTGCGTTTTAACCCTTGTGCCACCAGGGAGGTCCCTGGATTAGTCATTCTGATTTCATGTTGAGGGGGTGGGTAATAGCTTAAAATATTTGCAATTAGAGATGTTATTTAATTTCTTGAGCATTGGTTACCATTATCAGCCTACCACCACCATAATTTTGTTAGAATGCCTATAGTTTGGCTGCTGTGATTATCTCTTTCTTCCTGACAATGATGGTAGCCATGGAAGAGTCTCTTTTGCATTAGGGTTCTTCCTATCTCTTTTCTTGCCTACTCCAAGTCTATGCCTTTGTTGTCACAGCTTGAAACTCTTAGACTCCTGGTTGGTCAATACCTTACTTGGGTACTTAGGGAAGATTTATTTATTTAGTAAAGGCTTTAAAATGACCTAGGAATGTCTTCCAAACTAGCATGTAATTTGTTTGGCTATTTGATATTTGGGAAACAAGTTACACAGAAGTTGGTATCACATCAATAGTGATCTTGGGTTAGTCTTGCTTTGTGTCCTACAGGGAGAAGGTGATAATATGCATGTATGATTGTATCACTGAGCAATATAAAACCATGTGATGTCATGTTTCCTTAGCACTTTACTCAGCATCGATGTAGCGTTTAGTATATATATTAGAGTTACTTGTTTTCATGCTGTTATTCTCAATAGATTAGTAGCTTCTTAAAATTCAGGAATCCTTCCTCATTGATCTTTACTTTCTAAGTCCAAATGTGGTGCCAGGAATACCATGTGTGTCCAATAAATGGGGTATAAATATCAAATCGATGTCTTTGATCTATTTTATAAATGATGTACTATTATCACCCACTGGATAATAACCATATGTTTATGTTTCCTCTTAAAGTATTGAAATTTTACCTTGGGCCACTTAGTACAAACCAGAGAATAAAATTTTATTTCATTATTTTTGTTGTAGCAGTCCTGTGTTCTCCTTCCTCACACATGAAATGGTAAAACTACTTAGCTTACTCAAAAAATCTACTGCTTTTACTCATGTTAATAATAATTCTAATAACAAACATTCATATAATTCTTACTATATTTCAGGTACTGTTCTAAGATCTTGCATGGGTTAGCAAAATAACCTTGTCTTAATTTCCATTTAGCGAAGAACTAAGGTAATTTGCCCAAGATAATGCTGCTAAGTGGTAGGAATTTGAGTCTCATATACTGTGACAGAGGCCAAGTACTTAGACACTATGTAATATTTCCTTTTGAGTAATTTACTTAACCAAGCAGTATCTATTGAGATTTTGTGCAAATCATATTTCCACATTTGTTTACTTGTGTAACCTTGACAATGAAACCAACAGGTAAGTGTAACTATTAGCCTCATTTTTTTCAAATGAGGAAACTAAAACTCAGGTTAGTCCAGAGTAAGACCATGAGTAAGGCGAAGAGTCAAATTTAGAAGCAAATACCCCACTTATCCCACTGAGTTAACACTTGTGCCTGCCTTGTTCTAATTCTCAAGTCACAAATCTGAATCATAAGAAAAGGACATTTGGGATCTGACCGACCTTGGATTGAATTTTGGTGCTGCCACTTTTCTACTTCTGCAGTATGGGTCAATTCAAATTGTTACAGGGCAGGGAGAGGGGCATCCCAGAGCCCTTAAACCTGCCTGCTCCAAATAGGTTCTGCCACCCACTGCATCAAAACAAAACATAGGAACTTTAATATAATTAGTGTGCAACAAAGAAAAGACAAAAAATGTAGTTTCCAAATCAGCCACCCAAAGTTACTCATCCGTTTGTGGGTAAAAGTCCACCCAAACAGCATTGGCCCAAAGCAAGGCCCAAAAGCCTTCTGTAAGTCTAACACACCTTTCAGCGGGGACCATAGAAAAAGGTCAGAAACAGTCAGACAAGTCTGGGATGAAAAAAGCAAAATCAAAACCAAGATAAAAGCTGCAATTGTTAACCTCCCCACAGGTCTCTCACCCACATCTGTTTCAACCAGTCCACGACCAAGAAGCAAGCAGAGTTTCTTCACATGTCTCTCTGCTCCATGTGCCTCCTCCAGGTCTCCTTCTGGCTCTCCATCCTGCTTCCTTCTCTCCCTAGTCTCCACTCCAGCTACCTTTCCTCCCTGCTCAGCTCCACTCTCTCTTGGGTGGGGCAGGGAACCTGGAACCTCCCCTTTTCCTAGGGACCACCCTATTAGAAAAGCAATCTTTTGGCATCTCAGTTTCATGATCATAAACATGGGCTTTATGTGTGAAAATTAAATGAGATTATGCATGAGGAGAGGGACCAGTATACTTGCTGGAACTCCGTACATATTAACTCCTATTCACTGGGTTGGCAGATGGCCACATGGTTGCAGTGGCAAGAGGAGGATTTGCGCTTCTAACTCTCTGCTTGCCTCCCCTAGACCCCTCTGCTTCTTTTTTTTTTTTTTTTAATAGAGGCATGTTTATTTATTTATTTATTTGTTTGTTTGTTTGTTTTGTTTATACATGCCCTGGGTACAGTCAGAAGCGCGGGAGGGTGAGAGAATTCACCAGAGCCAGAGCAGGGAGCAGAGCAGGCAGAAGGACTGAAGTACACTGCTGAGGGGAGCAGCGGGCGGCAGGAGAGGTCTGCGCGCCATGTGGGACCCTCCTCCTGTGGCCGGGGAGCAGCCGGGGATCAAACCGGCACCGCAGCAGTCGCCGGCAGCCTCGCAACCCAGCGCTCAACCGCTGCGCCACCGGGGAGGCCCTAGACCCCTCTGCTTCTTATCAGTGATCCTTTGTGCTCTCTCTGCATCTTCCATCATCACCTTATTTAACAGCTTAATGGGGAGATGAATGTCTCTTGCAGATATAATAGCACATTTTATTGATTCCAAATACAAGGAAATATTTGTTTTAGAGCTAAATGGTTTTGGGTAAATGTCACAAAGTGAAAGAAGAAGAAACAACAGTATTAGGTCTGTGGGAATTTATCGTCTGAGGGCCTATCATCACATTACCTAGTTTTTTCTGGAAATGGCTGCTTAAAGCAACACATTTCCTGGAAATAAAACAACAACAACAGAAAGATCAGAAAACTCCTAGGACAAAACAAAACAAAATTAAATACAGGGAAAAAATGAAAAGAAAGAACAAGTACCCCCCACTCTGACTTCAACAAAACAAAATCATCTGTTTAAAGGCGATCAAAAAATGCCTGAAATTTACACCATTATTTTCACTTCATGAATTTCAAATGCCTCATTTTCATGGGATTATCACCTTCCATAAAAGCAAAGTGGAGGTAGGCTCAGCCTGAAGATGAACTGAGATTTCTGGAGGAAGGAGAGGTAGTGATCTGGGGGTTCTTTCCAGGGACCCTTGCCTCTCTGCTTGGTCAAAGTCCCCTGAGGGCCACTGGAGCTTGGGCTTGGGCACCCCAGGACTTGACTCTACTCACTTCCCCATTGGCTACTTTCCTTATGTGACATCTTGATACTGTTTCCCAAGTTAGAATTTTTTTTTCCAGAACATAATATGAAACTGGGATACAAATACTCATATGGTTTAATTTAAAATGCAAAATCTTTGAAAAATAGGTATTTTCAAAATAAGCGTTTTGGTTTGGAACTCTGCTTCTCATTAACTTGGTCGAAACCCTTGATGATATGTTGGAATTGCTCAAACACCAGCTCACACACCTGCTCTCAGGTGTTCATTAAACTGCTGCCTTCTCTGGGGAGCTTGGCCAGCCGCATCCTGACAGGGCCATGCTGAGGCCTGGTGTTCCCCTCACTGCATCCGTGACTTTTTTGAAAGGGAGCTGAGTGGTTTAATGTGATGGACGTTTGGGTAATCTCCTCCCACTCTATTGCAGTGTGAGGTGCAGGAATGACAGTGCACATGGGGTCTGGTTCTGCCTCCAGACTCTTGCAGGAATACTCTGATGTGCAAGGTCTCCGGCCTCCACAGCCAGGATCTCACCTTTGCTGAATTTCATTGCATCTGAATCTTAAAGGAAAAACTATGACTGAGGCTGAAGAATCTTTACAGCACAAGGGGAGTGTAGGAAGCATTATTATTATGGATCAAGCCATATGTAATCTCTACACCTACTATTTAACCTACAATGGTAGGAGGGAAAAAAAGCAAAATTGCATGTTTACCTGTTAGATATACATTTTAGTTATGATGTTCCAATTATAAGCATTATCTGCTAGTTCTCAGTAATGACCTTCACTAAGGAGGAAGGCAAGAAAGCTGGTGATCCTTATGCTTACAGATCCCCGGGAAAGGGATAGCAGATCTGCAGACTGCAAACACCCACATTTCAGAGTTGCAAGCCCTGGATGATGTGTGTGAGACACATGATCTTTCTCTTCTTTGAGCAAGTACAGAGAGGTCTTGCAATATAAACCTGGCCCCTTACATTCACTGACCATCTCTAGAAGCTATAAAACCTTGGCCATTTTGATAAAGCTTTCCTTCAAAAGACTCCAGAAGAGCCTCTTAATAATGCAGTATTTTAACCTCATTGTCTTTTTTTTTTTTTTTAAAGAGTTAGTTATTTATTTATACAAGCACTGGGTACAGTCAGAAGCAGGGGAGGGTGAGAGAATTCACCAGAGCCAGAGCAGGGAGCAGAACAGGCAGACTGACAAATACACTGCTGAGGGGAGCAGCGGGCGGCAGGAGAGGTCTGCAGGCCATGTGGGACACTCGCTGGCGGCCGGGGATGGAACCAGCACTACAGAGGCTGTGGGCAGCTTCGCAGACCAGTGCTCACCCGCTGCGCCACCAGGGGAGGCCCACTTCATTGTCTTTTTGATACTTCTTGGATTCAACCTACTCAAGTCCAGTTCACTCAATCATATCCTTGGCTACTTTGGCTGTTGCCCCTAGTGCTAAGTCTCTGTTCAGAGTCCTCACACTGCCCAGAGCTGACTCCCCTGTCTTTCTTATTCTGCTGTCCCCTTTCCTATCCTGTTCCATTTTATCTGCTTGGACACTTGGTTCTCTATTCTTATCTTCTCAGTGAATGTCCTTTTACTGTTTGCTTTGCTTGGCAGAATCCTACAATAGATCTACTCTTAGCATTTTTCTGCTCAAGCCCACAATTCCTTACTTGTGATTCTGAAATAAAGAAATGCTTTGAGAACTGAAAGCTTTTGGTATATTATTTGGTGACAAAAACACTTGAGTTAACGTGATGCTTTTTATCCGACTTGCTGTTAATACTCATATTTGTCTGCAGAAATATTAGTGTGCTTGGTTAGGAAGCATTTCCAAGGTGTTATATATTAAATGTATATATTCTACTATTAGTTTTCTAAGATTTGAGACATTTTGAATCCAGACTACATTTGTCCCTAGGGGATTTTGGTAGGGAATTATGGACCTGTGCTTCTAAACCATTGCTTTTTACCTTTGGTTATGTCCTTTCTCTAGGATCATAGTGTCTGGCTATTCCCTGAGCTTCTCTGTCCATGTTGCTCATCTTCTGGTTATATCTCTTCTCACTGGAGGTTATATGTCTCCATATTTTTCTTCTGCCCTCATCTCTTCACTAAATTCACCCTGACTAAATTTGCTATTTGCCAACTCCAGGGAACGTCACTTTGTTTTACAATTGCCTAGTACCCCTTTGAGTGGATACACTATGGTTAATTCCACCAACCCCACATTGATGAGTTTTAAGTTGTGTCCAGGTTTTAGCTATTTCAAATAGTGCTAAAATGAATAGCTTTGTGCATGTGTCTTTTTGTATCTTTGCCAGTGTTTCTATGGGAGAGATTCCTAGGAGTGGGGTGGCTGGGTCACAGGGTCAAAATGTGTATGATGTTTTGCTAGATACTGCCAAATTCCCCTTCATAGGGGTTATACCATTGTGCATTCCCATCATCAAATTATGAGTGTGTTTATGCCTCAAAGTCTTGCCAACAAAGTGAGATGTCAAAGACTGGGAATTTTGCCAATATGATAGGTAAGAAATTTTATCTAACTGTAGTTTTAATTTGTTTTTTTCTTATTGTGAAAGATTGAGCATTTTTCATGTGGGTGAGAGTAATTTGCGTTTCTTTTTCTATGAACTGTTTATATCTCCAGTGAAATTTTCTATAGAGGTTTTGGTTTTAATCCCCATTTTTAGAGGTTTTTTATAAATAATTTGAAAATATATTTCTCATATTGTCATTTGTCTTTAAAAAAATATTAATGTATATTTCCAAATAGCTTTCCAGGTCACCTCCTGTCTATTTTGTTATACATTGTAGTAGTGTATTTTCTCTTTGCTTTGCAAATCCTTATAGTTTTATATTACTGACTTTTTTGGGGTGAAGCTTCTGGACCACACAGAAAATTTCCCCCCCTCTATGAATTCATGTTTTTTTTTTTTAATCTAGTTTTGTCATTATGTCCAGAAAATGGGGAAGATAATCAAAGAAAAATCCTGTAAAATTTGGAAGGGTTATAACAAAATTCCTTATCTTGAAATGTCAGCATATAGAATGACTGTGCATTTTCCTTTGAACATGTAGGCAGTCATCTTTTGTATTTGGCTTCAAGTTCTGACTCTAAATAGTGTCTGTTTCTACATGGAAAGTTGGCTTTAAAATATATTGAATATAGGCAGTTGCTTTTATTTTGTTCAATAGAAGATAGGGAAGTTAATTGACTCCCAGAGCAGAAAAAGCATAGAAATAAAGGAACAGTGATGTTCTAGAGGCTGATTTAAGTGGATTTGTTGGTGTTTTTGTTCATCTTTGGGGAAGTTTGTTATGTGTGTGTGCACACATGATGATCCACAGAGACATTCCAGGTGTCACCTTTTTTTCTCAAAGTGGCATTGACTTATGGCCACTTAAGTACTGTGCTGCAGAGAAGCAAGAGAAGGCTTTGTAGATGGGGCCACGTTTTCCTCTGTAATGATAGATAACACTAACTGACCCCATTTAAGTGAAAAATTACCCCCTTCCCCAAATTCCATTCTTCTTGTTAGTAGACTTTGTATTACAAAAAAAAATTCCATTGTATTTTGAATTTTTTAAAATGTCATTTGAAAGTGTGAAAATTTGTTTTCTATCTTGTTATATAGGTACCTACTTAAAATTCTCTTGGTATACAATACCAGTGTAACCTGACTCCATACGGACAGCGTTGTTGACTCCTGTATTAAATGACACTTGTGAATGATCATGAAGAAGAAAATTCAGATGGTTGTGAAAGAGAAGAGGAAGGGGATTTAACTAGGCCATGGCAGAGATTTGGATATTTGAGGATGTAGAGGCATTTTCATGCCACCTCCAAACCTCAGTAGTGTTTGATTCAACAGCTCTGGAGTGAAAACAAGGCTGCATTTAAACAAGAATCCAGATGATTCTGTTGGAATTTGGGTTACCATGAGAAAGCTGGTGTGGAGTGGGGCAAAGCTTGCTCTTAGGAAGTGAAATCTCGCTGAGCTTTGAGGATTGCATAAAGTGAAGATGGGTAGTTTGAGAAAATAGGGGGAGGAGAGCACAATGGACTATGGTGGAGGGCTATAACTGCTGTGGTGGGAAAACTGTGGTGGTCACACCTGAGGGGAGAAAATCTATATTATGAAAAAACAAACAAGGATGTAAAATAATGGTACATCATTAATAAACAAAATAAAACAGATGGGTAATTCAGTTCAGAAGAGTGCTCTGAGGAGAAAGGACAGTGACTTCAGGCAGAAGTTTCTGCGAAAGTGACAGAAGTCATAGTTTCTGGAGCAGAAAGAGTGAAGAATGTAAGGGAGAAAGGATACTGGAAAGGGAGACAGAGTCTTACTCCTAGAAGTCCTATAAGCTATATTAAAGTATGGATTTTTTCATAAGGGCAGTGAAAAATCATTGACTATATGTTTATAAAATCATTTTTTAAATTTATGTCTTTTTATTTTTGCCTACACATAGGCATGATTTAATGTAAGTGTCTATATATGTGTGCCTTTTTTTTTTTTTTTTTCGAGAGTGTGGTTCATTTTCTTTTATTGCTGCCTCTCTTTTTTTTCTGTTCCCAAAGAACCTATTGCTATGGACTCAATTGTGTGACTACCCCCGTCCTCCCATTCTTATGTTGAAGCCCCGATCCCTAGTACCTCAGGATGTGACCATTGGAAATAGTCTTTTTTTTTTTTAAGATTTATTTTTATTTATAGAAGGGCTGGGGTACAGGCCAGAGTCGCAGGAGGGTGAGAGGATTCACCAGAGACAGAGTGGGGAGCAGGACAGGCAGACAAAGCAGTGTTGAGGGGAGCAGCAGGCAAGACGGGAGAGGTCTGCCGCACCATGTGGGATTCTCCCTGGCAGGTGGGGAATGGAACCGGTGCTGCAGAGGTTGTGGACAGCTTCATAGCGCTGCGCTCAACCCACTGCGCCACTGGAGAGGCCCTGGAGAGAGTCTTTAAAGACATAATTAAGGTTAAAGTGAGGTCATAATGGTGGGGTCCTAATCCAATATGGCTGGTGTCCTTATTAGAAGGGATTCTCACACAGAGGAATGGCCACATCAGGCAAGCCAAGGAGACAGGCCTCAGGAGAAACCAGATATGCTGACACCTTGAGCTTGGACTTCTAGCCCCCAGAACTATGAGAAAATAAGTCTTTTGTTTAAGTCACCCATCTGTTTTATTTTGTTGTGAAAGTCTTAGCAGACTAATATAGCATCCTAGATGATGTTCATCCATAATTTCTCCTTAGTCATATAATCCTCTGCAGGTATTAATATACATATTTCACTTAATTTAAGATGCCATTAGTGTAGGACACAATTATTTTATGTTCTATGTCAAAGGAAAAAGTTCTGCCAATTAAACCATGACATAATGCTTACTTAACCCTTGTAACTTTAATTTTAAACATACTGAATTAGTTCTTTTAGACCTACTTAGACATCACTATTTTGCACACATGTAAGTGAAATGAATTGGGTAAGAAGTTCCTAAATTTTCTTTAAATTCAGATTTTGACTCTTCAGAATCCCTTTTGAATTTGCAGATGTTGGGGACTCTGCTTTTCCATGTGCTGCTGTCCTCTAAGCTGGCATAGGCATTTAAAATGCAGTGATGCCTGCAGTAGTGTTATATTGTTTTGCCCTTGGGCCATGACACCACATGGCATTTCAGAATCTAGGGAAAGTGCACATATACTTTAAATATGCACACGCACACAGAGACTTGTTTTTTTTTTTTTTGAGTGATACATGGCTATTTTTTTCTTTTTACCAAGAGGGCATCATATTATCCACGTTATCCTGCATTTACTTTTTTTCATTCAACAATACTGTCTAGAAATCCCTCCAAGTCACTTGGCATTGGTCTTTTTCATTCTCTGGGGTGGTATATCCTGTTTTATGGGGTAGATGTATCACAATGTATTTAGCCAGTTTTCCATCTATGAATATTCTTTTTGTTTTAAAAGCTTTTTGCAATTCCAAACAATGTACAATAAGTATCCTTGTGCATATGTCCTTACCTAGTGGTGCTTTTATTTCCTGGGACTGCAATTACTGAGACAAAGGATACTGTTTCTTTAACAGATGTTGTAATGTTACTTTCTACAAATGTTAGGAAACCTTTGCCTTCCACCAGCAATATACGAGAACACTCTGTTCCCCATAACCTGCTTATTCATTTTGGGAAAATTGACATTTAACAATAATAGTTCTTACCATCCAGGAGCATGGTTATCTTGTTTGTATTTAAAAATATTTCTAGTGTTCTTCAGATCTTGTACACTCCTTGTTAATTTTATTCCTGTTTTGTGGATTTTTGTTCTTAAAATGAAATATTTCCATGTCATTCCTCAGTTTATTCTAGAATAAAGCCACTGATTTTTTTTTTCATATTTAGCTTAGTGTTGATTTCCTTTCCAAGTTGTATGATAAATTCTGTTTTGAAATGTTTGTCATATGATTACCCTTCAGAGATTTTTAGGTTATTCCTTGCCTAGCCTCAGGAGGGTATTAGCTACTGTCATTCCCCTGGACAGTTTTGCTTGAAGGAAGATGTGGCATCTCTAGGGCTGCCACAGCAACTATTCAATTTACCTTCTGTAAAATAGTTTAAATTTCTGCTTATCTCCCCCCACCTTCTTTACCCCCTTGAGTGTACTTTTGCTTTCTTCCTCTCTCTCTTTGCTTTGTCTCCCACTCCTGCACTGTGTTGAAATAGCACTTCTTATAATATATCCTTTTTATCTCAACTGTCCTGATTTATCACAAATTATACCCTATTACACAAATAGATATGCATTTTCATTAAGGTTTACATTACATGCATATGCACATTTACCAAGGATATTTCTTAATGTTTCTCTTTTTATCTTCTTCCATCTTGAAGTTTCTATTCTGAATGTTTTATTGAAGTGTTCATTTTTTCCTCAAGTGTTTCCTTGTATGGGAAGCTTGAGCAATATATATATATATTCTTGCTGGTTTTTAGTATTTTTCATTCATCTGACAGGGAATAGGTTTCTTGGTTAGGAATAGAATCCTTGGTTCAGTCCTTCCATTTGGTTATCTGTAGAATCTTCCCTCTTAGTTCCTTAGGTTCTGGATTTTTTGTCCATGATAGAAGGTCAGTTGGTTTTTAACTGTCAGCAAGCTTGTGAGATTTTTCTCTTTCACTCAAAGTCAGAGAATGTCAACTTGCTTTTTTGGTGATTCTTTTCGTCAATCCAGCCTAGAACTCTCTACAACCCTTTCAAATGGAGGACTCAGCTCTTTCTTCCATGCAGGGAAATGTTCTTCTAGACTTTATTGCGTGACTCCCTCCCCTCCATCTGTTCTTTTTCCTTTTAGAAACACCTATTTTCATATTAACTCTTCTGCTTCCCCTTTCCCCTTATATAGTTTAATTTCTTTTATCTTTTGAAGTACTTTGAAGTATTTCTTGTATTTGTGCTTTCACAGCACTAATTAAAGCCTTTATAATGATCTTCTTTAATATAACTACTGTTTTTTTTTTTCCCAATGAGAAATCTTATTTTTATATAAGTAAAGTTTCTTTAAACTACCTTTTGGAACTCACTAGCCACCTTATTTTCTACTCAGGTGTCCACCTGTTTTCTCCAGAAGTTCTGGTTCACTGAGAACTCATTTGATTATTCTATACGGTCTTTCTCTTGCAAGTTGCTGGGGCTTCTTGTATGACTTGTTAGATTTCCCTATCTGCATTTAGGACTAGGCCTGATTGTTCAAGTGCCTTAATGATGGGGCTCCAGCAGGAGGTAAAAAGCAAATGGATTAATGGTTCTACAGGCCTATACTATAAGGCACTATATTGAGAGACCTGGAAGAAAGTCTTAGGGTTTCCTTTATTCACTCAGCTCAGAAGGGAAGATTCACTTACCTGCTCTTTCATCTCTTGAGTTTGGAAGACCTGGCTCATGAAAACTAGGTTGATGTCAAATTGGAGGGATGGAGGGCACAGTTGGGATCCATGAACCCGTGACTAACAAGCTCTTCCCCTTGTACACCAGCTCTTTCTGAAGGGACTTTATGCAGCCCAAGTTCTCACTGTTGTCTCAGCACCTGTCTGTTGCTGAAGTATCAAGAAGTTCATTCTGGGAGTGCTGAGATGGTCACTTCACCCCTCCTGCCCCCCCACTATGTTTGCAGAACCCTCAGTGAGTGTCTCTTATTGAAGGATTTTAAGCATGGGGATGACACAGCCTGATTTGCATTTGAACAAGATTGTAGCAGTGATGCAGGGAGACTCCTTAGGAAGGTTGCAGCAGGAGTCCAGGAGAGAAATGAAGGTGATTTGGAGTATGGTGTCAGCTTAGGAGATGGAAAAAAGTAGATGAATTTGCAATTTATTGAGAAGTCTTACTTGAGACTATAAGAATAATTAATTGGAGATGGTGGCTAAGGAAGAAGCAGGAGTCAGTAATTAAAATGCCTGATAAGGCAGACACGGTGTCACCTGATTTTACAGATGAGGAAACTGAAGCACAGACACTGTGCAACATGAGCAGAGCCTTTAAAACTAGGCAGTTCAGCACCAGACACTACACACATACCCTCTTTTGTACTCTATAGCAAGTCCAGAAGTAGAGGGCCCCAGCTGGAAGAGAGTATGCATAGACCAATGCTAATACTTGTGCTCAGATGCAGCCAAATGAAGTCCCCACCATGCATGCTTCAGGAATGCTCGAACCTCCGTTTTTAGGAAGTCCCCCTTCCAACAAACCTACAGGAGCAAGAAGAGCAAAATCATGTACTCTCTCCTAGGACTTTAAACATATGGATGAAAACTGGAAGATTTATTGGTATTTTTGTCTGTTGACTAGTAAAATCTAAATGGGAAAAATCCTAGGAAATTATAGTTCTAGAAAAATGTCTTCCCAAACATATTCCGAGGAACCCCAATTCTGAAGCTATTAGTGGATGCACAGAGAGTTCCATGGTCAAGAAAGTTTGGGAAATTACAATTTAAATAGATATAAACATGTTTCTTTACTGTGGGAGGACTTCTCAGGGCCTTTCACATGCTAATAATCATAGTGACTCTCCAAGAGGGAGATAGAACTGCATCTTTTTCCCCCAAACTGATTTGGTCACAGTGAACATCTCCCACCAACACATTCTTTCTTTGTTTGCTGAGGACCTATCACAGGAAGAAAGGCAACTCTTGTTCTTGAAGTGTCCTCACCAAGCATCCTCATCAAATGTCTTGTCTACATAGAGTTGAGAAACATACCTGTTTTCTCTCCTTTTTTGCAAGGTGCTCTTAACTATTCTTGGTGAAGCGCTTGCATTTTTGTAGTGCTTTTCCAAACCTTTCTTTCAACATTACCTCATTTTAACCTATTGGGTAATTTATTTTTAGCCTCAAATCCAATTAATCCAAAGGTGTTAGGGGAATCTAATCCAAAAAATGCCTATTTAACCCTTTCTTAGAGGAAACACTGCCTTTCCCATATTCTGTATATAACTGCTGCTCTGTTACCATGGCTAATTAAGGAGGAAGGGACATAAAATTCATGTGACAGGGTTGTGGTACTACAGAGGTCACAAGATATTTAAGAGAAGACTAGAATTTTGAGAGGTAAAGATAACAATAAGAAATGTGTTTCTAATTTAATATGTTCACAATAGTTTACACATGAGGTTGCAACTAGAATAAGTTGGAAAAAGAATAAGTAAAATAAGAGTTTGAAAAACAATCTCATTTTGTGGATTGAAACATTTTAGGGGAAATATTTGCTTTAAATTAATTCCAAGGCCCCACAATGAAACATGGATCTTTTCTACATTTCTCTGTGGTGGGGGGAAGAGGCTGTGTGGACATGGGGGAAACATATCAAAAGAGCTTTGAAGTGTTTAGTTTCAAACCAACCCTCTCTGGAAAGGCTGAAGGAAAGGGGTGTGAAAAATCCATGATTTGGCAAATTATCAAAATAGTCTTTCTTTCATCTTTCCCCTTTGCCCCTTTGTTCCCCCCTTCCCAGGTTTTTAATTCTGAGGCAGGGATGATAAAGGTGCTCTGCAGTGTCTGCTCTTGGAACCCAATTCTAAAAGAGAGTGCTCAGAATCTTTTAAAGAAACTGCATTAATTAGCCACTTTTCAGTGGTTCAGGTAGCGGGGACAGGGCTGGGGAGCCATCTGTCTATTACCAGAGACCAGAGCAGGTGTCACTCTGCATAAGGGTGAAGATGGAAAACACTTTGGCAGGAGGATCTGTTCTGATGGGTGTGCACCAGCACCAGGGAGACATCCTGCCCCTCCTTTCCCTCCCTGCCCATATCTCTCCCTTCCTCCTTCCCCCCACTCCTGCCTTCCTCTCTCTCTCCCTTACCTCATCTTCCTCTTTTTCCTAAGATAAAGAAAGTATTCCACAATCCTTAATGCAAAATCCTAAGAGAAATCCTGCTTCAGAATTCAGAATATTTTAGATTTTAGAAAGCTTATTTAGTGCATGAACTGTATGCTCAGATCTAGCAAGGTCTGAGAAATAGTCTGTAATTAATTTTTTTAAAGGTTTATTTATGTGTGCATACAAGAGCTGGGGTACAGGCCAGAGATGCAGGGGGTGAGGGGATCCACCAGAGACAGGATGGGGAACAGAACAGTCAGACTGACTGAAATACACTGTGAAGGGGAGCAGCAGGCAAGACAGGAGAGGTCTGCCTCACCATGTGGCTTTCTTCCTGGCTGGCCAGGGATTGAATTCGTGCTGCAGAGGCTGCGGATTGCTTCATAGTGCGATGCTTAACCCCTTGCACCACCAGGGAGGTCCTATTCTGTAATTATTTGCAGCATAATGCATGATTATATCACTCAATTGTGTAAAAAATAGACTATTGTTTTACATTAGAATTGTTTCACATTAGGGTAGGACAGGTTTTACGCTTATAAAAACCTATTGATTTTCTGAGCATTTGGATTTTGCCCTCTTGAATAAGGGCATATGGACTTTTAAAAATCAACTTTGTTGTGGTGTGTATGTACATACAAGTAGAATATATCCATTGCACAATACAGTTTGATGTGTTTAGGCAAATGTGCTCATTCATGCTCAAGATAGAATTTTTTTAGTGAATTGATCAAAGTGTCTCAATTTTGCTGGGCCTATTTGGCTTTCTCTGTTTTGTACATGTGCTATTTAGGGTAGAGCTAGATCTGAATTTGGTATGTAAAATGCTGTAGATCAGTATTTCTAAATATTCTAAACATACATTTGATCTTTTAAATGGAATGATTTCTGGCACTGCCAAAAGTTTCAAGATATATTTGCTAATAGCCACAGATAAAAGTTATGCATGACTTGTTTTAGATTTGGCATATTATTGCACATAGTGTAATGAACAGTTTACTCTGAAAACATTCAATTTTCATCATATTTCAGCATATAAAATTTTAAGTGACTTCTTACTATTACAAATACATTTTTAAAAGCACGATGAAAATTTTAGATTTTACCTTAAAAGATATTAAGGAATACATAGTTTTTGAAGTTATTTTAGGGGATATGAGAACAAGAAAGCCTGAGAGACCATCAGCAGTCTGCCTTGGTGGAGAGGTCTCTGGTAGAAGTGTCATGTACTTGTATATGGACAGGTGACATGTCTTGCAATTGCTATGCATTTATTTATGGACTGAAGATTCACCTGTCCATGAGTCACACACCTGTATATGGACAGCTCCAAATCCAACAAAATGATGTGCAATTTTAATCTGTGGCTATTGGCAAAAGTATCTTGAAATATTTGGTAGCCCTAGGAAAAATTTCACTTAAAAGTCAGTATTACTCACTGCCCTGTTTTGGATGTTATTTGGGACACCTCTAACACAGGTCCAGCTCCACCCTAAACAGAAATACATATAAATATGATAATTATTCATTACAAGTGACTATAACATATTTCCACAAAGAACTCACCTATCCATTTTTAATAAATTTTATTCTTTATTTATATGGTAGGACAATTAAAGGACTGACTCACGTATGTTTCAACCTGCCTTGGAAGTTTTTACTTATGATATATTTTGTTTTTATTTCATTTGAGAGCATTCTGATGAATTTTATTGTACTTCTTTTTCATGCTATGTTTGAGGAACATAACATGTGTAAATTGAAAAAATGTAGAACATGGCTTAGTGCATTCAGGCTGCTGTAACAATACCATAGGTTGGAGGTATAAACATTTATTTCTCACAGTTCTAGAGACTGGGAAGTCCAAGATCAAGGCACCAGCAGATTTGGTGTCTGATGAGAGCTGTGTCCTGCTTCACAGACAGCCATCTTCTTGCCATCTCCTCTGGGGTCCTATTAAAAGGGTGTTAACCACATCCTTGAGGGCATCCATTAGCCCACACTCCTGACTTAATCACCTCTCAAAGGCCCCACCTTCAAACACTACTATCATGCTGGGGATTAGGTTTCAACTTATGAATTTTGGGGGGGGTCACAAACATTTGGTATAGTGCCTTCATAAATGTAATGTGTACTGTGATGTTACATTTATTCTCAGGAAGAAAATGACTAGAAATAGACAATATAGCAACAATTACAAAGAATTCTAAATATAAGATGGAAAGCAGAAGATATAATAAAAATGAATATGAAAGTGGCCTGTGCTTATAATAATTTCAGAAAGGCTAGCACATCAATGAGCTGGGGCTTAAAAACATTCTAGCCATTATGAAAATAAGAAGTTTGAGGAGAGAGAGGGACCAGGCAGGGCAGGTCTGCTGCTATCAGTATGGATAAACAAGAAACATGGGACATTTTAACTCTCATTTTTCTGTCTTTTCTGTTTGGTGAAATTATATTTAGGTGGAAGAAAATATTAAAAGGAAACTAAGCCCAACTAGAAGGAGGACCTCTATGTTCTAAATTAGCTCAAGAATATTGGCTAGTACCTTTATAAGTCTTATAAAAAGTAAATTGCTGAGCAAATTGCTATTCAAGGAGTGGAGATGAGCAAGAATTTTGGTTTTTAAAAATAGGGCAGAGAGTGGATTCATTGATGTCACAAGGTACTAGATGTTTACTGAGCATTTGCTGGGTCCCAGGCACTGTGTGTCTGTGCTTGATGCCAGGGCCTTATCAGTAAACCTGATGGGCATTGTCCTCACTTCCCCTCTGAATGCAGTCAGGGGAGCCACAGACCAGTGAGAAAGCAATGACCAGAACTGTGACAGATCTTTGAGAAGGGAAGTATAGGGTGTGGGAGAGCACATGTCAGAACAGGCAGACTGACTGAAACACACTGCTGAGGGGAGCAGAGGGCAAGACAGGAGGAGTCTGCTGCGCCATGTGGGTTGCTCCCTGGCCGGCTGGGGATTGAACTCGTGCTACAGAGGGTGCGGACTGCTTCATGGTGTGGTGCTTAACCCCTTGCACCATGAGGGAGGCCCCCCCAGGAAAATATTTTTAACACTGTTATTGAACTCAATAGTGGATAAATATGAGTGAATAAAACAATGAAAATTCCTGCCGTCACAGAACTCACATTTTAGTGATGGATACAGACAATAGACAGGCTAAATAAGTAACATGTGTAGTGTGCTCGATATTGATATGTTCTAAAACTTAAGTAGGGTAGAGGGATTTGTGTTTTGCATGAAGTTGCATATTTGATAGCATGGCCAGAATTGTCATTGGTAAGGTGACTCTGAAGTAAAGACCAAAAAGACATGCAAATGATAACTGTGTGAACAAACAGGGAAAGAGTGTTTGAGGCCAAAGAGCAATGGCATCAGGGAATAACATGTGCAAAGGCCCTGGGGCAGGAGCATCACAGGAACACTAGTAGTATAAGAGTGGCGAGAGCAAAGTTGAAAAGAGTAGGAAGTGAAGTAAAACATATACTTTAGAGCCAGTTCTTGTGGGTCTTTGTTGCTGAACTTTGGTTTTAATCCTGCCTGAGGTGAGCTTTGAGTAATGAGGAACAATGAGAACTGATTTATATTTGCAGGATTGCTCTGACTGAGAGTCAGGTATAGTCTGATGAAGCAAGAATGGGTGGAAGTAAGAGATGTTGCTGGCTAATACTTGAATTGTGGCAGTGGAGATGCTGAAAATTGATCAGATTCTAAATATATTCTAATGTTGGAGTGGCAGGATTTGTTGACAGATTTGGTGGGGAATATGAAATAATGAGAGGAGTCAACTCTAATGCCTAAGTTTTTCCCTTGAGGGAATGGAAGATTGCAGTTTCCATTTATTGAAATGGAAGGTTTTGGGAAGGGTTAGTTTATGGTGATAGTTGTGTAAGGCAGTTGTCAGAATTTCAGTATTCCACACATTAAATTTTAAAACCTTATTAAACATTCAGTTGGAGATGCTAAATAGTCAGATAATCAGACCTGGTGTTCAGGGGAGAGTTGGGCTGCATGCATCAGCAAGCCAGTGCTAGCTATGCCATGAGGCTAGATGAGGTCATCTAGGAATAAATGTGGTTAGAAAAGACAGGAGGTCCAAAGACCGAGTTCTGGGATACTTCAGAATTCATGTCAAGGAAATGAAGAGGAAATGGAGAAGTAGTAGCCTGATGTAAGAGGAAAACACAAGTGGGATGGCTTACTGGAAACCAAATGAAGAAAGTGTTTAAATTTAAACTATTTTAAAGGAGGAGGAGATCAGAGAGGAACAATGAACATAGAGTATCTAGGCTTTAGTAAAGCATCTGGCCAAGTCACCAATGAAATCCCATCAACCTGGAAAAAAAGCGTAAACTGAATTTACAACTACCTACTAGTTGCATTGGAGGATCCTGATTAATGGAGTATTAGCTCAGGCAGGTATTCTTAAATTTTTGGAATCCTTGGCTTTGATGACTAAACTTGAAAACTCCTGAAATTCCTGTAGTTTGTAATGGGGAGCCATTATATTTTGGATATTGTACAAGATTATGATATGTATTGTACCTTCTCAGCCCTCTGCATTCTTCCAGCCTTCACTGTGTGTTTTCTGATATATTGCTTAGGGAGTCACATCCTATTCTTGAATTGGAAGAAAGTCCTGGGGGTATCTAGGTGCCCTTGCATTCCTTTGTCAGTCCAATCTTTCCAGTTCTTTTTAAAAATTAAAGCAATGTCTTTTATGGAACAGTGAGAAAATAATTATAGTTATGGTTGTTTTAAACTTTAATACATCAGGGCCTCCCCGGTGGCGCAGTGGTTGAGCGCTGGGTTGCGAAGCTGCCCACAGCCTCTGCAGCACCGGCTCGATCCCCAGCTGCTCCCCGGCCACCGGAGGAGGGTCCCACATGGCCCGCAGACCTCTCCTGCCGCCCGCTGCTCCCCTCAGCAGTGTACTTCAGTCCTTCTGCCTGCTCTGCTCCCTGCAGAGTGAATTCTCTCACCCTCCCGCACTTCTGACTGTACCCAGTGCTTGTATAAATAAATAAATAAATCTTTAAAAAAAAAAAAAACTTTAATACATCACATGATGAGTTCTGAATTGAAAAAGAGATAAGTAAGAGTTGGTGATCTTTTGATAGATTTGGAATGCAGGGAAGGTGTCAGATTGCTGGAATATTGAAAATGTAATCTGACTTTCAAAAATGAAAGAATCAAACCACAAACAACAGACCACTGGGTTTGCAGTTAAATATGTCAAAAATCTGGAGTGACCTAGGTATTTACCCAAAGGACACAGAAACATTAATTCAAAAGGGCACCTGCACCCCTATGTTTATAGGAGCACTATTTACAATAGGTAAGCTATGGAAACAACCCAAATGCCCAAAAATAGATGACTGGATCAAGAAGATGTGGTACATATACACCATGGAATATTACTCAGCATTCAAAAAAGATAAACACATGCAATTTGCAGCAACATGAATGGAGCTGGAAGGGAGCATGCTCAGCGAAATAAGCCAGAAAGAAAAAAAAAAAAATACTGGATGGTCTCCCTCATAGCAGGAATTTAGAAAACCTAAATAAGGGTCCAGGAAAAAGACTAATTATACTAAAGTAAAAATCAAAATCAATAAGCAACTATAAACCAGAGACATAGTATGGGGGAGGGGTGAGAAGGGAGTAGGATTAAAACAAGGGGAGTGGGAATTTTATGGGGATGATAACCAAGATGAAAATTCATACATTGTGCAAAAATGAAAAATGATGTAAAAAATACATAAAATAAAAAAATCTCGAGTGAATGATTAAAAGGATGGTTTGTGAAAATTTTGAAAAGGAGACAGCATGTTATACTCATTCTGTCCTAAAATACAGCTCCTACAGTGGCAGAACAGGAAACTAATTTTTGGAGTCCTGCCCTGAACAATAATCTATTATTATATCACTGAAGCATCAAAGAATCTAAAGCACTATAGTCAGAGGACCTGCGTCCCTTTTCCTGGTCCTCACTCTGCAACTTGTTTATGTGGTCTAGGAAAAATTTACTTAACTTCTTTAAATATTAGTTTCTTCATCTGAAAATAGTGAAAGTAACACCTTTTTACAGATTGCCATCAGGTTCAAGTGAAATATAGAGATGAAAGCAACTTTTACAATGTAAATATTAGTTATTCTCAATTGGAGAAACGTTGCTCAAATATCAGTAGCTAGCACAAGTGCTGATAAGATCTTGGCTGAAAAAAAGGAAGAATAACATGTAGAAGAAGAGAGATGCGAGTCAAATTTGTCTCCACCCTGGGATGATTATACTTGAAATCTGTATTCATGTTAATATTTTAGAGGGATATAGGCAAGTTACTTCAAATAGAAAGTCTCATCAGAATGTCAAGAAGATTGAACAAATATCCATGAGGAATATTTGAAAGGATTGAGAAGACTTAGAGGGAGAAATGGTGAGGATAAGATAAACATCTTCTAAGAGTTGAGGCATGTTGGGTGGTCAAAGGATTTAGTTTGTGCTATTTAGTTTTCAAGGGTAGCAATAGGACAGAATGGATGAATCTAGACTTCAGTCACAGAGAGAAAGGGATTTTTTTTTTAATTTTTATTTTATATATTGTTTACATCATTTTTCATTTTTTCACAATGTATGAATTTTCATCTTGGTTATCATCCCCATAAAATTCCTACTCGCCTTGTTTTGATCCTACTCCCTTCTCACCCCCACCCCCAACCATAGTGTGTCTCTGGTTTATAGTTGCTTGTTGATTTTGATTTTTACTTTAGTGTAATTAGTCTTTTTCCTGGTCCCTTATTTAGGTTTTCTAAATCCTGCTATGAGTGAGACCATGCGGTATTTTTATTTTTCTTTCTGGCTTACTTTGCTGAGCATGATCCCTTCCCGCTCCATTCATGTTGCTGCAAATTGCATGAGTTTATCTTTTTTGATTGCTGTTGTGTGTATGTACCACATCTTCTTGATCCAGTCATCTATTTTTGGGCATTTGGGTTGTTTCCATAGCTTACCTATTGTAAATAGTGCTGCTGTAAACATAGGGTTGCAGGTGCCCTTTTGAATTAATGTTTCTGTGTCCTTTGGGTGAATACCTAGGAGTGGAATTGCTGGATCGTATGGAAGTTCTGTCTTTAGTAGGTTGAGGAATCTCCACACAGCTTTCCATAGTGGTTGGACCAGTTTGCATTCCCACCAGCAGTGCAGGAGAATTCCTTTTTCTCCACATCCTCGCCAACATTTGTTATTGCTAGTTTTTTTTTTTTTTTTAATATGTGCCTTTCTCACTGGTGTAAATGGTATCTCATTGTAGTTTTGATTTGCATTTCCCTGATTATAAGTGATGTTGAACATTTTTTCATATGCCTGTTGGCCATTTGCGTTTCCTCTTTGGAGAAGTTTCTTTTTAGCTCTTCTGCCCATTTTTTGACTGGGTTATTTTCTTTGTTTTTGTTGAGTCTTGTCAGCTCTTTGTAGATTTTTGTGATCAGTCCTTTATCATTAGTGTTGTGTGCAAAAATTGAGAAAGGGATTTCTGATAGAGCTGTGCATGGCTTCAGCAGGACTGGAGAATGGCAGCTTTCCGACTATGGACTTAATGGAAAAGGAAGAGAAGAAGATTCCTGAATCAACTGGGGGTCAGGTATTTTGACCATTATTTCCTTCTGACTTCATGAATCCAACCTTTTAGAACATGGTCTTATTTTTCTTTCTATGTATCCCTGTTTCAGATGACATTCATGGTTATAGTGTGCCATAATATGTTATGACTGCGTTCCCATGTTATTTAATCCTGTATTTGAAAATGATCATTTAAACTGAGATGTATTCTTTAATTTCCCCCCCCACTCTACCCTAACTCCCTGACACTTGTTTGGACCATTCATGTGCCTTAGAAATAGCAGACCCAGAGAGACTTCATATTATGTGAAAGGAATTTCCAAGGCCAAATTAACTGCTTTCAGTCTTTATCCCAAATGAAGGAATGACTTTGATCTGTCAGCTGTGAAAAGTAAACTGGGCATGACCTTCTCTCATCACCAATCATCTCACTTAATGACATTTGTTAACTTTATTCTGATATTAGATCATGGTCTCTGTTCCATCAGGGTATTTGCAACCAAAGTGTCATTAGTTCCATTTATATATACAGAGAACTCAGAAGTCCAATGTGTTGAATGTGAAGTTTGTCTTTGTGTGGCTCACCTTTTGAAGGTACTTTGTTGCATTTGCTGATATTTTCCCAAGAAAGGGGAGGAAATGAAAAGATCGGCTTTAACATCAAATATACTTTAAAGTACTCACTTTATTGCCCTAGAGATTCTGAGCGTTTCCTTTGCTGTACAGATGATATAGTCTAACCCCTTTGGTTCTGTTGTGCCTTTTCACCTGGGAGGCCCCCAAATGGCAATTATTGCTTTTTAGAGGATGCAGCCTCAGAGAAACTGTCACTGTGAATCAGGTTGCACCTGACTTGAAGAAACCTTCCGGGATCTGAAATGTTGCCTGTGTTTTATGCGATTGAAACTCTTATTTGCTGAAAGGCTATCAGAGCATCTAAGCAGGTTAATATTTTCACAGTGTGACCAAAAGATAGGCTAATTCATTTTCTCATTAACATTCTGAAATAAGCTAAGTCTAATTAGTGGTATGGCACTCTATAGTAATTCTCAAATATTTCAGTATTGCCCTTCAAACACATTTATTTATTTATTTGAGCATTTTAAATTTTATTTTTATATTCCCATACAATTACAACTCCCTTATTTTGACCCCAATCCCTCCTTTCCCCACCCCTCCCACACCCCATAGTGTGTTTCTGGTTCATAGTTGTTTGTTGATTTTGATTTTTTCTTTCTTATAGTTATTCTTTTTCCTGGTCTCTTATTTAGGTTTTCTAGATTCCTGCTATGAGTGAGACCATCTGGTATTTTTATTTTTCTTTCTGACTTATTTCGCTGAGCATGATCCCTTCCAGCTCCATCCATGTTGCTGCAAATTGCATGTGTTTATCTCTTTTGAATGCTGAGTAATATTCCATGGTGTATATGTACCACATCTTCTTGATCCAGTCATCTATTTTTGGGCATTTGGGTTGTTTCCAAAGCTTAGCTATTGTAAATAGTGCGCTACAAACATAGGGGTGCAGGTGCTCTTTGGAATTGATGTTTCTGTGTCCTTTGGGTAAATATCTAGGAGTGGAATTGCTGGATCATATGGGCACTCTATCTTTAGTAGATTGAGGAATCTCCACACAGCTCTCCATAGTGGTTGGACCAGTTTGCACTCCCACCAACAGTGCAGGAGAGTTCCTTTTTCTCCACACCCTCGCCAACATTTGTTGTTGCTAGTTTTTTTAATATGTGCCATTCTCACTGGTGTGAGATGGTATCTCTTTGTAGTTTTGATTTGCATTTCCCTGATTACAAGTGATGTTAAACATTTTTTCATATGCCTGTTGGCCATTTGTATTTCCTCTTCGGAGAAGTTTCTTTTTAGCTCTTCTGCCCATTTTTTGACAGGATTATTTTCTTTGTTTTTGTTGAGTCTTGTCAGCTCTTTGTTGATTTTTGTGATCAGTCCTTTATCATTAGTGTTGTGTGCAAAAATGTTCTCCCAGTTGGTGGGGTTTCTCTTTGTTTTGGTTATTGTCTCTTTTGCTGTGCAGAACTCTTTAATTTGATGTAGTCCCAGTTGTTTATCTTTGCCTTCACTATCACTGCTTTGGGTGATACAAACACTTTCTTTTAATTGGATATTTAAATTTTATAATCCAAATGGATAGTTTAACCATTTAAACATGTTTATACTATACACAAAAAAGAGTTAAAATAAATTAGTTTTGAAAGTATCTGTCAAAATTATTGGTGTAATTATGAAAATTTTGTCCACCATAAAACTAGAATTGACTTGCTACAAATCTGCTAATTCTGATGAACTCTGAGCCATGTGAGTGTCCTCGTGTCTCATTTCACATAGAAAACTAAAATACCATCTAAATAACTTGGGCTGAGATAACATGTAAAATTATGCACCCTCCCAACCCCATGATCCCTGCTCACTCCCAGGCTTCTATGAAGGCATAACTAAAAGCAAAGGAAAAGAGCAACAACATGTGTTAAATTTATTTTAAAAATTTATGTTTAATTTCTTTTGCCCTCAGATAATGTAAGTAGGCAGGTGATTATTTTCATGGCTACATTCCTGTATATTGAATAAATCAAATCATTAAAGAATGATGTAGGGCCTCCCCTGGTGGCGCAGCGGTTGAGTGCTGGGCTGCAAAGCTGCCTGCAGCCTCTGCAGCGCCGGTTCGATCCCCGGCTGCCGGCAAGGGTCCCACTTGGCGCACAGACCTCTCCTGCCGCGCCTGCTGCTCCCCTCAGTAGTGTATTTCATCAGTCTGCCTGTTCTGTTCCCTGCTCTGGCTCTGGTGAATTCTCTCCCCCTCCCGCACATCTGACTGTACCCAGTGCTTGTATAAATAAATAAATCTTAAAAAGAAAAAAAACAAAAAAAAAAAGAATGATGTAAATAAAATTAAAGTTTCTAATACATTTTATTCCAAAGAATAAGGTTAATTTTATTCCAATAAAGATGATAAAAAAGTAGTTCCTATCGAATGGCCTTTATTGAAATATCCTTGAGAGTAAGTCCCTTTTATTGAATGAAGTTGAATTCAAATAAATGACTAAAGTTATTATCAGCAATGTGCTAGAAATAATGATCTGCAGGGCTGGAGTTAATAACCTGTGGAAGTGACTGGATTTGATACCTTAGGTCTTGAATCTTCCCAGCATGTCACCAAGAATGACAACCATTTTAGACATTTTGACTTGAAATTAGCCTTGAAAACAGCTACTCTCTTGGGGTGAGTTAACATTTAATGTTGGGCAAGTAGAAATGACTGCTGATTTTCATTCTTTATATTAATTCCATGGGGAGGGTGAGCTAGTAAAACATTTGTGTGAGTTGGTCATTATTTGAAATTTATTTACCAAAGTGGCTTACGTAATAATCATCCCCGTGCTAAATCAGTCAGTCAACAAGTTTTTATTGAGTCCCCACTGGATTAGAGTAATGTACAGTAATGATGTATTCAGTAGTGTACAGATGTATGAAGCAAAGATCAGACATGAGCTCGACCCTCAAGTCCTTACCAGTCATTAGAGGAGACAAACAGATACATATCATCAGCTGAAATGTAACCAGATGACTTAACGCCCAGAGCTCAGAGGAGGAATGGCTAGGCTGGGATTGTTCTGGAGGGTGATGGGGTGGTTACATGTGAGAAAGTTTCATGATGTAGGTGCCTTGGTCTGAGTTAGGTGAAAGAAAGTTCATGGCTTGGTAGATGTGAAAAGCACTTTGGCTTATTGAATACAGTACAACTCAAAGACTAAAGTAGAGAAGGGAATTGCTTAATTGATTTGGAGATATAGCAAAATGGACAAACATGTAAGTAAGATAGCAATAGAGTGATTTGAAACCAAAGTTTGAGCCAGGATGACTCTGGAAGGGAATGAATCTCATATCACAATGGCAAACTCTGTACTGACTATGTTAAATGTGGGACCTCTCATGAAAAGAAAAGTAGTTCCAGGAGAGGCTTTTGTTTGGGGGTTGCTCATGTGGAGTTCCTCCTGACACTTACCATGCCTTGCTAATTTAAGCCAGATGCAAACTTGATGGGCATCACAAACTGAAGCATATGCATGCCACCTGCAGGTTTCTCAACAGTGTCTCCTACTCCAGCAAATCCACTGCTTCCTAACTGACTACTTTTATTCAGCATCATGGGAACACTGCTTGTGGACTTTCCCTTTTGTTATTAGTCCTTTCCCACACCTAAATACTATCACCATATGGACCTGGCCAGTTAGAGCCTGCTTTTCCTGACATTCTCCCTTTCATAATTTCAAGAAAAGAGCTAGTTTTAGTTAAGAACACTTTCTAACTTACTTGATTATAGAATGAATGATGATGGCTACTCCCTTGGACAGTTGGACCTAGAACTTTCTGGCAAAGACATGCAGCCAGGGGGCCAGGGCCTGCAACAGTTACTAGTTGTAGGGGATGACAAATTTGTACTGGTAACTGAGCTGAGCAGCTCTAGCTGAACCTCATGTGCTAACAAAGTTCAATAATCTCTATGCCCCCCCTTTTTTATTAGGTACAAAATGAATGTCACTATGGCCCATAACAATGCAAATAAAATCTTACTCCAACTCCTTAACTTTCAATTTTGAGACTCTCATCTGATTCTTCATCAGATCTGTGATTTATGGGTCACTTAAGAGTAACAGCTTTCTTGGGCTTCACTTTTATTATCTCATTTAACTATACAACAGTCCTGTGAGGTAGGTTTTATTAGCTCTGTCTTAAGAGGAGAAAATTGAGGCTCAAAGAGATGTGTTGTTTCTGTGATCACAAGGCTGAACTTCAAACCCAAGTTTATCTGACCCATGTTGGTGGGACTTGACTGATTCTTTAATCATCACCCATATTCTTTTCTGAACTACTCCCCACCCAGATGCCCATAGCACTGAACATCAAAAGCGGTCAGGACTAATACCTCCATCCCTGAGCTGGAGGCGTCCATAAACACAAACTGTGCTGTACCACATCTGCTTGCTCACGTTGACCTTAGTGTCACTGAGGACCATGAAATCTTTTTCTTAACATGTTAGGCCTACCTACTAGTGTTCTTTACTCATCACCCATTCACTCTCTACCTTAGTCATTAATAGACATTTATTAAACACTCACTGTGCACCAGGCACTGTGTCAGGTGCTGGGCAGGTTGCCTGAGAAAAATCATAGGCGCTTGCATTTGTCTCTGTTTAATATCATCTTGGCACATAGAGCCTAAATATCCCATCTTTCTTCCTTTTTCTCTGTCTTTCCCTACCAAATAGGTAGATAGATAGCATGTATATATACCACACACACACACACACAAACAGACACACATATTTTCAACTGTTTGTGATGCTTCCCAGTTGTGTATTAATAAAATTGATTTTGGTGATCTAGGGATGAAAGTTTTTCATGGATATAAATTGAGGATTATAATCTTAGAAAACATTAAAATCATAACTGCTCCAAGATGCTGGAGGAAAACTGTGTATGTGGGGAGGAGAGAGGAGCTGGTTAACTATATGGTAAAAACAGTGGGCTCTGAATCAGACTCTGAGATCAAATTTGGACTCTGTCATTTACCAGCCACATGACAGAGGGCAAAATGTTTAATTCCCTCCCCCCATATATATATGTGTATATATATATATATATATATATATATATATATATATGTGTGTATATATATATTCATACATAATAGTTTCTGTTGAAAGGCTTGTTATAATAATTAAGCAAGATGATGTATGTAAAGGAGTGATGCATGAAGCATATCAAAGACTCGGTAGATTACATAAGAAAGACAGTTCCCTATATTGCCTGAAAAATTAATTTTCAAGGACAGAAAATAGGACACAATGATGTCATAGTCCATTATAACCAACTTTTGAGGTCATTTGAACTAAAATTCTACTGGAATTTGGTGCTGCATTTTGCTGCAATTCAGACAGAGCAAAGAAATACTTTAACCAGAATGAAATATTTGTTGTAACAATATTTGCTGCTACACAGTTCAACTTAGATTAGTAAAGAGTTAAATAGTTAAAAAAAATTAAAATCCCCGAGTCTTAAATGTGACTTTTTCACTTATATTTTGCACATCCCATTTTCCACAACAATAGAGGATGTAGTTTTTCTACATCTAAACACTTATACATGTTAGCTAATTTAGTAGCTGTGCATAATTTGTAGATTGTTGTTTATTATTGAAAATGGCATGATTTGTGCTTATGTGCCCATTTGAAAGACTTTTCAAATAAGGCATGGGGATGACAATTTCTGGAAAATAACTGGCTGCCTTCTTTTTGGTTTAGCTGCTTCCAGTATTGTCAGGTTCTAGTTTGTTTCAGAACAAACCAAGGGAGTCTACCATTGATGTGAGATTTAATGATATTGCCAAAATTGGTTTTGAAGATACTTGGGATTTTATTTATAATTGCATAATGAATTCCAGCAGCTCTTTTTGATAATGATGGAATAAGCAAAGTCCTCAGCAGCATGCCAGTACAGTGGAGTAATGGCCATTTAAGACATGAGCTTTGGGACTATTTGGAAACAAATGGTCATTTCACCAGAAAAGTAAAACAAACTGAGCAGTTTTACTCAACTTTCCTTCTTCGGCTCCATGCCATATTTATAGGTCAACTCCAGCTAGTCAGTCCTGGTGAGTTTTTTATTTGTCATCTGTATGAACTTTCACTATGGTAGTGCTTAGCTCTCTTCTCCCTTTGTGTTCTGATAGCAGGTACATTTTCTTTACTTGAAGAAAGTGTTTATTTTCTTTACTTGAAGAAAGTGTTCCATTATTTTTTTAAATATAAGATAAAATTATAAAATTATGCAGAATTGAATCCAGTCAGCTCCAGCTCATCCCTGGATGAATTCTACAAATAAATGCATATGGATTATAGTTTTCTTTTGCCTTTAAGTTTTAGTAGCATTCTGAGTTAACACATTTATTTTATAATAATGGAGCATTGTAAGTAATTTTAAGTGATCAATATTAGTTTCTCCAACTCTTTAGTGTATAGCTTTCTTACTATTTTGTGAAATTAACTCTCATGATTTTATAAGAAAAAAGACTCACATTCTAACTCTTATAATAACCTACATGGTGTTAAAGTGTGATGAAAATGAACCAAGAAAGAAAAAAAAATCTCAGTAAGAAAGTTGGACAATTGGAGTGGATCATTTTGCCTTTGTTGAAAACATGCCGAGTAATGAAATAATAAAGCTTTAACCAAAGAATTGGTGTGTGAGGAGGCAGGGTAAATGGAAAGCAGGTGGGTCATGTCTTTGTTAAGTTTATGCACCTTGCTTGGTGAATTTAGTTTTCTTTTTTGTGGGTTGTCTCAAATTGCTTTGCAATTTTTGGTTACATCTAGCTGTTCTCAGTTGTATACTGCTCTTTTTGGCCTCTAGAAAGATAGGACAGCCTAAGGTCAAGAAAGGATCATCATAAAGAAAAAAACATGAATGTGAGTGGGTCAAAAGATCCAGGGTCCTGCGATGGCAGTCTTCCAGACACCTGTCAGAAGTCTTGAAAATGTGGCTAGAAAGAAGTCTAGAACTGTTATTGGGCATGGTTCCTGCAGTTCATACTCACAGGCTCAGGCTCATGAAACAGTCAAGAATAAGCCCCTTTAGAAGTTGTCACCTGTTTATGTTGAAGATAAAGATATTGAGGCTGTATCTGAAAAAGCTGGAGGCCAGAGAGGTGACATGAGGTGCTCAGCAATTGAAGGACCCCTTCATGGTCATAACTAGCATCACAATTCTTACTACAACAGGGACCAGGAATACAGTAGAGCTGTAGAGAGTGATGGTTAAAAAAAAGAAAAGAAAAAAAAAAAAAAAGGCAGACCACAGATCACTGAATGGGGCAACAGAAGACTTAGGTCAAAGTTGTTTCCCTGAATCTTTGGGCAAGACTGTTATAAACAACAGTGGTTTTTGTTTTGTTTTCATACAAACTGGGTGACTAACTGCCCATTTACCTCAATGGATCAAATGAAATGTTTGTGAAAATTCTATGACAACTAAAAACAATTTATGTGTAAGTCATTATGGGATACCATTTTTCTCTTAGGGACATTTCAACAGCTAACCAGGGCTACTAAAACATCCTCAGAGGACATAACTTAGATACAAAAAGGCATGTGGTATCTTAAATGAACCGGCATCCCACCCAGATTGAAATCCTTGAAAAGCCTGTTTTTAACTCAGCAAGTTGTGAACATTCATTTCATTTATTTATTCATGAACTCATTCACTGAATAAATGAGGCACACAAATATTAGAATTGGTCTTTAGCTTTCCCTAAAGTGGGAAACAGACAGATAAATAAATAAATGTGATTTCAATATGGAAAACTTTGTGTATTAAGGGCTGGGGAAGATTAAGGGAGGTTATGAAGAAGTTTTAAGAAATAAGTGGTCTTGAAGGTTGAATAATCCTGAGCCCTGCTGAAAGGATATCAGAAATGCTGAAAAGATTTTTGTGAGGGAGGATCCTCAATGAAGTCATGAGACTGTGACAGAAGAGACTTGTGGGCAACACTGGGTTGTCCTGTGAGCTAGAGGGTAAGAAATACGGGGAGACTATTGAGAAATGGGTCTAGACAGGCAGGATGAGGTCAGATGAAAATCCTTGGTTAGCATGCTAAGGAGATTGGTCTTTGTCCAAAAACATGAGAGACACTAATATTTATAATAACCTTTTTTTACAGTAAAAATGAGACAAGGTAATTAGTAAGATAGTCAAATAATTTGCATATACAATGCAGTTAAAAAAATAATGAATCCAAACCTCTGGAAACAACAGTCATTACCATTAGGTGAACATTGTTCTAGATGTCTCTCTGTGCACACATACAAATAGATTAAAAAAGAAATGCTTTTTATAAAAATGGGGTATCTTCTGGTTCAAGCAGTAAAGTCAACTGAATTAGCATAAACTCCACCAAGCTTTTAATCCCACAATTATGAATCCATAGACATACTAGATAGAATGTATAGAAAAAAGCCGAAATATATAAATTAATTAAAAATATCACTCTGGAGTGATGGTGTGCCAGATATAAAAGCAACTTTGGATTTGAGCAGTGGACTTATGAGCAGGTGTTATGATGGTTTTGGAAGATAATGGACTGGATAAGGGGATTAGAGGTTGATCTTTTAATGCCCAAGTAAACATAAAAAGTATGGGATTGGGCCTGAGTGAAGCAGGGAGCTGGAACAGTCATCCTTACTGAACAGCTGGCATCCTGCAAAGAAAATTCTATTCCCTTGGTTAGAGGAGACTAGTAAAAATCTGTTCACTGGTTCAGGTAGTGTGCCTAGAAAATTTGTTACTTTTTTTTTTTTAAGATTTATTTATTTATTTACACAAGCACTGGGTACAGTCAGAAGCGCAGGAGGGTGAGAGAATTCACCAGACAGAGCGGAAAGCAGAACAGGCAGACTGATGAAATACACTGCTGAGGGGAGCAGTGGGTGGCAGGAGAGGTCTGCACGCCAAGTGGTACCCTTACCCAGTGGCAGGGGGTCGAACCAGCGCTGCAGAGGCTGTGGGCAGCTTCGCAAGCCAGAGCTCAACCACTGCGCCACCGGGGAAGCCTGAAAATTTGTTACTTTTTTAGAACTATGGATGGGAAAATAGGAGAGAAATTAAAGCTCTTGGCCACCAAAAATAGTGTCTACTTGGGGTTTACATTAATATATTTCACCAATTTAATGTTGGAGTGTTCAAGTGGAGAAACTAATATCAAAACTAATTCCAGACCAAAAGGAAAACTAAAATAATACTGTAGCAAAATTTTTATAACCAGGACTGTCAGGTATTCTGGGGGTAGAGGGAGGGAAGAGGGGAAATAATTAAAACTTATAAATTCTGCTGGACATACTCTGTCATGAGAGTCAGCAGATGCTATAAATACCCCCATGCACTTGAGGCAATAGAGCAATTTGAGGAATACTATAAAACTACCAAGCTTCACATGGTTAAGTTGATAGAAGTGGAAGTCAAGGAGAGAACAGTATACTGTGAAGAGAGAGATTTGAACAATAAATAGATCTTTTAGAAATAGAGGCATGTCTTGATATGTCCATGGATGAATTAAATACAAAATAATAGCTGAAGAGTTAGTGAATTGTAAGAACTGAAAAAATCACCTAGAATGTGGGGCTTAAGGGGGAAGGGAGAAGGGGGGGAGAGAGAGTGATTGAATATGAATTGGAAAAGTTTAAGAGACACAGAAGAGAGAATAAGAAGAGAGAATGGAGATATGGCCAATATTGGAAGAGATCATTGCTTAAAGTTTTCCAAAACTGACCTCCCCAGTGGTGCAGGGGGTTGAGCGCTGTACTGTGAAGCTGTCCACAGCCTCTGCATGTGGGTTTGCTTCCCGGCTGGCCAGGGAGCAACCCACATGGAGCAGCAGACCTCTCCTGTCTCGCCCACTGCTCCCCTCAGCAGTGCTTTCTGTCAGTCTGCCTGTTCTTTTCCCCACTCTGTCTCTGGTGAATTCTCTCACCCTCCCGTGCCTCTGGCCTGTACCCCAGTTCTTGTATAAATAAATAAATCTTTAAAAAAAAAGTTTTCCAAAACTGATAAAAAGTAAAACCAAGCAAAAGAAAAAACTGTTGCCTCGCAGGGTGATGGCATTGGGAGCTGCACGGGAAGGAGGAAAAAGAACTCAAAAGTTCAAGTAGTGACAGAGAGAGAGAGAGAGAGAGAGAGAGAGAGAGAGAGAGAGAGAGAGAGAGAATGAGACCTAGAGGAGCTTTCTCCTAGGAGATGCAGCCCCTTCCCTCTGGCCAGTCTCATATTTATTTGGTATCAGATTCAGGGAAGGTGGCAAGTATGTGGAGGAATGTGCACGGTGGGACTGTGTTTTGGGGATGCATAATAGTCTAGCACAAGCAAGGGGGTGGATAAATAGGGGCTATTGTCTGAGAGGGGCTTCATTGTTACTGCTGATCAAAACATCCTATCTCTAGTTCCTATTTACACTTCAAGGTGGTCTAGCTGGTTATGCTAATCTGGCCATAATGTCTACCTGCTGTTTTCAGCAGGTATCCTTATACCAAGACTTTTGTCCTGGTGAGAGGCCCCCTGCCTGAGTCTATATTTTAGCTTGACCAGCAGCAACTCTGGGCACCAAACAAAATCCTGAGAACAAGGGGGGCTGGAGAATCCATATCTCCCCCTTTCTTGTTATTTAAGCTAGAGCTCTGGATAAGTATCTGGTAGAGAGGCAGGTAATGGCTGATACTGGGAGTGTTGTAGCAAAGAGCATAGGAAGAGTTCTCTGGAACAGGTGGCACAGGGTTTTTAAAACTTATTTCCTTTTGAGTTTATGGTAACATAAATTAACATTTATATTATGGACAACATTGCTGAAAACAGATTTTCTGGGGTTTTAGGCAATCCTGTCATTTTTAAGGTATTCTTGGCCACGGATGTTAGTCTTTTTAATTTGCCCCAGGTTGGTCCAGAGGGCTGCATAGTCAATGGGAGGGGATCCTCTTTTCTCCTTTGACTTGTGTAGGTGGCATCTTGAATACTGGCTGAATCGCTGAGAGCTGGAGTTTGAAGAGCTGAGTATACTCAGTGGTATGTGTTCCTTAATGACGGGAATACATTCTGAGAAATAGATCGTTAGGCATATTTGTTGTACAAACATCATAAAGTGCACTTACACAAAGCTAGATGATGTAACCTATTCACACCTCTAGACCACTGGTGTAGCTATGGGACCGCCATTGTAATGCAGTTCACCATTGACTGAAATGTTGCTGAGTGATACGTGACCTTACTGGTAACAATTTAACTAGCCTGCCAGAATAAAAAATCAGCCCCGATTTGTATTTGCTGATTACTGGACTGTAAAGGCTGTCATTATGACATCTTTGAGGTTTCAAGCTGAATTCAGGTTACTTTGCTGAATGTGGAGTTGGTAGAAATGTACATAATTGGCTCTTGGGAGCTGGTCTGAACTGACTTTAGCACACAACTCTTTATAATGAAATCATATGAAATATAAATAAAAATAAATTGTTGTAGTGAAATTCCAGAACACCCATGGCAAAGATAAAATATTCATTATAGACATATAAAACAGGTTTTTGATGAATAATTAATCTGATAGCAGATTTATTGGAATTGTTAGGGGGAATGTGATGTCCTAAAGCTAATTCCATACAGGCTTTGTGGACTCCGCCCCCACTCCAGACCAAAGCCAAAGACACTGGGAACTACAAATCCCATTACCACCAAAGGGAAGGTTGCTGGAACCTGAGGGTGGGGTTAAGCAGCCAGGTTTGGTATAAAACCAGACACGTGGGCTTTGGGGGATTCCCGGTTTTGGCTCCCCTCCAGCTCGCAGAGCTTGGCCAGCTCTGAGAGTGCCTTTGGGTTTCCAGGTTGGCGGATCGGGTAGGACACATTAAAGACTTTATTTCCCTATTTTCTCCCTGAGTTGTACATTTCCTCAATTCCTTTTCCCTTGTAAATAAACCTTTTATTAACCTTTTGTGTGTGCCTGTAGTGGAGTATTAATAAGTCCCATTTTAAGCGTGCGGGTGAGGACCCACAGCCAGGCAACCCGTTTTACATCAGGGCTGCTCCGTAACAGCATGAGTTGCAGGACAATAGAATATATTTTAATAGTACTAAGCAAAAAAGTTAAACTTACATTTTATACATAGCTTTATCATTTTTAAAGCTTTATCATGAGGTTAAAGTGAAGATATTTCTCAAGCAAATGGTAAGAGAATTTACTAAGCACTAATCCTTGCTGAAAGAACTTATTGACAGAAATAATTCAGGAAGAAAAGAGCCAAACTTAAAGGAAAGGTTTGGATGTAAAAGTAATGATGAATAAAGAAATTCATAATCATGGATAAATATAAATAAGAATTTTTCTTACTTTATTATCTATAAAGTAAATAATCTATAGTCAATGATAATGATAATAATGACTATTTGGAAGGGAATTTAACAAGGTAGAATTTATTTAACTTTTTTTAAAGATTGATTTATTTATACAAGAACTGGAGTACAGGCCAGATGTGCGGGAGGGTGAGAGGAGTCACCAGAGACAGAGCGGGGAACAGAACAGGCAGACTGACCAAAGACAGTGCTGAGGGGACAGCAGGCAAGGCAGAAGAGGTCTGCTGCACCATGTGGGTTTCTCCCCAGCCGGCTGGGAATCGATGATGATAGTGCCTGCCATTGAATACGAAGGAAAGAATGGTGACATGGTTTAGATTAGGAGCAATGGTAACTGTTTACTAGAGACCTTTCACATGGCCCAAGCATATGCAGAGGCTGTGGACAGCTTCACAGCACTGCGCTCAACCCGCTGGGCCACCGGGGAGGCCCTAACTTTATTTTTAACTGAAGTAACATTGGTTTAAAGTCTACCTGATTTGACTCTTAATTCCCTTGCCTTGACCTGAACCCAAATCATGGCTGGGCCAGCAGAATATGTAGATTGGTTTAAACTAATCAGAACTTACTCTTGATGTTGAGCATGGGGTCCACATTCCCAAAACTTAGGAGGCATGTGGAAAATGGTGGCTATCTAAACAAAAACTTACTGCTCTTAAGAAGGGGAGGGGAAATGGATATTAGATAAACCATGTTTAGTCTGTCTATCACAACATTGGCATGTTTTTTTAAATCTGTAGACTAAAGCTATTTTTCACTTAGGGTGGGGAGAGTGTGAATTCTTCTAGTAACCTTTGAATGATTTTCTTTTCCATATTTTGGATTCTTTATCTAAGGAATACCAAAATCTTTATTCTGGATTATCTTTGTCAGTTTAGTCTATATTTCCTCTTATTGTTTTTAGTTTATGCCTTTTCCTCTGCATGTCCAGGGATTATCCCAAATTTTGTGTCAGCAATTAGATTTTTCAGCTAAGTTACTTTCCAATGTATTTTCTTAGTTTTGCAGTCTCCCTCTTCATCTAATTCATCTTGTTTTTTAAAAAATTAACACAGATATGAAATTCTCGTATCAGTGAAATTGCTCATAGAGAACTCTCTTCTTTCTTGTGGTGATGTTTTGGAAACTCTGGATTCTATCATGCTGTTTTGCTTCTTTTCATTCCTTTCCACTTTGTAATATGCTTGTGTGGTTACTGCAGTATATATTTTCATCTTGCTTATATTCAACAGTGGGAGCTTGATTCAGATTTTTTTTACACTGATTTATTACAGGTGAATTGTTTTGACTCTTTCTCCTTTTATCCTTTTTGCTCCACCCAATCGGAGGTATATGCTCTTTCACTGTGCCTTGTCATACCATTGGGCCTTGGAATCTTCTTACCAATCTAGTATAGAGTCTTAGGGTCTCCATTCCCATCAAAGAGAGCCAGTCCTGTTTATTCACTTCTCCTCACCTTATTTCTCCAACACTCATTTTTCCCTCAAAAAAAAAAAAAAAAAAGGAAAAGATGAAAGTACGCCACTCATGGTCTTTCCTCCCCACATTGAGGGTATCAACAGGAATTTTTCAAGATTTTATGAAAGCATCATGACAACTACTGGGATACATAGGCATATTTTGTGTCTGAAAATTGTTTTGTCAGTTCCCAGTTCTTTATAGTTATAGCAGTTTTTCCCTTTACTTACTTGGCAGATGCTAATGTTTCTCTCCCATCCCAACTCTCATTTTTTTTTGGAAATTACAAAAGAGAATCACGTGATTAGTTTTACTTACCCATGTTTAACCAGAAGTCCGTTGAAAAGTTTTAACTGAGGGAGACTTATGTTTTAAGTCATGATGGCAACAGATGAATGTACTCAGAAATGTTCGTAGAATGTATGGAGGAGTGAATGAATAGTGGATATACATAAATGAAAGTGTGGGTGGAATAGGCAGAAAAGACATAATGGGTGGGCAAGGGAGGGGATTTGTAACTTGACTTTGGAATACTTTTCATCTAGAATGGTATTCATTTAATCTGGTCTTTACCTTTGGGTAAATGTTAATGATTTGTGGAAGCATGAGTTTTAGTCCATGTTGGAGGTTGTTAGAGAAGGGAACTAACTAGTGATATAAATAAATGAAATTGACTGGAGATAGACTTCCTTGAATTTAAGAATCTGATACCCTCTCATCCTACTGGATACTATTTGAATTTCTTGATGCCCAGCAGATTTTAAACATGCAGTCTTCAGGGTAGGGAGTGAATTAGTCAGGAGTCTTTTTCTTTGAAGTATTACAAACACAATTTGAACTAGCACAAAGTAAAACATAAGGGAGAGCTGCTTTAGTTTATGCACTGAAGCAATGAAACTAGCAGAGGAGGGACTAGCCTCTGTATGATTAGGTCCCAAATTAGGCACGCCATTGTGCCTTCTATCTCTCATTTCTGTTTCTCTCTGCTTCTAGTCCTATTCTTTCTAGCTGATTGGCTTTCTAGCTGACTGACTCCAGGAACTCAAGATCTTATACTGTTGCATTCTAGTGATCAGAGAGGAAAGAAGCTTTTCTCTCCAGATCTTGTGTGTGTGTGGGGGGGGAGGGGAACCAATCCAGAGAAAGATTCTGATTGGCTCCTACTGATCATGTGCCCAACTACAGGGTGGGATTGTGGGATGGTAATTGGCCTCCACCATTAGAAATAGATGTTCCATAAAAAACCAAGGAGGACAACATGACATATTTTCACTGAGGGGAGGAATAAAAGTATTAAGGTCATTTGCAGAAGTTAAATTCCCCCCTCTCCACTCCCACAGCAAGCCTTCAGGGATATGATCCCCCATTCATGTCCTGTGTGAGTGGTGATGGTAGTATAGGGCTGAGTCTAGCTGCTTTCCAAATGTATGAGTATCATTTGATACCTTTACATTGCTCCCTTTTGCCAGACCCAGAAAAATGGCACTTGCTGATTTTGTAACTTCCAATAAAAATGAACCCCAGTATGTCTTCAGGTTCAGCTTAATTCTAACCAGTTGTCACTTCCTCTGCCCAGGAGCTGGTATGGAAGTAGGTATTAAGCATCTGCTGCTTTGTGTTATGGCTAATGCATGAGAGAGATGCTTTTCCAGAACCAAAGAGCCCTAGTTACACTACAGAGGATGAAGAAAGACAGCGGGGGACCAAATGGTTTTGGTTTGGACCACGATTAAGAGAAGGTTCACTTGCTCTAATGCTTTTAAAATCAGCTCCGCTCCAAAGCACTTGGGCTATGTATTTGCCATCTTGCAGAAAAACTCAGCATTTGTGATTTAAGCCAAATGCTTTTTAGTCTACTTATAAACGATGCTGCTGCCTGGGTCTTGCTGGCTGCAGAGGCTGACTGGGCTGGAAGCCAATTCTGAGACTGACCATGATAGTGCCTGCCATTGAATACGAAGGGAAGAATGGTGACATGGTTTAGATTAGGAGCAATGGTAACTGTTTACTAGAGACCTTTCACATGGCCCAAGCATACGTTGTTTTCAGTTTTCTCTCATTATTAAATAGTAAAATCTGGCATTTTAAAAAGCATAATCACTTACATTGTTTTGCTATTGAAAAAACTTGTATGTAGAGCATTCTGTTCTTGCAGATTCATAGATTAAAAATCAATGCCCTGGGAGAAAATGTAACAGAAGTATAAAGACTGTAATGGGAAGGTTAGGAATGACTAATTTGGGGACTTTAAGTTTCATGAGGAAAGAAAGATGTTCTCTTGTTTTGTCTTTGTTTAATTTTATTTGTTATTTTATATATAATGTGAAGTGCCATGCCTGGTACTTACCAGAGATGTATTGAATGAAAAATAATGAATATAAAAATCATTTAGGAACAAGAACTGCTCACAGATTAAAATGAAATTCAATATGTGCTTCAACACAAAGATAGTTAATTATATGAGAGGAAATGCTATTCCTTTTTCTCTGTATTCTATTTTACCTCGAATGGAAAGGGGAATATCCAAACCTTCAAGTGAATTGACCTTTCAACATATCTGTCTTACCAGAAGTTCTTAGACTTCTACAAGCCCAACTCGTCAGTTTTTCAGCTGTAGTTTCTTAACTAAAGTGTTTCAAGATAAATTTGGCTCTTTCTGGTCAAACATGTGACCCAGGTGACTATAGGTAAAGAGTAACTCAAAATCCTCACGTTCATTTTGGCATTAATAATTTTAGCACCAGTTCCATAATTTGCAGGTCCAGCACAAAATGAAAATGTGAAGCCTTTGTTCAGAACTTAAAAAGATTTCAAGACCGTGACAGTGAAACATTAAATCAAAAGCAAATCCTTCTAAACTGGGAACTTGTGTTACTGCATAGATGGTCCACCTACAAAGCTAACTGCATAGATTACTTGTCTTCTGGGGGCTCTCAAAGCATTGCTGAGTTTATTCTTATAGCAAGACCCTGTTGAAATTGGTGGGTGACCTCATTATTTCAAACATGGAGATGAGAAGTAGGGAAAATTGTAAACTACTGGCAAAGGTGGATCCCCAGGCTCCTGGTCAGAGTATCCTCCAAAGAAAGATTATGAGTAAAAATTCTTAGTCTATAACTTGATTCTATAATGTTCTTACCTCTTACATTATGTTTTAGCATTTTGCTTTGGAGTAACCTGAGAATTATAATATCTGAACCACTGAAAATGTCTTAAATAAGTTTCATTTGTAATAGTCTTTGTAATGTTGCCACACTACAGTATTTTTCAATATTACACAACTCTACCATTATGGCATAGCTGAAAGTACTTGATGTTATTTTCTAAGATTTGTTCTTGTCTATGATCGTACCTTATGAAAGGTTATTGGAGAAGGTGGAATAATATTCTTTCAACCCTGAACTGGGAAGAATTGTGTACTTTGTAGGCATGTAGCAGGAATGGAATTGCCAGATGATACAGTAATTTGTTTTTAATATTTTGAGAACACTTACTGTTTTTCGGGCTGTACCAAGTTATACTCTACCAACAAGCCACATGGGTTCCTCTTTCTTGACATTCTTGCCTTCATTTGTTATCTCTTGGTTTTTGTGTTTCTTTTTTTTGATAATAGCTATTCTAAAATGTGTGAAATGATATCTCACTGATCTTATTGTAGTTTTGATTTGCATATTTCCCAGATGATTAGTGAGGTTGAGGACCTTTTCTCATACCTGTTGACCAGTTGTAGGTCTTCTTTGGGAAAATGTCTGTTCTGCCTATTTAAAAAATTGTATTCTTTGTTGTTGTTTTTGCTGCTGAGTTGAATGAGTTCATTATATTTTTTGACTATTAACCCCTTAGTAGATGTGTGGCTTATCAATATTTTCTCCCATTCTTTGTTGCCTTTTCTTTTTTTCAATCATTTCTTTTTCTGTGCTGAGTTTTTTTGTTTGTTTGTTTTTGTTTCTTTGCTTAATGAAGTCCTACTTTTTAAACTTTTGTTTGTGTTTTAGGTGTCAAGTCCAAAAATTATTGCCAAGGTCAAAATCAAGGAATTTTTTTTCTAGTGTTAGAGTTTTAGGTCTTATATTTAATCTTCAATTCATTTTGAGTTAATTATTGTGACTGGTGTAAAATAGAGGTCTAATTTCATTCTTTTACACATGAATATCCATCCAATTTCCCCAGCACCATTTATTGAAGAGACTGTCTTTTCTCCATTATGTATTCTTGGCTCTCTTATCAAATATTAGTTGACTATAATTGTATGGGTTTATTTCTGGGCACTCAGTTCTGTTCCATTGGTCTGTTTTTATGCCAGTGCCATATTATTTTGATTAATATGGCTTTGTAATAAAATTTGAAGTCAGAAAGTATATACCTCCAAATTTGTTTGTCTCAGAATTGCTTTGGCTATTCAAGGTCTTTCTCATTTCATATAAATTTTAGGATTGTTTTTTCTATTTCTATGAAAAATGTCATTGAAATCTTGTTAGGGATTATACTGACTATAAATGTCTTTGTGTAGTATGTGCATTTTAGTAATATCAATTCTACTGCTCCATGAGCACACACTATCCATTTATTTGTTTCTTCTGCAGTCTCAACAGTGTCTTACAGTTCTCAGTATAGAGATTTCCTCTTAACTTGGTTAAGTATATTCCTCCATATCTTATTGTTTTTGATGTTGTATTTTCTTTATTTCTTTTTCAGATTGTTTGCTGAAATAATTGTTATGCTTTGTTGATGTATAGAAACACAACAGTCTTTGATGTTGATTTTTTATTCTGTAACTTTCTGAATTCATTTATTAGTTACTCCCTGTTTGTGTGATTTTTTTGGTTTTCATTATCTTTTAAAGAGGAGATATTTTTAATTTTGATGAGTCTCGAAATTTGATTTTACAAGTCTCCCAACTGTAGTCTTTTTCAAAAAAATTATTTTTGTACTAGATCTTTTGCTTTTCTATATACAAAATTTATTTCTTCTTCTGAAAGCATTCTGCTGCAATTTTGATTAGGATTGCTAAAATCTCTAAGTTGAGAATTAGCCTTGATCCTCTTAAGAAACATTGAGACAATTATTCTCTAGTGTCTGACTATATTTCCCATTTACATCACTCCTATACCCTGAAGCTGTTGTGCAATTGGCCCAGAATGAAATCTAGGCTATGAAAGTAATATCAAAGTGATCCTCCAGTTGAGACTGAGCTCTGATGACTGTTTTCAAACATGAGAACTTAGTGCTGGACAGTAACTCTGGAAGCAACCCAAAATGGACATAGGCAGAAGGGAGACCAACTGTGTGTTGTTTCTTTTAGCTTTGAGTAGAGTGGAGCTAACTTCCTTGGCTTATGCTATACTCCTCAGAGGAAAAGCATGAGTGAAATGTGAGAAACAGTACTTGGTTTCTTTGATTACTTTAAAGTCTTCCTCGCTCCTTGTTTACTGCTGTTTTTGAAATATCACTCACCCATCATTTATCCCAGTTGTCTCTCATTCTATCCCCTTTATCTTTTCCTTCTCTCATTCCAAAATCTTCCTCAAATTTCTGAGGCTCATTAAAAAACAATATCCTCTAAGGTTAGAAATGTGTAAATATATTTTGGTAGATGCCTTGGGATTAAAAAAAATTAAGCATTAATCAAAGTTATTGGAATGTGCTGATTATGATTAATTGTTGGATAAAATGTTCTGACAACCTAGGAATGTTTCTCCTGGTTTGACTCCAATGTTAATCCACAACTTCATCTCCAAATAGCAATGTCTCTGTAGTGCATCTTTTACAACTTAGTGGAATCAGTGAGTTTCAGATTTTCTTTCTTCTTCGTGCCTGGCAGCCATGGACCAATTAATCTGAAAATATGAACATTTGGGGAGAATATTCTTCAGTGACTCAACAGGGTAACAGATGGCAAATGTTTAATGTTTATTTCAAATTTATTTCTATATTGGACTCACATCCAGGCATGTTTAAAAACACTTTTATTTGGATGGAGACTGCTGTTCACTGTCAGACAACAATCTCTGAAAAAACCATCATTTGAATTACAGTTTCTTTGACAGGTGTGGGGCAGACATAGCAATTTCAGGGATCATGACTATGGCCCTCTATCCTTCCTACCTCATACTCTATTTTACTCAGCAAGGGAGTATTTACAAGTACTGGTTTTTATAACAATTATCATGTATTCATTCATTCATTTATTTACAAAACAAGTTATATTGTAGTGGTATTTATTTCTCTGTATATGAGAAAACACAACAAAATGTCCTGCAATCCAGGACACTAGAATCTGTTGGATTTAATGGCTTCCTGAATAAGGTTTATTCTAATTAAGCATTTATTTTGCTTTTGTTGAGTAAACCTTTCATTCTATAGTGCCTGAAGATTGTTTAGGTAAGCTGGTTTGGTGACTATGACAGGCAGATTTAGCTGGAAAGGAATAAAACTTATATTTCAGAGTCCTCTTGGTTGCCTACATCATACCCAGGGTTTTGGTAAGCGTCATATAAGTGCACTTACATGGTCATGGTTTTTGTGAAATTTGCATAAAAGGTATTTTAACTGAAGTTGGTTGACTACTTCTTCTTTTCATTCTGAATTTCCCACTGCCATTCTTTTCCTCACTCTGGATTGTAATGGAGGAGAAATAGACATATTGGGGATGCCGAAGAGAAGTCATAGTATCCCAGCAGTGCCCAGCATTGGAAGTATGTGGTGTGGAGTAGGAAGTTCAAAATGTAGCACTAGAAACTGGTCTCAGTTGTAAGCAGTTGATTTAATTCCCATCAATGCTTAAACAATGATTAAACAGATCTCTTTCTTAATGAAGTTATATTCTTTAATGTGATGCATACAGTTGCACTGTCCAATATTTTATTTATGGGTATTCATAAAATAAAATTCATCAGAATTTATTTTTATTATTTTAAAAATTTCATTAGTTTAAAAATTTCATTATTTTTTATAATTGACTTAAAACATTGTATTAAGTTTTAGGTATGATTTAATATTTCTGTATACTGAAAAATGATCAACATGTGTTGATCAGTATAGTTAACATGTGACCATACATATTACAGACTTCTTTGCATTATTTTATATTAGTAATTTTGCATTATTTCTCTGAAAGCTCGCTTTAAAATTCAGAAGCTTCAGGTATCCCAAAACCTGGATCTGTTCTCCGTCCCAGATCCATTTTCCTTGTTCAGCTATACATTCCACAGGAATAGTAAATCTTGAGGATTATATTTACCTTATGGGAAAATAAAGAAAGGCAATAGGGAATGGTGCAGTGAAGGGTGAGGGTAGAATAAAAACTGAGGGAGAGGGAAGTTCATGGGTTGAACACTTACATGGCTGATTTCAAATTAGTAGTGAAATGGGGAGAGGGAAAACAGGGAGAACAGTGGCAACGGGGACATAGAAAGGAGAAGAATGGCTGAGCAAGGCTACTGAGGTTAGTAGGAAGAACAGAGCTGGAATCTGGAAGGACATTCTTCAGTCTGTCCAGCTGTGTGACAGTTTGTCCAAGGTGTGACCTTGCTAGGGGCTTTCTGCTTCCTCCTTTCTAAAATGGAGATAAAAATAACAAGTTGTCACAATTAAAAACACTACATTCACCCTCCAGGCCACAGTAGGGCCTCATGGCTATTAACGCTGTTGCTCATCCAATCAAACATTGTGAAGGAATGTGGGAGATGCAGCAAAATGCAGAATTCTAGATCTTGAGAAAAACCTGAGAAACTAATACGGGGTGAAGGGGAGGCCAGGAATTGTCCACTTATGAAGGAAAATGTCAGGAATGCTAACGTAGGAAAAGAGGCACAAATTACAAGAGACAGAACATTACTGGGATAATAAGGTAAAAGAGGAGACCTGAGAAAAACGAGATCCTCTTAATGTAACCCCTACATTATAGAAGGAGATGACAAACTGCTTTGATGGAAGTGTCAGAGAGGGCTTGGGAAGAGAATGGAGGAAGCCTTACGGGGCTCTCAGGTTAAACAGTTTGAAGTGGGCAGTGCTGACAGGTGCGTGGCCTTCTGAGGTAAAGGATGCTTGTCAGTGCCTGTGTCTATCAGGCTGATGAATGGCCAGCTTGGGGCCCTTGGACATACATTGGGAACATCTATGACCCAGTACTAGAGGCTCCATTCAGATGAAGATTCTAGGTTAACATGGAACTTTACAATGTAATGAAGATTCTAGGTTAGCATGGACTTTTGCAATGAAATTCTAGGGTCAGCAAATAAAAAAATTATTTTGCATCTGGTCACATGTCATTTTTGCTGAAATTGATGGGACTAGGGGAAGTAATAATAGACTTTAAAATAGTAAAAAGGAAAAAGAAGTTTATCATGGAAACAACACATTGTCTTTAGAGATAAAAAATGTGCCTCAGGCAGCTTTTACTTTACTTAAGGAAAGTTAAGTTTGAATCATTTACCTATTTGTAAATTAAAATTATTATATTTGCATGTAACATTTGCAAAGAGATGAATGGTGGAATTCCTTTAAAAGTCATCTTGCTTAACAGTGTTAATATGGCACCAGAATCCTGAAATTTCAATCCATGGTTTAATCTCTAAGTCATGTATATTACCTAAACTAGGGCCCAGGAAGGAGATAAATGACTTAAAAAGGGGCGGGGAGGGATTGAGGAATGGCAAAAAATGTTCAAACTCAGACTTAAGGAGAACCACAAGCCAAAACTGAGGATTACTCAGTAATGTAAAAGATTGTTTTCTTGACCAAACTTGAGTCAGGCTCCTCTCAGCCTGCTTCACCACTAGGCCTGAACTTAACATGGCCATGTTTTAGTAATGTCAGTTAAGGCATAAACTCATACCATATCTGATCAACCTGGCAAGAATCTAGTTAGATCAGTTAAGCAAGAATGTCTTCTCTAGTAATTTTCTATCCACCAGTCCTCCAAATCCTTTCCTTGGCTATCCATCCCCATTCTTTGTTGTACACGGAATCGAACCCAGTGCTATGCTGAGATCTCTCTGCCCTTATTGCAGTTGTTCCTGAATGAAATATTCCCCGCCCCCCCACTTTCTCTACTATCCAGTGTTGGTTTCCCTTAACAAATGTAAAATTGTGACTGGGGACTATCATCCTGGTCTGGTAACCACTGTGTTAATATGCAACCCACTAGAGATATCCTTCCCTGAAGTCTTTTAGTAAAACTCATAATTGCCACTTGTACACAATAAAGAATTTCAAAGGTTTCCACATATTTTACTTTCCCCCTACAACAGTCCTTACTAAGTAAGCAGGGATTTTACAGGTAAGGAAACTGAGGCTCAGAGCCTTTGTGCCTATAGTTAAGGGTCACTCAGCTGGTGACAGCAGGGCTAGAATTGAGGCTCTTTACTCAGTGCTTTGAGTTTTAATTAGCATTTCTTTCTTTTTTTTTAAAACCTTTTATTTTTTAAATTTTTTTTGGTTGTACATCTCTATATTTTTTTAATTTAAATTTTATTTTTATATTCCCCATACAATTACAACTCCCTTATTTTGACCCCAACCCCTCCTTTCCCCGCCCTCCACCCCCCATAGAATGTCTCTGGTTCATAGTTGTTTGTTGATTTTGATATTTTCTTTCTTATAGTTATTCTTTTTCCTGGTCCCTTATTTAGGTTTTCTAGATTCCTGCTATGAGTGAGACCATCCTGTATTTTTCTTTTTCTTTTTGGCTTATTTCACTGAGCATGATCCCTTCCAGCGCCATCCATGTTGCTGCAAATGGCATGTGTTTATCTTTTTTGACTGCTGAGTAATATTCCATGGTGTATATGTACCACATCTTCTTGATCCAGTCATCTACTTTTGGGCATTTGGGTTGTTTCCAAAGCTTAGCTATTGTAAATAGTGCTGCTATAAACATAGGGGTGCAGGTGCTCTTTGGAATTAATGTTTTTGTGTCCTTTGGGTAAATGCCTAGGAGTGGAATTGCTGGATCATATGGAAGCTCTATGTTTAGTAGGTCAAAAAGAGAATAGAGTACCTGTTCTGACAGAAAGTGACTTGCTATAAAGATGATGAATTTCATATTCAAGCTGGACAACAAAAGAAGGAAGTGGTGAATCAATAATCTGCCTTAGCTATTAGAATGAATAGTTATGGATATCCTTGAACAGTTTACTTCTTTTAGAATAATTTCAAAGAATTAGAGTTTCAATGGATTGAAGTTATACCAGAATACAGTTTATTGAGACATATTTAGAACAAATCTTGACTATAAAGCTGATTGCAGTCTCAACGTATGACATCTCAAACATTCAACAAACTTATTGAAGTATCCATGATTCTCAGATATTGCAGAGGGGGAGGGATGAACAAGACAGGTCCCTGCCATCTGATGCTCTTGACTAGTTGCCTCTGGTCAGACGCGGTCCAACATTCAGTTACAGAACAGCTGAAGAGAGGCAGGCTCGTGTGAGTGGAGTGTGCAGATTGCAAGCTGTCCTTGGTCAGCTCAGCTGTGTACCTGTCTGTGGTAGGAGTTTGGACCAGCTGTTCTCTGAAATTCTTCTCAGTTCTTTTCTTTCATTGAATCCCAAATCCTGTTTTCACAACGACTGGTGTTTCTATTGCTATGGAAATGATGGTGATGTATATCACAAATTCAAATATTATGACATGACTACAGGACTCAAGAGGAGGAAAAGATGAGCTGTAAAGGGGCAGAGTTTTCCTCCAAGCCAAATACCTTTGCTAATGAGCAAGTATGTTAACCAAAAAATACGAAAAACATCTGAGAAGGCAATCGGCTGGGAGAATGGGATATGTGAGTGAGGTTCTTCAACAGATGTGCTGGGGCTGAGCTCAGTAGATAAATCTTAGCACCTTCCATTGGAACATTTCTCAAGCCAAAATTCTCCCTGTACAATCCCACAGCTGCAGTCTCCTGTTTTGATGTAGGAGGAGGCCAACCCCTAACTCCCTGGGTAGAGGGAGATTAGTTACTCTTTGCCCCTGGGCCATCTCCCCTCTAGGTGGGAGGTGATGCCTGACTGTAGGACCTGCTGACCGGGTATCAAGTCAGACATTGATGTGATGAGAAAGGCCCCCCTCTCTCAAAAGTGTTTTTAGATACACCCTTCTTGACCTGTGTCTTAAGGGGGGTTGGGAAGGAGTTGTCCAGGTACCACTGTGACCTGCTTATCCTCTGTGAGAATGTTTTAACCCCACTCCTGGAATTCCCTTTCTCCTACACTTGCAGAGGAATTCTGTGTGTCATAACTTTCTGTCTGAGATAGGGCTGGGGAGGAGTCCTAGAGATGAAGTTCCAAGGTCAGCAGCAGAGTTTTTGCAGCAAAGCTGCTGTCTCTCATTCAAGCAGAGTTGGCTGTGCACTTTAGTCTTCCCCACCCTCTGGCCTGGTCTTCGAGGATGTCACGGTGAAAGTAAAGGAAACTTTGTTTAGTCTGCACCACAGCCTTGAATAGGCCATAAAAACTCCCCAGGCTGTGACCGACCAGACTTGGAACAGCAGACCTCCGCTCGTCACTTACGCACCTTCTTTGTCACTTTGTATTCTGCATGTTGTCTTTCTCCACCCTGGTGGCCTGTAAACACACACGTATGCCTGCCATCTGGAAGTTGCTGTGCTAGTGCTGTGTTCTCCAAAGCCCCATCCATGTGTTGATGAAATAATGGGATATGTGCTGTTGCTTTTACCTTTAGGGGGGTGGGGTTGAATATAGAGATTTAGAACTCAAGAAACAAGCTAAAACATTTCTATGATAAAAACCCCTCTCTTGACACCCTTCCCCCACCTTGAAATGCTAGTGGCCTACACTACTTCATTATTACTTGGACTATAATATGGGCCTTGTTGAGAAATATCTTGATTGCTAATAGTTTCTTGGGGTGGTGGTGGGGGAACAACAACCAAAACAAACAAAGAAAAAAAAAAACAAAAACCCCAAACAACCCTCAGTACCTGAGCATTAAACAGATGTGCTTAAATATCAAAGCGCTGATATTAGATTTCTTAATGGGCAAGTCCTCCTTTAGCTTAGTTAATTTAGAGCAATTAAAACTAATATTTGTACCAGGTGAAGAAAGAGGTAATGGGGATGGAGGATGAGTAGGAGGGGAGGAGAGGATGGAGATGGAGAAAGAAAAAGAGTTTGCCTCTGAGATTGAGAATCCCACTAGAAAGCCAAGGTCCAGCTTGGAGCAGAGTTTTATGGCTGAGTTATAAACTCTGAAAATAGGGCTTTATAATGGAAATGTTGACAGACTCTCTACTATAACTGGGCTAGCGGATGCCCGCTGTAATGTACTGTGTAATTTATAGGAGTCACCTGTTAAGCCATCTGGGAAAGAAAATTTCCCTTCTTTTAAAATGTTAATAACTTGATTAACCTTTTGAACTTCATCATTATTCCAAATGGAGTCCATGTGAGCCAGTTGTTGTGGGAAAGCTAATTTGTATGTGCAGATAAAATTTGGCATTAGAAAAGAAAAAATACTGCACTGAGAGGTCTTATTCTTACCCTGTAGAAAAATGAGTGGTTAAGGGAGAAGCTGCACCTTGATAGGTTTGTTTCCTGCAAACTAGAGCTGCCCACAAGTTAAAACAAGTACCAGGTTCTCTTTATGCATGAATCCATAGGTGCATCTATCTTCTCTCCTTGCTTTCTCCCCTCATTGGTTTTTCAGGCAAGAAGCCAGATCTTTCTCACCCTCAGGGAAAATCGATTATTGTTCTGTTGACTCTGTTGAATGGATTGCTAAGTGGCACGTAGATCTGATTTTATGCCTTCTATACTTATAGAGTTAAAGGACCCCATATATGAACTTCTCGTCCTTTATTTCACCTTCTTTCATTATTAGCTATTGTTCTCATTCCTTATCAAGGCATTCTTAAAGACTCTCTCTGTTTTCAACATCATTCCCTAAATGACCAGTTCCCCAAGCTGGGCTCCACAAACTTGCCTCTGTAATTCCCAAGATCATAGGGTTCTTTGACACCTACAGAAGAAATCTCACTGAACAAATTGATTGGGGTTAGAATTCTCTCAGACAGCATGGGGCACTATAATGAATGGGGTCTGTTCTTTGTTATAGGAATATTTAGAGCTTTTTGAAAATTAAGTTGCTCAATTGGTATTTCTGAATTGAGAATGCTCTTCAAACACAGACCAAAGCCCTCATCTGTTTTTTTTTTCTTGTTTAATTTCTCCTGGTTGACTATTGTACTGTTAATCTGAGTTATTGATGTTTTGTGTGATGGACTCATGGATGTCTCCAGTAAATGGCATCCTCATGCAAGCTGCATTGATTAAATCAGGAGATCCTTTTCTCTTTTTGCCTATAGAACACCAAGCAATTTCACACAAGTAAGTCAAATAAAACTGGTTATCTTAAGAAATACCGAAAGAATCAATGATGTTAGTAGACAGCCTTGTAATTTTCTCTAACCTTTGATCTGAGAAACAATACTTACTAAAAGAACTTAATGCCCAGAGAGATAGTTGTCTGATGGGACAGTAAATATTTGGAATCTTGTGCATCTTCGGGTAAGTCCCCTTTATTTTGCTCTTATTAAGGTGACCTCAGTTTGTTGTCATCTCAGTTTGTTGACAGGTCTCCTGACTTTAGCACTGCAAGACCATGTGGACAGGAACCTCTCAGTTCCACGCAAATGGGGAGAGTTGGCTGTTCAGTTCTGAGTAATTTCTTCTCTTTACAACTTAATTATAATAGCAAACAGAGTAGAAATAACTGTATAAAAATCAGCATAGGGAGCCAGTTTCTAATTGCTGGGGTATTAACAAATGATTTGGTTTCCTTGAAAGACAGTAAGCTCACTGGGCCAGTTCTCATTGAAATCAGAGGATTCCCTGCAAGGAGGTTGTGCTTGTAGGGTGGAGGGGATGGTGATTTCTGTTTTGGCAGAAACAATGGGCTTCATGAACTCTGAGACTATTTTCAACTCTAAATTTAAAACATTCTAAATGACTCCAAAAGATAGAAACATGACAGCTACAGCGGGACTTCAGGAGTCTTAAATTCTGTTGTATTTATATGTTTTTTATGTTTTGCATTTTTTTAATGTTTTTCATTTTAACGTTAACCTGGTTTTGTACCTTGCCTAGCGCTCTACTATATGGGTGTGTACAGCACTATCCTGTTTTGTAATACGGAATGTACTACTTGAATTCTAATGACCTCTTCTGTGATTTTTCAAACCTTCTCCCCTTGCTGGGATGGATCCTGGGCTCTTTGTTAGAATTGGATGCTCGTTAGTATCTAGTTCCCACTTCAGTTTGATATCACTTACCCTTCACTCTGACACTCATATATTTCATAGATGTGTCAAGAGAGGATTCCATATGTCAAGAGGAAAAGCTTGTCAAGGCTATAGTGAGATTGTGTGATATAGTCAAGAATGAAAAAGTCAAGTCTGGTTCTGAGTTCTTCTTTCTAATGTTGAGACACTTCCAATTGGGACATATTTTTTTTAGTGTCTTACAAGGGCCACAGCTAGCTAACTGGTTTATAAAACTGAGAAGTAGTATTCCTGCTAGAGCAGCACTGCCTTCTCTTCTACCATATTGAGGCTTAGAGCTTTTTACTATCCATAATAGATAAAATACCTATCCTGTCTTTTCTGTCCATACCTCTTTATTCCCAAATCTCTTTGGAATTTTCTGGATGTAAGTGTATTCTGTTACTAGTTATTTAAGAGCAACAGAATTTCTAAAGTACATAAAAGTGTTTAGCATTATCAAAATACAGAATTTAGATTGGGAAGTAACACTTAGGAGTTCAGGTCTTTTTATCAGATCACAGAAGAGAAGGCCTAGAAACAAAAATACTTTCTTTGTCAAAGTGGAACTTGCTCTTTTTGAATTGCTAGAAAAATCTCTTGCCTTGCTAAACTCCAAAAATTCCTGAACTCAATCCTTTCCTTTTTTTTCTCTTTGTCACTCCTTATCCTCCACTGCAGAGGGTGTGTTTCTCTTTGATATTGTTGAAGCTCTTTAATTTATTCATTAAGAATTTGCACCCACTAAATTCACACTGGCTTGAGATAATTAAAATAAATCACATCCTTATTGTATCTTTGAAGAGATCACTTTGTATGTGATGGTGGTAAGGGAAAGAAATAATAAAACCCCTCTACACAAGTAACAAAAAAATAATTTGGTAAGTGTTCAAGACACTAAACTGTAAGACATTTAGATTTTTCTAGGACAGAGAGACAGCCATTGTTTGCTCATTAACATAACATAATATGCTCAATAACATATTTGCACTCATGATATAAACTTAATTATGTAATAGATGAGAATATCCATGCTCATATCTGCCCTTTAATAAACCAGATCATCTGAAATGCGTGTAGTGGACTGCATCTGTATTGACTTTCTTTAGACCTGATTTATGATCTTTGCTTTGGTGTAATACCACAAGCTCATATTCTTAGACATCATTTAAAAAAATCCCAGGCCTCCCCTGGTGGCGCAGGTGATTGAGCACCATGCTGTGAAGCTGTGCGCAGCCTCTGCAGTGCTGGTTCAATCCTGGCCGGCCGGCGAGGGTTCCACATGGCACAGCAGACCTGTCCTGTCATGCCCGCTGCTCCCCTCAGCGGTGTATTTTGTCAGTGTAAGGTCAGGTATGGACCTGGTGCAGGTTTTCTACGATCCAGCAGACCGGGTAAAGGAGGAGTCAGAGTCCCCAGTGGCTTTGCAGGTTTTTATTGGGATTACCAGGTACATGGCAGGCAGGGATGCTGGGGGGCCTGGAGGCTGGCAGGCCTCCCAGCCCCCAGCAAGTCTTCACTCTATCTGGGCTCTCCGGCGTTCTCTGCTTCTCTCTTGGCTTCTGTTCGTTCTCGGCTTCTACTGGTGTCCCCGTGACGCCGCCCTTAAAAGCACAGTCTTAGCCTAGGTGGATCTCAACCACCTATGCCCACACCCTACTCCAGGTGCCCGCCATCAGGCATGCATTTAGGATCGCAAGGATCCATCATCTATCCTGATGGCGGGAGGGCAGAAAAACCTGACATTTTTCCTTACCTTACAGTCCACCCCCCTCAGGGTTTTCTGCCATATAATCTACATATATATAATTTTCTTAGCAAACATAAATAATGCAGCCATGACCCACAAAAGCAAATACATTACAATATAACAACAAAATACAACAGAACACAAATAAGTGCAGGCAGGGCCCCAACCTAGTGCAAAAGACAATCATTGGTACCAGCAGATGAGCCACCAAATCTGCTGCCAAAAGCACTGCTCATATGAGGAAGGGGAACCACTCACGGCATCTGCTGTAACATGCCAGGAGCCATCAGGCTTCCTGGCCTTCTCTGGCTGTAGTCTCGGCTACAAGCCACACACAGCATCCACCCCCAGGATGCACTAGCTCTGAGATTGGCGATTCTATTCTGTTGGGGGTAATCGCCAACCCTCAGGGTTTCTGTCTGCAGTCACTCCAACATTCGGCCTTCATAGCCACCCATGCGACTCGCAGACCCCTGCACTCAGGCCAACCCACTGCACAAGCACATGGGTTGGGGATCCTTGGATACAAACTCTACATTCAGCTTGGGCTCTACCCCAAGCCATGTACCCCACCTATACCCCAAGGATGGGTTCCTCAGCTCCTCACCCTCACTCGAGAACGAGCAGGGCATCACCCACAGGTGATTTTACAAGACTCACTGGCCTTCCTCAGCTTTACTGAGTGCTTAACAGCCACTCAGGGCTTCCCAAACTTAGCATCAGTACCAGCTTTTGCCTTCTCAGTTGGCTTTTCTCCTCTGCCTAGCTGCTGGGCATAAACAGGCTGCTTTTGGCCATCAAGGCCCATTGGCCACCCCAGATTCCCATGTCTTGGGGTGTACAATAGCATCCTCCCCCAGGGTCCCAAAAACATATCAACCTGCAAGTTCCTCTGCCTTCTGGTGGGATTGTCAGTCCAACTCCATTAGCCCAAGTCCATCAGTCCAAGTCTGTTGGCCTCTCCCTGCATCAGCACTGGTGAGCTAATGGACCTCTTTTCGCCAATGATTCTTGCTGCCTCAGGGGTCGTTGGCTGGTCCTTTCTGGCATCTCCTCCTCCAGCTGAGGTCTCGTCCCGCAGCTCCCTGATGGTGTTCACCTTCTGTGCCACCATGGCGCCTCTAGCATCGTCACAGGCAAACACAGTCTGTTACTCCTTAGTCCCTCCAGGTCTTCAGAGGGCTCCATACTCGTCTGCATGGATCATCCTGCAGACTACACCAATTGTAAGGTCAGGAATGGACATGGTGCAGGTTTTCTATGATCCAGCAGACCGGGTAAAGGAGGAGTCAGAGTCCTCAGTGGTCTTTTGTAGGTCTTTTATTGGGATTACCAGGTACATGGCAGGCAGGGGTGCTGGGGGGCCGGGAGGCTGGCAGGCCTCCCAGCCCCCAGCAAGTCTTCACTCTATCTGGGCTCTCCGGTGTTCTCTGCTTCTCTCTTGGCTTCTGTTCGTTCTCAGCTTCTACTGGCGTCCCCGTGACGCTGCCCTTAAAAGCACAGTCTTAGCCCAGGTGGATCTCAATTACCTATGCCCAAACCCTACTCCAGGTGCCCGCCATCAGGCATGCATTCAGGACCGCAAGGATCCATCATCTATCCTGATGGCGGGAGGGCAGAAAAGCCTGACATTTTTCCTTACCCTACAGTCAGTCTGCCTGTTCTGTTCCCCACTCTGTCTCTGGTGAATCCTCTCACCCTCCTGCACATCTGGTCTGCACCCCAGTTCTTGTATAAATAAATAAATCTTAAAAAAAATCTCTGTGAAATGTGGCATTGTTTTTATTATAAGGTATTTTAAAAGCAAATAGTTTTTTCTCTATCAAAACTCATTGGAGAATTTTTACCCAAGCTCAGCTTTCCAATTTTTAAAAAATCATGGTCACAACTCACTCAATTTATTTCATAACCCTTTAGTGAGTTGTGACACACAATTTGAGAAGCATTGATTCAATACTTTCCTTGAACATTTCCAATTACAGACAATGTAATAATTCCCTGAGAAGTCCATTTCATTGTTGGGCACTTTGGTGCTCCTTCTTCCACTGAGTTTTAAATTGCCTCCCAGCTCAGCATCCTCTGACTTCTTTCTGTTTCATGCATAACAATTCAGTCCTTTATATTTCTGACCATCTTTCTAATATTGAAGAGAAGGTGTCCCTCTGAAAACCCCTTACCTTCTCTAGTGTAGGGTAAAGAAAATGTCAGGCTTTTCTGCCCTTCCGCCATTAGGATAGATGATGGATCCTTGTCCTGAATGCTTGCCTGATGGCGGGCACCTGGAATAGGGTGTGGGCATAGGTAGATGGGATTCAGCTGAGCTAAGACTGTGCTTTTTAAGGGCGGCATCACAGGGACGCCAGCAGCAGCAGTAGAAGCCGAAGCCGAAAGAGAAGCCGAGAAGCAGCAGAACGAATGCCAGAGAGCCCAGATAGAGTGAAGACTTGCTGGGGGCTGGGAGGCTGGCAGGCCTCCTGTAAAGGCCTGGCAGGCCTCCCAGCCCCCCAGCCAGCACCCCTGTCTGCCATATACCTGGTGAACCCCAATAAAAAACCTGCAAAACTACTGAGGACTCTGACTCCTCCTTTACCCGGTCTGCATGGGATCAGAGAACCTGCCCTGTGTCCGTTCCTGACCCTACATCTAGCAAAAAGCTTGGTGGCCAGATGTCAATGTTGAAGCAAAATGTTAGGCCCATACAATTAGTAAAAAGTTCCCTAAAGAATTTGAGTAATTTGAAGGAAAGTGTTGCTTTTAAAAAATGTGCTCAATTTAACTGAACAATTGCCCCAATTCCCTACTTTACTTCAGCTGTGGAAAATCTGGCCCAACTTTTGCTGCATATTGATTTTGCTCAAAGGTGGCAAGTGACAACACAGCCATTACATAAATGACATGAGAAAACAGCCTTCTTCCCCTACGGTATTTAGCACACTCCACAGATGGTGACGACCTAATTCAGTCCAAAGAAGAAACAAGTGAAATCATTCACTCAATTACTTTCATTGGGTAGAGGCAGCATGATTCTCTCTTGACTCTCCTGGAAATAAAAAAAAAAGAAACCTTCCTGAAACTGCCATGCACGGGCAATTTCATTACAACAGAGTTCCAGTCACCTCTTGTTTTCTTAAACTTGTATTATTGAAAGATTAGTCTTCTGTTTATGGTTACATTGCCAAGTATCCAAAGCAGAACTCGCTCCTTCATTCAGAGTTAATCGAACTGAAATGGACATGGCATTACCAAGGCCCGTGCCCCTATGAGATCAGAAGAATTACTCAATCTGCACCATTTAGGATAGACATTTTTAAAAGAAGTTAAGATAAATTGACAAAGATTGCTTACCTCAGACTATAGAGTTTAAAACATAGTTCAAAAAGACCTTGTTATAATCACATGCTGTAATAGGAAAGAATAAAATGTCGTATGGTTGGATAGTAGAACTTGCTTAAGTGATGGCTAAGCCCAGTGTTGAAAGGTAATTAAGGGTATTCACTATGTCCTTGATTTCTACATACAACACTAAATGTTGAAAAGAATGACTACCAATATTGATGGCAAACTCCCTAAATATGTGTTATTGAGAGGAACATCCTTGCCTTATGCAGTTCTTTTAGCCGGAGTCCATAGAACTTGAACTAATGATCAAGAATAAAACTTGAATATTAAACCAAAAGGATAAGAATAACTAAATCAAGAATTGACCTTTATTTTCTCTTTTCAATTTTGAGATAGTTCTTTGGTGTTTTCAAATGAATGTATTATAAGGTGATTTCATTCTGAAAATATACTGAGAGACAGCAATTATTCCACAAGAAATCTCTTCTTAGTTTTCTAATTTTCTTTCCCATTTCTAGTTGACTTCATATGTAAGGCTACGTAAAAGGTATCAGGCTTTTCTGCCCTCCCGCCATCAGTATAGATGATGGATCCTTGCGGTCCTGAATGCATGCCTGATGGCGGGCACCTGGAGCAGGGTGTGGGTATAGGTAGATGGGATTCACCTGGGCTGAGACTGGGCTTTCAAGGGCAGCGTCACAGGAACGCCAGCAGAAGCTGAGAGAGAAGCAAGAGCAGCAGAAGCCGAGAGAAGGCTGGAAAGCCCAGAGTGAAGACCTGCTGGGGGCTGGGAGGCCTGCCAGCCTACCGCCCCCCCCCCCCAGCACCCCTGCCTGCCGTGTACCTGGTAATCCCAATAAAAACCTGCAAAACCACTGAAGACTCTGACTCCTCCTTTACCCGGTCTGCTGGATCATAGAAAACCTGCACCATGTCCATTCCTGCCCTTACATCATATTTTAGTCTCTCATTTTCATCTATTCATGGTGAAGACTTCTTATATTTAAATTCCTTATTAATTTGAATTTAGTCATTTCAGCTTGGAGCTCTTATGAGAAATGGCAACCAAGAGCCTCAATACAGTCTTGGCTAAAGTCTAAGTCCTTTGACAACAGAAGTATAGTAAAGTGGGAAAAGTACTAAGTGGGAGAAGAATCAGAATTCTTTCCCACAATATCTTTTATCAGAAGGGGTTGGCAAGATATAACTTTCTTAGGAGGTGAATTAGTGCTGTTTAAAACATAGACGCTGCTCTCAACTGGGTAGAACTTTCAATAAACATGAATAACAAAATCACATAGTAATTTTGGAAGGATAACTGGTCTGTTTCTGCGGCTTATTTCACCCATCTCTTTTGCTTTAATATGGTTGGGAAAAGTCAAGATTAGGACAAACTCCTTGTAGAGGTTCCGACATGGTGATCTGAAGGCTGAAAATATCCTACAGATGGATTTTGTTTGATAAACGCAATGATAAAAAAAATGCAACTCATGATAAAAACCTTTCAGAAAAATAGGAATAGAGGTGGAAGCTTCCTCACCATGATAAAGAACATCTTACAAACTTATAGGTAATGTTACACTTAATGGTGACGGACTGAATGCTTTTTCCTTTAGATCAGGAAAAAGGTAAGTATGTCCAATCTTACCACTCTTATTAATCAGAGTTCTGGGAGTTCTGGCTATTGAAAACAGTCAAGTGAAAGAGAGGCATACAGATTGAAAAGAAGAAATAATGCTCTTCCTATTTGCAGGTGATGCAATTGTCTATGTAGAAAACCCAATAGAACCTACCAAAATACTCCTGGATTTAAGTTTATCAAGGTGATAGCATATAAGATACACCTACAAAAATCAATTGCATTTCAGTACACTAGCAATGAATGTGTGGACACTAAAATTAAAAATACAATACCTTCTGTAATTGCTAAAAAACGACTTATACATAAATCTAATAAAAAATTAAGAAAGCTGAAAAGCACAAAATATTGGTGAAGGAAGAAAACAGATCTCAATAAATGGAGACAGTGCATTAATGGATTGGAAGACCTAATGTAATAAAGATATCACTTCTTCCCAAATTGAAATATAATTTTAAAACAATTCAAAATCACTGCCTCATTTTCTGAAGATGTAGGAAAATTATCCTAAAAATTTTTGGAAACAAATGGACTATAATAGCTTATATTCTTTTTGTTTGTATAACCTATTTTTTTTTTTTTTTTTTAATAAATTTTATTGTTATATTCCCCATACAATTGCAGCCCCCCCATTCTGACCCCAATCCCTCCCTCCCACCCCCGCCCCCCTAAAAGTGTCTCTGGTTCATAGTTTTTTGTTGATTTTGATTTTCACTTTCTTATAGTTATTCATTTTCCTGGTCCCTTATTTAAGTTTTCTAGATTCCTGCTATGAGTGAGACCATCCGGTATTTTTCTTTTTCTTTTTGGCTTATTTCGCTGAGCATGATCCCTTCCAGCGCCATCCATGTTGCTGCAAATTGCATGTGTTTATCTTTTTTGAATGCTGAGTAATATTCCATGGTATATATGTACCACATCTTCTTGATCCAGTCATCTACTTTTGGGCATTTGGGTTGTTTCCAAAGCTTAGCTATTGTAAACAGTGCTGCTATAAACATAGGGGTGCAGGTGTTCTTTGGAATTGATGTTTCTGTGTCCTTTGGGTAAATACCTAGGAGTGGAATTGCTGGATCATATGGAAGCTCTATGTTTAGTAGGTCCAGAAATCTCCATACAGCTTCCCACAGTGGTTGGACCAGTTTGCACTCCCACCAACAGTGCAGAAGAGTTCCTTTTTCTCCACACCCTCGCCAACATTTGTTGTTGCTAGTTTTTTTAATATGTGCCATTCTCACTGGTGTAAGATGGTATCTCATGGTAGTTTTGATTTGCATTTCCCTGATGACAAGTGATGTTGAACATTTTTCATATGCCTGTTGGCCATTTGCATTTCCTCTTCAGAGAAGTTTCTTTTAAGCTCTTCTGCCCATTTTTTGACTGGATTATTTTCTTTGTTGTTGTTGAGTCTCATCAGCTCTTTGCAGATTTTTGTGATCAGTCCTTTATCATTAGTGTTGGGTGCAAAAATGTTCTCCCAGTTGGTGGGGTTTCTCTTTGTTTTTGTTATTGTCTCTTTTGCTGTGCAAAAGCTCTTTAATTTGATGTAGTCCCAGCTGTTTATCTTTGCCTTCACTATCACTGCTTTGGGTGATGTGTCTGTAAAGATGTCTTTGATGTGCAAATCACGTAGTGTTTCGCCTATATTTCCTTCTATATATTTTATGGTTTCAGGTCTTATGTCTAGTTCTTTAATCCATTTTGAGTTGATTTTTGTGTATGGTGTGAGGTAGTGGTCAAGCTTCATTCTTTTGCATGTAGCGACCCAGTTTTCCCAGCACCATTTATTGAACAAACTTTCTTTGCTCCAATGCATATTCTTTGCTCCTTTGTCAAAGATTAGTTGACCATAAATCTGTGGGTTTATTTCTGGATTTTCTATTCGATTCCATTGGTCTGTATGTCTGTTCTTGTTCCAATACCATGCAGTTTTGATGATTATGGCTTTGTAGTATAGTTTGAAGTCTGGGAGTCTGATGCCTCCATTCCCTTCTTTTTTTTTCAGGAGAGCTTTGGCTATTCGGGGTTTTTGGTGATTCCATATGAATTTCATCAATAATTGTTCTATTTCTTTGAAGAATGACATTGAAATTTTGATTGGAATAGCATTGAATCTGTATATTGCTTTTGGTAGGATGGCCATTTTAATAATGTTTATTCTTCCAATCCATGAGCAGGGGATGTCTCTCCATTTCTTTGTGTCTTCTTCTATTTCTTTTAACAGTGTTTTATAGTTTTCTTTGTATAGGTCCTTTACCTCTTTTGTTAGATTTATTCCCAAATATTTGATTTTTTTTGTTTCAATAACAAAAGGGATGGTCTTTTTGATTTCTTCTTCTTCAGATTTATTGTTTGTGTATAGGAAGGCTACTGACTTTTGCGTGTTGATTTTGTATCCTGCCACTTTACTGAACTGATTGATGAGTTGAATTAGCTTTTCTGTGGAGTTTTTGGGGTTCTCTATGTATAATATCATATCGTCTGCAAATAGTGATAGTTTGACTTCTTCTTTTCCTATTTGGATTCCTTGGATGTCTTTCTCTTGTCTTATTGCCCTGGCTAGGACTTCCAGTATTATATTGAAAAGCAGTGGTGAGAGTGGACATCCTTGTCTTGTTCCAGATCTTAATGGAATTGCTTTCAGCTTTTCACCATTGAGAATGATACTGGCTGTTGGCTTGTCATAGATGGCCTTTATGATGTTGAGGTATGTTCCTTGTATCCCAGAATTTCAAGGGCTTTTATCATGAATGGGTGTTGCACTTTGTCGAAAGCTTTCTCAGCATCTATTGATATTATCATATGGTTTTTATATTTCTTTTTGTTGATGTGTTGGATAACGTTGATTGATTTTCGGATGTTAAACCATCCTTGTGCCCCTGGAATGAATCCAACTTGGTCGTGGTGAATTATCTTATGGATACATTGTTGGATTCTGATAGCTAAAATTTTATTGAGGATTTTTGCATCAGTGTTCATTAGGGAGATTGGCCTGTAGTTTTCCTTTTTGTGTTGTCCTTGTTCGGTTTTGGTATTAGTGTAATGTTGGCTTCATAAAACGTGTTTGGTATTGTCCCTTCCTTCTCAATTTTTTGGAAGAGTTTGTGAAGGATAGGCACTAATTCGTCTCTGAATGTTTGGTAGAATTCATTTGTAAATCCATCAGGTCCTGGGCTTTTGTTTTTGGGGAGGTTTTTTATTACCATTTCAATTTCGCTAATTGTAATTGGTCTGTTTAGGTGTTCTATTTCTTCTTTATCTAGCTTTGGGTGATTGTAGAGTTGTAGGAATTTGTCCATCTCCTCTAGATTGTTAAACTTGTTTCCATATAACTGTTCATAGTAGTTACTGATTATTCTTTTGATTTCTGCTGTGTCCGTTGTGATTTCTCCTCTTTCATTGATGATCCTGTTTATTTGTGCTTTCTCCCTTTTTTCCTTTGTGAGCCTGGCTAGGGGTTTGTCTATTTTATTGATTTTTTCAAAAAACCAGCTCTTGGTTTCATTGATCTTTTGGATTGTTTTTTTAGTTTCAATTTCATTTATTTCTGCTTTGGTTTTTATTATTTCTTTTCTTCTACTGGTTTTGGGGTTTTTTTGTTGTTCTTTTTCTAGATCTTTGAGCTTCGAGATGAGGTTGTTTCTTTGCGTTCTTTCTTGTTTCTTGATGTGAGCTTCTATTGCTATATATTTTCCTCTTATTACTGCTTTTGCTGCATCCCATACATTTAGGATATTAGTGTCCTCCTTGTCGTTCAATTCAAAAAATTTTTTAATTTCTTCTTTGATCTCCTCATTAGTCCAATGGTCTTCCAGTAGTGTGGTTTTTAATCTCCATGAGGTAGGAAAGTTCCTTGCCTTCTTTTTATGGTTTATTTCTAGTTTGATGCCTTCATGGTCAGAAAAGATGGTTGATATGATTTCAATCTTGGTGTATCTGTTGATGTTTGTCTTGTGCCCCAGTATGTGATCGATCCTGGAGAATGATCCGTGTGCGCTTGAGAAAAATGTGTACTCCGTTTTTTTGGGGTTTAGTGTTCTATAGATGTCTGTTAAGCCTAATTGCTCTAGGTCCTTATTTAGAGCTTTGGTTTCTTTACTTATTTTTTGTCTTGTTGATCTATCCATTGTTGATAGTGGTGTGTTAAAGTCTCCCACTACGTATGTGTTTTCTCTGATGTCTGTTTTCAGAGAGGACAACAGTTGTCTGATATATTTTGGTGCTCCTTCATTTGGTGAGTATATGTTAATGAGTGTTATTTCTTCTTGAAGTATTGTCCCCTTGATCATAATGTAGTGACCATTGGGGTCTCTTTTTATCTTTTTGAGTTTGAAATCTGTTTTATCTGATATAAGTATAGCTGTTCCTGCTTTCTTTTTTGGTCCATTTGCTTGTAGGATTGTTTTCCATCCTTTAACTTTGAGCCTATTTTTATCTTTTGTAGCTAAATGTGTTTCCTGGAGACAGCAAAAGGTTGGGTTTTGTTTCTTAATCCAGGCTGCCACTCTGTGTCTTTTTATTGAAGAGTTTAGTCCATTTACATTTAGAGTTAATATTGATATGTTAACATCTGTATTTGCAATTGTGTTTGTCTTTCCTTTGATTTTATTTATTTATTCTTTTAATAACTTTTTTTTTTTTTTGGCCTTCTTTCATTGTTATTCGTCCCTCTGAGGTTCTGGCTTTAGGACTCCTTGTAGTATTTTTTGGAGTGGGGGTTTAGTTGCAATGAAATTCCGGAGTTTCTGTTTGTCTGGGAAGGTCCATATTCTTTCTTCAAAGAGGAAGGAGAGCTTTGCGGGATAGAGTATTCTTGGTTGGCATCTGTTTTCTTGGAGTCTGTTGACTATGTCCCTCCACTCTCTCCTTGCCCGTAGTGTTTCTTCGGAGAAGTCTGATGTCAGCCTGATTGGTTTTCCTTTGAATGTTATCTGTTTCTTCCCTCTTGCCAGCTTCATTATTTTTTCCTTGTCCTGGATTCTTGGGAGCTTTACTATTATGTGTCTTGCTGTATTTTTCCTTTCGTCGTGGAAGTTTGGTGTTCTTCTTGCTTCTTGTATATCAATTTTCAGCTCCTTCTTCACATTTGGGAAGTTCTCTTCAATTATCTCTTTGAATATTTTCTCTGTTCCTACATCTCTCTCCTCTCCTTCTGGTATTCCTATAACTCTTATATTTCCTTTCCTCATGGAGTCAGATAGTTCCCGAAGTCTTTCTTCGTTCTTTTTCCTTCGTACTTCTCTTTCCTTTTCTGTTTTGGTTCTTTTTATTTCTGTGTCTTCAAGATTACTTATTCGTTCTTCCATTTCATCTATTCTGCTTTCATTGCTTTTCCCAGAATTCTTTAGTTCTTCCATTAATTCTTTGATCTCCTGCATTTCTTTTACTTCCCTCTTTAGGGACTCAATTTCTTTCTTCTGACCATTGTTTTCCCTCTCTAGGGACTCAATTGCATTCTTCTGATCGTTGATTATTTTTCCCTTATCATTGTTTTCCTTTATGACTTCTGTCAGTTTTTTAATCACGGCAATTTTAAATTCTCTTTCTGGAAGGCTCAGAAATTCTTCCAAGTTATTGTCTTTGCAATCTGGGGGCTGGCTTTCTTTTTGTGGTGTGCTTTTTCTCTGGAGAGTTGCTAGGTTGCGTGTGGTTCTTCTCCTCCCTACTGTCTGTTTTCTAATTTGCCGTATGCGTTGGGACACTGTGTTGTTGGGACTGGCCGGCATCTTGGGTGGGCTTCTCTGTTCCCCTCTGGTTCTTCCAGGAGTCATCTGTCAGTTTCAAGCAGCCTTTAATGGAGAAAGGTCCCTGTTCTAAAATGCCGATGTGGGGACACACTCCCCTGTGCGCCTGGTCTGCCCCGGCGGTGGGTTCCTGCTCCCCTCTGGGCTTGGACTGCAGGCCAGAGGGGGTCTGGCGTGGGCGAACTTCCCCCGCTCACCTCTGGCTCCTGAGGAAGCCTTCTGCAGGTAGTCTTTACTGAAGAAATGTCCCTGTTCTAAAATGGTGATGTGGGACACACTCCCTGCGCGTCTGGTCTCAGGCACACTCTTCTGCGCGCCTGGTCTGCCCTGGCTGTGGGTGCTCGCTCTCTCTGTGGGCTCAGACTACTTGTTCGGAAGGAGCCAGGTGTGGGCTAACTCCCCAGCTGGCCACTAGCTCCTTCAGTAGCCTGTGCTGGCTTCAAGTCGCTAGGTGGCGCCAGAGATCTCTCCTAGAGCCCTTGGGGAGCTGATTTTCCACCCCGTGGGACAGGGAGCAGAGCGGGGATGGTAGGGTACACCTCAACGGCTTTGGGGTGCTGTGTCTGCCTTGTGCCCCACCGTCGTGGGGAACCCACGCCCCTAATTTCGTGCCCCGGGTCTCAGTTCCAAAGCCCTCAGTTCCAGGACGCGGGCTGTAGCCCAGATCAGTGGCGCGGGAATGGCGCCTTTTGAATCCCGCTCCCCTGCCTGGGCGCCTTGTTCCTGCTCACTCAGGGAGGGCCTCCGCCGTCTCCCCGCAAGCCTAGGTCGCAGGCGCGGGGACCTGGGCAGCTGCGATCCGGTCTGGATCCGCGCCACTTTCCGCGCAGGCTTACCGGGCGGCCGGGGCTGTGTGCTGGGGCTGGTCTCCTCCTGGGCGGGGCTCTCTTTAATGGCGCCTGGAGCTCACCTCTGCGGGGGATCCTGCAGGGTTCGCCTCAGCTCCCGTTCACGGGGTGTGGTGGCTGCAATAGTTCCTTTCCACTCACAGTCCCGCTTGCTGTGTCCGTTTTTCTTGTTGGCCGTTTTGGTTTGTTGTTTCCTCCTCTCTGCCGGTCGGAGAGTGCCGCCTCTGTGGGCGGGGGAGGGGAGCAGGGTTCTGCGCTTCCCTCCCTTCTCGTCCTCTTTTATGGCAACTTTCTTCTTCGGGCAGTTTGCTGGAGTCGTCTGTTTATCTTCCGTGTCCCAGTTCTCACTGGGATCTGCCGCTTTTCCTCCCTATTAACTTTTTTTAATGGGAGATCTTACTCGCAGCGTCTCCTCACGCCATGTTGCTCCGCCCTGCCTTAACCTATTTTTTTTAATTTAAATTTTATTTTTGTATTCCCCAACAATTACAACGCCCTTATTTTGACCCCAATCCCTCCTTTCCCACCCCCTACCCCCCATAGAGTGTCTCTGGTTCATAGTTGTTTGTTGATTTTGATATTTTCTTTCTTATAGTTATTCTTTTTCCTGGTCCCTTATTTATGTTTTCTAGATTCCTGCTATGAGTGAGACCATCCTGTATTTTTCTTTTTCTTTCTGGCTTATTTCGCTGAGCATGATCCCTTCCAACTTCATCCATGTTGCTGCAAATTGCATGTGTTTATCTTTTTTGAATGCTGAGTAATATTCCATGGTGTATATGTACCACATCTTCTTGATCCAGTCATCTATTTTTGGGCATTTGGGTTGTTTCCAAAGCTTAGCTATTGTAAATAGAGCTGCTATAAACATAGGCGTGCAGGTACTCTTTGGAATTGATGTTTCTGCTGGATCATATGGAAGCTCTATTTTTAATAGGTCAAGAAGTCTCCACACAGCTCTCCATAGTGGTTGGACCAGTTTGCACTCCCACCAACAGTGCAGGAGAGTTCCTTTTTCTCCACCTCCTCACCAACATTTTTTGTTGCTAGTTTTTTTAATATGTGCCATTCTCACTGGTGTAAGATGGTATCTCATTGTAGTTTTGATTTGCATTTCCCTGATTACATAGCTTATATTCTTTTAAAAGAAAAATATAGTGGGAGGAATTAGTCTACACAATGTCAAGACTTCTTGTATAGTTACAGTAGTCAGTATTATGGGATAAACACTGATAAATGGAATAAAACAGAGGACCAGAAATAGACCCTCAAAAATATTCCCAGATAACTTTTGACAAAAGTGCAAAAGCAAATGCTACTGAAATAAGTAGACATTCATATACAAAAACTGAATCTTTACCTGGCTTAACTTTACACAAAAATTAACTCAAAAAGATTTAAATATAAAATATAAACCTATAGTAAATATTAGAAACAACATATGAGAAAAATCATTGGGAACTAGAGCTAGGTAAAAAGTTTTTAGACTGACTTACTAGTAAAAGCATGATCATAAAAAGTATGTTGGATAAATTGAACTTCATCAATATTAAAAACTTATGTTCTGTGTAATACTCTATTAAGAGGGAAAAAAAGACAAGCTAAAAACTACCTGAAAATAATGGCAAAGTACATTTATTTATTTTTTTAAAAGATTTATTTATTTATACAAGAACCAGGGTACTGGCCAGATGCATGGGAGAGTGAGAGGATTCACCAGGGACAGAGCAGGGAACAGAACAGGCAAACTGACGAAAATACACTGCTGAAGGGAGCAGCGGGCGAAACAGGAGAGGTCTGCCTCGCCATGTGGGTTTCTTCCCGGCCGGCCAGATTGAACCTGCGCTGCAGAGGCTGCAGACAGCTTCACAGTGTGGCGTTCAATGGCCTGTGCCACCAGGGAGTTCCTGCAAAGTACGTTTATGACAAAGATCTAGAATCTGGAATCTCAAAAGAAATAGCAAAACTCAATATAAAATAAAAGCAAAAAAATCTGAAAAATCCAATTATAAAATGAAGGAAGACATAAACATCTCACCAAAAAGGGTTACATATGGGAAAGCAGCACATTGAAAGATGCTAAACATTTTTAGTCATTAGGGAAATGCAAATTAAAATGACAGATATTTCTAGATACCTTTCAGAATAATTAAAATAAAAAATAGTGACATCAAATGCTGACAAGAGAACATAGATTATTTGTACATTGCTGGTGGGAATGTAAAATGGTACAGCCATACTGGAAGACAGTTTGGCAGTTCCATAAAAATCTAATCATGCAACTAACATACTTATGGACATTTATACCAGAGCAATAAAAATTTTTGTTCATATAATAGCTTGTACATGAATGTTCATAGTGTTGGCTTATTACTGAAGGGTACCCAGGGACTCTAAAATGTTAAGATGTACATGCTCCAAAAGGGGTCCAGTTATCTGTGCACACAAAGGCAAATGAAGCAGACTCTTAGTGTGAAAGATTTTTTAATAGACTTGATGTGTAGAGAGAGAAAAGAAAGAATTTTAAATAATAATTTTCCAATAAAATCCCCCAAACTACCTGTCTCTTCATGGGCAAATGGTCAGCCAAGAGACTTGGCCTGGCGGGGGCCACTAATGCCCAAAAGCTTACTACAAGTCTAAAGTGCCTTCTGGCAAAAAATCGCAAGAAAGGGTTTAGGCAGGTCCCAGAAAGCTGGGATGGAAGGACAGACTCAAAATTAAAAATGTACAACATGATCCAAGATGGAGCCAAGATAACTGCTTATCAAGGAAGGAGAGGCTCCCCATGTGTCTCTTCCAAGGTGTGTCTACCTGTCTCTCCTCCACATGTGTTCACCATCTATTTATATATTCACCTCCTTCCTTCCCAGCTTCCTCTCATCCAGGAAGTCATGACATACCAGGACTTGTGGTCCATGGCACCTGCATGTAAGTGAGGGTGCAGAGAAATGGCACCCATTTTGCGTTCCTCCCCATCACAAATATGTATCTGTAACAATATTGTTCACTCAAGCAGAGATTTCTTTCAACTGTGCTGTCCGACCCGTGTCCCTCGCGGGAACTTGCGGAGGTGTCTTAGCTAAGGTCTGTCCGTATAAATCCCGGACCAGGCTGCTCCGAAGAGCAGATGACCGTTATGCCATATGACGTTCCTCCATGGGAATCGCGGGTGTAGCCCACTCAGACTCCGTAGCCACAAGGCCGTGGAGCCGTATTCATACACTCTCACATACACGCAGCACCACGAGCATTCACACTTAGAAAAACTTCTCACTGTCTCAAACTGATCACCCTTTATCAGCGAGCTCCGGACGCTCCAGTGAGGATCCTATCCCTGACTGTTTAAAAGAGGGTATTTTTAAGGGAATCACATTCACACTCACACACAAGAAGGGAGATAGCTTACCCAACACGATCTCTTTGTTACTCACCTCTTCTTTGGGTGGAAATTTAATGAAATGCAAGGTCGGGCCCCACGTTCGGGCACCACCTGCCGCGGACCAGCACAGCAGTGAACGATGAGGCCATCTCAGGGTTGAGAGAAGCGTGCAGGGTAGTCAGGGCGTCGGCGAAAGAAATGACAAACAGACACACTTTAAGAGAGTGAAAATCTGAGTGTAATTTTCTTTGGGTTGGTGACCAGTGTATATATGTTTTCTAAAGGCATAGGAAAGGCGAACATCAGTGAAGAAATCAGCTTGCTTATAGGTTTAGTTTATCATTGACAGAGCAGTGATTTACATCTGGACCCAGGCGCATTCTTAAGTAGTTAGGCTATTAATTTTTCTTTTTGTTTTATGTGATTACTTTTTTGTTTAAACTACTCACTACCACTAAATTACTATTAATTAGCACAGGAGAGTTTTACTTTTCACAATGTAATATTTTTATCATTAAAATTAATGCTAACAAGGCTAAGCATATAACAGAAATTATTAAGCTAACAGTTCTATTAATACACAGTGTTTAGTAATGTTTCATTTGAATTAGCCTAGTTATTAGATTTTGTATGTTCTTTTTTAATCAGCAAACCAATGACCTTTTTAGACAGAGAAAGAGAAAAGATTTTAGAAAGAGAAAAGATTTTAGAGAGACAGTTGTATTAGAATAAAGTTTGTGGGCCTTGAGAAGGCGAGATAAGGTTCCATGCGGTCAGCATTCCTGTAGTGGCTCCTGGGGGTCGTTATCTTTCAGCAGGCTTCCGTCTTATCTATGTCTTCAGGGAGTTTGCTGTTCTCCCCCTGCTTCAGGGAGTTTTGCTGTTCTCCCCCTGCGCACTGGTTCCTTGCCCAGCCGGACCTAGGGACCATGGCGAAAGCCATTAGCCCTAAAGGTCACTGCAGGGGGAGGTGCAGCAATTCATAATAGCCAAAAATTAGAAACAATACAGGTATCTTTGAATAGAATCATAGTTAAACTGTAATATATCCGTACCATGGAACACTGCACACCAATAAAAAGGAACAAAATATTGATAAGTGCAATAACCTGGATGGATCTCTGGAGAATAATTCGGAGTGAAAAAGCTGTAATCATAAAAGCTTATATACTGTGATTCTATTTCTGTAACATTTTTGAAAGGACGAAGTTATGGAAATGGAGAGTAGATAGGGGGTTGTCAGGATTGAGGAGAGGGTAGAGGCTGGAGGAAAGTGGGGATGGCTACAGAATGGCGATGTCTAGTGTCCTGTGGCAATGGAAATGTTCTGTATGCTGACTGTGTAATGTCACTTGATCCTGGTTGTGATGTTATACCGTAGGCTTTCAAGATGCTGTGTGGTGGGAAACTACTCTAGACTTCTTTTTCCTTTGTCTGGTATTCCCTCTTTCATCCTTCTAGAATCTAAATCCTATTGATCCTTCAAGAAGACTTCTAAGAAGTCTTTCATGCCACAAATACTATTTCACAGTTTGTATCTCTTGTCACTTTTGCCCACGTGGAAGTGCTGGATTCACCCTGTGCTACTGTTTGTCATTGGGTGCCAGTCTGTCCTCATCCTCCTAGATCTCCGAGAAACATGATTAGATAACTGCCAATGGCATTGAAAGAGGAAAGAAAAGGAATAAATTAGAATGCCCAGACTAGAGTAATGGAGACTCTTAGGGTAGCCAAATAAAAATGATAGGAAGCTAGAAAGGAAATCTGAGAATAGGTCAGAAGCAATAGTAGACAATGTTGAAATGTTGCAAGGCTGATTTTACATGGCACTGGTAGAGATTAGGCTGCTCACCACAGCCAGTTTCACTGTAAATCATGTAACAGATCTTGTAGAAATGCCAAGATAGTAGAAGTCTGCTTAAGACGCAGAGCTCCAAGACATGCTCGACTTGAAACATTGTTTACTTTCTTCATTAGGAACTAAAGGGAAGCAAGTAAGAGGCAGCGGGTAGCAATTACCTAATATCTTTGGAAAAAGAGATTTTTCAAAATGTGCTTTTCTCACTAATCCTTCAGGGGAAATGAGGTTTATTTATGGTGTCAGAAGAGAACAAGGCATTAATAGTAAAAGATTTTATGTGACTTCATGTTTTTAGGAAAGTCATTTGTTTACAAATTCGACTTGATCAAACCCAAAGGTATTTAATACACTCCAGATTTACATGTCACCAGATTTTGCACCCAAATTTCAGACTAGAGGAAGTAATTATGATAGAGTGTATACCTTGATGTAAGAAGATATAGATTATAAGTATTTCCTTACCACAGATGAAAATCTTAGAATTAGACCATCCTATAATCCAGGGAAAGAATGGAATAATTAAGCACATTTCTTCCATCTCTAGCCTTAATAAAATTGTGTGGGGGGAATGAAACTGTCTAAAGTTACTAAAATTGTTTTTACTTGATAATTTAGAATAACAACCTTTTTACCAAGACATGACTATATAGGAAAGGCCAAAAAAAAAAAAAAACACATCAAAAAACAAAAACAAAAAAAAACAACCCCAGAAGTACAGTTATAAGAAAATAATTATGGTTAGTTCTATTCTCTTTCATTTGCTTACCAGTCCTTAAAAAGGATCTCTAGTCATTAAAAACAATCTCACCTTTGTACCAAACCTTTGTTACTGGGCAAAGGGTCTAAAAATTGTCACTGGGTCAGAACCTCTCTTAATGGTTCTGGGTTCAGCCACCCACTGCCACAAATGCAAACAAAGGGCATTTGGTGTAGGGAAAGAGAAAGAAAAACAATTTATTTTAACCCACAGGGTAGAGGAGAGGAAGAAGGTTTAATTATTGACTGTTGGTGGGAGGTAGCATTTCAGTTACAGGAAAAGCTGGGGGCGGAGATAGATCCTGTCAATGCCAGATCAGGGGCTCCCCACTGCCCAGAGCTGGGGATATGGGGACAAAGAACAGACATCCAGCGAGACTGCCACCTTCCACAGCAGCTCTGATGAAAAAGAGAGCAAGCCCATGTCCTTTGCTCCCTTTTAAAGGCTCAAAAAAAAAAAAAAAAAAAAAAAAAAGGGTGCTCTGTGTTCCACCCTTCCCACCTGCCCTTTGCTCAGGACATCAGGGCTGGATTTCAGGCCATGGTATCGTACAAGTGGCATCCCCTCCAGTTTGGGCAGGGCCAGATGTCAGGGTCAAAGGTCTGGCCCCTCATCTATGATGGGTCATTCTAACACCTTGTACTTTTCGTAATATATTTGCATCTTTTATTTTATTGATCCTCATATTAATCTGTCCTTCAAGTAGGGATTATTTTATGCAATAAGACTAAGACTCAAACAAAATGAAGCAAACATGTCCAAACAAATATTAAATTTTAGAGCTGGAAGGAATCTCGTGAGAGTATAGCTGTGAAAACACGGTCACATGATATGGCTGATCCTGTGGTCTTGTGGTCTAGCTGCCTTTAAGTGGTGTGGCATTACTCTACTGTTTTGGAGATAAGACATTTGATGTCTGGGCAGTTTGTGTCTTGGCCGGTCGAACCACCTATCTCTAGGAGATTCTGTGGTCTCTGCCATCTGTGAGCTATCGTGCTTTTGTTAATCGCTTCAAGAATTCTTAGGACCCCAACTAACACAGAAGAAAGCCTGAGAGCAGTTCCCTTGCCCGATGCCCAGTGTTTGCTGCTGCCACCTCATCATAACCATGTGACCATGTCCAACACACAGATGGTGGCCTCCTAGCTTGGACCTTAAGCATTTTTGAAGTGAGCAGTGTGAACCAAAAGATGAGAGGGTCCTCTTCAAATGTTAGGGCCTGTGAAGTCCCTTGACATCTTTGAATGATCCTGGGGACAGTGGAAGGGAACACCAATAATTGAAATTGAATTTCTTGTTATTCAGTGGCATCTGTTACAAGTTAAATTTGATTTAGAGAAAGAAAAGAAATGTCACTGCAAGTCTATCATAGTAACAAAAATTATAATAGGTGTCTAGTTCTTTAAAGTTTATGCATTCACACCTGCTACCTCATTGTGACTTAATAACTTTATAAAAAGGTTAATGTTATGCTTATATTCATTTTGTAAGTGATTTGCCTAAGGTCCCAAAGCTTGTAACTGACAAGGCAACTCTTGTTGCTGCCACTCTCAACAGGGGATCCCCAACTTTAGGTCTAAGCTGTTTTATTCATCCCCTGTCCCACCTCCATCCATCCCATCAGTAAATGAGACAATCGTTAACAAGCATTCCCTAAGGAGCTACAATGTACTGGTTCCTGTACATGGCACAGGGATCCACAAGCCAATAAGACACAGGCCCTTAAGAAATCTTTCTTTGTTTTGAAGAGAATTCCTGGGGATGGGTGGGAGGCGCCATGGTGTGGGAAACTCCACTGTAGGGAACAAGATGATGAAAAAACATGGCCTCGCCTTTTTGATTCCAGAAAATGAATAGCCATTCTAGGAGTTTGATTTTTAATTTAAAAAGTATGGAATTATAGAAGACATTGATTTGTTCAAGAATAAAGTGACTTGACAAGTGTTTTCAAGTGCCATACCATGTTTCCTGCACCTTTGTCCATTGATGACTTTGGTAGATATTACATGAGGGTGTGTCATGAGGCTTCAGTCTTCATAGAATTCATATTCTGGCTGGAAAGAGAGAAAACCCATGTTAGAAATAAATATAGAAACTTAGATGTGGACTATAATGATAGAGTGCCATGAAGAAAATAAATAGGATCGTGGGATAAGGGGACAGGAATATGAAACAATCAGAGATGTATAAAAAAATTCTTGTTCTATCTCCCACCTTCAGCCATGGTACGTGTCCTTTTACATCTTTATTCTAAAACAAATATATGCAAATATTTGTGACCACTAATATATACAAATATGGGATTATGCTTTACCCACAACCTTCATGCATTAATGAATACTTTTCGGCAATGATACATGTAGGTCTGATTCATGTTTTAAATTACTATATGATATTGTTCTATAACATCATGTACTTTATTTAGTTTTTCTTATACATATATATTTTTTTAAAGATTTATTTATTTATTTATATAAGCACTGGGTACAGTCAGAAGCGCCGGAGGGTGAGAGAATTCACCAGAGCCAGAGCAGGGAGCAGAGCAGCCAGAAGGACCGAAGTACACTGCTGAGGGGAGCAGCGGGCGGCAGGAGAGGTCTGCGTGCCATGTGGGACCCTCCTCCGGTGGCCGGGGAGCAGCTGGGAATCAAACTGGCGCTGCAGAGGCTGCAGGCAGCTTCGCAACCCAGCACTCAACCGTTGCGCCACCGGGGAGGCCCAGTTTTTCTTATATTGATGGTCATTCTGAATGTTTCTGGACTTTCTGCTGTGACAAATATTGTTGTAATAAACATTCTTGTACTGATATCCTTACATATTGATACTTTTCTTTTTTGTTGGATAGAGTCTCCCCAGTGTTCTTATTGAAGGATGCAGGCTTGGAGATTTCTCTGTGGCAATTTCTTCACTTCTTGGTTTCAGTCAAGAAACCAACTTGTCCCACCATGTCCCACTCCCTTCTCAACCTCCAGGGACCCAGGTCTCTCCCATACCTCCATGGCAAAGTTCAGTTATCATTCCAGTGAAAGGAGGCGGCATCTCTCACTAGCTCATGACAGCTCAATTTATGCCAGGGAAGCTGAATGACTTCTGCTCAGCAAAGTTCCAGTGAATGAGCTCACTCTGCATTTGGTTTTTGATTTAAAAGACCACTCATAGATCTGGCCTGTCCTCCAAATACCAGAAAACTGGCTCCTGCCCAGTTTGGAAATGGAAATGTTTGTTGTGTAATTTAGATTGATATGTGGCACTTTTAAAAGTAATTATTTGTACCTAATTTCTGCCCAACAGGATTAACGCAGTTCTAGGTAGCACAGAAAGGGAAAACGTGTTTGTTTCAGTTGATAGTGACACAGGTTACAGAAGAACTCTGAACATAGACATGATCTAAGAAGTCAGCATTTATGGAAGAACAACACACTATGTAAAACACCTGGTCCCTTAAATAGGAACCTGATATTTTCTCATTTATCCAAATGTGACTTGGCGATTAACTCATAGTCTCTGGCTCAGTGGCTGTTTGTCTCTTCACTTTGATGCAATGTAAATTTGGCACAAATTTAAGGCCATCCATAGTTTAAAACTGCCATGGCAAATGAGTCATAACCATTGAATGTTATGGTTGGAAGGGGCTTTACAGACTATCTAGGCCCACCCCCTCATTTTTTAGATGAGGAAACTGAGAGTTAAAAAGTTGTCCATGATCACATAGCTAGCTGACATAACTGGGTTTCTCCTGGGTCTTCAGGACTCCAGTAATGTGGAGTTAGTACACCACCATGCTGTCACTCAGCGGTAGTTGGGACTCCTGTTCCCCACCTGCTCCTTTTTGCCTCCAGCGTCTTCAAACAGCCAAACAAGTACAAGTAAAACCACTGCTCTTGCTAAGCAAATTCAGCCTCTGATTTCCCCTCCACACAGATGGCCACTTATGAAAAACTTCTCTTACGTAGAAATTTGGGAGTCATTGGGATTTTGGCCATGATGGCTCAGGCAGCGATGTGAAGGGTAGATAAGTATTGAAAAGAAATATAAAACATAGGGAAGTCACTATAATATACTAGACATTAGATAGTTAAAAGGGACATCAGACCACAGGACTATTCATATTTCACTTCCATTATCTTCATCTCCCTTCTAATATCTGGCTCCAAGGATGTATTTAGTATATTTAATGTGCATAGGGGATCGTTTTAAGAAAATTCTCCCTCTTCTAAACTGATTAATGAGCTGAAAAATATGTTCAGGAAAAAAAGTGCAACAGTTACATTTTCTTGATGCATGTATACATAGTCATGCTAGTGAAAAAAATATTACTGTACTAAATAGGAAAAAGTAGTGGGTTAATTCTTACCTAAATTTGTGTATTTTTTCAGAAAAAGGAAAATCCTTATACTTGTTGTTCTGAAACTGTAATGAGTAATAATATCCAGTTTTTGATTTTGAGCCTTCTGCAAATTTGTCAACAAATTTGTCTGCATATTTCAGTATACAAAGCTCAATATCAATAGTCAGATTTGTCAGCCTACCTTCACTCATAGATGATGAAAGAACTTCATATTAATTCCGATTTTATTTTTTTTCATACATAGCAACAGATACACAAAGAATTAGAAAAAATCTCACATGTAAATATAAGTTTGGTAGAAATGCATAAAAACCCCAATCATGCTATTCTAGAATTTATAGTACTTTTCATGTCTCTTTTTCTTCAGGTACATTTTAGTGACTTTCAAATGGCTGTCAGTAGAAACATTTCCATTGAAATGTCTCTCTAGAAATTAATCAGAAATTTCTATTATTTCTGTTAAGAACTTCCAAAGCTTTAACTCTTTTGCAAAAAATCATTAAAAAATGGCCAAAACGACAGAAAAATTGACATTTTTGATTCATAGTCATTTAGAACAAGTGTTCAGTTCTTGGTGAAAATGAAGGATTCAGACACTATGATTTTACTTGTTTCTGGCAATCTAAAACTAGCATCTTTTGTGTTATTTCTTTTGACATCCTTCAAAATTTGATATTTTCTCTAGGAAATGTTTATTTCCTCATTTCTTATGGTGCATTGTTAATGACCTGCATAATTGATGTGAGCTAGTCTAAAAGGATCAGTTTTAAAGCTTGATATGTCACTAGATGTGCAAGGCTGATTCTAGTTGCTTGCAAATATGTTTGTGTCTAGTTAATCTCATCTAAAGTTTTACGCCAGGAAAAAAAGATAACAGGAAAGAAAAATAATACATCAGGACAGGGTAAAATTTGAGCTGATCTTCTTTTGCTGCATTTTCTTTTGTATCTTTGTTGCAGGCATAGATTCACCTCCCCTGGAAAAACCTTTTCTTTATTATACCTGCATTTGTCAGCCTTTTCCAACAAAGAAATGATAGCAGGCTGCATGAATTTTTTTTCCCCTGAAAGTTCCAAACAGAGTAAAAACTTCAAGGGGTCACATGGAATGGTAAATTATTCAAATTTCATTTCAAATTTCATTTTTTTGCCATCTCCATTACTACGCTATCATTGATTATTTTGACTCTATGGAATAAATTTAGGAATATGTTGAACCATGGAATTAGGCATTTAATTTTGCCCAAAGTGAGCTGGAAAGATTCTGAACTATTACCAACTTGTTCTCGCAACAACTGTCTGTGTAGCCAAATGTATGTGTTGTTGAGGGTTGGGGTAAGAGCTTTCTGAATTTATTCCCATGCATCATTTGATGTTTATTAAAGCATAACTAAATAATATGTGCTAATTTGAGGCTTTCATATTAATGTTATTACTCAACAAACTGCAGTAGTTGCTTAGAACATAAATGAACTAAAGATTTTTTGAGGAAGCAGTAGCTTCTCACTGACATGTTTAGAATTGTCAGCATATGGTGATAATAAAAAGCAGATCATTGTTTAGTCAGTCTTCTTATTGTTTTAAATTTCTACAGAAAATGTGCCCATCAAGTAGTTCCCATGCCACCACTGGGGTGCTTTACTTTCTAACTGTGAAAGCCACCTATGTGCCTGGCTGCCTTTGTTTTCCTGTTTCCATTCCTGCTTGCCCCTCAGAGATCACACTTTCCTGACTTTCTTGAGGAAATGCTGGGAAAGGAAAAGGAAGAGCATGTTATGGTAGATAATATGGTAGATCACCCACTAATACTCTGCACCCTAGTTGTTGCTCTTTCGCTCTGTAACAGTTCATTTTAAAACTCGGATCAGGTTTTCCAGACCAGGACTACTATTCAAGATGTCTAGGGTGGGGCCTCCCTGGTGGTGCAGGGGGTTAAGACACAGCACTATGAAGCTATCCGCAGACACTACAGCGCAAGTTCGACCCCCAGCCAATTAGGTGACCCCCAGCCAATTAGGTGGCACAGCAGACCTCTCCTGACTCGCCCACTGCTCCCCTCAGCAGTGTATTTCAGTCAGTCTGCCTCTTCTTTTCCCCACTCTGTCTCTGGTGAATCCTCTCACCCCCCAAATTGCTGGCCTTTTTAAAAAAAAAAAAAAAAAAAAAGAAAAAGATGTCTAGGGCAGAAGGGTCATGGTAGAATGGGGGTTGGTAGTAATAGTAAGGTGATGTGGTGTCTTGGTCCTGACACTCCTAACAGGTGGATTTACAAAAGGCCTTTGAAATCAAGGGGGAAATTTTACTACAAAAAGAAAAATCAGCTGAAGTGAAAAGATTAAGTAATATAGGATGTTAATGAAGTACAGTATTTTCATTAGTGTTGAAGAAATAATTTTCATCGTCTTTTGCCAGAATAGGCACTTTTAGTTTTCTGGATCATGTAAAGAAAGAGTATGTAAATATCACTACTTCTTTCTCTCTAGCTTGTCAATTAAACTCTGGACCTAAGTTCTAGAAGGCAAATTGTTGGTGTCTACCAATGAACTGAAGAAGCAGAGGCAGCTGTTGAGCAGAGCTAGCTCACATTGACACTGCTAGACATCAAAAAACTGAAGGTCTTCGAACATTTATAATCCACACTATGAGAAATCTGTATTGCCAGACTAATTAATGATATACTGATTCAAAGGAAAACCTTTGAAAGTCACACTGCTTGCCATGTATCAGTGAACGTTTGTTCAGCCAGCACCTTCCCTTTCATGTCTTTAAAAAACTATGTTGATGTTACACAGCTGTGAAATTGTGTAATCTGCATTTGTGTAGCCTTTGTTACTTGAATCTGAACTAGGATAATGTTCTATGTTGCCAAAAACTCTCAGCTAGCATAAACGCAGTGAAATAACACCACACCATTAATACCTTATGTACTATGAAAAACTGAATGTTCTGGCAATCCAGAGGTTAAGCCTATGATGTTGGAGTCTGGTGAGAGTGAGTAATTGTGTGTGTGTGGGGGGTGTGTGTGTGTGTGTGTGTATGTGTGAACTCATATATTTTTAAGAAGGTACTCATTTGAGAGTGAGACAGTCACCATAGATTTATACAAAACTTTTAAGGAGAAAAGTCAAGATGAATGAGTTAAGTTGTTTTACTAATTTACCAGTATTAATTGCAGGCACTTCTGACTGAGTAAATTACAGTGAACTAAAGGGACTGGTAAGAAAGAGGACTGGGCTGGAGGATGTTGTTCCTGGTGACCTTGTCTCAATACAAGATTTATGAAAATCATTTAAAAAAATCTAGAATTTTCCTGAAAAGGGAGCTCAAACTCGGGCTTGGGTTTCTCTCTAAAGTATTATCCCTGAGGGCCTCCCTGGTGGCACAGGTGGTTGAGTGCAGCACTGTGAAGCTGTCCACAGTCTCTGCAGCGCGGTTTCAATTCTGGCCCACCGCGGAGATACCCACATTGTGCGGCAGACCTCTCTTGTTTCATCCACTGCTCCCCTCAGCAGTGTATTTCATCAGCCTGTTCTGTTCCCCGCTCTGTCTCTGGTGAATCCTCTGACCCTCCTGCACATCTGGCCTGTACCCCGATTCTTGTATGCATGAATAAATAAATCTTAAAAAAAATAAAAAAATTAAGTATTATCCCTGAAGAACTCCTTCCTACCTTACCCCCCCCATTATGGCAGAATGATTTCAATGCCCAAGTTTAACAAAGCAGTTGGAGAAGTTAGTCTGTCATAATAAATGCCTATGTAACATCATTCTTGGAAGAGAGGTGACATGAATTAGAAGAGGAAGAAAAGTGTCATGTTGCCTCCATGGTCAGCAACTTGGGATAGGCAGATGAGTACACAGGACTGAAGTAGATAAGAACAGGGGGCTTGTTGTTTAATGGTAGTCTAGGACAACTCACTTTTCCTCCAAAGAAAATACTCCATGTATACCCTCTCTCGACATGAGAATGAAGTATTCCCATTCAGGAGTAGTTTTTGTAGGTCAGAGAGAGAATAAATGTGCAGAAGCAGCTGGAAGCAGCATTGTGAAATCAGTTAAATATGTTTTCAGTCAGATAAGGATGTCTCAAAAAGTCGGACGAAGCTCCGAATTTAGGAATTTGTGTTATAACATCACATAAGTTTCAGGTGCTCATCGTTGAGGTTCAGTATGTATGTTTACTACATTAAGTTTACTGCTAAAGGTTCAAATCTATCCTTCACCATACCTTCCCTTTGTCCTGATTGAGGATTCAGGACTACTTGCAAGTTAAATTTGTACTGTTTGAAAGTCTTCGTTTCCACTTGGGTGCTTTTTCTGCAATTAGAGGGTTCTAACACCAGATGGCACCTTTGTTATAATCATAAATGAGTATCTGGACCTATCATCTGATTTATGAGTGTGTGTGCTTGACTATGTGTTATGCTGTGAAAGTATGTGTTTGTGTGTACACATGTATAGATTTATACATGTCAATGAGTGTATATTTACATATGTATGTTCGTGTGTGTACATGCATATACTTTATTATTCATGAAAGTTTTACAAAAAGTTTAATGTTGTGGCAAAAGAGTATAGATTCTGGATCTTGACTGCCTGGAATCAAAGCCCGCTTCTGTTATCTGCTAGCCTTGTTGATTTGGGGCAAGTAACATAACCTATTAATGTTTCATTTTCCTCATTTCTAAAAATGAGATTAATAATAGTGCCTAATTCATGGGGCTGTTGTGAGGAAAGATGAATTAATATATTAAGTACTTAGCATAGTTTCTGGTATATAATGAATGTCTGGTATATAATGTTAACTCAATCTTATATAATTTATTCAAAAGTTGATATGAGGTTGTCCTTCCATCAGTGATTCTACCTATCCTCTGGTATGTGGGGACCACATGGCCCCGGGGTAGGACCTAACTTACTTCCAACAATAAACTAGGAAGCTGACTTGTGTAATCTAATTAGGATATCCCTTTTGCATTCTTGACTGGTCCAGGTGACCCAGGCATAAGTCAACCAGTACATGAAATTTTCCCAATACAGGGGTTTGTGTAGGTAGAGGAAGAGTGTTGACTCAGGTTAGAGCAATAGGAATGGTGGTTTTTCTGAAAAAAAAAAAAAAAAAAAAAAAAAAAAAAAAAAGATCTCCTGGGATGTATGAAGGCAAATCTTACAATGGGGCAGTTCCCATTGCCACAGGGAAAATGATTGTAGTTGCTGCTCATCCCATAGCAGGAATAGAGAGGCCAAAAGAAGCCAATCTTGAGGGCCTCATGGGACTTTTGGGTCAAACCAGTCCTGAGACTGCCCTACCTCTGAGACCAATAAGTACCCTTTGTTCTTTAAGCCAATTTGAGTTGGTCTTTCTGATAGATTGATACAAGATCAAAATACCTATCATTAAAATTGCTGAACAAGGTCATTGTTAGTAATGATTGTTACTGTGTGATGATCTCTTAATGGAAATAGAAAATAATGCAAAACAAAAAAAATATAACCCTGTCATCACACTGGTCCCTTCCTAGCTCTAGACATGATTCTCAGTATCTTCCCTTCTTTTACTTCAGAGCCTCAGAGAACATGTCTTGGTTATTTGAACTCACCTATTCTTTGTTGAGATTTCCATGTGTTATGAACTGATCATGTGGGTGAGTTAAAATTCCTAGTACTGTAGCTCCTTATAGTCCTACAAACATCTTGTCTCTTAGTCTTTCCCCAAGAAAGATATAATCCCCAAACTAGGAAACTAGTTCTACTAGTTAATAGTTGTTAAATTAAAAGTAAACCTGAGGGGAGAATCCTATATTGTAAAAAAATAAAGATGCTTAAGAGCAAAAAAGGAGGCCTTAAAATAAATCAAAGAATCTGTGGTTCAATCATTAGAAAAAATTGGACTTCTACACGTAAATGCTTTCTTTTAATCAACATATCTTTTGTTCATTTAAAATGCAAAACATTTTATTCATTAGCATAAATACTAATATAATAAAAAAAGACACTGAGATCTCAGTGGTTTAACACAAGAAGATGTATTTCTAGTCTCATGGAATGGTCCAATGCTAGAATTCTTGATTAGGTTGTGATCTCCAAGATGACCTGTCCATTGGAATTTCATCATCTTCAACATCACTCCAGGTTTATCTTAACCTTTACACACAGTTGGAAGGGACAAAGAGCAGAGAAGTGGTGAATGGAAGGATGTGGTGGGCCAAGCCAAAAGATGGCACATATTACTTCTCAGAGTTACATCCTGTTGGTCAGAACTCAGTATGACCCAGACATACTGCAATGAATACTGGGAAATGTAATTTGGAGAAGAAGGACATGGATCTTAGTGAATACATAGTTGTCTCTGACCCAATGTTTTAACTCTCCATGAGAGACCTTCAGCATAAAGCTTTTCTCAAACTTAGCCTAAGACCTTCATATTGTCCCACAATTATTTTAGCACCCATCCAAGTATTTTATGGATCACACTTTGAGCTATACTTATTTATGTTTCTTCCCTTGCATCCTTCTCTTACAGAGATGCTGTTGGGTTTTCTATCTTTCAACCATGCTGTAGAAACAAAACGAAATGTTAGTGGTGTCCATACATAATGATTCCTTGATGGTTGTTTTTTCCAAATCAGAAAACGGTTTGTTTTCATAGTCCCTTTATACCTTATTTTCCATTTGAGAAGACCTCACTTGTGCCTTTTTCCACGTGTTTGCCTAGCTCTTCAAAGCAGAGTCTGGGTCTAGCCATCAACATTTCTTCCCAGACAGCTATACCTTATAATGATTAAAGCTCCACTTAAGTAGCTATTGTCATGCTTTCTACTGGCTTCATAACAATAGCCTTCCTTGTCTTTTACTGCCTTCCTTTCTCTTCCTCTGCCCTCCCATGTTTCCAGTACCTTCTTGCATCTTCTTCCTTCACTAACATTTTTCTTCCCACCTTTTAAAATTTTATTCACCTTTTCCAGTAAAAACTCATCACCATGAAGACAGAAATTACTGACAAGCTTCATGTGTTATCCCCTCTTTGGAATTTACATTTGGCATGGGACAAAACGTGAAATGAGGAGAATAAACTTCTGGTGGTGGAGTTTCAGATATCAGTAACAGACCTTGGGGAGATACTTTGAGCAGGACAGCAATACTAGAATATTCAGAATATACAGTGTGGGGATCTACCTCCCAGGTTCATTTATGAGGTTAGCTCTGACCAAAGTGCCCTGGTATTTCTTCCAGGGAAGGCAGATCAATCCTTAATTTGGCTGTCATGCCATTTTTCCGCACATATTGACTTTACTACAGGAGGGAAGAATTTTCTTCCTAGACAAGTTTATGAGATGCCACTTCCCATTACAATAATTACAAAAAATTTAACAAGTTTAATTTCCTTACCTGTTTTATTCCACTTTGGCCTCAAATCTAATTTGTCAAAATGTGGTATTCTTAAGTTATTACCCTGAATAAAATATGACCCAGGATTTGCAGTTCTCTTTCAACACATTTATTAAAAATATTCAGATCTATTTGTACCTGAATATTTGGAACATAACAGGAAATTAATTATTTCAAACACCAGTGAATCTCTGATCAAAGCCTCCTATTATCAATAAAAATATTTTGGCAAATAAGCATTAAATTCTACATTGAAAAGTTGGAGAGGTAACTTGCCATCCTAACTTCCTTCATTTCAGTGGAGGAAATTATTTTTTGGTAGGGCATTTCCTATGAAAGATTTCATTTTATTAATTTGCTCCAGAAATGTTTCCAAGAAAGATTATAAAAGTGAGGTCATAATTTGTATATGAATTTTGGGAAAGCAACATTTTATAAAAATTTTTGAATGATAAAAAATGAAATAGAATTTTGATTTCTTGATTAGCATGAATACACACACACACACACACATACACATTAGTAGAATACTTGAGGGAATTTTTTTTATACCTATGCTGCTTGGTAATGTATGTGTTTATCTGAAGAAAATTATATTGAGATCAAATTAAAAATAATTGATTGATAATAAATACATAGTTTAAAAATTTACCAAGTCCTATTCAGCTTGTGTTGTTTGATCTTAGAGAAGCTAATGCAAAAAGATCAGTAGTAGGTGGAGATTCAAAGTGTACATTTTTGTCCTACTTGCCATTATACGAGCTATTTATTTTTAGAGAAAAAGTTAGATTTTGGGTCAATAACTCCTGAATAGAGAATTGCACCAATGAAAAGAACAAACTTTTTCCACTTAATTCATGGGCAATGGAAGTTTGAAACCCAGAAATTGCAATTACTCTATTAGTGTGATTTCCATAGCAAAAGATCTAAGTGTCTACTCTGCAGATTTTCAGGAAAAGCAACAAGTGGCTATATATCTCTGTTAAATCCCCTCCTCTTCTACAGTATCTCTAGCTATAGACTTTCAGTGAGTACAGAGACCCATTAAGAAAATAGGGATGTTAATCATAGAAAATGCGTTATATCTTCCAAAGCAACACTGATGTAAAACTTTTGGTAGACAATAGCATTTGCAAAAAAAAAAAAAAAAGTTAATTAGCCTCCCATTTCCTTCTATATAGCATTCTCTGTTCAAGAATAAACATACAGCAACCTTGTTATAAACAGAATATAAAATTTGTATCTGCATTTCTAGGTTTTACAGAACTTGTATCTAGTTTATAGGCTATCTAACAACTCATGTTAGTGAGACTGTAGTATCAAGAGTTAAAAGTTTACTGCAAAGCCTACAAAAATACATTTGTTTAGCTAGGCTCACATTGACCCTTTTCGCTTCCTTTGAATTCATCTGAATCTTGCTGTGCTTAAGGAGAGAATGAGACACATCAATTCAATGTAGAATTGGGGTGTGCTGAAGGTTGCACAGCTCTAGTTAAAAAAACCACTGTGTTTTATGGCAGGATTCTGGAGGACTGCTCTGATTTCCTGATGAATGTTGACAGGACTATTAAAGCTGTGAAACAACATCACTTGAATATGGCATTGAATGAAAGAGCTAGCTTAGCCATGCTGTTCTTGGGTGTTACTAGCTGATTAAACTGCAGCCACAGGGAAAATCACTTTTGGGCTATGCATTCATTTTCTCAACTTTTTGGTGTGCTTCTAAGCAATTATTTCACATGATTGGTAGCTAGGTTTCTTTACAGCAGATTCTTACTCTGTCCATGACATAAAGGATAAACCATTGGTTGTGTTGCTGAGTTCTTTAGTTTCCCCAAGACACTTGGTATATTACACAAAAGACTCCTCACTCTCCCTGATAGAGCCATAACTTCGCCTGGTTGTGTATGTATATATACTTCTATGAAAGCAGACTTAGACGCATTCAATTTCTACCTTGATCACACCTTCTTTTTTCTCAGGAGTCTTTAATTTTTCTGAGACTCAGTTTTCCTCAGCTATAAAATGGACGTGATGATACCTTGTAAATTTATTATGGGAGACAATGTAAATTGCCTACCATAGTTCCTGTCACAGATTGGGAACTCAGTAAAGGCTAGATTTTATTGTAGTTATTGAAACAATAAAAATGTAGGTGTTATTGCCATTTTTTGGTTAGATTGAGAGGAATTTGGGAGAAAGGAACAGCTTAACATTCTGAAAATCCTTACACTACACAATAATCCAAGATACTGTGTGAAATGTTTGGAAAACATTTTAATGCATGGCTGAGGTGGCAGGAGAGTAAGGCAATCCCCAACACTCAAACATGAAGAAAAAGTATAAATCCTTGGAGAAATGTCTATGACTGCTCTCAGGGCACCTGTGGATTTCTGGTGATCCAGAGATTAGTTTTTAATGGTCCTCATAGGGGGCAGGAAACTATAATGTAGGGAATCGGAGCAAATACCTGCGTGTAAAGACAACACCATAATCATAATGAAATTCGAAAATGCAATTGATTGAAAATTGAAATATTACAGGTCAAATTCTTGGAATGCATATAAAACAGCACTTAAGTATTTATATTAGAGAATGACTAAAGACTAATAAACTAACACCACATTTCAAAAGAATAAATTAAAAATAGTGATAGAATAAAGCTAAAGAAGTAGTAAAGATAAAGACTAAAGAAGTGGTAAAGAAAGCACAAATTAATGAAATTAATGAAATAGAAAGCAAATGAGGTTCAATAAAGTTGGGTTTTTGTGAAGTGAAAAAATTGTTCAATGTCTGATAAGATTGACTTAAAATACGGGGTAGAAGGAGCCAGAAAAACTTATGTCAGGTATTGAAAAAATGGAGATGTAGCTTCAGATACAGAGAAAGTTAAAAAGATAACAGTATTATATATAATGACTTTCAATAAATTAAATGATTGGATGAAATAGATATTCCTTTAAAAATATAACTTATCTATAAAAATAGAAGAGGAAAGAGAAAATCTGAATAGTTTCAGCATCATGAAATAACTTGAATTTGTGTTTTAAAATCCTCTCACAAAAGATCACTAAGGACAAATGATTTTATAAGCAAATTCTTCCAAGTACTTAAACAACAGATAATTTGCACATTTATCTTCCTTTTTCTATTTCTTTTTTTAAATTTTATTTTATATATTTTTTACATCATTTTTCATTTTTGCACAGTATATGCATTTTCATCTTAGTTATAGTCCCCATAACAATTCCCACTCCCCTTGTTTTGATTCTACTCCCTTCCTCACCCCCCTCCCCGTAGTGTGTCTCTGGTTTATAGTTGCTTGTTAATTTTGATTTTTACTTTATTATAATTAGTCTTTTTCTTGATCCTTTATTTAGGTGTTTAAAATTCCTGCTATGAGTGAGACCATCCGGTATTTTTCTTTTTCTTTCTGGCTTATTTCACTGAGCATGATCCCTTCCAGCTCCATTCATGTTGCTGCAAATGGCATGAGTTTATCTTTTTTGATTGCTGAGTAATATTCCATTGTGTATATGCACCACATCTTCTTGATCCAGTCATCTGTTTTTGGGCATTTGGGTTGTTTCCATAGCTTAGCTATTGTAAATAGTGCTCCTATAAACATAGGGGTGCAGGTGCCCTTTTAAATTAATGTGTCTGTTTCCTTTGGGTAAATATCTAGGAGTGGAATTGCTGGATCATATGGAAACTCCATCTTTATAGCACGTTGAGGAATCCCCACACAGCTCTCCATAGTGGTTGGACCAGTTTGCACTCCCACCAACAGTGCAGGAGAGTTCCTTTTTCTCCACCTCCTCGCCAACATTTGTTGTTGCTTGTTTTTTTAATGTGTGCCATTCTCACTGGTGTAAGATGGTATCTCATTGTAGTTTTGATTTGCATTTCCCTGATTACAAGTGATGTTGAATATTTTTTCATATGCCTGTTGGCCATTTGCATTTCCTCTTTGGAGAAGTCTCTTTTTAGCTCTTCTGCCCATTTATTTATTGATTTTTTGTTGTTGTGACTGGACCAAGTGTAATTTATTTATTTTTTGAATATTTTATTTATATAATTCTTATATCATTTTTCATTTCTGCACAATGTATGCATTTTCATTTTGGTTATATTCCCCATACAATTGCACCCCCCCTTATTTTGACTCTAATTCTTTCTCTTACTCTATCCCGTCCCCACTCCCCCCGCAGTATGACTGGGTTATTTACTTTGTTTTTGTTGAGTCTCGTCAGCTCTTTGTACTTTTTTGTCATCTGTCCTTTATCATTAGTGTTGTGATTTGCACATTTTTTTTTTGTAAATAAGAAGCAAGAACACTCTCCAACATTTTCAATGATGTTATTAAATGCTAGTCTTAAAACTAGACAATTATAATATGGAAAAAACAACTATGGGTCAGTCTCACTCAGTAATGTAAATTATATACATATATAGGTTATATCATAATATAGTAAAAATTCTAATGAAAATAGTGGGCATATGAAATCCAATGAAGTACAGAACGTTACTAAGTTGGTTTCCTATTTATGGAATTAGCTTAATATTAGAAAACCACCACATTAATGGATTAAAGAGGAAAATGATACAGTTTTCTTATTAGATGAAAAGTAAAAGCATAATTCAGATTACCAATCCATTTCAACTAGAAAGGATATTATAAATTAAGGATAAAAAAGAATTTCCCTGATAAGTGGCACCTACCAAAGAACTGCAGAAGATATTTATTTAAATTATAGAATGCAGAAACATTCTTTATAAAACTATAAGCTAAATAATAATGCAATTGCCATTTTTATTCAATAGTTTGCTGCTAGTCCTAACTAATATGGTAAAAGATGAAAAATAAGTGATATAAAATTTGGAAAGAAAGAAACTAAGCTGGCATCATTGCAGATGATAGAATTACCTTCTTAGAAGATAAACCAACAATTTCTTTTGAATTGGTGAGAGACTTTAGGGTGCTTGGTCAAGATACAAGAATCAAGTGCATAGAAAATTAGGTCAGAAGGACAGACCAGAGAATAGAAGCTAACTTATTACACCCATTTGGGAGCTTGAATTTTACAGAGTGGGATTGCAGCCAGGATGGTTGATGTGCCCTTGGGGACCCTGGGAGCAATAGTTACTTCCTAAATGTTATGAATGAATTTTTATATTTAACACCAAATATGGCATGGTTGTGTGAATCATTTGATTACCACCCCAATTTCTTTCTTCTCACTTGAATGATTTGGAGTACATTGGTCTGTTCTTTTAACCCACTGAGATGATGATTCATTATATTCATTCTGTATTTAGTACAGGAAATAACGCAGCTCTTTCAAGAAACTTTGCTAGATTTCAGTTTTGAGCTCAATTCTTACCTCTGTTAGAGAGGGCACCTTATACACGCCTTCACTATTGTACCTACTTTACTCTAAAAGTGTTAAGATTATGGACTTGGGGACAATATTGATTGGGTTCAAGCATGACCCTGGGCAAATTACTTTTATCTCAGTCTGTTTTCAGTAAAATAGGATGACAAAAAGAAGTATCCTTTATCTTAGGATTCTTGTATTAAAAGATTTGTACATGCAAAGCATTTGAAATACCCTTGACACTATAATCAGTTAGGCATTTACATGTTTTAAGATTATATTAAAATATATGTCTTTGTTTCTCTTCCTGGACTTCAAACTCCTTAAGGCTGGGGACCATCTTAACTATCTTCGGATGCCCCGCCTAGCATGGCAGTAGATGCCCAGTAAATGTTTGTTGAATCTAACAGAGGCAAATGCTGCTAGGAAAATGGTGCCATTGGAAGTGGTATTTTCTGTTGTCATGTATGGCCTATTGATTCAATAGTAATTAGTTATTCATTAAACTATTTAACTGTTAATTATCTAACAATGAATACTTCAATTATTCATTCATGGTGCTTTGGTATAGAAGGGTCATTCAATTCAGCTTTGAACTTTCATTTCACGAAGGGGGTGATAATAACCAAGTGATAATACCAAAACCACAAGCGTGAGGATATTCAGTTCCATCACTGCTTTCTCTTCAGGCCTTGCCCAGTAAATGTTAGCTGAAAAGATGAAGGAATAGGAATTAGTCAGGAGAATAGGGAAGGTGGTGGTGGAGTATGGCATCCATCAGCAGAAAGAGCATGCTCAGTGTTTCAGAAGTTGAGCTGAGGGTTCTTTACACTGGTCAGTATGATTAGAGAATGAAGTGTGAGCTGGGGAAAGGATGCTGGGTAGTAAGAGGGGCCACATTATGGCACACCAAGGAATTTGTTCTTTTTCCTGAGACTAGGTCATTGAAGGCATTTACATAGAGGAGAGATACTAACAAATCTGCATTTTAGGAAGATTGCTGGTCACAGTGGGGGCCATCATTTATAAGGGACAGAGTTGGAAACAGGATGCTGAACTCAGCTTCATGCATTTGGCTTTCAGTTATTCAGCTGCTGCCTTTGTGTGCCTGAGTTGTCTTTTACAGAGAATTATGATGCTTTGAAAACTTTTTCGCTTTTTTCCCTTTCCCACTTCCCCATGTGGTAACTCTGTGCTTTATGTGGGCATTCCATTATTTTCCTTCATTTTCAGAATACATAGTCACTAAACTTTCCATAATTTACTCTAAGGTACTTTCCATTAATATCCAACCCAGTGTCTTTTGTTCAGTGGATCACACACATTTTTTCCAAATTTTGCTTCACTAAAGTTTAATGCCTTATTTTTTTTCCATTTCTGGGACTCTCCTTGGACTTAATGGGAAAAATGAAGCAGCACATTTAAAGATCCATTTGGCTGCTATGCAACCCTGTTGATTTATCATCAATAGGTAAACAGAAACTCTGCTTTTCTTTTTTAAAATTCACGCTTGAGATCTTTCTTTTTGAAACAACTCAGACAAAATTTGCTCCATATGCTTTTGTAGAGCCTCTTTGGAGTTGTTTCCTCCTATTTATATAATAATCTAGGTACCTCTAGTCCAAGCAAGCAAACAAGAGAGCCCCCAAAGTGCTACAGCACCCCTCTTTCATCAGACATGACCCACACTCCTCTCCATCCACACACCTGCTACTCCCTAAGCTAACATCCTCTGACTGCAACCTTTTTGAGAAACTGTGTGAAACCAGTGGGTATAGAAATAGCAGGTGACTCTATTTCAGCAGTTTTGGTGGCCAGAGAAGAATTATTGCTTCCTTCACTTTGTGGCTCTGGTAAGTGCCCAAGAGGTGTAGTCAAAAAATCAACACATTAGTAATCCAGCAGGACTGACTCCAGCTGTTTAACATGGCCCAGCTCAAATGTCACATCCTCGGTGATGCCTCCTCTGACCCCTTTCCTCTCCTAGTCAAAGTTTCACTGTGCCCATGTCCTCCCATAGTCCTTTGTTCAAACTACTGCCAGTGTACATTTATCACCCAGTTACTGTTATTTTTTTTAACAATGCATTGGAGGGGCAAGATAATGGATTTTAAAGATGAGATCTCTTGGGTGCTACACTCAGCTTTGAGACTTTGGTTAAGTGAATGCCTCCTTTGAACTTCAATTTGTTTATCTATAAAAGCAACTGTGGTACAGGCCAGAGGTGTGGGGGTGGTGAGAGAATTCACCAGAGACAGAGTGGGGAACAGAACAGGCAGATCGACTGAAATACACTGCTGAGGGGAGAGGGGGCAAGTTAGGAGAGGTCTGCTGCACCATGTGGTAGCTCCCTGGCCGGGGATTGAACTCTTGCTGAAGTGGCTGCAATAGCTTCATAGGTTGCATCTTAACCCCTTGCGCCACCATGGAGACCTGTACCCCAGTTCTTACATGCATAAATAAATAAATCTTAAAAAAAAGAAACTGTGAGATTAAATAAAGGGGAATAGATAATTCATATAGCACAGAACCTGACTTCCAGAAGATAGTTAACAAATATCAGTTTCTTTTTTCCCCTTCCTGCTCAGGTGTGGACCGGCTCTTCCACTAGACCATGAACTCTCTAGGGAGATGCCTTGACTTATTAATCTGTTTAGCCTGCAGCATTAGACAGTGCCCACTACAGGTGTCAGTACAAGTGTGTTGGTTGCTGGTTGAAAGGAATCCCATACTGATTTCTAGAAACTTAACCCAGCTTACTGACCAACCTCATCCTACAATGCATGTGGACTTCTGCTTTGGTTTAACTTTCTTTTATTCAAGCCCTTGATTTTCGGGTGATGAAGGGAGACAAGGCAGCTTAATTATGTCCACAGTCTTTGAACTTTTAAGAGAGTTAAGTGTGGACTTTTTATTTGAAAGCCATAAGATATAAATGGAAGGACCAGGTTTACTTGGTGAAAGAAAATTTGGGCTAAACTTTGGAGCCATTTGAGCTATTTGGGGAAGTTTTGACTACTTTTGAGGTGTTCCCTCAGGAATGGTTCTGCAATACAAATATGGATTCATGATCAAGATTTCTTGGCCTTTTCCCATGGAAAAGCACTACTTTTGGCTCACGAGAAAATAGTAACTTGGCAGATACCATACTGTTTTAGAGTCCTTTCAATATCTGAGTTAATTCCATGTTACCACATTTAGCTTCAAGCCAGTGATTCACGTGAGACATGGTGCACTTGCTGCCTATGGAGTGACTGAGATAAGTTGATGGAAATCCCTTGTAAGAGATCAGTCAGATAGATATGAGATATTGTTGATTTGGATACTTTGTATTTTTTGCACATCTTTTTCTTTTAACCATTTCCTCCACCATGGCTTCTAGACCAGGGACCAGTTGGGTCTATATAAAAAAATCTGGCACTATCCATCTGTTCAGTCATGTCAGCACCCACCACGAGACAGGCATTGTTCTGGGCATTGGGGCAACTATGGGAAGCATGACAAAGTTCCTGCCCTCAGGGAACTTACATCTTAATGCAACTATAAATTCCTTTTATTACCTCTTATTGAAGGTGTGTTGGCTTGCTTTTCCTTGCCTTTAGTTTATCTACCTTTGAATTTCATTCAGTGCATCTGGCTCAGTTAATTTTGTTTCTTAAATTTTGACTTCTTTCTACTTGAGAGTTTGTTTTTCTTGAAGTGTGATATGGTTTTAAATTTTAGAACTAAATGAGCTTTGAGTTCATCTAGTACAACAATGAGCCATTAAGATGTATTGATTTGTCTAATGTGGTGGCACTGGTGGGTGGAGCCCAACCCTGACTCCCAGGTCATTGCTTTTCACTTTCCATTACACTGTGCCCCTGATCCCAGATTTCACCGTTGTCCTTTTTTTTTTTTTTTTTTTAAAAGATTTACTTATTTATTCATACAAGCACTGGGTACAGTCAGAAGTGTGGGAGGGTGACAGAATTCACCAGAGCCAGAGCAGGGAGCAGAACAGGCAGACAGACCAAGTACACTGCTGAGGGGAGCAGTGGGCACGGCAGGAGAGGTCTGCGCACCATGTGGGACCCTAACTGGCGGCTGGGGATTGAACTGGCGCTGCAGAGGCTGCGGGCAGCTTTGCAGCCCAGCACTCAACCACTGCGCCACCAGGGGAGGCCCTCACCTTTGTTCTTATACATAAATATGCTGTGTATTGTTTTAGTTCTTTTTTAGATATAACATTTTATATGCTAAGTAGGTTTGTATAAATTAGCACTTCAGTTAGACTTTTCTTACAGATTGATACCAAATTTTAAATTTCAAACTGTCATTTTCCATGTTTCCTAGCTAGATGCAATCCCTTCTTACTATCAAGTGACTCTTGGAGATACAGCAATAGTTTGAACCCTGACTAACTGCTGATTCCACTGGCAAAGCTTTAAAAAATACTGATGTTGGGGCCCTGTCTCCAACAAATGGTTTCAGAGTATCTAGAGCCTCCATACTTGTGTGGTTAAAAAAGCTCCCATTGAATTCTAACATTAGGTAGAGAATCACTAGTCAAAGGATATGTCTTTTCTTCCTTAATTTTCCTCTTTCCCAATTCTTTTGAAACAACAGTTTATATACTAGGCTCTGGTTTTTTTTTTTTTTTTAAATTTAAAGCCATAACTATATATGTTTTTACCAGAGCTGACATGACTACAAACTTTCATTAAATGTATAAACCCTATCTATATCTCTGTTTCTGTATTGATTTTATGAAGCAGCCCCTAAAAACAATACCTTTATTTATACCCATTCTGAAAAACTGACTCTTCTTTTCTCCCCATGTATCTGGGGTTCTTTATGCACATACGATTTAATCCCGTATTTTTTACTGGAAGTTGCATTTTTTCCATGGTTGTGAACATGTTCATGTTTTATTTAATCTTTTCAGAACTTCTTTGAGTGCCTCTTTTTTTGCCCTTTGCTGTGTCAGGCTCAGTGACATTGTGCTCTTTCTAGGGACTTGAAATTTCAGTTTCTTACTGTGGGCTACTGTGCTTATTATTTTCTTTTTCCCCCTTTCATTCATTTTCCTAAAACTCTCCTGCTCCCTTAATTAAAATGCAATCTCCAATTAAAATGGAATCTTCTGAAGCTAGGGTTTTGGTATTCAAAAAAGAAATAACTTTCTAATTCCTTCCCCCACTGTTTTCTTGCTACATTTTATTCCATATATATGTATACATATATATATATATATTTCTTTTTCAGTATGGAAACTCAAAATGGATATTCATCTATTGTCTCTTATCTCATCTGAAACCTTTCTGCTGTCATCTTTCCATTCTGTCTCATCACTAACCAACCTCTTAACCAGTAAGTTACGTGTGTATGACTTCTCCAGTTATGCAAGTGACACATAACCCCATTTTACTCCTGCATTCAAAGTTCCTGGAAAATATTTCTCTCTCCCCTCCCCTCATTATAGATCTAATTTACAGTAATATTTTTTGTCACACAAATGCCTATTCTGTAAATACATAACTTTGTTTCATTATGTCACATGACCATGCTCTTTTATTCATTGAGTAAGTGAGCTTTGGATCCAAAGCTGCCTAGAGGCATCTCCATGCTTATCATCATTTTCATGAGTACAGAGCCTTCTCTTATTGCTACAATTTCTCTAAACAAATGCTATTTCTCTGTTGCTCTGGGAAACACTGCCAAGTCAGGACTATAGGTGATGTGGATTACTGTGAGTAGGTTCCTGGGCATAGTCTGTAGACCTGGAGCATCAGTAATTAAATAGACACTATGTTTCATGCTTTTTGTTTGTTTGTTTGTTTGTTTTTTATACCTTGTTGTCCTTTCTGTGGACTTACTTGCAGTTCCCCTAGTCAGTTCTTGGTTTCACAGGATATCTTTTTCCTGCCCTTAGTCTGTGCTGCTCTATTGATGATTGCTTCCTGTGTGAAATTGGTGGGCTGACTGCCACTGGCTCCCAGCTGCACAAACTAATTTATCCCTGGAGCTTGGCATCCCTGGGCACTTACACATTGTTTTTTCTGCTCACTCTACTAGGAACTGCCAATAGACCAGTTGCCTCAGATTCCTTCTGCTTTTCCTCACTAGCATATGGTATGGTCTGACCTGGTGAAACTGGGTTCCAGTTTCCCCAAGAAAAGAGGTGCTCCAATAAACTGAATGCAGAAAGTGAGAAAATAGAGACATCTACTCTCTTTTATTCAACAGCTTTTTTGTTGAACACTTGATCTAAGCCAGGCACTTTCCTAGTATATATTGAAGTTACAAGTATAAATAGAATTTTGGCTCTGACCCTAAGTAACTTTCCAATTAATGGAAGAGACAGGAAGTATAGCCATAATTAAAGTATATCAGCAAATGACTATTAAAAAAAAAAGAATAATCCAATGCTGAAGAGAACAGGCTTTATAGTTAGAGAGCTCTGCCCTTGAATTTGGACGTTATTGCCCAAGAACAACATGGTGTGGGACAAGTTACTTAATGTTTCTGCACTTTTCTTTCTTGTTGATGAAATGATTCTAAGTGACAATTTTGTAACACAAAGTTGTCATGAAAATTAAACAGGTTTGTAGTAGTTACATGCTTAACTCAATGCTTAGCTCTTTACAAGGGACTGACTATTGCCAGCAAATAATGGTTTTAAAAACAACAGAGGTATGTGCAGGCTGTTGTGGAAACCCTGGAGAGTCAAGGATTACTTCTGGGATGGGGTGACACTTGAGTTGAGATTTGAGGAACAAGTAGGCAATAGTTAAATGAAGAGAAGAAAAGGAATTCTCAGTTGAGGCGGCATGTGCAAAGACATAGATGTGTGAAATAATATGATGACTGCACAAACCCCAGGTGTTCATTGTATATGGTGGATGCAGAACAGTTCATGATTGGAAGATGATGATGACTGAGGGAAAGAAAATGTTAAAACTTGTCAACAAAGAAATTCTGCAACAGCAAAATGTGAATTACTCATATGAGAGAGATTGCAACCTTAAACTTCCAAAGATATCTAAGAAGCTCGCTCTACCACTGAAGTATGAGGCAGAATGAAAAAGGTGGCAGAAATGAGGGTATCCTGACATTCAATTAGAAATATGGCATAAAAAAGACATTGGTGTCTAATTCAAAGGGTTGGAAACATCCAACCTGTACCTTCCCTACTGACTCATGACCCCAAAAACCATCTCTACCACTGCATTAAACTTTTAGTCAGTCTCCCTCCCTGCATTTTGTTATCAGACACATAAGTATGTAGGTTAAGATCTTAATGAAAGAGTAGGGAAATTTGGTGCTGTGACACCTGAGCCCAGCAGCTGTGTGTGAATGACCTGCAGACAGAAAGCAATACTCCTTATCCAAGTAACCTAGACATGGCTGCGCTGTGTCCTGTAGACACCCAGGGCTGAATTTGCACAGTCATTGCCAGAAAAGCACACCACACCCACATGTCAAAACAAACATGATATCCAGGGGAGGAAAATCAAGGTTTCAGTTGTTTCTTTTCTTCCCTCTCCAAATCCCAAGAATCCAGTGAGTTTTAATAACACTTCTAAAATGTCAGGAAAAAAAAAAACCTTACTTTAAAAAATGTTGGAGCAACCAAGGGGGTCTTTTGTAGAATCTAATTTCACTTCAGGTCCCTCAGGGATGGTAAGGAGTGCAGGTGTGCCTTGCTTTAAGAAAATGCAATGAAAAAAAATCAAACACAGAATTGAGATTTTAAGAAGTGATTATTCATATTATAATATAAGGTTTTTTTCTGAATCATAAGTTTGCTTGAAAACAGATATCTTCCTCTTATGAATCAATGCCCATTTACAGATTGCTAATTTGATAAAGCTGGGAAAAGAGTATTAAGAAATTTTGTGTTCAAGGATTAAATGATTATTTTTATTGATAGAAGGTTTATCAAAAACAAAGACTAAGTATTTATGAAATGTGAGAAATCATTGAGAATGAAAGTCATATTCATTTAGCATTTATTATGAATAAGGTAATTTGTGTATCTGATGTGGATAAAATTTATTAGAGCATACTTCTAATTTTATTTCCTTCCTTTTTTTGGACTCTTTTATACAACTTCTCTTTTCTTCTTCCCTGTAAGAAGATATCTGAGTTTGCTATCAGTTTCTTATGAGTTTTAAATACAGAACAAGGAAAGTGCTTAAGAGAGACAAGACTGGATAGTTTAGGAGTAAGGAAGAAAGGACCAAGAACATAAGCTGATGCAGACTATGGTGTTAGGGAGAGCTTGACAAAATTAGTAAGGAGGGAGGCTCTAGAGAAGTTATATGGGGTTGAGAAAACTGGATTTTTAAGAAATCAGGCTTTAAGTTATGAGTTAAATTTTCTTTATGTTCTCTAAGAGATTCAATGAAAGATGAAAAATTTCAAGTTGCTTTTGAATTCTGTATTTTGAATGTGAAAATTCATTGAGATTGTGTAGTAGGAGGCTCTGATACTTGTTTCATCTCATTGAATCTTGCAATAACCTTATGAGTTAGACATTTAATTTTCAGAAAACTGCTACAGAGATGTTCAGAGATCTGCCTAAATCACACAGATATTTTACAAGAGAGCCTCGATTTTAAAATAGGCCTATTATTAGTCGCAAAAAGATAAGTGATAACAAGGGTTGGCAAGGGTGTGAAGAAAAGAAAACCATTGTATATTTTTCTTCGGAATGTAAATTGATATAACCATGATGGACAACAGGAAACAGGTTCTTCAAAAAATTAAAAAGAGAACTTTCTAATAATCCATATGCCCTAGCTACCCCACTTCTGGGTATATATACAAAGAAATGAAATCAGGATTTGTACCCCCATGTTTATAGAAGCATTATTGATAAGACTTGAAATATGAAAACAACCTTAGTGCCAATGAATAGATGAATGGATAAAAAAATATGATGTATACATGCAGTGGAATATTATTTTGCCATGAAAAAGAAGGAAATTTCACCATTTGGAGAACATGGATGAACATGGAAAATTTTATGTTAAATCATATAAACTTGTCACAGACTAATGCTGTGTGATCTCAATGCTTTATGAAATCTACAAATGCTGAGTTAATAGAAGCAGAGAATAGAATGTTGGTTACCAGGAGCTTGGAGTGGGGAGGGGTAGGGTGAATGAATAGATGTTGGTCAAAAGTACATATTTTTAGTTTTAAGGTGAATAAATCTGAGGATCTAATGTATAGCAAGATGACTACACTTAATAATACTTAATTATATATTTGAAACTTGCTAAGAGAATAGATGTTAAGTATTCCTGTCATATACACACAAAAATGATACTATGTGAGGTGACAGATATATTAACTTGATTGTGGTAATAATTTATCAGGCATAAACATATTAAATCATCATATTGTATGCCTTAAAAAATCATGTTATACAACGTAATACTTATACTTTTGTTAACCATATCTCAGTAAAGCAGGGGAAATAAACCACAGAATATAACCAAAAAAATAGAAACTTCTTGTTACAGTGGTTCTATGTATTCATGTCAACTACTCTTGTTTATTTTCTGGGATTTCCTTTTTATTTCTTTTGAAATAATAATCCTGCTTTGATTTTTAATTATTCAAAAGTATTGCTTATTTTTTCTGTTAAACCAAAGTAAAAATGTATTTTGATTCTTTTCTCTGTAAAATGGATATTTTGATGTTTTTCTTATCACCACCCACATCTTCCTTTCCTCTTAAGTTTGTACAATTTTATGAGCACATTTGTTTTATCTATATTCTTTTTTAATAATCATCTTGGTTGTTTACACTCAGATTTTATCAACTATAATTCTCAGTTCACTTCTGTAAATAGAGGGATCTTTCTTTAAGACTTTGGCAATAGGTTGCTTGGTGATCAAATCACTGCCCTTTGTTTTAGTACTGCATCTTTATGCATTTTAATGTGTTTTCATAACATTATTAGTGGGAGGGTACACAGGAGAAGAGGATATGTAATAGAGTTAAATGTACATATTTCATCAGAGAAAGCTAATAGATAAATAGCAATATAATCTTATAGAAAAAATATCTAAAATATTTAAAAGTAATCTTGGGAGAAGGTAAAGGTGAGATAGAAGCTACTATTTTGAATTATATACTTTTTAATATGATTTATAAAGTAGCTGTTTGCATACATTTTTAAAATAAATTGAGCTACATGCCAAAGTCCTGATTTAACCAATAGATATGGAATAAATATGGAGGAATATATGATAAAGCTGAACTGCTCTTACCCTCCTCTCAAAAAATACATGATCCTATAAGCTGGGGTGGGGAGAACCAGAGAACACTAGCATAGGTTAGATCTGGTGACTGTCCTCAAGAACCGGGCCCTGCAGCTGCCCTGTTCTCCCATCCTGGACTGAAGCCCAGGGAATGGCTAAAGAAACCCCAGGCAGATTTGGGGATCCAAATATCACTCACCCTCTACCATCTGCTAAGCAAACTTACCTGGAACTAACTAGATTAAATTTCTGCCATTGAAAGGCCTTCCCATCACGTATTTTCCATTGCTTGCCCAACTCCTTTCTTCTTCGTGGATTATCTGGGTGGGAAGGGATAGATAGAGCGGAAAGGTGTTTTCCAGGTTATCTTGTCTGCTGCACTTCACCTCCACTATAGTTGAAGATGCCATGGATCATATACCTCCACTTTCTCTTAGCTGAGGAGAGCACTTAGGAGGCAGGAAATGTTTAAGACTGGGACAGTAATAGGTATAAGTAAGAAACATATCTGTTTTCCATTAAGGAGATTAACTTCTCTGTTGGGGTTGTTGTTACAGGACTAGGTCAGGGCTGCTGGGGGCCAACAGGGCGGGTACCTTTCTGACTGGGTGGGCATTGCCTCCTCTCAGCTCCCATTTGAAGCAGGCCGTCTCTTCTTCAAACCTGCCTTCCCTTGATGGGTTCAGATTCATCTGAGGTTCTGCTTTAAGTAGTGTCACAATAGGGTGAAAATCATGAATCTTTGTTTTTAGGACATTAATAAGTGGAAAAGGGAGCATTGTGCCCATATTTATTATAAAACTTTTTCTTTAGACCAGTCCCCTGTTGAATTGAAGAGTAATTTATTTTATGATAAAAATAATATCTGACACTGGTGTCCTATACAGCATTTTTTTCTCTTATTTATATCAACCCAGAACCAAGCATAGTGCCACAGGGTCACAAATGTAGTAAGCATTTAATGAATAGAAAAACAAAAAACTCAAAAATGACATAGAAGCCAATGCAAATCCCTACAGGTAAATTTACAATAAGACTATGAGGTGCAATGAAGAATGTCAGTAGAAATTAGTAAACAGTAGTTGAAGCTGTTCATTTGTTTTTTAATAAGTCCTTCCATCCCTCCCTCCCTCCCTCTCTCTCTCCTTTTTCTTCTTTCTTTGAAATTTTTATTGTGGTAATTTTAAAACAAGCACAAAAGAATTGTCCAATGAATCCACACGCATCTATCATTCAGTTTTATTAACCACCTGTTTTTCTATTTCATCATTCTGAAACCCCTTTTCCTCATACTTTTTGGGGGTATTTTTAAATCAAGACCCAGACACTGTATGATTTCATCTACAATTATTTTATTATGTGTGTCAGCCAGAAGAGGTCTTTTGAAAACATGCAACACAATACCATTATAATAGCTTCCCCCAAAGTTAATCATTAGTCCATATACCATCTAATATGTAATTGTTGTTAGGTTTTCCTCTCTTCTGGGCTTTCTGTATGCTTTCATTTTAAATACCAATTTGTGGCTTAGGATGAGTGCTTTCTACTCTAGATGGTTAACCACCAGCACCCTTCCCTCTAAACCCAATTGAGTACTTATAATTAAATGAATCTTTCACATTTCTATTAATTCATTTGAGGTACATTTCAGGAACACTTGAAATGTGTGCAGCATTACGAATAGCTCTGGAGCTATCATGGTGAATAAGATGAGCTTACAGTTCCAAGGGGTGTATGTCCAGCTTGCCTGTCCCTCTAACACTTCACAAAGTCAATCTTATCATCTTGCCCCTAAAAGCAAACACTCCTCCTGACCCCAAAATCTGAAGGTGACATCACCATTCCTCATACTTCCCAGGCTCTTTATCTTCCATATCCTATCAGCCCCCAAGCTGGCTGTTTTTCTTCTGGGATGTTTTCCATTTCCATCCCCCTAGGAAGATAGCCTTCTGTGATGGAGAAAGTCAAATAGACCGTGTATAATTTATAAGGGTCCTCTTTTCTTTGTGGGGGAAACTGAGAGGAGGAGGTCAGCAGCAGCAGCGAGGGGCTGAAGTCCAATAGAGGAGCCTCCTTCCTATTAGGGGGTCTCTAGGAGTGATGTCAGGATGGAGATGCCAAAACGTGGGTGGTGGTGGTGGTGCGTGGAACTTAAAAAGTTCTGTGAAATCTGTGTGGAAGGAAGGGAGGTATGCAAAAATGAAGTCAAACACTAACCAGGAATGTTGAGAGTGAGACAAGGGCAGGTTGAGGCGAGACTCTGATTGATCCATTTGTAACTTTTTTGGGAAGCAGAGATTTAGTGTTTGATCACCCCTTTACCTAACAGTTTTCTATTGCTCTGTATTAAATTACTACAAATGTAGCAACTTCAATCCAAACTCATTTATTATCTCATAGTTCTGTAGGTTGAAACTCCAAGCAGCTTGGCTGGCTTCTCTGCTCAGACTCCCCAGGCTAACGACCAGGTGTTATTGAGCCAGAGATCTTATTTGGAGGCTGGGGAAATCAGCAATAATTTCTCTAGACCCCCTCAGGCTGTCCAATAGAGAAAACAGCAACTTTTAAGTGATGGGGGTGGTTTCTACGTTCTCTGCAGTTTTGTTCACAGTGACGCTGACACTAACGATGAACATAATCGTTCTACTGTTCCTCACCTTACATGTCCTTAACATAAGAGACCAGCTTATTTATTTTTAAAAAAGCACATAGAATTATTTTATAGGCTTGAAAAGATTAATGCTTTGTGTGTATGCATGTGTGTTTTTATTTAAATTAAATTTTGTAACTTCATGACCTCATCCCATTGAAAACTGAGATGCTGAAACCCCATTGCCTTTTCTCATTGATCTCAGGGCCATCAGGAGTATTTAGTGTATTTAACACATGATCACATCAACAGTAAACTTTCTAGTTGGTTTTCCTTTTTCTTAGTTTATAAAAATTTAAAAAACAGTCTGTTACAATTAGATTCCCCAGGTTGCCTTTCTGACCACTTTTTTTCCAGTGTTTCAGGAGCTTGCTAATTATAATTTTAAGTTCTGGGTTTACCATGTGAAAGTGATTGAGGATTTTGAATAGGCTAAATGATTGTACCACATAGATGGATGAACGCTCTTAAGTGTTTTGCTCAGAAGAAGAAAACAACCCTCAATTTTCTTTCAAACCAGTGGGGACCCTGTTTACTTTTCTTAACATGGGTTTGTGATTAGAGCCTATTTTTATTCTGAGAGTTTTAGGAAAAAATTCCCAGCAGCTTCTTTTGGGATCCAGTAGTTTGCCTGGGTTTAAAATAATACATTTACTAGAAATTAAAATCTGATCCAAGTATCTTGAAAACCAAGGACAGTCTTGAATAAAGAGTTCTTGGAAAACCAGAGAAATACTTGCAGATATTTAGAGATAACACCTACATGGTTAAATACTGTTATCTGGTCAAACTGAGATGACAAAGCAGACTCCAATATTTTCAGATTAATTTCCCAACTCACAATCCATTTGACTTAATGCTGACTTTTAAAAGATAATGCCCTCAGGAAAGCTGCCTACTCCAAAAATTATATCTACTTAAGGCCTTCTGATATTTTAAATGTTATGCTCTATTTTATCAAATACTTGAATTATCTAAGGAGGCTGGGATGGTTTTAGCACGTGTTTGTTTCCACCTTTCCTTTCTTCCTCTTCTCCTTAGGAGATCTGGCCAAGAGAAAAGCAGTGGTGATAGGAATGCCTGCTCTACAGTTGGTACTCAGAATAGACTTTGAGTAAATGGGTGAGTGGATGAATGAGTGAGGATAGCTCAAAAGCAAGGAGACCGAATTCTCCTGGAGAGGTTTTTGTCCTCTGTATGGCAGCAGGTAATTTGCAGGAACCAAGAACAGAACAGCTGCTTCCCATCACCTTCCCCCACCCCCAGCAATAGGTGTTGCCGTGACCTCAGTCTTGCTGGCACTTACTGCACAGGGAGGACGTGCAGGTTCAGAAATCTTGTGAAATAAAGTCAAGAAAATTTACAGGATGCCTGCAGGGCAGGGGGGTACCAAAAAGACCAAATGGGAGTTTATGTAGTGACTGTACCGACAAAAACTTCCCCTGGTGGCTGGCTGTGAAGTCTAGAATTTGGCTCCTAATGTCATCAAGAGTGACACATGTTATTAATGGCACTGCTTCCTGGAATCTGCTTCATTCTTGCAAGGCTCTCTCTTCTCTCCTCTCTTCCCTTCCCGCCCTGCCCCCTCCCTTTCCCCCATGCTCTCACATGCCCTGTCTTGCCATGGTGAAGGTCAACAGGTGTAGAGAAGGCAGCTTTGCTCTGAGGGTCTGCTGGGATCGAGGGCCAGTTCCTTCTGTGATGGGCACATTCATGAACTCGGAGTTGTACTCTGAGAGCTTCTAAAGATGATTCTGCATCAGAATGAGGTACTTTGAGTTTTTTGGCATTTCTAAGCTACCGGGGAAAGAGGGGACAAAAAGGTGGAAATGAATCACTTCATGTAAATAGAACTTCAATAGCACTTTTCTGGAAAAAAACAGAAACAGCCCATCATAGAAACGACAGTCTCTGTGCCAAGAGGGAAGTGAGCAGGGAGCAGTTTGAATATGCACCAGGTCACCTCCTGGAGTAGCCTGGTGTTGTCCACAGGCCAAAAAAATAGTGTTATTCAGGCAGGAAAAGTGAGAAAGATGAATATGTGAATAAATATGATGAGACTCATGATCAATACTTGTCGGAGCCCTGATAAAATAGCTAGGTAGGGCGATGTTAACAAATTTCCTTCCTCCAAGAACTTTAAGATATGTTTCTGGAATTGTTGTTATTATGATAATATAATAGTGGTTAGTGGCTAGTGGTTCAGGTATGCTCCTTGTCCAGATAGGGCTGCTTGGGTCTCGATTTGATGAAGTCCTCTCCTCACTCAAGCTGTATTGCCAGGTTTAACATTTCAAGTGCTATCTTGATACCTTTGAAACTGACAAGTCCCCTAAGGCTTCATTTGAGTAACCCTTGCTCTCAGCAGATATGCACCCACCTAGTGGAAAAGGATCCCCCTCCTGCTAGTTCCACCATCAGTCAGATCAGTTGCACTCCATCCAGACTTCAACCTAGCAGGCTTCACTTCCTTGGCAGTCTGTAAAATTATACAAATGGGCCATGGGAAGAGAGGGTACCTCACCCTCTTGATATTACAAATCCTGCTTCCTACAACCCTGGTTGTTTAGTCTGTTCCCAAGTGCAGTGCCTTTGTGGCCAATCTAGCATGCAGTGTCTTCCTCCCTGCCAGGCTGTGAGTGTATGTGACTAATAAACTTCCGTCTGTCTTATCTAGTCAATATAAGGGTTGTGTGTTCAGCCATCTCCTGTTTTCAGGACAGGGTACACCTTCACCAACAGGGCTGTAACACTATGGTTTTTTAAAAAATATATTTGATCGTTCAGTTGACCAAAATTTGTGTCTCATATGTATTTGATGTTATCCACACTTTCTAGTTCATAGCTCCCCAAACCCTTGGGATTTCCTGATAATAGCAAAGAAAACATCTTTTGTAAAATTGGTCTGTTGTCCTCAGTTCCTGAAATTGCTTCAGAGCCATCAAGATGAACGAGTGTCTTGTTATTCTTAATAAGCCCTTTCTGTCACAACTGGGTTTATGTTAATGGTGTAACTAAAGCACCTAAGGTGTGTGTGTGTGGGGGGCCTGATTTCCAGGTGGGCCAACCATGAATAGACAGTTGGAACTTTCAATCTCAGTCCATGACTTCTGGGATGAGGGACTGGAGGTTGACTCAGTCACCAGTGACCAATGAATTAATCAGTCATGCCTGTGTAATGAAACCTCCATAAAACCCAAAAGGAAGAAATTCAAAGAGCTTCCAGGTCTGGGAAACAGAATGTTTCCGCACGCTACCATGCTTTGCCTCATGTTGTGAGGACGAAAGCTCCTTGCTCAGGACATTGCCCTATGTATCTCTTTGTCTTGTTGTTGATTTGTATCTTCTAAGATCCATTGTAATAAATTGATAAATGAATAAATAAACTTCCTGAGTTCTGTGAGCTGCTGTAGAAAATTAAATGCAAGGAAGGACAGTGGGAACCCGTGGTGTTAGCCAGTCTATCAGAAGCACAGGTAATACCTAGACTGTATATACCATGTATCAGTGTATTTGACAGGTAGGCTCAGAATTGAGTTGAATTGTAGGAAACTAAGCTGGTATTAGAGCATTGCTTATTGGTCGTGGGGAAACCTCCACACACGTGCTGGAATTAGGTCCTTTGCCCTTTTAAAGAGTGAATGGGAAGTTATCAAAACATGCAGCAATATAACTTTTGGATATTGGCCAGTGCTTGGCTTACCCAGTGGTTAAACACATATTTAAATTTCTGGGGCCACTCAGCTGCAGATGCTTGGAAAGCCAAAACATATTGAGAATAAGGAATCAATAAACACAGTACTAACCTGATTCTTTAATTCTTGGAGCAAGTCCCCCAATCTAGACACCAGGCAAAAATCAGGAATCTGAACTTATCCAATGAAAAACTGATTCTGTCTTACTCTATCTCCATACACCTGTCTTTCACCAGGGTAAAGCAGTCTTCAAGAGCTTGTGGTGTTGTGAAATCAGCACTTTTTCATGTCTGGGAAATATAATACTCAAAACCTCTGGATCTTACTGCTTAAGATGAATTCAATAGAGAAATGTCAACATGGAAAAACAATGAAAATATTGGTTGAATTAAACTAGAATTCAGAAACAAGGTGCTACTCTCAGTGTTTTCATCTTAATAAAAACAGCCACAATGCTAAACAGAGGTTAAAGTACACTGACTGCAATGATTACTTTATATTTGGTGGTGTTTTTCTTAGTGTCAAAGAATATTTGGTTCTCTTTTTCTTCATATATAACCTCAAACACCATCAACCCATGGAATATTTTCTTTAAACTGGTCAATTTGGTGGAGTAATTTATTTAAAATCAGTTTTTAAAAAATAAAGTTTTCTCTTTACTCCACAAATGAGTAATGCAAGCTGTGATGTGGAGCTATAAAGTCATTGCAAAAAAAATTAAACAGCAAAACTGCTATTTTTGGCTTTTAATTCCTACCAGTTTGCCAACTTGTTGCAAGTTACACTTATCAAGGGATCGTACACTTTTTCCATCTTGTTTCATCTTGAACCCTAAAATGCTAACAGAGACCATGAATGGTATTTGATTTAATTAGCTAGTATTGCTATTGCCCGCAACATCTGCCCACTCTAAATATCTCTAAAAATAAGCTTGTTTTAATTCCAACTTTTAAGTGACATAAATTGTATTCATGGGAGAAAAAAGCATAATTCACAGGAGAAAAAAAATCATGTTATCTATAGTGCATCTGTTTATATTTCTAGTTGATATGCTTTATCATACATTTCTTAGTTTACATTATAAAAGGATAGAATTATAATAAGCAGAAACCACAGGCATTCCTTTGAAATAACACTTAATGGGAAATGTTTCTTAAAAAGAATATTTGAGCTTTACATAAATGAATTTTTAAAGAATTTTATTGTATTCATTCCCTGTGAAATCTGAGACATAGAAATTAAACATTATAATATATAGTATACAGGTGCAGTTGCTTTTTTTTTTTTTTTGCAAGCAGGAGGTTTTTAGTGCATGTTATTTGGGTCATTGAAATGAAACAATTTTAAACTATTTTACACAGAAAAAGACCTCCTCCAAACCAGAAGGTAGATTTATGTAAAGAATGTTATTTAATAGTCAAGAGTCTTTATTGGCCAGAATTCAAAGGAAACAACTGCCAAATTCAGATATGAAGTTCAACAGAGTGTGTGGTAGGCAGAATTCTAAGATGGCCTTAAAGATTCCTTGCTTCCCAGTTCCCCATGGAGTATGGGGTTATGTAATCCCTGGGAATGGGAATATGATGGATTTTACTCCATGATTTGGTTATGTTGCCTGGCACAGCTGACCTCGAGGTAGGGAGATTCTCTATTTGAACCTGACCTAACCACACAGCAGAGGTCACAGAAGGGAAAGTCAAAGAGGAAGCAGGAGAAGGCTTTGGTGCAGTCGCTAGCTTAATGATGAAGAATGTCAAGTGACAAAAAATAATGGGCAATATCTAGGAGTTCTGGCTTAAAGCCAGCAAGAAAATGGGACTTCAGTCCTAACACTCCAAAGAGATAAATTGTATGAATGATAAGAATGAACCTAGGAACTTAGTGTGCTATGTAGATGTTGATTTATAATGAGGCACTCCTGAAACGTATACATTGTTATAAAGCAATGTTGCTTCAATAAAAAATTAAATAAATAAAAGAAGGCCCTGGGAGCAGACTTTTCCCTAGAGCCTCCAAGTAAGAACTCAGTCCAGCCAACACCTTGATGTTGGTCATGTGACCCCCAAGGAGAGAGCCCAGCCATGTCATGACAAACTTCTAACCTAAACAACTATGAGCTACTAAATTGTTTTAAAATGCTAAATGTATGGGTTTTGTTGTACTAGAATAGAAAACTTACCCAGAGCATATATTTTATGTTATTTATAAATGAGAAAACATATTTATTAGTTATCTGCTTTTCTTCATGGGAGAAGAGATGAGATGGTAGGACGAGGTACAGTCTAGTGCTCAACTATCTGTGGTGAAGCACTAGTTTTATTTATTTTCATTCTATCTTGGGTTGATACTTTTACAAAGTACAATAAAAATCAGTATAAAATGAAAGCACAACGATATCCAAAAATCAATCCCAAATTTGTTATTATTAGATTCAAATAAAACTGCTTTGTCAAAATGCTATAAATGTTTATAAGCGCTTGTTCTTAATTTTATAATTTTCACAGATCAGTAACAAACAGGCCATGTACCAGGTCTGGCCTGTCTGTGGACCACATTTTGAGTAGCACCACTGGTTTAGATTACATTAAATTTGAAGGTTTCTGAGGCTAAAAATATTGGCCTGTCTTCAGACTTTAGGGTAAAAAATTTAGCCATTTGTGTGTTTTCAGCTGCTTTTAAATCAGAATAATTAGAGGAACTGATATTTTGGCTTGAAAACTCTTTTATCACCAAAGAACTAAATTATAATGAAAGTGAAAAAGTGGTTTATATGAGCTTGACAGAAATAGACTAAAAATATTGCCTGTGCGTATGTGTCCTGAGACTTTTGAAAATGACATTAACTTACAGATCCTTTCAAATAAATGAAAATTATTTCCCAACTTGACCATTTCATGATAATATGGAGTAGGTCTCTATGCAGCCCCCATACTCACTATTACTAAATTTAGATAATGGAAAACCACAAAGGCATGGAATTGATACGTAAAAAAAGCACATTATGCCTCCTTAGGAATTCTGTTCATCGTCATTACCCACTGATTTTTTTTTTTATTTCTCAAATTTATGTTCAACAGACAATCATATCCCTCAGTTTATTGAAGATTTAAGGAAAAGTGCTTCTTACTTTCTTTTTTTAAAATTGTATCCTATTTTATTCATGTAATATTAGTTTATACACTCCACAGAATTTAGGGGTACAGGTTTATACCTCTTCAGATGTGTGTTACCACACCATGCCTACAACCAAAACACCAATAAGTTTTCATCAGAGTGACTATGTTGAAAGTCAAATCAGAGAATACATTAAAGATAACCATAAATAAATGACTTGACATGTACAAGGAAATATCAATAAGATAACCATCTATCGATAACTTCTCATCAGATAGAGTTAAGACCCAACAGCATTTGGGTGAAGTATTCCAGGTGCTGAAAGAAAGAAAAACAGTTAACCAAGAATATATCTAACAAACTAGCATTTTTTTTTTAAAGCAATAACCACATGGAAAGATGCTCAACATCATTAATCATCAAAAAGATGTAAATCACAATCAGAACTTCACTAGAATGGCTATGATCAAAGACTGGCTAATAAAAAGTTTTGGTGAGGACATGGAGGAATTGGAACCTTCATACATTGCTGATGGGGATATAAAATGGTGCAGCACCTTTGAAGATAGTTTGGAATTCCTCAAAAGATTAGTTACCATAGACCTAATAATTCCATTCCTAGATATATACTCAAGAGCAATGAAACCATGCATTCATAAAAAGCTAGTCCTTAAACTAGCAGCATTATTGGCAATAGTAAAAACAGTGGAAACAACTCAAATATTCATTGACTGATGAATGAAAAATAAAATGTAGTATATTCATACACAGAAATATTATTTGACCATAAAATGAAATGATACATTGATATGTGTTACAACATGGACAAACCTTGTGAGGATTATGCTAAGTGAGCCAAGAGCACATATTTTATGATTTCCCTTGTATTAAATGTCCAGAATAGGAAAATTTATTGAGACTAAAAGTAGATTAGTGTTTGCCTAGGGTTGGGTATAGGGAATGTTTGGAGAATGTTGATGGGTATGAGGGTTTTGGTGAAGAATAAAGAAACTATTCTAAAACTAGATGTGATAACAATTTCACAACTTATGTGAAATGTATAGTTCAAATGGATGAAAAGAATGATGTGTAAAATATTTCAATAAAACTTTTAAAAGTAAGTAAAAATAGAGGAATGGTTAGAGCATTTTAGCTGAGCAATTCTTAATGATAGTGTTGGTTTGGGGAAGGGAGAAGACCTATGAATCATTTGGAAAGGTAAAGTGTAGTTAGAGGGCATTCAATAGATTGCTAATCCTTGACTTAGTTACACTTCATTTGACAAAGAACAAAAGAAATATTCATTCATTCATAATTCATTCATTAAATTAATGCATTATTTGTTTATTCATTCAACCATATTTCATTATCTGCAACATAGTAATGCTAAGGTCTGGGATTGTACCTGGATACAGTCCTGTCCTATTGTGTTATATTTACTGGATCATAGATTTTTAGATCTGGGAAAACTTTGGGGATCTTATTGTTTTCCAATATCTCTTTTCATGGGTGCTTAAAAGGGTACCAATGGATATCTAAAAGTATGTTATGACTGAGTAGCAGGGCTGGTTTCTGATTTCCATTTGAAAAGTAGCATTTTATTTAACATGTTGATAGTTTAGCTAGTACCGTGGGTAAATTGATTCACAGTGGAAATGATCCAGGAAAGTAGGCAAATGGACATGTTACTAATTTGGAGGCTAGTCTTGCTCTTAAAAATAATTGTTAATACATCTAAATAAGTGAACAAAGATGTTACTTCAACCCTTTCTTTGTGGTAAGAGGAGGAAATTTGTCTTCCTTTTAGTCATTTTCTACGTAGTTATTAGTGAGGAAGAACTTGTAAATTGGTGTAAAGTGAACGAATGTATCTGGCTTTTTGAATAGTGGTTGTGGTCTTGGTGCCTGGGAATGAATAGGATGTGGATATTTGGCCAAACAGTAGATCAAAGCCACATGTGTGTACACACAGTGATCACTTGCATTTCTGTATTGAATTTAATTCCCCAAAATAGGCATTTGTCATTTATTTTGGCTCTTCATTCATTCTAGTTCAGCATTTAAACTCTTAGTAAAAGGTCAAAGGAATATTTGTTAAATTCCCTATTGTATGTGCCTTGGTGTGGAATAAAGGTTGTCTTACTGATGTTGATTTAGAGAAGTGTTGGGTTCAGAGAGCAGGGTCCTTGGGTTACCTCTGAGGAAAGTTTTATCAGAGCTCCCCTTTCAACAGCTGTGGCAACTTTTCCCAGAAAGCAGAGATGTTTAGTTACATTCAAAAGGGCAGGTTTATTATAAAAAGGGAAGTAAAGGATGCGTGCACAGAAATGCGCCGGCAGAAAGAGCTGCCCTGAAAGGGACGGGTTTGTTAAGAGAGGCCTGCATAGTCGCAGGCAGGCAGTCTGGGGAGGAGAGCTGCCTCTGCTGCTTTGCAAAAGGTTGGTGAAGACAAACACCTGCACAGTCACAGGCGGGCAGGAGGCTGCTACATCTTGCCAGTGCAGAACTTGCACTGATGTAGTCTTCTCTTTGGAAGGGACTCTTTCCTCTGGGGGCTTGTTAGCTGCTGTTAAATTAATAATTTCTAGGTTTGGCACCTAAGGATTTTTTCTATATTTGGTTTGACTAGGTCAATTTGAAAGGACTTTTGATTCTTTTACAATGACCCTCCACTCCATCTCTATATCCTCACCTGGTCTACACCTCCAGATACTTTACTTTTCTGTATAACTGTTTAACGACTATGTTAATCATTTCTACCCCTCCCTCCAGCTTCTGGCCTTGTGTGAGCCAGTTTCTGGTCTTGTGATGCCTCCTTCTTAACTTTTGCGCTCTTAGCCTCCATCATTACTATATTTGCTGAAAGTGATAGATTTTTGCTTATTCAAACCTATTTACAGTAGAAGACAAGAACTCAACATACCAGTCAGGGATACTTACATCACAATTTGATTCAGGAGTTCATATCTCAAAAAGTAAATAAAACCCTTCCCTTTATGGCTTCAGAGCCAATCAGCTAAAGTTGTTTCCTCACTGGACAAGGTTCTAGATTTTGGGGGATTTTACATGACTGCCTAGCTTCAAACTGCTCCAATGTTTCTTTGAGTTATCTGACATACCAATTGATTCCCCTTTCTGTTTAACGCAGCCATTCTCTCTGATTTTTCCAACTAAAAGCTCTGAAGATACAACTCTCTTCAACACTTGTTCTCTTATCTTGGAAAGTAACCATACTCACAAATGTGAAGTGATACCTCTTCATTGTTTTGATTTGCCTTTCCCTAGTAATAAGAGAGGACAAACAACTTTTCAACTGCATATTGGCCATTTGTATGACTTCTTTGGAGACTTTTAGATAATCATTTATAATTCCTCAACTGTTAGCTTTTTCTTTAAAATAATTAACTCTGTAATCCATGTTATACTAATAATCTATGCTGTGAGATATAGAACTATTTTCCTCTGAATTGAGAAATATTCCAATTTGGATTTTCACTCTTAACACTTTTTGAGTTCTTATGTCATTTTTACATTAAAAAAATTTGTGTTTCATCTACTGAGTTTTATGTTAATACCAAAATGTTTTACTTGCTATAGCATTTTTATGCTTTTTAAGTTATAGCAGTCTTTACCCTCCATGCCCCAAATTTTATTATTTTCACTTGCTTAATTTACCAAGAATTTTAGAATTATTACAGTTAGAAAGTCACTTTGGGATTTGGTTCAAATATACTTATGAATTTGAAAAGAGAGCAGATTATATTTTGAAAAGAGAATTAGGTGTTGAAATATCCCTAACGAAATTCTTTATGTATAGAGAGATACTATAGAAAAAAACATTTTAACTTTTTGTAAGGCCCTAAATAAATAATAAGATAAATGTGATAGAGTTTATAGACTTTCTCATCCCATGATGCTGTAGGGCACAAGCAATAGTGAAGAGTAGCTAAAGGGTATTTAGGACAATCCTGTTAAGGTGCTACCATGTGTAAGAATGCTGTGGGGGTGTCTGACAAGGGAGTCCAAGAGTAGCCTGGCCAAGTTGGAGGATGCTGTAGAACTTTTCACTGACCCAGAGATTAAAAGAAAATTGTTTTATTGAAGTACAATTGGTTTGCAATACTATATATAATTTAGGGGTTTAGGCTTACACCTCTTAGATGTATATTTGACCCCAAGATTTTTATTTTCCTGCTGGGGCTTGGTGATCAACATCAGGCAATGGTAGACCTGGAACTTGGGAAAGGAGATGTGACCCTGGCCCCTGACTTGGGGAGGGGCAGGTGGTGCGCTCACACAAACACACAGTAGTGCTGGGCTCATAGGTTGTCCTGAGTGGGAGGAGAAAGCAAGCTGCCAGCTGGGGCAGGAGTGGGGTGGGTACTTGGAGCAACCAGTAAAATCCTTTTCCAAGATTTACAAACCAAGATCGAATTGCAGCTGAACTTTTAGGATATTTGAGTCAAATTGTGAAAGGATCTGGACTGTGCGGAATGTCAGGTAGGAGGCATGAGTGAGTGATTGAAATCAGGATTGCTTGTTTGGCCCCAAACTGTAAAACAGGGAGGAGTCTAGTGAATATAAATTCATGGGAAGTGCCACCAAGAAATAGTCTGATAAATGCTTTATTTGCCAGTCTAGGGCTTTGCAGACATTAGTCGGTTTGTATCCCATGTATTCTTGAATGCAGTATGGCAAGAACCCTGTGTTCACCCAGAGTACATTGAACAAGACCCACACTTTCTTTATAATGTTTGATTGCAAAAGAGAATTAATCTCCTTATTGAAGTAACAGTGTTATAAAGTTGGAGATGGTGTAAAATTCCTTTCTAGGTAATTTTTGAGAAATGGGAACTCTTCACCTTGACTTCCTCATTTTTTAATCATGAGTCTGGGTTAGGAATAAATTGCTGATATCTGGAAGTAACTTTACTTCTCTTACCTTAATACATTTTTACTTACATTTTGCTAGGCCTTTAGGGAAATCACATTTATTTAAATGCTTCAAAAATTGATGACTGGATCAAGAAAATGTGGTATATATACATACAATGTAATATTACTCAGCAATCAAAAATGATAAACTCATGCCATTCTCAGCAACTTGGAGGGAGCTAGAAAGGATTATGCTCAGTAAAATAAGCCAGAAGGAAAAAGAAAAATATTGGATGGTTTCACTTGTAGGAAGAATATAGGGGAACCAAATAAGGGATCAGGAAAAGAAAAAATAATACTAATTATAATAACTAAACCAAAATCAACAGGCAACTATAAATCAGAGACACTCTATGGCGGGGTGGGGGGGGGAGGGAGAGAGGGATCAAAACAGGAGGGAAGAGCACAAGGGACTATGGTGATGGTACACGGGTGAATCGGTGGTGGGAATTTTACAGGGATTACGTCTGAGAGGAGAAAGCACACATTGTACAAAAATAAAGAATGATGTAAATATATATAAATTAAATACAAAATGTGGTGGGCTCGATTTAAGAAATCTTTATATGCCAATTTTATCTTTTAGCCACTATGGGACACAGGATGGTAGGGGAAATTGAGTGACAGAGATCTAGTTCTCGATCCCACTCTGCGACTAACTATAGGAGAGACATGAGACTAGGCTCTTAACTCCTGTGGGACTCAGTTTCTTCACTTTGGAAAATGAGATTTTTGGATTAGATTACCTTTAAAAAAATTACCTCCATCCAATCAACAATTTTTAAATTTTTAAGATTGTACGCCCATTTTGAGATAGTACAAAAAGTGTTTAGTCAACTGGGAAGAAAAGTTAAAATACAGTGAGTACTCCTATTGCTTATGTACATTACTTGTTAAGTGATATCCTGATTAGCTTGTATTCATTGTTTCATTATTGGTGTCAATAATTCTTACCCCCTCATCAGATGCAGGATTGTGCAAACCCATGTCTAGACCCTATTGACATCAGCTCAGAGTGTATTGGAGTATGTATTTATGTGAATGGGTAGGTTTTCCCATCAGAACCTAATAATCTTCTTCAGTTGAGAATGTGGTTCTTCGCAACAATAGCTCCATTACATGAACAATTTGAAAGCATTAGGTTAGTTACCACATTAACTAAAATGTCCTTAGCTGATTTATAGCTGTATAACTGTGGCTCTGAGTTCTGCCTCACCCTGAAGCATCTGGGTCCAGGAAATATTCAATTCCCAACAGATCTTACAGAACAATTTGGATTTTGTTACTTTGACATTTCTCTTTTCATTAAGTTGGAGCATGTGAGCAAGTGTGAAGGCATCATACAGCATTAGTGAAAAGCACAGGGTTAGACTTGGATTCAAAGTCTAATTCTACCACTTATTACCATTCTAAGGACATCATCAAGTTACTGAAGCACTTTAAACCTCAGTTTTCTTATCTTTGAAATAGAAGTAAGAATTTCTACTCTGAAAGATTGTGGTGAGAATTAAGGTGATGTGTAACTCCATCAGTGCTTTGCCAGGTACGTGGCAGTTCTGTGGTAATCATAGAGCAACCACTGCATCCATGGAACCATCTTGTCTGACACTTTTTGTTTTTTTTTAGAAGCTACATATTAGTTACATAATTCTGTTATCCATGCCTAACATTTCTCGTTCAACTGAGTAGTTTTTTTCAAGCAGGTAAATGTAATTGCTTAAACTGATTTTGGGGGAAAAAATTCACATTTAGAACCATTTATGTAAAACTGAGAGATAAAAACATAGTTAAAAACCTTTGTTCAATTACTTTGTTATATTAAAAATTTTGCATTTTATAACTTCCTTAACAAACACAGAAAATTAGTATCATACAAATTTCTGTATGTGAACATACTATTTATTTATCATCATCGTTCACTAAAATATAAAGCTTAGTCCTACAATCACAGACATTTATCATTCAAAATTTCAGAAATGATCTGACTTACTACTTTGACTTCACAGGTGAAAACTGTAACAAAGTTGGTATATGGGACTATTAGGACTAAACCCCCAATTTTCTTGGGCTAAGTTATTTTACCCTAACACCACTGCCCTAGAATAAGGACTGTATTCGTAATAGGAATTTATTCTTTTACAAGATCTCCCCAGAAGTATAAAGAGGAGAGGTTCTATATTATGAGTTAATACCAAGCTAGCTTATATTTATCTTTATTGACTCTCATATCATGTCATTCAGTAAATTCATTTAGTTAAATCATTCACCCAGTGCTTAGAATTCAGTCTTCTCCTTGATAAGTTAAAATCCCTCATGAGCTTTTATTTTTTTTAAGTTTTACAATTTTTTTTACATTACACTACCTAGCAATAGATGTTCTCTCAAATTATTTAAAAAATTACTCTATTTAGATCAAATTATACTATTTAGGCATTAGATATTACGATTATTACTAAAAATGACGTATCATGCCCTCATCTTCTCCCTCCCTCACTTCTCTCCCTTCCCCTCCCTCTGCTCCCCTCACTCTTTCCTCTCTCCTTTTTTTCTCACTCCAAAAATTATTTATTTAGCATTTATAGTATCAGGCAATCTTCTGGGGACTAGAAATAAGGTGGCAGACAAATGAACAAGGATCCTGACCTCATAGAGCACAACACCCAGCAAAGAAGATGGCCATGAAGCATGCAGATGTAATAAAGTGTGATCAGTGTTACAGGGAGGAGTATTAAAACGAAACTTTTTAATGAGGAATATTACAGTTTGTGCTTTTAAAAAAATACAATTGTTTCACAGTGACTTTTAGCAGAACACCTGAAATAGCAGTGAGGAATATGTTCACATTTTCTCTTGTTTTTGACTTTAGAGGTCATTATTACTTTCTGTCTGCTTCATGTTCACTCCTCATTTGTCTCTCTAGTAATGCGTTTCTGTGCTGTTGTTCATCTGCCTAGACCTGCTATTGTTTCTCTTGTATCTCTCGAAATCATTACTGATATTTCATCACCTAGAGTGCTCTTTATAAAAATATTTTATAAATCATAGTGAAGGGCATTTTTTAATGTAACTTGTTTTCAAATTAGTGGAGATACTATGCTAATTTGTGTGAGCAGATATATATCTAGGTTGTTCTTGGGGAAAAAAGCTATTGTGTCCTTTAACAGTGTGTGCGAGCATGTGGGATTTTTGCTAGATTGCAGAAACCACTCTTCTGGTTCTGTTTGCTGGCTCCCGCTTGGCAGCTGAAAGTATTGTGTCTAATAAAGTAAATCAACTGTCAGTAACTAGTTGGTTCCCTATGGCAAGAGCTGTGGATTGAATTCAGATTGGACTCACGGAAGCCACTGAAGACACACCTGCATACCATGCAGGTGAGGTGATCTGGTGCCTGATTCCTTCCATTTTCTACGTCAGCTTTATCTTTGCACTGGAACATGTCTTCTTCTGAATTTTCTGACAGGCCTCTCATGTGCATGTCTGTTGTGGGCCGGTGGTCAGGCAGTATGCCTCACCTCACCTCACCTAGGCACTTGCTCCTATTTATTCACCTCTTTGTTTCTGGCATTTGTTACATCCTGTTCCACTGCATGTCACTATCACCAAAAGGAGGTATCTCCTTTTTGCCGCCTCCCTTTTCTCACTGCACTCAAGATTTTGATAGGTGAATTTCATTCCCTCTTAATTACTTGCCTCACTTGTCTAAGATCTGTTGACAAAAGCATCTAAGTGTGAAGCGTCTAGTCCAAGCTGCACTTTCATCCAGGAAGACAGAGTTTGTACTTAGTTGACATTGGAAAGCAAACTTTATGTTGGCTGTTACTTAATCAGCCACAAGATTCTAAATTCTTTCATCTTTCTTTTCCTTTGCTTCTTAGTTAAAGGCTCTGCACAATAATTGTATGCATAGTTATCTCCTAAAATTTTGGCAGTGTATTTAGGCTAGAATAAAATATGGCTAAGGTGGGATTTGATGCTTTCTGATATATTTATCTAGGCAAGTCTTCAAGTAAGAAAGCAGTACAGCTATTCTGCATAAGAATGTTTAGATAAATAATTGTTCAGATTCTCACTTGCAGCAAAGTCTGTTCTTGACATCCCCCAAAGCCCTTTTTTCCCCTCCTGGTCACAGTCAATTTGAGCTGACCTGGCAAGTGACCAGATCACCTCTGTGAGGATTACGAGTTATTAGTGTCATTGCCTCTTCCAACTTGCAGGTGGTTGCTATGTTTTGAACAGCAACAAAGCAGCACTTAGACCCAACCGGTCTTTATAAATAACCTTTAAGGAAGAGGATCATGTACATTTGGCTTCAAGATCTAAATTTCCTCCCTGGGTTTTTTGAGCAAACTAACTTGACTTTTGCCCTTCACTTTCTAAGGCAATAGAAAGTAACTGCCAGAGGAGACCTGAAAAGGCTCTGTGTGCAAACCCAGCCACTGGTCCCCAGGAGCTTCCTGCAATTGGACAGTCCTTTCCTACACTTGAGTCACAGGAGACATGCAAGTTCTACTAGGCTTTGGTTTGGCTTCTTCTTGTGACTAAGTGTCATTAACACCCAGGGGCAGTAACTCCCTACTTTGATCTATTCTGCAATGACTTCACTTTCCAGCTGTTTTCTTCTACCAGACTCATTGTCCTCTACCACTTGACTTCTCTCGGATAGGTTTTATTGGCTATTTTAAACAACCGAATGTCTTCTATGCGAGTAATTTTTGGTCAGATGGAAAACATGTCTATGCAATAATTGGTGATTTGGATGGCCTGGTTGAGTTGAGGGATAGAATGGAATTGAAAATGTGTCCTGAGATATCTGTTCAATAATATTTCTTGAATGTGGAAAAGAGAGAAGGCAGAGAACTTCATGACTGCAGACGTTTCCTAGAAAAGTGAGAGTTGTGAAAATAGTGGACTTATCAGCAAGAAAGTCAGAATTATGCATTCAGGATTGCCAGATATGTTCTAGTTCCTCTCCTGTCACTGTTTCTGGTTATTGTAAGTGTCTAACACAATTTTGGCTTATTCTGAAATGAGTAAGAACTTTCCTCCTGAGGAACTATCCTAGTATTTCTCTAAGATGGTCAGAATATCCTAAAGTGGTTGGGGTAAGAGATCTCCATTAAAGCACATGCCCTCCTGAGTCAGGAGCACTTTTGCTTCCATGGTTGACAGAGTACAACTTGAGGTTGGTCACATTTCTTTTTTCTGTAAAATGGACAAAATAATCCTTGCATATATAAAGAAATTTGTAAAATGCTTACAGTAATGCATTTCTAAGAAATATATCAAAAAAATTTTGCCAAAAGAATTTCCCTCAATCAAAATGGACAGTAGCATAATCATCATAGGATAGTGGAGAGGCTATTTCTTTAGTGGATGATTTTGTTACAAACACTTAAACAAGGATTTAAAAGAAAATTCTACTAATAATAATGATTTTAAAGTTCACCATTACTAATAAGTTGAGCTTTTATGTGCATTTGTGATCTGGAATCCCTCAGCCAAGGGCTGGGAAATATTGTTAGTGATTAAGTGAAAATGAATCTCACCTTGGATAAGAAGGAAATAAGTATGCCTGAGAACAATTCCATATTCGTGCCAGGGGTTGGGGCAAAACTATCTTAATGTTCTAAGCCTTAATGAAGGTTTTGAGTAAAGTAGATAACTAATTTGTCCTGCAGAGTCTTATTAGATTACCCTCTGTGAGTGCAGGATGATTCCAAGCCCACTTGAGGACGTTATTGTCCAGCACACTCATCATCTGACTGGGACTGAGTCGAATAGAATAAGGAAAGGCTAAATGGAGACCTTTGCATTTTTAGACCGTTCTTATGCTTCTAGGAAAGTTAAATAGGAAGTGAAACCTTCCACGGTTGGCAGTATGCATTGTTGGCTACTAGGGCACTGTGACAAATAGCCCTGAAAGGTCTTCACTTTCTTTTTGTAAACAGAAAGGTAAGGAATTTGTACAAAAATGCACTGCTGAAGATCTGCTTTTCATCAAGATCTAACCACATAGTAAACAACAGAAATAACTTGTTTTAATAAAGCATAGTGTTGAAGCATTTATCAGCAAGTCCTTTCTAGCAGCTTCAAAAGGTATATTTGGATAAGAGAAGTCCTTGCCTAAAAGAACACAATCTGAAATTTAATGTTTTCTTCATGTCAAGGTCAAGGAACTTAAGGGAAATGTTTGACTGTTATGTAATTGTGAATTTATTTCTTAGTACATCGAAATATTACGACTAAGTATTTACTTATTATTGGGGTAGATCTGGTTGGAGAAGAGAGGATTCTGAAAAATGTTTGATCTGGAATTCTATTAAGTGCTCACTTCCTCTTCCTCTGAATGAAAGTATATGGAGTCTATGAGAAGAATCTTTCCAAGTGAAAAATGTATTGTTATGATGAGAAAATATAGCAAAAGCCATATTGATCTGATAAAAGCATGGGGAACTCTGGGGGGTAGTCTCAACCAGACTGACCCAGGGAAAGCAATAAACATGTTTGAAAGGCAAAGCTTGAAGAAGTGAAATTGTGCAGTGCAAGCAGGCAAATTTGAAATGGAGGAACATTAACCTAATTGTTTCCAGTTTGGGCATGGGTACTGAAAGTTACCATGAAAAACAGAGATGCAAATACAATTGCTGTTTAGTCCAGCAGGACTTGTTGAAGTTTCATTTTCTTTCCCCCAAGTAGAGAGCAGAACCTTCTAAGAAGTCTGTGCAGTGCTGTCCAATAGGACATTCTGTGATGATGGAAAATGACCTCTGTGCTGCCCACTGCTGTGGCCACTAGCACATGTGGCTATCAAACACTTAAAATGTGGCTAGTGCGACTAAATGACTGAATTATAAGTTGTATTTAATTTTAATTGATTTGAATTTTAACAGTCACATGTGGTTGTTATCTGTCATATTGGGCAACACAACTAGGCTCTATTGTTCAGCCTTCTGTATGTCATGATCAGTGATGGGCTTTGTCATAGGTCAGAAAGGACAGTTTTCACAGAATATGTGAGGGCTCTCCTGAGAAAGAACACTTCTTGCCTTATGTCTATGAGTGTAGGAAGCCCCTCAGTATACACTAATGCAAATCCTTCTTAATTGTAAATATTGCATACCTGTTCACCTCCTGCATGCACTCAGGTTGGGTGGTACAAAAACAAATCTTCCCTTGCCTGGACTGGCTGAATGGGCCAAAGAAAGATGTTCCAGCGGAAGACTAGAAAGCTTGCTTTTTAAACTGAATTAGGTATACTCTTGGATTCTGATTGATAGCTGAATTGCAGATTTAACAGAAATTAGAATTTGTTGAATAAAAGTTATTTTGTAATGGATAAAAGAACTGGACATAAGACCTGCAACACATAAAATATATAGAAGAAAATATAGATAAAATACTATAAGACATACATCACAATAACATCTTTAAAGACTCATCACCCAAAGCAAAGATAGTCAAGAAAAAGATAAACACCTGGGATTACATCAAACTGAAAAGCTTCTGCACAGCAAAAGAGACAACCAAAACAGACACCCCACTGATTGGGAAAAAATCTTTGCACCCCAGTCAACTGATAAGGGACTGATCACAAAGATTTACAAAGAACTCACATGACTTGACAAAAACAAAATAAACAATCCAGTCAAGAAATGGGCAGAAGAACTTAAAAGACATTTCTCCAAAGAGGAAATGCAAATGGCCAACAGGCATATGAAAGAATGTTCAACATGCCTTATTATCAGGGAAATGCAAATCAAAACCACACTGAGATACCACCTAACACCAGTAAGAATGGCACATATAAAGAAAACAAGCAACAACAAATGTTGGTGAGGATGTGGTAAAAAAGGAACACTCCTACATTGCTGGTGGGAGTGCAAACTGGTCCAACCACTATGGAAAGCTGTCTGGAGTTTCCTCAGTCTACTGAAAATGGAGCTATCATTTGACCTGGCAATTCCACTGCTAGGGATCTACCCAAAGGACACAAAAACATTGATTTAAAAGAACACCTGTACCCCTATGTTTATTGCAGCACTATTTACAGTAGGCAAAACCTGGAAACAACTCAAATGCCCCAAAATAGATGACTGGATCAAGAAGATGTGGCTTATATACACAATGGAATATTACTCAGCAATTAAAAAAGATAAACTCATGCCATTCGCAGCAATGCGGATGGAACTACAAGGAATTATGCTCAGTGAAATAAGCCAGAAGGAAAAAGAAAAATATCGGATGGTTTCACTTATAGCAGGAATATAGGAGAACCAAATAAGACATCAGTGTAAAAAAAAATAACAGTACAAAGCACAATAAAGCAAAAACGAACAATTATAAACCAGAGACATCCTGCAGGGGAAGAGGAGGGAGAGGGATCAGAGGGAGGGAGGGAGGAGCACAGGGGACTGAGGTGATGGTGCACGGGTGCATTGGTGAAGGAAACTCTATGGGGACTCCACCTGAGGGTGTGGGGGGAAGCAAATATTGTTTAAAAATGAACAGTGATGTAAAAAATTAAAAAAATTAATATATAAAAAAGAAAAAATATATATAACAATATCTCTGGGTAGATTCTGTTAAGGCAACTGAAGAACTCAATCAGATCCATTCCCAGTAGACTGGTTTGTTTTAATCTTTTGTTTTCCCTCTTTCTGCCTTACCAGGAAAACTCTACTGAAACAAAAAATAACAACAACAAAAATCCCCCAAATTTGTATTCAATATAATAATGAATTGAAACATTACCTAAATAGCATTGGTTTCCGCATAGGAAAGGTAGCTACTGAAAGGGGGTGCGACACTATATTTATTATTTAGTTGTGAAAAAGAGATCATTTGAGAGTCAAATAAACTGAGTCAAGCGGCAAACTTTCACAAAAAAATAAAAAAAGTTACTTTGTACAAATTTGTTAGAAATTGTTTTCCAGTGTGGAGTTTTGTTGTTTTGTTTTTTAAAATTTAAACTTTTTATTGAAGTACCATTGGTTTACATCATTGTTAGTATTTTGTTCAACTCCCTCCTCCTTCCCTTCTGGATGCCTCAGTTCTATGGTTAGCTTTTGAAGGTTAGTTTTTAAGTTTGACTTCATCTCTTGCTTTGTTTGGTTTCTCTATATTCCATATATAAGTGACACCGCCTGGTATTTGTCTTTCTCCTTCTGCCTTATTTTGCCAGCCCTATCCACGTTGCTGCAAATGGCGTGAGTTTATTCTTCTGATTGCGAAGTAGTATTCCATTTTGTATATATACCACATCTTCTTGATCCATTTGTCTGTTTGGGGCATTTAGGTTGTTTCCATAGCTTGGCTATTGTGAGCAGTGCTGCAGTAAGCAGGGAAGAACAGGTTTCCTTTCGAATTACTTCAGTGTGGATTTTTGTTATCGTTGTTGGAATGCTTTCTCCTTGGTTCCTGAACAATCCAGGACAAAATAGTGGTTTTTGTACAAATAAATGTATTCGTAAGTTGATATGTCAAGGTAAAGCAACATGTTAGTAAAGGGAAAATAAGTAAAGGGGCAACAGAGAAAGAAGAGGTAACTGTGTACTAAAACCTTTATACAGATATTGGATATCTAGAGATTAATTATCTCTAAACATTGTTGGAAAAAGTTGTATGATGAGGCTTAGAGGGTCATTAAATTGCCATCCAATGTGGAACCCAATTAGCTGCTGCTGATAAAGATAACTATGATAAGAGAATTATTTTGAGTAGATACATAAATACTCTGAAGGTTTTCTATACTATCAGAATAGTTTACCTTGGCAAGATCAACCAACCAACCAATTCAAGCAAATACCATCAATATTTTCATCTTTTTACTGTCCTTTCCTTTCTTTTCTGTTTCAGCAACAATGAGGATGAGCGATTGAAAGATTATGGCAGATGATCAGGGAGGAAAATCCTACTTTCTATTTTGATAAAATTCCTAAGTAGTCATTTTACCCCATTTTCTTTAGTGCCAACCTATTACACAATCTCAGTTCTTCAGTAGTGATTTTACAATTTATAACTGAAATTTTTGCTATTGATCTCTATGAAACAAAATGCTGTTGGAAACAAGAAGAGTTACTCTGACCTCACTCTCTTGTCCCTGGTACAGTTTCATTCTCTCTAATCCCTGTTTGGAATTCTCTTCATACTTTATAATTATCTGCTTTTTACTCTATGAGAGCAGGTATTACATGTGACTAATTCCATGTGGTATCCCCTTTACCCAGACCATAACTGAAAATAATTGATCCTAAATAGATAGTTATTAAGCATTATTTTTTAAAGCATAAATATCTTTTTGTCTTTTTCTGTAACATTCTTTTGGAAATGCTGTGTTGCTTCATAGTGTTATCAACTCATGTCTGTTCATGGATGTATCTATACCCAAACTTTATGTTTTGTATACATTTATCATGAAACATTGCTAATACTTTAGATAATAAACTTGGGAGAATATTTGGGATTCTGAAGGGGCATCTTAAAATGCTTCTTTGTGAAGTTTTTCAGAATAATGCTCTTAACATTGTTTATAGGATCATGTGTCCCCTACTATTTAAAAGTCTCTGGTATTCTTTATCCCATCCTAATTTCCATAGAACATACAGGCCCAAACATTGGAAGAGAACTGAATTTGTTTCATTAACCAATGAATCAGTCAACTAACAATCAGGCCTACAGTTCCTCATATGTGTAAGTGATTTGACATTGGTGTGCTGTCTTTGAACTGAAGACCTTGTTACTTTAGAAGTGTGAATTCCTGTTCCTCCTTTTTCAAGACACCTGTTTAGTTTAAAAACAAATATTAGATCTACATTCTGTAGAGAACAGAAATTTTCTCCTCTTTTTAATGGCTTCCCAAATGTCTGGAGAATTTCATGCTATTAATGAATATCTTGAAAAAGAATGGGAAATAAAAAAAAGTGAGAAAAAGAAGCGTGTACTGCTTCAAAAACAGTGGCAAGTCTCGTCAGTGGTAAATGGACCATCTGTGTGCTATGGCACCAGAAAATGCATAATTTAAACTTTCAGGGATAGATCTGTCCCTCTAAGTGTCTATCTGAATAATGTGTGTATTGTGTGTGAAACGAAGCAGGGAAACTGAGTCGACCTTTTAAGCACAGCACGCTTATTTCCTTCGAAGCTATTATTCTTCCTGTCAACCAGAATATAATTTATTAACTCAGGAAGGTCTAAAGAGTCAGGCTTTTTTTTGCAATAAGGAGGGTAAGTAGATCACACCTTAAAAACCTGTCAGTTCCCATTTGGAAAAACACTGCTTTGAATCCTAAACAGTTTATTTGAAAATCTACAGACATTGCAGTGAGAAGAGGAAAGCTTAACTTTTGATGGAACCCACTTGCCCTCTTGGTAGTCCTAGGATTTGTATCTCTGTGAACATACAAGCCACACCTATAATTTGTCGAGATGTTCAGCACTAAATTCAGGGCAAGGTTTATGGAAACAAATCAGAGATGGAAAATGTTTACAAAATTATACTGTACTTTTTCCTATGAATGCAAATTTCCTATTCATCTCCAAACTGTTTGCATATGTGATAGGGAGAGCAGTTATCAGAATTTATGGAATAGAGATTCATCCAGTAATATCTTAATAAAACCCAAGTCTCTTTTCTCCTACCTTTGTTCTTCAAGGAACTTCCTTAGGTAATGCTGTCTATATTTCTGCCAAATGGCCTCTCCTCAGTTCTTGTATCTCTGCGTGTCTGTTTGCTGTTCCCTCAGCCCTCTTCACTAATTTCTGGTTATCTTCAGGTCTCAGCTTAAATATCTCATTCCCAGAAGGGTTATTTGTCTTTTGATTTGAATTGTGTGGTATATATCTTACCTCTATAAAATAAAAGGTATTTGTAAGAGTTGGAATTTTGAAGTTGAACCAAAGAGAAATTATTTTCATTTATGACCTGACCCAAAAGTTAACTGTTGATTTATTATTGATTAAAAAATGTCTATGCAACTTAATAATATTTGAGACATTATGATTTTAAGACATTATGGTAGATATTTTCATTTCTTTATCTGTGGTGTTGAATTTCTTCTCTTCATTTGTGGTAATTTCTACTCTTTTAATTCCCATAGTTTCCATAATTTTAGCTTGGTTGCTAAATAAATTGTTATTTCACTCTACTATTTTCTCTCTTTCATACATTTCTATCATACATGCATAATAACTTATGTATTTTATTACCATTTATAATAAATTTTCTTGTATGCATTTAAATACAATGCATGTACTAAAAAGTGCATGAAATATGCTGATGTACTTGATCATTATAGAACAAATATCTATAAATCCAGCTACTTCTTGAAGTAACCATTTTTCCTGGCTTTAAATGCTTTCTTTATAATATGTAATCAAACAATGTACATGTACTCAATGTATATGTACTCAAACAATGTAATTTAGTCTTGTTTGTCTTTGAAATGTACTTACTTAGGACAATAGTACATGAATTTTTTGTGGTTTACTTCTTTGTTGAGTGTGTGAGAGTTATCAAAGTTTTTGAATGTAGTTATAGTTCATTTCCAAAATTTATTTATCCATTCTACTGTTAATGAATAAAATTTGGGCAGTTCCTAGATGTATGTATTGGTATATGTTCTGGTGTACATGCATATAGGTTCCTCTTCAATATATAGCCTTAATTTTGTTGAACCATTGGGTATTCATAGCTTCGATTTTACTAGGTAATGACAACCTTCTTGGCAAAGAGGATGTACCAACCTGCTTGGCAAAGAGGATGTACCAAAGAAATATATGAGTTCCCATTTCTCTGCATTTTTGCCCATGCTTGATAGTGTTATATTTTTTCATTTTTGCCCAGCTGGTGAATATGAAACATCCTTTTAATTTGTACATCTCTGATTACTAAAGGGTTTTGTGCCGTCTTACCGTATTATTTACTGTATGAATGTCTTGTTTCGTTACACTATCCACTTTTACTTTGGGTTATTTATTTTTTTTTCCTTATTGATTTGGATGGGCTTTTCATATTATAGTGTGTTGGGAAGGGGGTTCTGTTCCATGCATTCATTCAGAGCCATGCTGCTTCTAGCCAATAGGTCCATCACCTCCTAGCACCTTGGAGTCTTCTACCATAGATTCTGCATTTAGCCAGAAGATGAGAGGAGAGGACACAATGTAGGAGGAGAAGGAGGAGGATCATGTGGAATGTCAATGGGACTTAGGCCTGGAAGTGTGATAAGCTACTTCTGCATACATCCCAATGGCCAGTTGTCAGTTATTGGGACCCTAGGAAATACAAGACTAGAAAATATGCTCTAGAGTTGCCACAGTGAAAATGATACTGGGTTTGGTGTGCCCAAAGCACTGTCTCTGCCATATTTAGCATAACCCTGATGACATTTTCCTTTATTATTTTCTAAAAGTTTTATTTTTCATTTCATATTAAAATACTTAAATAATTTGGAGTTGGCTTTTGTGTGCAACATGAAGACAGCATCTAATTTCAAAATATGATTTGGATGTCCAGTTTTTCCAGCACCATCTTGAAAAAGCCATCATTTCCCCTCATCTGTAGGAGCACCTGTTAAAGACTAAGAGGACTCTATTCTATTTCATTACTCTGCATATCTCTCCTAGTGTATACTATACACATCACATTGTGTTTACATATAATTTTTATGCAGCTTTAAAAAAAATGAGCTACTAAGGGATAAACTTCTGTTTATAACTGTGCCAGCTGGTTCTTGAGCAAGATATTTATTGTCTGTCTTATGTTTCTATAATGCAGTGAAAAAACAGACTAGTAGGATAGTTGATAAGTTTGCTTTAATTTATAAAAGGTGCTGTATTACATCAAATAAAATTCACATTTTTGGGGCCAGTGGAGATTTACATTTTAGTTGATTATTTCACATTTTCTTCTAAGTAATAAGTAAAGCAATTTTAATGGCTAATTTAGTACGTCTAACTTATGACAGCCATCTTTTAGCTTCTTTCTACTACATCAATTGCTGATTATGTTCTCTTGGGAAAATTGTTTAACATGAGATGCTGAAATTTAATGTCTCTCTCTCTCTCTTTTTTAAAAGTCTTAATTTCTCTTAAGAATTTGAATAATGTAAATTTATGTAGAATGATCTTTGGCCTCTTTGCTAAAAGCCCTATTCTACTATTTTCATAGTTGGTTTCCTTTCCTTTTTCTATTTAATTGAAAAAAAAAAATGAGTTCTTTTTTTCTCTCATATCTTGAAGAGTCCCCTCTGAATCCACCATCTATTTTTTTTGCACTTATATATTTTTTCTTTTTCAATGAAACTATAGTTTATTTCATCTTTCTAACCAACCCTCTTCTGCACTTATATTTTTATTGCTTCCTCTGCCACACCAGTGGTCTCTCACCTGTTCCCTCATGAGCCATGACTGCCTCACAGAGCTGTTTCAGGTGGCCCATAAGCCTCCTGTTAGCTCCCGGCTCCTGCCCTCACGAGCAGAGTGCTCATCCATGAGGCCACTTCTGCTTCCGGGCCAGTGCCCCAGTGGACACTGACCTGCTGCATTGTTTCTCCCTCCACTGCTGAAATCAACCTTCTTTTTAGTTTATGACTCATATATTATAAATGGGGCATGTCAGAGCAATCTGAATAATAAAAAGAATACCCTAACTAGTCACACCACACTAACAGGAAGTTCACATTTCCTGGAGTTATGGACTATGAATTTTATAGTCACAAGCTCAGGTATACAAAAACAAAGTTCATCTATAACTGAACTCATCGTAGATTTAAAAATCTCTTTTAGCTTGTTAGTAGAAAACAATCTCTTCAATTTTCTGGAAAATTCACTAAGTTGTTGTCTACTATTTGATCCCTAAAGGGAAGAAAGGATGGTAATTAACCAAGTCAAACAAATCTGGATTTTTCTCTTCCTCTTGGATTGGAGGGGAGTGTCTATCACACATGGCATTCCTGGCAGGTGGTGTGGGAAGGTTGGCATATATCTCCGATCACCTCTTGTCTAGATGTAATGTCCCATTAGCCCTCGCTGTTGTTTTCTAAGCCTGTGTCTCTCAATGCTGGCTGAGCAGCAACTCCATGGCTCCCAGTTCTCAACACTTGCACTCTCCCCTCTTCTGGCTCTGTACTGTCCTCATACCAACCAGGGGGCCCCTTCTGGTCCATTTCTGATCTATCAGCCCAGCCTGCCCCTTGTGTGCATGCTTTGGGGTGGGGGCCAGTGAGTGGGTGGGAAGTAATTAAGAAATTGTCTATTTTGCTCAGGGACTCCTCAGATTTCTCTGAACATTCTTTTGTCCTGCTGTGCCAGGTCCAGCTCAGGGTGATGGTGCTGTGCATTATCCTAATGGTTAATGGAGCCCTCTTCTCCCTCTGGGTATGGGGATGGCATTTACCTCTCCCTGCATTTATCCCTGGTATGTGGTATACTTATATATTGGGTCCTCCAGGTTTTGGCCCTTTATACTGAAATCAACTTGAATTTTTTTTAATTCTCTTTAAATTGCCTAACTCTTGCAACTAAAAGCCAGGGTGTTTAAAGCTATTATTTCCTCTTAGGTTTTAAAAACATTAATTTCAGAACTAAAAAACCTAGCGTATAATGTTTATTTCTCTCTCTCTAAAGTACCTTCCCTCAGGGAAGTGCATATTGAAAGACCTTACTGCCACTTGAACGGTGGTGTTTAGGGCGTGTGGGAGTATAAGGAATAGAACCAGTCCCCACATTGCTTAACATTTAATATTACCCCAGAAGATTTACATAAGTGCCAGTCACCACAGAAAGATCTTTCCCCCCATGTTTCTGTCTGGTAGTGCTGTCATATTGGGAAAGTCTGTGATTTGTAAATGCATAAAAAGACTAAATAGTTCTAATGAAACTCCAAACTTAGACATTTAAAATATTTAGAAATATGTGCCTTTATTTTTATTTTTAATTATAATAGTACACATACTTTATTAGGGTAGATAGGATAAAGTAGATTTGGAGTTAGATAAACATTTGAATTCTGGTCTGGCACATATTAGCTGTGTGACCTTGGGTAACTTACTCAAACCCTCTGAGCCTTTATTTCTTCATCTGTAAAACATCTTTTCAATGCAGTGCTGTGGCACAGTATTTAGGAAAAATATAATAGAGAGAAAAAGGGAGATTGTTTTTTAGTCAAAATTAAAAAGTACTAGAAAGAACACACTTAATTACTATGGAACCTCCAAGGTTCTGTGTTCTGGTAATTTACCTTTGATTATGCAGGATGAGAGTATTAAATAGCAGTTCTTAGTCTCAAGCATCAGAAACTCATCCTGGTTGATATTAGAAGGAAAAAATGGATACAAGGCTATTGGATGGCTCGTAGACATGGCAGGAAGATTGTAGATCCAGATTTGGAGAAAGAACAGGAACAAAGATGCTCGGAGGGGCCTAGGACCACTCTCAGATCACTAGGTCAGTCTGAGGAGCATTCACTGACCCTGTCACTGAATCCTGAGTGCATCTGCTTCATTAGCTCTACTGTGGGTGCTGCTGTTGCACCTGAGAACTTGACCCCATTTCTGTGGTCACCTCCTGCTCCTAGCATGGATTCTCCACAAGCCCTGGTTGTCTTATTAATTCCCAGTTTGAAACCTAGAGACTTGGGCCTCCCCTGGTGGCACAGTGATTGAACGCTGGGCTGCAAGGCTGCCCGCAGCCTCTGCAGCACTGGTTCATTCCCCGGCCGCCGGCGAGGGTCCCACAAAACACAACACAACACAATACAACACAACACACAAAACCAAACCTAGAGACTTGTGGCACCCTGAATAATGGCATCTCAATATGTCTAAGTCCTTATCCCTATTCTTGTGAATGAATCCGTTAAGATTCATTCTTGATGGTAAAAGAGATTTTGCAGATATGGCTAAGTTAAGGATGTAGGAATGGGGAGATTACCCTAGATTTTCTGGATGGGCCAGCAAGCAATCACAGAGGTCCTCATAAAATGGAGATGTGTGTATCCTTAGTAGTAGTAGATGTGAGAACAGAAGCAAGAGTTTGAATTGATATGAAGTAGGGACCAAGCAGTGCCAATTGCAGGTAGTTTCTAGAACTTGAAAAAGGCAAGGAAACATTCTTCCTTCCATCTCCAGAAGGAACCAACACTGCTAACACCTGACTTTAGTCTAGTGAGATTTAGTTTGGAATTCTGATCTCCAGACCTGTAAGAAAATGAATTGTTTCAATACAATAAATTTGATTGATAGAGTCTGGACTACATGTCCATGTATGTGAAGACTTGAAAAATAAGTATGAGCAGTTGAGGGGAAAAAGGGATAGTAGATATAGGGTTGTTATGAACTTGTATTTTTGTTGTAGTTGCTGCTGTTGCAGTTATTTACTTTTCAGGAGAGGCTACTCTTGTGTATGTGATGAAATAGCGAGGCAGGAGAGCACAGTGATTAAGAACCAGAATTCCAGAGTTGGGAAATTATGGACTGGAGTCCCAGGCTCTGCTTCTTAATAGTTGAGTGTAATAGTGAATGATCTTTAGCCATCAAAGTCCTTGCTACCCGAAGTCTATGAGCCAGCATCCCTGTGCACTCCTGGAGCTGATTAGAAATGCAGACTCTTGGTCCGTGCTCCAGTTCTATGTATTTTGAAAAGATCTCTGGATAATTCACATGTACATTATAGCTTGAGAGGCACTAGCTGAAGTCACAGTTCTTTCTTCTATGAAATAGGGATAATAATGATATAGTGTAATGGTGAGGACAAAATGGCTTGATGCATGTCAGCCACATAGTAAGTATGCAGGAAATGATGATGATGATGATGATTGAAGTTGAAGATATTGAAGAAGAGAAAATAAATCTGGCAACACTCTTCCTTAGCAGGAGGAGAAACTCTTCCTGGGGTACACTCTTCTAAGTTTGGAGCATTAGGCTACCTTCCTAACTTGAATGTTTAGCTCTAGGGAGAAACAAAGCTCTCTGTTCCACAGGGGCATCAGGGCAGGGTGCTTCTTTCCCTGATCACTCTACCTTATAGAAGAGAGGCAACCTCTGAGCCTTAGCTTCTCTTCAGTTCTTCTGATTCTCTCCAGAATATTACATTTCCCAAAACTATAGAGACTTACTTTAAATACCTGTATAGAAAGCAAATCGATTCATTGAAGACATTTTAGTGTGAATTCACCAGATAGGCTTTAGTATTAAATATGGGTAGAGGCTCTGGTTTTTACCTGGTACCTAAATATTCATTTGCTTAAATTGGCGGCAACACTTAAATGCATGGTCCTGTGAAGGAATGGACAGTAAAGATAATGTTATTTCTGTTGTTTCCATGACGACGGACATGCTTCATGGAATATATCCATCATGCATAGTCTTGAACCATCTGGTTTCTAAGTCCTTGGTGAAAACCCTCTAGGAATGAAGTGTAGGTAAACTTTAATCAGTTTTATAATTACTGTAGCCCTTGCAGAAATTATTTAACTTGATTTTGCAGCTGCCTCGACATAAGACCCAGAGGTCTTATTAGAGTTTTTATTGCCACTTTTAAGGAATAGTTTAAGAATCATTATTGTACTTTAGCCACAGATGCCACTGTTTCTGTTTTAGGTTCTGAGACTCAGTTGTAGTGACATCACACAAAGACGGCAAAAGGTCAAAGTTATTTTTTCCAACTGGCTCTGTCAAATATAAAAATTAACCATACTTTGAGCTGGGTTTTATGTATTGGTAATGTATGTTTATGTTAGAGTTTCTGTCAAAACAGGGATTAAAGATAAATGTAGCTAATTAAAAGAACATTTGCTTAGAGCTCCTGGTAATAGATACCTCTTTGTGAGGTCTTGAGGTATGGCTTTCTTTAAGAACTCATGCAATTTGTGTGACTGAATTTGAAGAGAAGAGACTTATGATTTTCTGAAAATAAAACAAGAGTCTAAAAGTGTGAGCTCTAAGACAATAACCCAAGAAATAGTTCAGTAAAATTTGCTTAGTGGTAAGCTGTATAAAATGCATATATATTTAATGTACTTCTGACTTTTTCACCCCAACAATAATGTTTCCCAGCAAAGCCTTCCGAACAAATTTGCTTTGTCAGGAAGTGAGACCCCTTAACTGGTGTTGGATGAGTCAACATATTTCAAAATGAGTCATAAATGATTAAAAATCAAAATAAAAACTTTTAGGATTGAATTGGGCAATTGTCTTTTTGCGGCCTTGCTTGTATCAGGCAGTTGGACCTTCACTTCTAATAACTATGTTTCTATCATATGAGTTTTCTTCTTTTTCTGTAGTGAGAGGAAATGTGGGAGGCAAAGGTTAGTCTTTCCTGTTTCCCATTGATTACCAAAGCCAAGAAGTAAAGTCAATGCCTATGAATTAGATAAAGTGCCTTATAAAAGTGGTAGTATCATTATGTGTGTGTGTGTGTGTGTGTGTGTGTGTATGTGTATGCAGTTTTATACTATGTTTGGATTCATGATGCCAGCACTTTTTTTTTAAGATTTATTTATTTATTTATACAAGCACTGGGTACGGTCAGAAGCACAGGAGGGTGAGAGAATTCACCAGAGCCAGAGTGGGGAACAGAACAGGCAGACGAAAATACAAGAAAACAGTGACGAAATACACTGCTGAGGGGAGCACAGGCAAGACAGGAGAGGTCTGTCACGCCATGTGGGACCCTGGCCGGCAGCTGGGGATCAAACCGGCGCTGCAGAGGCTGTGGGCAGCTTCGCAAACCAGTGCTCAACCGCTGTGCCTCCAGGGGAGGCCCAGCACTTTTGTTTTTTATTGAGGTAACATTGCTTTATATTGTTTGTGCTTAATAAGTGTAGGATCTCCCCCTTCAGGTATAGATACCACACCCCATCCACAATCAAAACACTTGTAGTCCACTATCATAATCCTTGTGCTCCTTCCCCCGTCCCCACCCCATGATAACCTAGGGTTATTTCTTAGTTTGGCTTTATCTGACCTTTTGTTTGGTTTCTCTATATGCCACATATTCTACCTGGCGTTTATTTCCCTTCTGACTTATTTTGTTTAACATAATCCTCTACAGCTCCAGCTCCATCCATGTTGCTGCAAATGGCTAGAGTTTATCTTTTTGATGATGAGTACTATTTCATTATGTATATATATAGCACATCTTCTTGATCTACTCATCTGTATTTGGGTACTTAGGTTGTTTACATAATTTGGCTATTGTAAACAGTGCTGCAGTGAACACAGGAATACATATATCCCTTTGAATTGGTGTTTTTGCATTCTGTGGGTAGATACCTAGTTGTGGAATTGCTCAATCATATGATAGATATATTTTAATATTTTGAGAAACCTTCATACTATTTTCCGTGAGGGCTGGGTCAGTTTATATTCCCAACAGTGTAAGAGGGTTCCTTTTTCTCCACATCAATGTCAGCAGTTGTTGTTTCTGGTCTTTTTGATATATCCCATTGTCACAGGTGTGAGATGGTCTCTCATTGTAGTTTTGATTTGCATTTTCTTGACCATAAGTGATAATAAAACACATTAATTTTTTAGAGATACATTTGAAGCATATATAATTCTGGGTTGACAGTTTTTTCAGCACTTGGGAGATGTTGATTTATTGTCTTTTGCTTACATGGTTTCTGATAAAAAGTCTACTTGAGTCTTATCTTTGTTTCTCTGTATGTAATAATATACCTTTTTCCTCCTCTGGTTGTGTGATGATTTAATTTTATGCCAATTTGACTAGACCAACAGCTGCCCAGATATTTGATAAACATCATTTTGGGTATTCATGGTAAGGTGGTTTTGGATGAAATTAACACTGAAGTTGGTAGACTGAGTAATTCAGATTGCCATCTCTAATGTGGGTAGGCCTCATCCAGTCAGTTCAAGGGTTGACTAAAAACTAAAAGGCTTACCTGCCCAAGAGAGAATGCTTCCTGCTTGATGGCTTTGAACTGGGACATCAGCTCTTTTCCCCTAACTTCAAACTCTAAGTGAAATACTTGCTCTTCCTGGGTCTCAAATCTGCCAGCCTTCAGACAAGAACTATACCATCAGCCTTCCTAATCCTTAAACATCAGATGTAGACAGGAATTCAGCCATCAGCAATCTAAGATCTGTAGCTTGTCAACTCACCCTGCAAGTCTTTGGACTTACCTGTCTATGATTACATGAATCAATTTCTTATATTAAATTTATCTCTCTCAAAAAAATTGTGATAGCATCATTTATCTCAAGTAACCCATTACATGTAATGAGTTTCATGCTGTTCTATAAAAAAAAAAAGTTTTATCTACCAATGAAGAAATTTAAACATTGGGCATGGATTGCAGTAAAATTTCTAAATAAACCCAAACCACGATGGTTGCAAAAGGTTTTGATATTTGAAATCATTTTATATTTAGGGGGCTTAAGGACTATCAGAATGACCAAATAATCATCAGAGTGATTCTTGAATTTATTTGGAGCCTCTACTTTTACTTAGATATAACTTAGGAAGTGCTACTCCATGGATTTAAATAATTATTAGCATTAAACTCCTTACCAGGAGGATGCACACATGCCACAAATAGTTATAGAAAGTGTAAGCCTTCACTCATTTTAGTAAAAGATCCTTTTGCAAATGAGGAATAACCAAGGTTCTGGATGTAAAATAAGTTTTTACCATTAGAGTACCTACTGAGAGATTTGTTAGGTCGTTGTGAGTATAGTAATCCTGCCACCAGAGGGCTCCATATTTTTTTCTTGAACAGAGAAAAAAAAAGATGCGTCTCAGTATTTAGTGAGATTTCTTTTCTCTCATCTCCTATGTCCAAGCATATACTGCAGCTTAAAAGTAAAAACAGGAGTTTACATTCATCTACCCCAAATATAAAAAAATTTAAAAAACATAGGAAAATTTTGCTTCTCTATTTCTAGGACAGTTTCATTTCTTTTATATAGATTGAGAAAAAAAAACATCTCACAGGCTTCTACCTTTTTGTATACATAAGGTTGAGATACTTACATTCTTGACAAATCTTGAGGTCACACTGGAGTGAGTTGGTGCTTAAGCACCAACTTGGTTAAGTTGACCACCTATTAGGAACTCCGGTTTATTGTAAAGATTTAACAGCCAAGTAGAGGATATAGTGGAGTAGATCTCATGGCAAACGTGCAGGACCCAAGCGCTTACTGAGGCTGTACTCTAGGCACAGTCCCAGGCTGAGGAAGGCACACTGTGTCAGGAAGCCATGAGCACCATGGCAGAGAGCTAATAATGTGAATTGGGAAATTCTGTTCTTACACATGCAGCAAGAACAAACAATGCTAATTGACGATAGTGATTTTAGAACATAAAGATCCTATGTGAGTAGAATTTATTGGTGCTGAATATCTAAAGTATGTCTGTTTATCTACTCATGTTTCCAGTCATTTGTAACCAATTTATATCTCACCTTTCCCCCAAATATGACTTATAGCAGCTATTCCATTTATGTATTTTTTTAAGTTGGCCAGTGTGATACTCTAGAACCTTCCTGGTGATGGACCCATTGGTTGGAAATTATTGATGGTTCTGACTCTCACAAAACAGGTGATGTACAGTAAATGACATGGTATATACATGACTATTGAAATATCACTTATATGCCATAAAATTCACCCAGTGTAAGTTCCATGATTTTTAGAAAAGATATAGAGTTGTGCAACCATCAACATAATCCAGTTTTGGAACATTTTCATCATCCCAAAAAGTTCCCTCATGCTTGTTTGTCTTTAGTCTGTGCTCATATCCCCAGTCTGGGGCAATAAGTAATCTACTTTCTGTCTCTCTGAATTTGTCTACCCTGGGAACTCCATATTTATAGACTCATGCAATATGTTGTTTTGCTGTGACTGACTTCTTTCACATATCAGTGCTTTGTTCTTTTTGTTGCTGAGTGTATTCCAGTATATGGATATTCCATATTTTGTTTAAAAATATTTGAATTGTTTCCATTTTGGGGATATTATGAATAGTATAGCTACAAAAATTCATGTAAAAGGCTTATTTGTAAACAGATGTTTTAACTTCTCTTGGGTGTCTACCTTGCTTGGCCAGATGGAAATTATATATTTAATTTTTAATGTTAACATTTTCCAATATGACTATCATTTTACATTCTTATCACCAACATATGACCCCAGATTCTCTACATTCTCACCAACACTTTTTATTATTAATGTTATTTTACTGTAGCCATTCTTGTGTTTATATAGTGAGATCTCATTGTAGTTTTAATTTGTATTTATTTCCCCTAGTGAATAATGATACTGAACATTTTTGTCCACTCAGTAGCTACTTACATGTCTTTATTGATGAGATATCTATTCAAATATCTTGCCCATTTTGACTGCGTTGCCTTCTTATTATAATTACATGATTATAATTATAATTAAATGTGAATCCTGCATTTTGAATGTCTTTTTTCAACAAGCTATTTTTTAGCACAAGTTTAAGTTCACAGCAAAAATGGTAAAAAATACAGAGTTCCTATATATTTCCTGTGGCCTCCTTCCCCAAACTCCCATGCTATATATATCTGTTAACATTTGTGATTCTACCTGAACATATCATTGTTACACAAAGTCCATAGTTTACATTAGAGTTCATTCATTGTGTTGTATATTCTGTGTATTTTTACAAGTATATACTGATATGTATCCACCATTGTAGCATCATACAAAATAGTTTCACTGCCCTATAGAGGAGCCGTACATGAAGTTCAGACTTCTAGTAGTTTGTGTTGAATCAATGCATCTTAAAATATTGTTTCTTTTTTGGCTAATTTCCAGAGTTCTTAAATGCCTATTTTTGACAATTTTCTTTCAACTTAAACTTGTGTTTTGCAGAGAGGATTGGCCAACCCTTTAACTCTGACGTAGCAGGAAGTCTGCTACTAAATCACTTTTAGTTCATTGTTACTGATATCTGTGGGTTTTTTTTTTTTTTTTTTTTTTTTGTGGGACTCTCGCTGATGGCTGGTATCTTGCAACCCAGTGCTCAACCACTGCGCCACCAGAGGAGGCCCCTCTGTGTTTTTTTTTTTTGCCTATGAGTTATTATCCTTTGTACCATTGGAAGCATTAATGATGCAATATTTCTTCAAACAATGTTCTATATAGTCTTCGGATTTTCTTCAGCTACTGATGCTTTTATGCAAATTTTGATGCTGGTGCTTTCTTGATCTGGTCTTGAGGTGTGAACAAGATGGTCATACAACATTTAGTGCTCACATTATTTCTTTAAATAATTCTTAAATAGTTTGTTAATGAAACTGTTGAATAATTACCATTGTTCAGTCTTTCTGCCAAGATTAATAATTATGCTTGTTCTTATGCAGCATGACAACTATATCACAATTGTCAAGTAGATAAAAGTAATTGAGATTGTCACCTCAATTGTGGAGATATTAAAATGTGAAAAATGTAGGGCCTCCCTGGTGGCGCAGGTGGTTGAGTGCCTCACTGTGAAGATGTCTGCAGCCTCGGCAGTGTGGGTTCAATCCCGGCTGGCCAGCAAGAATCCCACATGGCATGGCAGACCTCTCCTGTCTCGCCCGCTGCTCCCCTCAGCAGTATACTTCAGTCGGTCTGCCTGTTCAGTTCCCTGCTCTGTCTCTGGTGAATCCTCTCACCCTCCTGCCCATCTGGCCTGTACCCTGGTTCTTGTATAAATAAATAAATCTTTAAAATAGATGACTGGATCAAGAAGATGTGGTACATATATACCATGGAATATTACTCAGCATTCAAAAAAGATAAACACATGCAATTTGCAGCAACATGGATGGTGCTGGAAGGGATCATGCTCAGCGAAATAAGCCAAAAAGAAAAAGAAAAATACCGGATGGTCTCACTCATAGCAGGAATCTAGAAAACTTAAATAAGGGACCAGGAAAATGAATATAAGAAAGTGAAAATCAAAATCAACAAAAAACTATGAACCAGAGACACTTTTTGGGGGGTGGGGGGCGGGAGGGGAAGGATTGGGGTCAGAATGGGGCGTTTGCAATTGTATGGGGGAATATAAAAATAAAATTTAAAAAAAAAAATTGAAAAATATATCTCTTGAAATTGATAAAATGTTAATATTATAATCCAGTTTACTATAGATGAGACTCTGTGATTAGATTTTTTAAATTGCATCTTACCTGAGAAGCTCAAGACCCTGAAGGAAATAAGAGGTACTTACCTATAAGCAAATTATATACATATAATAATCCTTCAGATAGGACTCAGAAAATAATCATAGAGAAAACTGAGTTTATTTATTCTCTTATTCTTTTTTTGAGACTATGATTTTGTTAAAAAGACAATAAAAATGTTTCATTATGATTTGAGTCAAGGAAAAGGGCAAAACCATTAGAACAACTTGAACTGAATAAAAAATCTTGCCTGTGGTGAACTTTCCGATTGGAAGTTGGCTTTCAAATATGGAATTAATCTATTTTTGTCTTTGAGTATTACTACTTTTAAAAATTACCTGACATTCAAAGAACTTAAGTAGGGTTCATCTTTATTTTTAGTGCTCAGTAAGCCAAACCCTTATGATATTAAATTATTGCAGAGGAAACAAAAGTAGGAGAAGTGAGCATTTTTATCTACATCAGTCACTTCTGCACATAGGGAGGTACTGTTTTGCATCTTCCCAAAATGACTCATCTCATGTATAGGTTATAGCTTCAAAAAAGTGACTTTAGGGCAAGCTTGGCAGTTGATAAGAAAAATGAGGAGGGCACAGGCGCCAGAGGTTTTGACTTCTAGCCACATTAACAGTCGTCAGACTATAAATCTATAGAGTTAGAAGGAATTGTAGAGATCATTCAGACTTGATGACACAAATACAAAGACCTCCAAAGAAATAATGCAAATGAGTGGAAAGACCAATTTTATGATCTTTTTCTTAAAAGACATGATCCTCTCAAACAATATGTCTGTATTTATATATATATATGTTATCTATATTTATATCTATGTTTATTCTGTCTTTTTCTATATATCTATGTCTTTGTCTATATCGATGTCTTTGTCTGTACCTATCTTACCTATTTTTCTTAAAACATGTCATCCTCTGAGTATATATATTTTCCCCACCGTTGATAGTGATGCATGTAGGAATAAATATTTTTCTGAGAAAAACAGTAAGTGCAAATAAAAAAATATATGGTAGAATGCAGTAAACAATGGTCCAACTGCCAAATTCAGCTCACTGTTTTGTAAATGGGATTTTATTAGGACATAACAGCATTCTTCATTTACCTATTGTCTGGGTCTGCTTTAATGTTAGGATGACAGAATTGGACACATGACATTGTGTGGTCTTTAAAGTCTAAAATATTTATAATTTAGTTATTTTTTGAAGGATTTTTTTCAACTACTAGTAAGCATTGCTGAACCTCAGTGGTGGGGAGATAGAAAGTGATGAGGACTGTGACAAGCTGGAGTGTAAGCCCTGTCTTAGGGAATCATTGTCTTGTGGGAATTGGCTCTTTGTTGCAGATCTCAACTTAATAGAATCTCAGAACTTGAATCTTATGTAAACTTTTTCTAGTGTTACATATTGGCTCAATATTTTAATTAAACACTATGGGTCAAATACTCAGAATCCCACATCTGAATTCACAAGTACTATGGTAGACCTAATGTCTCCTCATAAGGTAAAATAATCAGGGACATAGTGGAGATTTTCCTTCCTCATAAGTTCATAAGCTACTCTCTTCTGTCACCTTCTTCTGACTGGTTTTCCCTGGGCACTACCTTTCCAAGGGGTACCCAAATTTTAATGTGTCTTATTCTGTCTACAAAACTTCTCTGGGTTACTCTAGAATTTTTAAAACAAAATCTAGTTTCTTACTACATGCTTCCCATGTTCCTTTTTTGATGTATCGTTGACCCTGTTTTTTGAGAGCATCTTGCCTGCCTCCCTCCCTCTCTTTCTTCCTCTATCTATAAATGTTCCAGACATTGTGCTAGTTTCTAAGATCCAGAAATTAATCTGAGAGGTTAATAGACCCTTCCTTAAAGAAGTTCTCCATCTAATATACAAAGAATGTCAAGAATGTTGATACTTCCTCTTCCAGAGAAATAACAAAATGACATTGTGCTACAGAATCTAGTTTCTTAAAGCTGAGAAATCAAACTTATCTAGTTAGATTGTTCTTTTCTCCCATTTTTATAAATTCTCTATTTTTGCAAGAAGCTCCTACACTGAGAGAGAAGGAGCATATTTTAAAATGACAGGTAGACAAACTAGCGTTCTCCAGCCATCCTCCCACTTCCAGCTGCAGAGGATGCCCCCTTTGACCTAGTTGGAGACCCATTTAACACAGCCATTTCCAAGGATAGGGACTAAGTTCCCTTTGCCCTCCTCCCAGCTGCAAATTCCTAGTCTGGTTCCCCATTTTCAGTAATGATTTAATATAAATATATTTAAAATAATAATCATGTCCTCCCTCTGCCCTCCTCTTCACAGCTGCAGCTTCCTACCTTGCATTGCATCTGAGCTGTGATTAATACATGTGTTTAAAGAAACAGTCATTTCTCCCTTTTTTCCCCCTCACAGCTGTATTTTTCCCACCCTTGCAATTACCATCCTGTACCTATGACCCATACATATTTTACTTCTGGACTTGCAGAAACTTTTTAATACTGGATCTCATAACTATATACTTTCTTAATGCCACTCCAGTGCTGTCACATTAAGTTCCAACCCAAGATCCAAAGGCTGCTTTAAATAGACATGTTCATATACCTCCAATGAGTAATGAAGTCCTAATGACAAATGCCAAGTGACCACAACTCTTCTTTGTCTCAGTGAAGCCAATTTTCCCTCCCCCATTCTTGTCACTAGAGTGGAGCAGGGTGAACTCCACAGTTGAGAGTATCTCAAGAATTTTTGGTGTGTGAGATTATAATTTCTGTTAATAGAGCATTCTCTTCTTTGTTTGGGGGCTGTATTTTTAAAAAATTGAAGTGAAATTCACATAAAATAAAATTAACCATTTTAAAGTGTAAAATTCAGTTGCACTTTGTACCTACATAACATCATATAGTCATAACCTTTATCTAGTTCCAAAATATTTTCATCAACCCCAGAAAAGACCCCCATATCATTAAATAGTCATTCTCCATTTTTTCTTTCCCTCAGTACCTGGCAACCATAAATCTGCTTTCTGTCTTTATGGAAGAGCCATGCTTTTTGGATTGAAGTATCAACCATGCTAGTTATTTGAATAAACTTATGAATGTGGTTTATTTCACAGTTGAGTGATGAAAGCGTCAAAGCCACAACTATCTGGCAACAGGATCTCACTAACACCTTATGCTTTTATAGTTAAAGAATATCTTGGTGACTAATTCAATGCATGATGGATGGGACCTGGGTCTGATATGGTCCAGACTCCTTGAAACCCAGATTTAACATGTGACAATTTGAAAATGGTGAGAAAGAAAAATTTTGAACACCACCCAGCAATGACTGAAGAGCTAAAAACAACCATTAAGGATGGTTGAAATGAAGTCAGTCATCAGAAGCAAAGAAGACATCAGAATAGCATAAGGAAAACAAAAATTGGATGAAGAATTGAGGGAAAACTTCAAATGTTAAGCACAGAGATTTTGTAATATCTCTGTACAAAATAAAAAAGAAAGGGGAAAGAAGTCTTTAACTTCAGTCCTCTCCCCTAGACTCTGTCATGAGGCATGCCATTTTCCTACTCAACTGATTCTGGATATGCATGATTTGTAGTGAGGTATGGAACTTTATTTTTCCTCAATTACAGGGTTTCCTCCCCCAACCCATGCCCATACATTTCCTAAGGCATTTATTCCAGAGGGTTTTAATAGATGTTTGATATGAATGGGTTCATGATTATTTATTCATTTTCTCATTCATTCATTCATTCATTCATTCAAAAAATGTTCACTGAATTACTCTGAAATTACACCGAAATATTCAGCACTGTGTTAAGTTCTGGGGATAAAGAAATGAACAAAATAGACAAACCAAATTTGTTCATTAAAATAGTATTCTCCCCCCACAGAAGGCAGGGACAGCCACATTTATATCAGATAAAGTAAACTTCTAATTGAAAAAGGTAGCAAGAGATAGGGATGGTAATTATATAATGATTTAAGAGATCAATACATCCAGAAGATATAGCAGTCATCAGTATATATGAGCCAAATGAAGGAGTATCAAAATATAAAACAACTATTAACAAACCTGAAAACAGACATTGGTCACAATACAATAGTGGTAAGGAACTTCAATAACCCATTTATTTCAATGGAAATATTAACAATACAGAAAACCCTAGCCTTACATGCAGTGTTAAATCAGAGGGGCCTACAAAACATTTATAGGGCATTATACCCCTAAAACGTGGAGTACACATTCTTTGCAAGTGCATATGGAAAAATTTCCAGCATAGGCCACATATTGGGTCATAAGACAAGTGTCAATAAATTAGTGAATATTGAAATCATATCAAGTATCTTCTCTGATTTAATGGTATTAAGTTAGAAGTCAACCACAAAAAGAAAGTAGGAAAAAGTTCTACTGTGTGGAGATTGGACAACATACTACTGAATAGCTATTGGATTAATGAAGATATCAAAGAAGAAATTAGAAATATATCTTGAGACAAATGAAAATTAAGACATTACCTACCAGAACTGGTGAGATACAGCAAAAGTAGTACTAAGTGGGAAGTGATACCAACACAGGCTCACATCAAAAGCAAGAAAGAGTTCAAGTAACTAATCTAACATTACACCTAAGGAACTAGAAAAAGAGAAATGAATAAAACAAAAAGTTAGTAGGAGGAAGGACATAATAAAAATTAGAGCAAAAATAAATGAAATAGAAGTAAATAAACACAGTTCAAAGCAGCAGTGAGATCAAAGATTGGTTCTTTGAAAATATTAACAAAATAGGTAACCTCTTAGCTATAGTCACTAAGAAAAAGGGAGAAAATTCTAGTAAATAGGTTCAGAAACAAAAGAGAAGTTACAACAGACACTTCAGAAATACAAAGTATCATATGAGACTATACGTTTTTATGCCAACAAATTGGAAAATCTGGAAGAAACATCTGCATTCTTAGAAATTTGAGATATTTCAAGACTGAATCAGGAAGAAATAGAAAACCTGGACAGACCAATTATAAGCAAGGTAATTTGAACAGTAATTAAAAGTCTCCCCCCAAAACAAAAGCCTAGCACCACATGGTTTTACTATGATTTCTACCAGACCTTCAAAGAGGAAATAATGCCTATCCTTCTCAAACTCTTCCAGTAATATTGAGGAAGAGGGAATACACCCAAACATATCTTAGAAGGCCAACGTTGCTCTAAATCCAAAAGCATCACAGAAATAAAGAGAGAAAGAAAAGAAGGAAGGAAGGAGGGAGAGAGTGAGGGAGAAAGGGGGAGAGAGGGAGAGAAGGAAGAAAGAAAGAAAACTATAGACCAACATCCCTGATGAACACAGGTGTAAAACTCCTTGACAAAATCTTACCAACCCAAGTTCAACAATACAGTAAAAGTTTCATACATCATGACTAAATTGGATTTATTCCAGGGATGCAAGAATGGTTCAACATATGCAGGAAGTTAATATGATTCACCATATCAACAAAAGGTAAGACAGAAATCATATCCTGTCAATAGATGTGGAGAAGGCACTGGACAAGATTCAGCATCCATTTGTGATTAAAAACCCCTTTTAATAAAAATAAAATGTGGGTAGAAAATAGAAGATGCCTCAACACAATAAAGATCAAGTATGCCAAACCCACAGCTAGCATCATGCTCAGTGTTGAAAAACTGAAAACAATTCTTCTCAGATCAGGTACATGGCAAGGATGTTCAGTCTCACAACTACTGTTCAACATAGTATTGAAATCCTTACCTAGAGCAGTTAGGCAAGATGAAGATCTAAAAAGAGTCCAAGTTTGAAAAGAAGATATAAACTTATCATTTTTCACTGATGACATGATATATGAACAGTTATAAAGAGTTCACTAAAAAACTATTAAAACAAATCAGTATGGTAAAGTGGCAGGCTACAAAACCAGCATGTAAAAGTCCCTTGAATTCCTGTATAAAAATAATTAACTGGGAGAGAAAGAAATCAAGAAAAACAGTTCCATTTACAGTAGCATAAATATTATTAATTATCTGGGAATATATTTAACAAAGGAGGTGGAAGACATGATTCAATGAAAACTATAAGACATTGTTAAAAGAAATAGAAGACACAAGAAAATGGAAAGATATTTTATGGATTGTAAGAATTAATATTGTTAAAATATCCACCTTATCCAAAGGAAGATATCAAAGTTTCAGTGGAATTCTTCAAAGAAATAGAGAAACCATTACTGAAATTTATATGCAATAACAAAAGAGCCTGAATAGCCAAAGCAATCTTGGGAGAGGAATATAGGAATTACTCTCTATGACTTCAAACTACACTACAAGATTACAGTAATCAAGACAGTATGGCATTGCATTAAAAATAGACACATGGGTCAATAAAACAGAATTGAGAGTCTAGACACAAGCTTACATTTTTATGAACTTTACAACAAAGGAGCCAAGAGTATACAAAATGGAGAAAGGAAAGTCTCTTCAACAAATGGTGCTGGAAAAAACTTGACAGCCACATGCAGAAAAGTGAAACTAGACAACTATCTTATACTATATACAAAAATTAACTCAAAATGGATTCAATACTTAGATGTAAGACTGGCAACCATAAAATATATATAGAAGAAAACATGGACAAGGCACTCCATGATATTGGCCAGGGATGTCTTTGGGAACTTGACTCCAGCTTCAAGGAAAATAAACATAAAAGATAAATGAATGGGGCTACATCAAGTTAAAAAAAAAAAAACATGTATAAGGAAAGGAGATATCACTAAAACAAAAAGATACCATAATGAATGGGTGAAAATATTTGCACATCATACATCTGACACCAGAGGCTAAAATCCAAGGTCTGCAAAGAACTGACATAACTCAGCAAAAAGAAAACAACCCAATCAAAAAAATGGGCAGAAGAGCAAAATAGGCACTTCTCCAAATAAGACATACAGATGGTCAATAGGCACATGAAAAAAATGTTCAAAATCAGCTATCACTGGGGGAATGCAAGGAAAAACTGCAGTGAGATACCAACTCAGCCCACTGTGGCTGGCCTATATTAAAAACACCAGAAACAACAAATGGTGGCAAAGCTGTAGAAGAAAATGATCACTTGTACCCTGTTGGTGGGACTAAAGATGGGTTTAGCTCCTTTGGAAATAGTATGGAAGCTCCTCAAAATATTAAAAATAGGGGTCCCATTTGATCCAGCAATTCCACTTTTAGGTATAGATCTGAAGAATACAAAATCACTAATTTGAAGTGATATTTGCACTATCTGCAATAGCCAAGTTAGGGAAACAACTTAAATGCCCAACAGTAGAGTGGATTAAGGAGGTGTGGTATCTATACACAATGGAATACTACTAAAGTATAAAAAGAGATGAACTCTTGCCATTAGACACAACATGAAGGGAGCTGGAGGGATGATGCTAGGTGAAATAAGTCAGAAGGAGAAAAACAAATACCCAGTGATTACACTTATGTATGAAATACAGAGAAACAAAACAAAGGAACTGATAAAACGAAACCAAAACAAACCCTAGAAGTATGACTACAGAACTGAAGCTACTAGAGGGGGAGGGTGGAGCCAAAGGGGAAGGGAACCCAGTGGTCTAGGGGAAAGGACTTGGATACTTTGGCATTGGGGGTAGTATGGTAACATGTATCTGAAGAGGTGTGAACCTATTCCCCTAAATCATATACAGTGTTTTAAACCAGTGTTGCCAAATAAAGAAAAAATTAAAAAAAAAATAGTGGTCTTTACTATAGGTCACTCAGGGACATAAATTTAATAAGACATTGTGAATTGTAATGCTTTAAGAGAAATTTCTAAGAATTCCTTTAAGAGGCATTTGATTACCTGGAACTTACATACTTTAGAAACATGACAGAAAATGGCATTATTATTGAATATAAAAATGAGTTTCTTTTTCTGGATTCTTTCTCTGTTTCTATATCCTAAATCTCTAAGTAGGTCCCTTTTATTACTTTCTATAATAAAGAGAGAATATCTATTTTCTCTTTTAGAGCACTTATCACAGTATGAAGTTACTTGTTTACTTTGGGGTTTACTTGTTTATTCCGACATCTGCACATGGCACTTAGTAGGCACCCAGTAAGTAATTTGAATTTATTGAATTGATAACTAAAATAATAAATTTACTTACTTTATACTTTCATTCATCTTACTTAATATTTTAGATCCCCACTCCCACCTTCTCGTAGTTTTTTCATTTCTCTAAGCTACAGGGAGCTCATAAAGGTTGACTGCCACAGGGAATGATTGTATTTAAGGTCACATTTTCCCCATTGGGCTTACAGATTACTGTGGGACAGGACAAACTATAGAAAAAGCACTTGTGTTCAATAGGCTACAATAAAATGATAACTAATATTTTTGGCATTATTGTCTTTAGCATGATTTTAAGTACTTTTACATAGATAGCACATTTAGTTACTTCTATGCAAGGCATATTTAACATGAGGCATCACATAAGGTAGTACTATTTCTTTCCTCTCCTCTCCTCTCCTTTCCCCTCTCCTCTCCCCTCCCCAGCCCTTCCCTGCCCTCCCCTTCCCAGTGAGAAAACTTGACAATGAGGTTAAATGACTTGTCCAAAGCCACACAGCTGGTAAACAGCACAGCTGGAATTGAAACCCTGAGAGCTAGGGTCCATACTATAAGCCCCTGTGCTCTAGGTTGTGTATCTATAATCCTTTCCTATTCCTGGAGCTGTATTCCTCTCATCTTCTTATAGCACACTTAACTTTTATAGCACTATGATGTTGCCTAGGAAAAACAATTGTATCTTTGAGTGTTCCTATGAGCAGATATTTCACAAGGTACTCTTACATGTAAGAAGAGTGAATATCCTCAGGAGTTAGATATTTTTTCCCAAGTATTCTGAGGTGTAGAAGATTGAACTCAGGTAATCTCATTCCATTCCCCAATATTTACGGTTAGCTCATCCTGCCTTAGGACATGCGTAATGGGCACTGTAGATAGCACTTTTTAGATGCTCAGTGAAATTTTTTTTTTTCCATTGTGGTTTTGAGATCTGGGTTTTTTTTTTTTTTTTTTTTTTGTCTTATTGGTTTCGTGTGCACAGACACACACATGCTTATCTTTAAATTCTAATTACAAACGTACTTGAGGTAATAAATGCCTTAGCTCTTCCTGGAAAGAGCTGCTATTGGAATGGATTTGAGACAAGTCCTGAGACAAGTGGAAGTGGGGAGAAATTGGTCATTAGAAGATTGGAGACAGAATAGTAGCAACCTAGATTTCAGTTAAAGAAACTGAGAGCCTCTTTCTCTAGCATTGAACAGAATAGATGGAGACTCAGGCAAGTAAGTGAGATTAGCACCTTATATATAATAAGTATCAATAATTTTCAAGTAGGCTTAATATCATTGAGGGGAAGGACTGTGCTTTAGGCATCTTTACATTACCACATAGTGGCATGGGGTAGGTATTTGATAAATTTTTGATAAATAAATGAATGATACTCTGTGAAGACTGGTGTCTCAGAAACAAAAATAACCCATTTTATGCTGTGGGTGCTCAGTGCCCACACCTAGAAAACCAAGTTACCTTCATGGAGCACAGTGCCAAAAGGATTTATGGCTGGTCTCACTAATACCTGCTGATGAACATCCTGGCCACAAGGTCATCTTTGACTAGAAAGGACAATAATTAATCATCTACTCCTAGAAAGTGAATATTATCCATTTATTTTTACTAGTTTATCTGTAAAATGTTCAACAGTCTCTCATCTTTGAAAAACATTTTCAATAAACAAAAGTGAAAATAGTCCTATCAGTCACCTGGTTTTTGGTAGACATCGAACCAATGTAAAACATTTTCTCATTTTCTTTCCCTGCTTTCTTGGCCAGAATCATTCAGGACACAATAACATAGAATTTTATTTGTATGGAGAGGCCACTCTTGAATAACCTCTTTGGTGCACCTGTCTGGTCTAAGTAAAGCAAGAGATGAAAAATGTGGCCTGATTTCCAATATCATTGTCCTCCTGGGTAACAAGAGTGGCCAGGATTGAAATTATGATACCAACTGAGCCTGATATCTGGATAACGATGGATATGGCATTTTTTCCTTCTTCCTAAGAGGCTGGACACCATTTAAAAATTGCCCGTTGCTAATTTAACAGGAGAGGTGATGGACTCCTACTCACCCACAAAACTGCAGTTGATTCCAGGAATGTGAAGGAGGGGCTAATGTGCTCAGAAATTCTCCAGAAGGAGAAGGCTCAGGTTTAGGGAAGGATTCAGAATCTTTGTGGGAGAAAAGAATAGGAATTGGGAAAATTCCATATATTTTCCTGTTAGCTTTTAAAGGAGGCTCTTTCCCGAACTGTCTCTCTAGATTTATATATCATCACAATAGGCTTTTAGTTAGAAAAGATAATTTTGGGAGCAAAGGAAGTAGGATTTTCAGATTACATGTACCGTATCAGTAAATTTAGAAAATTTGGCGGGGGTGGGGTGTAGGGCAAACAAAGTATTGCCATAATTTTAGTTTGCCAAGTGGAAATGTGAAAACACACACATACACACAACTTACATCTGCTACAATTAGTACTTTGTAAAGGAGAAGACATTTTAATAACAAAATGGATAGCCTTTATAAGAAATAAGAATTAGCAGACATACCACACAGGCTCACACACACACACTTGCTCACACATAAACAACATCCTGTTTTTCACATTTTACTCTGGGCTTGCTGAGATTTAACCTTGGACAGCACTAGGCAGTGCATGGTTGTTCTGAAACCACAGGGCTAATTCCTAAGGCTGCTTGAGATCTCCATTCTACAATTCACTGAGTTATCTCAACATCATATTACCCTGCATTCACTTCCTCTCATGAATACCTTGGGCAGGAGAATCATGACACAGAAAACACACAGACATCATTAAATGTGAACCATGTAAAGAAATTGCATAGTTCCTCTAGTGTACTCACTCTTGGCCTAAGTTTTTATTTTTGCCAGGACACAAATTCATTCATTCAACAAAGCATGTAATTGGCCATTTTCAAGGTCCAACGGATGTGCAATTTCATACAAGTTGCTTCAAGTTAAAAGCTTACTTAAGTCTATCATGTGGCCAGGGCCAGAACAAGTTTTATCTAAAGGAATTTCATGAGGAATTTGCAACACAGCATGTTTATGACATAGGTAGAAGTTTTTCCTACTTTACGGTATTTAGAAACATACTGCATCTGATCTCTTGTCACTTCAAACTTTTTATAGATGGTTTTTCTTTACCCTATTCATATAAATATATTTCTATCCCTTTCCCAGTGGTCCTAATCTGACATTTACATACGGGAATTTAATTACTGTTACTCACTTTGTCAACTAGGTAGCAATGCTGTCTAAATTTTGGTCAGACATTCTCCCATTGTGTTATCCACAGTTACTTTCCCAATTAGTCTTCACCATGAAATACCAGGAATCATATTGTGGCTCTCCCTGGAAGAACTCTTGAAATCCTCCTGCTCTGTTTGTGTCCTTGGTCATAACATTCTTGAGCTTATTGTCATAGTTATTTAGTGAGGTTTCTGGTAATGGACATTTCCTGTGCATGGAATGTGTGTTAAATGACCAGCTGGCTCGGAAGTTTAAGAGCTCAAATCTCATCTGAACCAAGTTGTGAAATTATTATCTCTTTGACTTGGAGATTTCACTATGGAAGTTTAATAGCTACTCAAATTCTGTGGTCAGATTTTCTTGACCTCCTTTCTTACAATCCTTTGGCTATTGTAAGTTACATAGAAGATGCTCAATGAGAAGAAGGTGAAAGGAGATAACTGTACATGTGCCCTAGACTAGGGTGGCTTGGCAGAGAGGTGATAACATAATAAAATGATCAACAGATGTAGAAAATGAAGGCCCATCAATTAATGATGGTATGCTTTAGACACATAGGAATATAATAAAGTTGAATTGTTCAGATCAATATAGTCATGGGGTCATTGACTTGTAAAAAAAGTCCAAGGACATCTACAGAGGACCTCCTCATCACTGACATTTTGATTGCTTGAATACTTTTGACCATTTATGCAAGAGATTCAAGGAACTTAGTTAAAACAAATCAGATATTTTAGGTACCTCCTTCCAACAGCACCCACTCCACCGAGAACAAGATGTGAAAAAGTAGAAATGTGGTTTAGGATGAGGTAAGGAAAAGAATTTCGAGGTGAATGAGAGAAGAGTGAGGATTTTATTAAAGAGGAGTATCAGAGAGGTAAGTATAGTCGGAGAAGTCAGGACTTTTAAAGAACGTTTTCTGGTATCTTAAAACGAAAAAGGCAAAAGAACAGGAAACTGTAGGTCTAGTGACTACAAATAGGAAAAAAGTATGCTCATTGAAAGAAAGAAAAGAACTCTATCCTGAGTGTAAAAAGTAAAGATGATATGAAAGACTAACACCAAGGAAATGGGAAAGATGACAGCATATATATTGTATTTAGTATGTCACAGTGTATATGTATTATCTTACTTGATTCACACAATTATCCTGAGCAGTTAAAGGACAACTAAGATACTTTGAAATCTCTTTATTTTCCTCCATTTTTGCATTTTATATGTATGAAATTCATACATTGTTATGTACAGTAGTTTATTCAGTTTTATTGTTTAGTGTTTTAATGTAGGAGTAGATCTTAATTTATTTAATCCATTACTGCATCTTTGGTTTTTTTCTGCTTTGTGTTTTATAGAAGATACTGCTGTGAATATCTGTGTATGCATTTAAGTGCACACTCATATATGCATTTCTATTGGCATATATCTAAATGCAGAATAAAAGTTAAGTCTAGATCTGAAATGGCAGCTGTTTTCTATTGGTATTTTAAATGTACCATACCATTGTTTTCTAGATTTCATGTGTCTCTTGAGAAGTCAGCTGTTAGTCTTTTTGTTCCTTTCTAAGTCTTCTAAGTGGGAACACTTAGAGGCCAAAAGGGGAACGAAGTGAGTTTTTTAAAAATGCAAATCAGATTATATCTCCCCCTGCTAAAAATACTCGGTGGCTTTTCCATTGCTCTTAGATATCCAAACCCTGTGTTCTGTTTTACCACATACTATTCCATCTCGCTGTAACATAAATTCCTGAAACCCTTCTCAAATAATTCTCTTTGTCATGTACTATATTCTAGTGACAATTGTCTTTGTAGTAGCTCATTGCACTCATTTTTTTTCTTATATCACCCTGTTTGATGTTCTTATAACACTTAACATTCTTACTCTGATTTATTTGTGTTGGTTTCCTCATTCAGTTTTCTCTTCTCTTTCATATACTAAATGTAGGTGCCACAAGAGCAGGGATCTTATCTTTTATTTATTACTATATCATTAGGACTGAGAGTAATACCTGGAATATAGTCATTCTCAATAAATACAGAATCATAGAGATTTGGAATAAGCACTTCCAGAAATGTTTTATTTTATTTTTTTTAAGATTTTATTTATTTTTTCAAGGAAGAACTGGGGTGTAGATCAGTGGTTATGGGGCATGAGAGGATTCACCAGAGACAGTGTGGGGGGCAGAACAGGTAGGTTTTACTGAAATACACTGCTAAGGGGAGTAGTGGGTGAGACAGGAGAGGTCTGCTGTGTCATATGTAAGTTAGATCCCTGGCTAGGATTGAACTTAGGCTGTTGTCTTGGACTGTCGTGATGATAGCACTGAGATTAACCCCTAGGCCACCAGGGAGGTCCCAGAAATATTTTACAAGGTTGATGACAAGACACTAAATTTAGAGTGGTTAACCTGACCAAACATGATTTAAAAATGATTTTATATGAGAAGTAATTCAGATTATACAAAACACTTTTATGTATTTCTGTTTCTGAAAAGGTTGTAGAAGCCATCATATGGCAAAACAACTGATTAAAAAAAAAAACCCTGGTCACTTCCTTTTTAAATTTATTAATTATTAACTATGAATTTTATCCTTAATGAATATATCCTATTTTTGGGTAAAGACATCTGAAATTGTACTATGATTAAATTAATTTCAAGTTACAATTAACTTTTGACTATTACATTAATAGTAATAATACTGTTTTCCTTTCATCAGACAAGATTTTATGAAACACTTAATAGCTACCCAAGGCCTTATTTTTTAAGTTTGTTCTACAGAATCACACTTTCAGTTCTCTATTTCACTCCTACTTTTCCCTCCTTTCTCTCTGGAGGTAGCACAAGAAGCAATGACCTGACTCAAGGACAGCCAGGATCAAAACTAGCATAGTTTTGTTGACCACACTGAGCCTGTCAGTCTGTAGGGAGATATTTATATTTCTCCTGCCCTACCCACTTTTGTCACCATGGAGTTTCACTTCCCTTAGCCCAGAAAGGAAGTGGAAAAGTGGGAATAATCATTTAAGAAAGGCAGTCAAACAACTACACCTTGTTCTTTTGGAGACCTGCCTGTCTGCACATTTCAGTTAATGTAGATTGTTTTCTTTGTGTCTGTTTTATCTGTACCTGTTCCTCTTAGAACTGTGTCTCATAAAGTGGCAGAAGTCTGAAACATTGCTAAACATTTTTTTTCTTAAAGTGAATATATGTCACTAGTGAGATCAGTCTGTTCCTAGGGCATACCAGTGCCAGTTAATCTTCTAAACCAATTTGTATAAGCCGCAGATGTTTCCTCACTAGTATAAAAAAGCATCCCCCTACCTCACCAGCTCCACAGATTCATAGATTTGGGATAGTTTACTTTATGATCCAGTGTGATCTGTAGTCATAGAAAACTTGATAATGCACAACTAACATGTTGCTTTCTTTTGTTCCATGGAAATCTGACTTGAGCTCTCAGTTACCAGAGCTTTAACTTTAGGGAGTGTTTTTGACTTCTGCATTTTCTAAAAACAGACCACACAACTGTGGATTTGTGGATAAAGAGAAGCATCATCATCATCAACAATAACAATGACACACACACACACACAGACACAGATCAGGTTTGGACAAATTTCCCCAAGTGAAAGGTCTTTTCACAACCTTCCCATTTGTCCTCAGGCACAGGATTGTTCCCAAAAGCAATGTGCCAGAAGAGGGTTGGGGGTGAGGAAGAGAAGAAAGGGCAGTTATTTTTATTATTATTCCACTTGTGACCCAATACTCTCTTTAAAAAAGACAGAAAATGCTAATTTTACAGAAGAGGGCTGTAGATTTAAACCCTTTAACATGCAAATGTGGGTCCTGATTAGGTTCTAAAGGTTTCACTGGATCATTCTTTCTGGCACAAAATGACTTCACTTATCACTAGAGAATTCTGATTCTCTGTCCCTTTTCTTTCTCAAGGTGGTTTTATCGGGTTGCTTCATTGTGGAGTTCATTTGAACTCTTGAAATCCAATCACAGTTTATTTTAGATTTTATAAAAAAATTTATAAACTTGGACTCTTTCAGTAACCTCATAACTGAGCCAGGTTTGCTGGTCCTTGTAGTACTTGGTTTCTGTTAAACAATTGACTGAATTGTACAGTGCACATTTCAGTAAAATGTTAGACTTGAAATGCCATCAAGATTTTGTTTCCCAAATGCCTCCATGTAGGGAAGCAGTCAAATCTAAAACTGTGGAAAGTGAAATTCAGAAGAAACCTGAAGACAAGGTTTAATGCTAATTGATATTTAGAAGCAGATCCTGACTAGGCTGCCAAAATGTAATTTTCTTCCTACATCCTAGTTGTTGGCTGAGTTTAAACTAGGGTTTTGTTGCAAGTCAACAATATCCTTTTGAGCCTCCTTTTTCATTTTTTGCCTTCTGTGTTCTTTATTGGACACTTTTTATTAGAAACTGCCTGATAATGATTTGAGACATTTCTCATGCACCACTTTATAAATCTTGATGAAAAACTGAAGTCATCAAATCAGCTGTTGATGGCAGATGACATCCATTAATTCAGTATTATCTGTGCTGTCTTTTTACATGAGATACTCCGTCATTATTTGATCATGAAAAATACAAGAGAATGGTATAAATATACTTTAACTTATAGGGATCTAACATCTTTGTTTCTCAAGGGAAATGACTGTGTAATTAAAAAAAAAACTCAGGTTTACCATCTAACACACAACTGGAAAAAAGATATGACTTAAAAATACCAACTAACTTGGTATCATAGCACATATTTACATGTATGCATTATTGGGGGGTGGTTAAATACTGGTTCTTTAGGAATTTTCAAGCAAATTCTAGCTGAAGGTGATCTGTGCTCTGAAGACTGAAACTGTAGAGAGACCATCACCTTTACAACACCCATGAACTCTCCCATTCACCCATTTCTACTTGGTCTACTTATTTTATTTACATTGTTTTCCAGGTCCCTCTTGGTTTCTGAGTGTCCAGTCCTTGTTTGGAAGCTGTCTCCACTGTAGGACAGAAACTGACTCTATAAGGTGGCTCAGGTTCTATCCAGATGAAACTGGTATCTCCTTATCAAATCCATACCCTCTACCTTTTAAGAGCATGTCTCAGCCTCTTTATTCATAACTATTTTCTTATTCTCATGACTGAAGGTGAACTATAATTCAGGAAAATATGTAGAAGAGGAAATAAAGGTTTGAGGGCGAGGTAAATGAATTATAATTGAGATTTGCAGGTTCCAGGCTCTGATATATTTACCAAAGGTGAAGTTACATGTTCTTGGTGATTAAAGCAAAACAAATAATTGCCTGATTCCTATATGTGCTCATAATGAAAATGCTATGAATTCTTTTGGGAAAGCAACATTATCTCTAACAGTTCTGAGTCTGTTGAGTGCTAGGAATAAGCCCTTTTTCTCTTTTGTATTGCCGCACAGCTCACCACATTGCCGTGTTCTGGTAAATAGTTTGGTAAATATTTCCTGAATATTTTACTTAGAGATTTCACTGACTTGGGGGATGATTTGTTTGTTACCTGAGATTTGTGAACTTACAAGAGCAACTCATCTAACAAATGATTGGTGGTAGACTTGGAGATTCTTGACTGGCAGCAATCAATAACTGACCCATTGTGCCATCTTACTCCAGTATTCCATGTCTTTAGTGGGGTAAATTGATTTTTATGTCATTGCTCTTGTTGACTTGCACATAAATTCAAAATTCCCTCCCATCCCCTCACTCTTTATTTCTTCTGCTTATAAATTCTACAAATATTTCAAATAGTTTTTTTTACTGATGTGCATATTAATTAGCAGGAGGTGTTTGTTATGGGGTGTCAAACAGCCATTCAGATTTATTTGACTTGGTTTTGTGTGTTCACCTGCAAGTCTACTTAATTAGAGACACAAGAGATCATTAAAAAAAAAATATAGTGAAGACAAAGGTGGGCTATTACAGGGAGCCACAAATCATCCTGTTTGTCCAGATCTTTTATTTCCTTGAGCTGTTTTCTGGATTGTTTCTGTGAAACAGAAGAGTTGGACTCAGGAGCTGCAGCTGAGAGCTAGCCCACATGTTGTGTCACTGTCTCTCTGCCACTCCCAATAGGCAGGGGCACTGCCCTATATCTGACTCCCTGCCAACGCATCTTCATTCACAGCTCCCAGGCATCTCCCTTTGCATCCTCTTCTTTCCCTTCCTTCTCAGTCCTGCCTGTGGTCCACACCCTCAACCAGAGAGCGTATCCTGGCTGCCAATAGGTAATGCCCCTGCCAGCTCAGTCCTTCTCACCCAAGTGGCTGGAAGCCAAAATTTCAACGTGAAACTTTTCCCAGAGACTCAGCAACTCAACACCTGTCAAGCTTTTGTAGTCTAAGTTGCTGTTTGGAGGAAAGCCTGCAGGTATGTAGACGTGCGCCAGTGGAAAGCTTTTGTTGCCCCTAGTAATTAGCTCAATGAATTATGGTCTATTGGGTGGAAATGACTGATATTCTATAACTTTCTCTCTCATCTCTCTCCCTCTGGCATCTACCTCTTCAAGTTTATATTCAATATTCACTTCAGAGAGCTTATCCCAGCACTGTTCAGGAGCCGGCCCCCTGAACTGTGCTCTGAAATGTACACACCTCAGCTGAGTGTTTAAACTTCTCAGCTTTTATTTAATATTTTTAAAAATATAAAGGATATAGTACTTGAAAGTACTTCGCAACCAGCAAGTTTGTCCTCCAGAAAGACAACCGATTGAAATTCAGCAGGGTGAAGCGATGTGTTCAAGGCCACACAGCTATAAATGGCAAAAGCTTTTTATGGGACTGGAGGGAAAACGAGAGATTCCCAGGCAAAGCTTCATTTCCCTAAAAACATATGTGCCTCCTTAATTGGACTCTAGAAAGCAGAATATGGAAAGATATACAAGCGTCACCGAGTTCTGTGTGCATATGTGAGGATCTGATGGTTAGAAGTCTGAGGTTTGGGAATTTGTATTTAGGTTGACGGTATAACTACATGGTTACGTTTATGGACTTTGGGGTCAGAGAGGCTGTCCTTAATTCCACCTGTCATTCATTACCAGTTTATAAACTTGGATAAGTTGTTTAACCTCTGATGCTCAAAATGCTCATTAATGTGATGGAGTTATAGCTTTCTTGAAAAAGTGATGACATTGCTAAAGAGGAAAGGATTGCTAAGGAAAAGAGTGAAAATTAAGGTTATTCTACAATGCTTACATAACACTCCTTTCATGCATGATAATGTGTTATCTCGTCTCACATACCCTTTCTCTCCAACTTCTTGTTACTGTTTCCCTCTTTGCCTTTGAATATGCTGTCCTGTCTTTCGTATACTACATATTAAGTTCCCGACCTTCTTGGTATCTCTGTTACTCCCTTAGCATGGCCCCACTGACTTGCTCATCACTCAGTAAAATCTTGCTTAACCAGAATCTTTGAAAGAGCATCATAGCTAGTTAGTTAAGACTTTCATGAGTGACCCCCACACTGGCAGACCAAAATGGCTCCTAAATCTATAATCTGCTGTATGATATAAACTTGAAAATGAAAGCATTTATCACATTGTGACCTTGCTTAAGTGTTTATCTCCTTACTAGACTTAAAGCTCTTAAAGGCCAGAGCTAGTGGTTTATTCATCTCTCAGAGAGGTTTTGTGGGCCACAAGGACCTTGGAGGACCATCTGAGGGAATCTTTGGTGAGTTTGGGGATTTAAGTTATAATTAACAGAGAAATGTGAAGGAACAATTTTCAAAAATATTCATCAATATTTTTCACATACCAAACATATTTCTTCTTTGTCCTTTCCTCTGATTCAAGAAGCATCTGACCTTTCTCTACTTATTTACTTAGCAGCAGAGTTGAGGGGAATATTACAGGTCAAGGCAAGATTTGGGGTTACCTGGAGGGGTGTGAATCAGATGTTGAATACTTCAGTGAGATGGGGGATGATCAGACAGTAGAGGTCTGTAGTAAGGTGAGGTTGAGAGTGGGACAGTGGCTTCAGATTTTACTTGAATTAGGGGAGAAACTGTTTTGAGGTAGTAGTGAGGCAGTGAAAAGGAAAACAGACATTTTAGGCTGTTGGCATCTTGTTGCCAGAATCAGGGGGTGGGGAGGTTGGCTAAAAGGCTGAAGGTAGTCAAAAGGTACAAACTTACAGTAATAAAGTAAATTAAGTCCTGGCATAGCATGATAACTATAGTTAGTAATACTGTATTTTATATTCTGAAGTTGCTAAGAGAGTATATCTTAGATGGTCTCTTAGTACCCTTCCTGGTATGAAGCTGACTCCCTCTTTCCACCCATTCTGTTCCTGCTCTGGTAACCACTCTATTTTTCGTTGAATCTATGAATTGTTTTCCTTGCAATTTGTTTGTTGTTTTGTTTATTTATAAACCACACATGAGAGAAACAATCTGATAATTGTTTTTCATTTTCTGACTTATTTAGCTTAATATGGTCACCTCAAGTTCCATCCATGTTGTCATAAAAAGAAAGATTTTACCTTTTTTTAATTGTAGAGTAGTAGAGAAATTCCACTTTAATATTGTATGAAAAAGTATAGGTTATACTTCAATACACAAGATGCATAAGCCTAAGATCCCTAAACCCTCAGTTGGAAGGTTGACCCCTAGAATGTGAACATACAGCTAATTTATGACCCCTTATGTAACCACTAACTCTAAACTCCTTGCATTTTTGTCACCAGTTCCTCATGGGGTTCCATCAGAATAGGGAAATGGAAATGAAGAAATAGGAAACTTCTAGGGAATATATATCCATTCATTTTTCAAAAATACTGTCCTACCACCTTGAGAGTATTCTAAAAACTCTTTTAGAATTATTCCATAATTTTCAAATATTGTTTCCCAGGCCCATGAATTACCTTCCAGACAGATGTATGAGAAACCTAGAGACATAATAGAGTAAAAACCTACAGAATATGATGAGGTTCTACATGTGACCTCTTCAGAGGTGGGAATGGCATGTTTCATTCACTTGGGACAACACGCAGCACATGTGTGTTCTTGAAAATGTTTCCTTATGTCTGTGAGTCCCTGGCCTGAGTCCATGGCACTGTGAATCTTGTCTGGGACAGGAATCTATTTCCTCTCTCATGAAAGATAAAGAATGGTTTTGGTCTACTCATAGAATTCTAAGAAGACAGTGAAAGTCAGCAAGAAATAAAGATGAGTAATAGCCTATTTACAACTTCTAGAAAGGGAAAATCTCTGCTGTGACAATCCCATCTGTTTATCCCAACACAATGTACAATCAGCTGCTTGCACCCTGATTTCGATATGAGACATCTCTTTCTGAGCCTCCAGTGGTCTTGTTCTTCTTTGGGGTAGAAATGGGGTATCTCTGGCATGTGGATCATGGAGTCATTATAAATGGCTTTTGGTCTTGCAGCTGTGTAAGGCTTTGGTGTTCTTCCCAACACAGTGGACAGCCTCCAGCTACCTTATCTTTTCTTGCTCTCTCTCTTCCCTGTTAGCTATTACCTTACTTTTCCTTTTAAATCAAATTGCAACATTCTTATCTTCTCATCTTCCTGGATCTACTCCTGGTATCCCGTGTCAGCAGCTGTGGTCCATGTAGACAGAAAGTCAGAGTGAGAGAGATGATGGCTTTAGCTTAGATGGAGCCGCATGTGGCCCATTTGTCTACACACACAAGTCCCGGCCTAGCCAGTGGGGGGACTTCTGAAACTCGGCAGCTTTCTGCAGCTAGCAGGTTAGAAAAAGGATTATAAAATCATCTTTTATAACCTCCTCTGAGCTTATCTGGCATTTTGGAGAACGTAATTTTTGCCTGACAGAACAAATGCATGAATGCAAAAGAGGAGACCTCACTTTGGGTTTTCTGTTACTGAGGTCACTCTGTCCCAGGTTTATACGGCAAATATTTTACATTTGGACCAGACACTAGACTCTTACTATGAAAGAAAATTTATATTTTAAAAAAATCAGCAATCTCTCTGTATAAATTTTGTAGAAAGGCTTGGACAGTTGTCTCCCTAATCCTTCTCAGACTTCTTATTTCATCTTTGGGGAACACTGTTTGTAGTGATAAATCTAATAAGGCTCTGCAGTTTGATGTCTGACTAGCATCACTGCTAACACCGACATAGGAAAAATGTAAGAGCTATTTTTGTGCCTCTACCCTAAGAGTAGTTAATCCTCCAAATACTCTCTTTTGTGTCTTAGGTACTAAATTTAGTTTTCAAATCTTTCCATTTTTCCTTTTGGGTGAATGTTATCTTTTTTTTTTTTTTAATCTTTCAGTGTAAAACCATTTTATTATCCACAAACTGTGTCCACTTAAAAATTTAACATTCTTATTAGGTAACTAGATAGTGTGTGTCTCTGTTGTGATGCAATACATCACCTATGATGTGTTCAAGCCAAACATGTTTAACTTGAATCCTTTAAGCCTTTAACTGCAGGGTAGCAGTTCTGTGAATCAATGTTATAAAACAGTTGGGTGGGGGCTGTGCTAGATGAGAAAAGAGGTAACACACAGAACAATCATGTGGTCTTGGATTGGACCTGATCTTTACCACTCATCTCTAAAGGATACTTTGGTATATTGGGGTAGATTCAAAACTAGATTTGGAGTTAGATAAAGTAAATGTATGTTGGTCTGGAATGGTAGGGACTAGTAAATGAAAAAGTAGATGACATGACAGTGCACGAGATATGACCTGATTTTAAATTAAAAATCCTCAAGAATTTTAACACACACTCATGATTGTGTACATATATGCATACACATATGCACAAAAGATCTTTAAACATTTATAATATTTAGTGTCAGTGTAAATGTCTTGGGTTTTATGTTATTTTATTGATTTATATTTTCTAACTTTCTATAAGACATACTCTTGTAATAATTACTTTAATCAACTGATTACTTAAGAAAGGAAGAAATTGCATTGATAATGATGTGATGGCTTGCTATGCTCTTGGTGGGACATAAAATAAAGAATTGTGAGAGTTTTAATCAGTGTGATAATGCAGTTATGCCAATATTGTATTCTCAAGCATCAAAGGAAGATGGTTCTTCTAGATCCTGGGTCTTCTTTTATTGCCAACCCAAATTCCTTAATTTTAAAAACATCTATTTATTAAGAAGGAATAAAAAAAAGATAATTATTGGTAAAAAAATTACCCAATTCTGATTTCTCAAGCTTTATTGTCAACCACACATTTATCCCTTTGTTAAAATGAACTATCTAGAGGGCCTCCCCTGGTGGCGCAGGCAGTTGAGCACCACGCTGTGAGCTGTCCACAGCCTCTGCAGCACTGGTTTGATCCCAGCTGGCTGGCGAGGGTCCCACATGGCAAAGCAGACCTCTCCTGTCTCTTCCACTACTCCCCTCAGCAGTGTGTTTCGTCAGTCTGCCTGTTCTGTTCCCTGCTCTGTCTCTGGTGAATCCTCTCACCCTCCTGCGCAGCAAAGGAGGGTGAGAAAATGAACAGAAAGAGGATGACTTCCAAATGACAGAAGGCTCAACTCGAGATTTTCAACTTTGGGCTGTTCATTCTTTTGGTTTCAAAGCTCAAAGGAAACTAGACAAGGTCTGTAGCCTCAAGATGAAGAGACTAAACTGCTGAGTTTACAATCAACAATGGTCTCAATGCTCACATTCAGTAGATGTTTTTGGAACATAGAAATATACATGTGTGCCTGTCAAACTGCACATTTATCTCACCATGTTAAGTTCTCACATTCCTTATAAAAATCCTGTAATGGGACATTGTCTCAGCTTCTGATCATTCATACTTCTGATCTGCATGCCACTAATAAAATGTTAAGTAGGCTAGATGGGGAGCCTCACTGTGTCTCATGAGAAACTTCTCTATGGGGAGATAAGCAAAAATAGTCATTAAATTAATTATGAATCCATCTAACTAGCCACACTTCTTGCTTTGTCTTTAAGGATGCCTTGAGATGCTGGAGAAATTTGCTAAAATCCAGATGCACTGTGTTCCCTTGAGTTATGACCCTGGACACCTGGTGATAAAATAAACTGAGGCTTTCCCAATAAGGCTTCCTTTAAGAAAATTCATGTAGCTTCTTTTTATGATATTTTATAGAATCTTGCCTTATGCTGACATTGGAATCAGTAGTCTCTGTCATTTTGAAAATATTTTCATTCTGGTATTCATCTACTCTCAGTGATGTCGTAGTGATCTCGTCATCTCTCGGATGCAGTTGTTTCTAATTGGGATCTTGAACTTATTTTTTTTTTAAAGATTTATTTATTCATGCACACAAGAACCAGGGTATAGGCCAGATGCGCGGGAGGGTGAGAGGAATCACCAGAGACAGAGCGGGGAACAGAACAGGCAGACTGACCAAAACACACTGCTGAGGGGAGCAGCACTCAAGACAGGAGAGGTCTGCCATGCCATGTGGGATTCTTGCTGGCCGGCCGGGATTGAACCTGCACTGCAGAGGCTGTGGACAGCTTCATAGCGCTGCGCTCAACTGCCTGCGCCACCAGGGATGGAGCCCCTGAACTCATTTAGAGCACCTATGCTCTTACTTATAATCACCAGGCCTGCACTGAGCTTCAATTCCACTCTTTTTCCAATATCTGTTCCATCCTTTCCTCTGGAAAAGGAAAGATCAATTATTGTGGCAGAGACGATGGCTGTCTCACATTTTTTGTCATCTATAGAATTATAGTTCTATCCCTTATTTATTACTTTTGCACCCAGCACTAAAAAAGTCCTTTTGGTTGTCTTTCCAGGTTTGCAAGTTCTAGCTTATTTCCCAGCATTAACCTTTTGGAAACCATCCTTGCTACATTCTTTTGTTGATCCCTAGTCATCTGCTCTTATTTCTGTTGTTTGTGCATTCCTTTTCAACTTGAAGCAACTTGGAAAGTTCTCAGGCTATTTCATCCATTTCTTCCTCATTGGAGTCATTGAAGTTGCCTAGTTAGAATTATGATTTGGAGAACAGACTGACCCCCTGGAACTACTTTTACACCATTTCATGTAACTGAGTTATCTTTTGTCTAATATTCATTTAATCCACAGGTCCCAGGACCTGTGGCTATGATTAGCAGACCTCTGATTTTAGTACTTCCTTGCCTCACATTTGTGCCCATGGGAAATATCACTACTAGATCAAAGCTCCTTTTCTTGTATGCATTCTGCCTCAGAGTTCTCAACACTGGGCTCTAGAGCTATGGCTAAGTGATACACTAGGGCATCTAATTCTGAGGTCATTTTATTTCCACTTCAATAATTAATTACTACAAATTAATCAGATTTACTTTTTTAAAGAAATACAAAGATAGGGCCTCCCCGGTGGCGCAGCGGTTGAGCGCTGGGTTGCGAAGCTGCCCGCGGCCTCTGCGGCGCCAGTTCGATCCCCGGCTGCTCCCCGGCCACCGGAGGAGGGTCCCACATGGCGCGCAGACCTCTCCTGCCGCCCGCTGCTCCCCTCAGCAGTGTACTTCGGTCCTTCTGCCTGCTCTGCTCCCCGCTCTGGCTCTGGTGAATTCTCTCGCCCTCCCGCGCTTCTGACTGTACCCAGGGCTTGTATAAATAAATAAATAAATCTTAAAAAAAAAAAAAAAGAAATACAAAGATATAAGAACTATAACTCAATAATATAATTGTATAAATAGTAGATAGTGAAGATTAGGCTAACAAGCATGGTGAATTTTTGGTGAATTTACCCCTTTAAAAATATCCACTCAGCTTATTAATTCATAAAATATTTCAGATGCTTTCTCACTCCTTCTATACTATCCCCAATCTAGTTCCTTGAAAGAAGGAATTATCTGTTAAATTTGTGTAGGACTAGCAAAGTTGGTTCATCTCTGTTCCATGCAGAATTGGCTGGCACAGCTGTCCTAGGGGCTAAGGTATTCATTACAAAATGGCTCACTAACATGACTGACAATTGATGCTGGCCCTTGGCTGGTGGCTTAACAGTACATGTGCCAAGGATGTTTAGGTCCTCTCCTTAGGAGTCTTTAGGCAAATTGCTTGGGTTTCCTCAAAGCCTGGTGTTCTGGGTTTTGAGCATGTTCTCAAAAGAAAGCAGAAATATGTGATGCTTTTATGAATTAGTGTTGGAATTCACATGGCATCTCTGTGCTGTACTCTGTTGGTCTAGGCTATTCAGGAAATTCAAGTAGGTTCAAGAAGAGGGGACAGACCCCATCTTTGGATAGGTCTAGAAGAACATGTAAGTTCAGAGATATTGTTGAGGCCATCTTTGGAAAGAATTATTTGCTACAATAGCAAACTAACTGTGTCCTGTGGTCACTGATCTTAGTAAATCAAAAGCTATTGAGAAAAATGGATACCTTCTAGGACATCAGCATCATGGTTTGGAGAATATACCTTTGTTCCTCTCATTCAACCAACAGATATTGACAGCCAGCTATATGTTGAGCGTTTTGCTAGGTGAACTCTAGTGACTTACACTCAAATTTAAATTTAGAGAAGTCCATTTTCATCATATTATCACCCTTAAATATTTTAACTCATAAACACATAGGGACTTAGTCTCTTTTATTCTCAGTTTCTAGAAATCGGCTATATTTGACCTAGAGCTGCAAGGATATTTTCTGCAGCTGTAGTATAACTGCTGCTCATTTATTACAGGCTGATGTTTAAGATATTTGACAATTGCTTTGACTGAGCACTGACCAATCAGATCAAAATCTGACCTAAACAATTGATAAAATCATAATAGTGGGTGTAAGAGTTGAATACCTACATATTTATTGAGAAATGTTATTTATTTTCCCCCTCTCAATATATGAAATGCTGTCTCTAAAATTAGAAAATACTTGGCATACAATAGGTGCTCAGAAAATATGTTTTTAATTGAATTGAATCCTTGTAATGATGTGGAAATGGAGGGAAATGGCAGAGACAAAGATAACTCAAGTTCAAAGCAGGTGTCAGGAGGAACACTGATGCCCTGAACAGAAGTAGGGAGGACATGGAATGGAAGTGCTTTCACTGATGTTACTGTTTTTTTTTTTTTTTTTTGTACTACATACAAAGATTTATGTCTTTGGAAGAACATACTTGATTGCATTCTGGAATATCCCACAGTATGAAAATGTCCCAGAATGTTTCCTGACAAACACCGCACTTTGTTGGCCACTTGGCTTGCTGCTCCTTTACCTTCCAGTATCTTTTGGACCATCTTTGCTACAGGAAATGCTACTCCAAATGTCTTAGTGTGACCAGACTCCTTGGTTAGTTGTTATTCAAAGAAAAATTATAATGACTCATGTTAGTCTTTTATCCTTGACAAGACTGTTTCCTAGAAGTAATACGCAAACATGATGAGGTGTGGAATCTCAGCTGCCTTGCCTATAGAAGGCGAATGTTGGTCTCAGTTCCCACACAGGTGCATGGAGTAGGGAAGATAATGGAAAAGGGCTGGGAATCCCAGACACAAACAGGCCATGGGGTCAAGTAGGGCTTCCCAAAATAACACTGTTCAAGAGCCAAGGCCTCTCTGGGTGTGAGCCAGTGGACATCAATAGTACACACAGCACTCAAGTGGAAACAGAGGCAAATGATTTGGCAGTTGTTTCCTGGCCATATAAAATTATTTTAAAAAGTTCTATTAGCTAGAGCTAATAGAGGAGTTTTTGCAGCTGTAATGTGACTATATTTCACATATTAATTCTTACATCCTAAAATTAGTGGATTCTAGATGCTGTTATTATTCAAGACACTCTATTCCATAACCAGGGTACCAATGCTTATCCAGTTTGGGGAAACCTGAGGAACTGGGATGAATGAAGTGAGATGTGATGGGTTTTCTCTACCAACACTACCCAGATATGCTGAACAGTGGTTTTCAAACCTTACTACACATCACCTGGTAAAGCTTTAAAAATTCCTGCTCTCATCTGCTCCAGAGACCAGTTAAATCAAAATCTTTGGGGCTGGGACTCAACATATGTACTGATAAAAGTTTGCTAAGTGTATTAGTTTCTTAGAGCTTCCATAACAAAGTATCACATACTGAGTACCTTAATTAACAGGAAATTTATTGCCTGACAGTTCTGAAGTCAGAAGTCCAAGATCAAGATGTCAGCATGGTTGGCTTTTTCTAAAAGTTGTGAGGGAGAATCCATTCCATGCATCTCTCCTAGATTCTGATTGCCTCAGAAATTTTTTGGTTTGTAGATGGCATTCTCCTTGTGTCTTTTCTCTGTATGGGTCTCTGTGTCCAAATTTTTCCTTTTTTGTTTCAAGAACAGCGGTCTTAATGGATCAATGATCTACTTTTAACTTGATGTTATTCAAAGACCCTATTTCCAAATAAAATTGGATTTACAGGTACTGGGGCTAGGACTTCAACCTCTGTTTGGGAGATACAAATTGACCCATATTATGGGTGTTTCACTCTGTAGCCAATAAGAATCTCTGATGTAAATCTGACTTGGGCCTCCTTCTAGCCAGCCACTATGGAAAAATGAGAGATGAGAAAGGGAAAAAGAGGAGAAGGAAAATGTGGCAGTGATGTGTAGAACAGATCATACTTGATCATAATTGAGGTGGCAGAGGACAACTTCTCATCCCAAAGAGGTGGCATTCTGAAGATAAATATACTCTGCCATCAGCCTCCTTCACATATTCTTACCAGGTGAACCCAGTTTCCCTACAAGAATGATACTGAAACTTCTGGCTAGTGACACTTGGGCCAGATTAAGTATTAGGCTAACCTGGGGAAGTTTAAACTAAAACACCAAACCTTTAGTTCATTTCCTATAAGTCAACTATGCTCTGTTGGTATAGCCAGGCCATAGAGAGAGTTTGAAAGTTCCTCAAGCCTCTATTTGTGATGTAGTGATTGGAACTGGACTTGCCCCTTTGGTGTAAACAATTAGAAAATTTGACAAGTGGGATGAAATAATAGTTTTCAGACTTTAGACAACCTGAAGCACAGGGCTATGATCTCCAAGAGAAAGGAAATTGAAGAGACGAACTCTATGATTGCCCAGTTTTCTTCCCAAAGACACCTTTGACTCAGAGAGGAAGGGGCATCTGAATCTAAATCTTCATATATGAAAAGAGATAAAAATCAAACTTCAGGAAGGTTGAGCAGCCAGAATTTTTTGGGCAAAATATCAGCGAAGAGACCTATGCAAAATCTGCAAAAGGTTTCTCTTGAGTGTTGCTGCACCATGCATGTGTAGGGAGAAACTCTGCAAGTCTAAGCATGACCTGCCACATAGCAGCAAGTCACACAATTCCTAGAGCTCAGGGTTGAGAAATACCAGTCTGGCCATCAAGAATGGAGTGCCTAGGACATTCAGCAGGCACTCCAGATGGGTCATGCTTTAGAGAGAGTGCTAAACTAGCCCCAGAGTAAGAAATAGGGTGCACCTACTTTAAAAAAAAATTAAAACCAAGGTTCAAAAGGATCAAATTTACCCATAAAGAACTGGCTGTCAGACGAAGCCCAGCACTTAAAGAAAGGCAACTGAATCGATCACCCAACAACCTGAAATTGAGTGTCTGCATCTAATCAAGAATCTCTGGGCATGTAAAGAAGCATGAAAATCCTACCCAAAACAGAAAAACTGGTCAAAAAAAACATTCTAAAAAATGACAGACGAGAACTTTAAGATAGCATCATACATATGCTAAAGCTATTATACATATATTAAAGAAAAATAATATAATTAAGTGAGAAATTAAAAATCAAAAAATTCATCCAGATATTGTAATATGCAGCAGTGTTGGAGGAGCTCTTCAATGTTCTATCCTGTGGCACAGTAGATGGAAACAAATTTTAATTTTGAAGGGGCTTGGGGTGGGGGAGACATCCAAGGAGGGTATATAACAACAACTGGTATGCTCATGTTATAAGTCCATTTTCTTAGAAAGCATTTTTATGTTTCTGAGATCAAGCATAGTGCACTCTGCATGTAGAAATATTTGATTAAGACATTAACATTCTGAGTTGATAATGATGATACACAAATGCTATTGGATTGATGCATTTATTGCTACCAAAAAATGTGCTATCTCTAGCATGAAAGAGTAACTTAATTGATTTCAGTTCTTTAAAATATGTACGTTTTTACATTTGTTATAGTAGTATAATAGTGTTTTTAATCCAGTTCGAGAAAATGAACCGTTGCAGAAAAAAAGCATCTGAAGACCCCATTCTTGGGTGCCCTCCTACCTATTTATAGACACATGAAACTTGAATCTCTGATTAGAACATTGCAATAAATATCATGTGCTCTCAACAGAATAAGAATCAATGGTACGTATACTCTAGGAAGGGAAGTGTTTTAAGGAGCTTCCTAAATCCTTTTCTAGATACAGAGATGAGAAATTTGACTGTTTGAGAATATACTTCCCACAGAATTTAAGAGTAAAGTCTTTAGTTTTAGAAATTGGATTGCCTTTGAAAATGCAGTGACTGTGAGAAAAAAAATTTCAGAATCAGTCAAATCATGATGTGTGATTTACGTGTTTTAGATTTCTTCTTGAGAGTCCCAAACTTAGCACTATAGAATTTATAATTAACTAAAATCTTCCCAAATATATAAGCAACTAGTTCTTCTGAAGGCTGTGGTTTTTATCTGGATCTAGAATTATGCTTTTCAGAGTTGATCATAATTATAATCCTAAACTTACCCTAGGTAAGCAAAGGATCGTGGATGTTTTTAATTTGAGTAAAACCAATGCTCATTGATGTTAAAGTCTCAGTGGCTCATGTAAAGGGGTGTTGAGCACAGCAGAGTGATTTTTATGCTTTAAATGGTTACATACAACGTAAGACAAGTTCAGCTCTCTGCCTGGAACATTGCAAAAGCTCTCGTGATATTTCACAGGCTTCAAGAGAAAAATGTTGAATTGGAAAACATTCAATGAATGACACTGAAGTTAATCCCAAAAGGAAAAATCATGCTGTAGTGAATATTTATATCTGAGCAATGAGGAGCCAGTTTCTGTCTTAATATAATATCATGCAAGATCCACTGAAGTCCAAACTGAGATACTCTGAGCCCACATTTTTTTTTTTTTGATGAATAGCATTTTATTTGGAATTGGGCAGATGGTGAGGGGAAATAATGAGAAAACTGAACCTCAGATGGCGAATTCCTTTCATGGGAAAAATGTGAACCCCAGTAATATTTTTATCTGATATAGATAATAAGACAAATAGGTATTCATAAACAGACTGAAAACTCAAAGCAGATATCAGGAAGTAGTATTAAACTGAGAAATCAGAAATATGTGAGAAAGACTATTGTGGAAAGGTTGAAGAATAGAGTGGGGAGAGAGACTGACATGGGGAGTGAGAGACAGGGAGAGAAATTAGAGAAAGAGAGGAAGAAAGCTGCAGGCATCATGGAAGCAATTTGGAGATATCACAGGGGAAATTCACAACCTTTTGTGATTGCTAGACTTGTGTTTTAATCTTTTACCTTCCGCAGGCTGCTGGTGGAGGTAGTCAAGTCCTACTCTGTTTACCTCTTTCCTCATAACTGTGTCAAAGTGTCCAGTGCAGACCTGTCAAGTTAGCTAATAGAAAACTTTGCTATCTACAAACGAGCTGAGAGAATATGCCTCCCTCTAATTGTAAAGGCATGAAAGAAGCATTTTACTAAAACTACTATTTAGATAGAGCCCAGGTTTTTTCCTCTGGACCTGATAGCTACTGTACTGAATATGCGTCCTGAATATAATAGAGAAGCTAATGTCTAATTTTTATGAGGCCCACAAAAGTGAAATCTCACAAGAGTGCTTGCCTTACTCCTGAAAGTGTGGGGAAAGTCTGTCCCCAGACACATACACTTGAAATACTGTGACAAGGCCCACATTTCTGCCTCTTTAATTTGTCCCTCAGCTGTGCAGTCTGGCTCTACCTACCTGAGCTAGCTGATTTGCTGCTGCACCTGTGACTCAGTAGCCATAGTACGTGCCCTAGCAACTCTGCTCCACTGGGCATGCTCAGTCCTTGGTAAAGGGAATGTCCTTTGGAGACTCCCAAAGATAGGATGGGGGGGGTGGTGGCTGAGCAGGTCTAACATGGCCCGTCCACTCTGACCCTCCAATCTCTCAAAACCAATATAACCTCAATAAAAAATAATATAAATTTAAAAAAAAAGAATATGGACAATTTTTCACTGTTGGTCAGGATACGACTGGTTGAGGCTGAGAGAAGTAACTTTGCTGGAAAGGTACCAGTTGAGAGGGAAGAGGTAGTGCTGTGTAGTGGTAAATCATAAAGATTCCACTGTCAGTCTGCTTCTTATCCCCTCTTCAACCCTTATTTGTGGTGTGGCCTTGACAAATTATTATTCTCTGATTCACTTTTCTTATCTATGAAATGGGTATAATAGCACTAGCTACCTCCTACAGCTTTTGTAGAGATTAAATGAATTAACACATGTACTTTTTTAAAAATGAGAGCTGTTACCATTATTGCTCCCAAGTTTGGCCTTGAGCTTTTTCCCAGCCAGTAGTGGCAGGCCTGTGCATTAGAGGGAGAAGATGCCAAGGCACATGCCTGCTTCAGCCCTCTTTTAAGCTGTTCTGTCTGCTGCATGCAGAGAACATGCAGGCTGTCAGAGTTTATGAGTATATATTTTTCTCTTGAAGTCAGCATAAATCTTTCCACTGCACTCATAGAACAAAAATTTTCTCTGGCCATTGCTGATTTTTATCAGTGTTATTACTGCTAATAATCTTTATTAAGCACAGTGGTGTAGACATTGTAAAAAATAAAGGAATCACCAACCCAGGGTCCTAACCTTTCTGCACCCAAAGCTAAACCGCTGAAAAAAGATCACAATGCGATTTTTCTTCCTGTTCTTTCCTTTTCCGTGTTTTAAAATGCTAATTTAAAATGTCATTTTCAAATTAAATTTTTGTTTTGAGGAATGTTAAATAAGACCAGTCCCCGCTATTTTTAACATTGACACTTCCTCTGGTTCAGTATGAGAATAATAATGTAAATTCCATGAGTACAATGACCTTATCTGTCTTCTACGTTACTATGACTCTAGCTCTTTAAGGGCAGTTCATGCTCAATAGATACATTGTTAATAAATTCTAAAATGAAAAGATATATCTAGTTCTTTTTATTTTTATGATTCTAAAAGAAATTATGAAAACAATGCCATTTATAATTGCCACCAGAAAGAATAAAATACCTGTGAATAAATTTAGCCAAAGAGATTAAAAGACCTGCACCTGAAAACTATAAGACTTCATAAAGGAAATTGAAAAATACATAAATAAATGGAAAGATAGCCTGTGCTCATGGATTGGAAGATCAATATTAAAATATCTATACTACTAAAATCTATTGACAGAGTAAATGCAATGGTTATCAAAGTTCCAAAGGCATTTTCATAGAAATGGAATAACAATCCTAAAATTTGTATGGAATTACGAAAGACTACAAATAGCCAAAGCAAACTTGAGAAAGAACAAAATTGGAAGTATCATGCTTGCTTATGTTAAATTAAGGTGGATAAACTGCATCTTCTTGACCCACTCTTCTCTTGATGGGCATTTAGGTTGCCCTGTCCTAGCTAATGTAAGTAGTGTTACAATAAGCACTGTATAGCATATAGTTTTTCGGTTGCTGGTTTCATGTCCTTTGTTTTTTTTTGTTTTTGTTTTTTTTTTACTTATTATTTTATTTTATTTTATTTTCAAATTTTATTGTTATATTCCCCATACAATTGCAGCCCCCCATTCTGACCCCAATCCCTCCCCTCCCGCCCCCCAAAAAAGTGTCTCTGGTTCATAGTTTTTTGTTGATTTTGATTTTCACTTTCTTATAGTTATTCATTTTCCTGGTCCCTTATTTAAGTTTTCTAGATTCCTGCTATGAGTGAGACCATCCGGTATTTTTCTTTTTCTTTTTGGCTTATTTCGCTGAGCATGATCCCTTCCAGCGCCATCCATGTTGCTGCAAATTGCATGTGTTTATCTTTTTTGAATGCTGAGTAATATTCCATGGTATATATGTACCACATCTTCTTGATCCAGTCATCTATTTTTGGGCATTTGGGTTGTTTCCAAAGCTTAGCTATTGTAAACAGTGCTGCTATAAACATAGGGGTGCAGGTGTTCTTTGGAATTGATGTTTCTGTGTCCTTTGGGTAAATACCTAGGAGTGGAATTGCTGGATCCTATGGAAGCTCTATGTTTAGTAGGTCCAGAAATCTCCACACAGCTTTCCACAGTGGTTGGACCAGTTTGCACTCCCACCAACAGTGCAGAAGAGTTCCTTTTTCTCCACACCCTCGCCAGCATTTGTTGTTGCTAGTTTTTTTAATATGTGCCATTCTCACTGGTGTAAGATGGTATCTCATGGTAGTTTTGATTTGCATTTCCCTGATGGCAAGTGATGTTGAACATTTTTTCATATGCCTGTTGGCCATTTGCATTTCCTCTTCAGAGAAGTTTCTTTTTAGCTCTTCTGCCCATTTTTTGATTGGATTATTTTCTTTGTTGTTGTTGAGTCTCATCAGCTCTTTGCAGATTTTTGTGATCAGTCCTTTATCATTAGTGTTGGGTGCAAAAATGTTCTCCCAGTTGGTGGGGTTTCTCTTTGTTTTTGTTATTGTCTCTTTTGCTGTGCAGAAGCTCTTTAATTTGATGTAGTCCCAGCTGTTTATCTTTGCCTTCACTATCACTGCTTTGGGTGATGTGTCTGTAAAGATGTCTTTGATGTGCAAATCCCGTAGTGTTTCGCCTATATTTCCTTCTATGTATTTTATGGTTTCAGGTCTTATGTCTAGTTCTTTAATCCATTTTGAGTTGATTTTTGTGTATGGTGTGAGGTAGTGGTCAAGCTTCATTCTTTTGCATGTAGCGACCCAGTTTTCCCAGCACCATTTACTGAACAAACTTTCTTTGCTCCAATGCATAGTCTTTGCTCCTTTGTCAAAGATTAGTTGACCATAAATCTGTGGGTTTATTTCTGGATTTTCTATTCGATTCCATTGGTCTGTATGTCTGTTCTTGTTCCAATACCATGGAGTTTTGATGATTATGGCTTTGTAGTATAGTTTGAAGTCTGGGAGTGTAATGCCTCCATTCCCTTCTTTTTTTTTCAGGAGAGCTTTGGCTATTCGGGGTTTTTTGTGATTCCATATGAATTTCATCAATAATTGTTCTATTTCTTTGAAGAATGACATTGAAATTTTGATTGGAATAGCATTGAATCTGTATATTGCTTTTGGAAGAATGGCCATTTTAATAATGTTTATTCTTCCAATCCACGAGCAGGGGATGTCTCTCCATTTCTTTGTGTCTTCTTCTATTTCTTTTAACAGTGTTTTATAGTTTTCTTTGTATAGGTCCTTTACCTCTTTTGTTAGATTTATTCCCAAATATTTGATTTTTTTTGTTTCAGTAACAAAGGGGATGGTTTTTTTGATTTCTTCTTCTTCAGATTTATTGTTTGTGTATAGGAAGGCTACTGACTTTTGCGTGTTGATTTTGTATCCTGCCACTTTACTGAACTGATTGATGAGTTGAATTAGCTTTTCTGTGGAGTTTTTGGGGTTCTCTATGTATAATATCATATCGTCTGCAAATAGTGATAGTTTGACTTCTTCTTTTCCTATTTGGATTCCTTGGATGTCTTTCTCTTGTCTTATTGCCCTGGCTAGGACTTCCAGTATTATATTGAAAAGCAGTGGTGAGAGTGGACATCCTTGTCTTGTTCCAGATCTTAATGGAATTGCTTTCAGCTTTTCACCATTGAGAATGATACTGGCTGTTGGCTTGTCATAGATGGCCTTTATGATGTTGAGGTATGTTCCTTGTATCCCAAGAATTTCAAGGGCTTTTATCATGAATGGGTGTTGCACTTTGTCGAAAGCTTTCTCAGCATCTATTGATATTATCATATGGTTTTTATATTTCTTTTTGTTGATGTGTTGGATAACGTTGATTGATTTTCGGATGTTAAACCATCCTTGTGCCCCTGGAATGAATCCTACTTGGTCGTGGTGAATTATCTTATGGATACATTGTTGGATTCTGATGGCTAAAATTTTATTGAGGATTTTTGCATCAGTGTTCATTAGGGAGATTGGCCTGTAGTTTTCCTTTTTTGTGTTGTCCTTGTTCGGTTTTGGTATTAGTGTAATGTTGGCTTCATAGAACGTGTTTGGTATTGTCCCTTCCTTCTCAATTTTTTGGAAGAGTTTGTGAAGGATAGGCACTAATTCGTCTCTGAATGTTTGGTAGAATTCATTTGTAAATCCATCAGGTCCTGGGCTTTTGTTTTTGGGGAGGTTTTTGATTACCATTTCAATTTCGCTAATTGTAATTGGTCTGTTTAGGTGTTCTATTTCTTCTTTATCTAGCTTTGGGTGATTGTAGAGTTGTAGGAATTTGTCCATCTCCTCTAGATTGTTGAACTTGTTTCCATATAACTGTTCATAGTAGTTACTGATTATTCTTTTGATTTCTGCTGTGTCCGTTGTGATTTCTCCTCTTTCATTGATGATCCTGTTTATTTGTGCTTTCTCCCTTTTTTCCTTTGTGAGCCTGGCTAGGGGTTTGTCTATTTTATTGATTTTTTCAAAGAACCAGCTTTTGGTTTCATTGATCTTTTGGATTGTTTTTTTAGTTTCAATTTCATTTATTTCTGCTTTGGTTTTTATTATTTCTTTTCTTCTACTGGTTTTGGAGTTTTTTTGTTGTTCTTTTTCTAGATCTTTGAGCTTCGAGATTAGGTTGTTTCTTTGAGTTCTTTCTTGTTTCTTGATGTGAGCTTCTATTGCTATATATTTTCCTCTTATTACTGCTTTTGCTGCATCCCATACATTTAGGATATTGGTGTCCTCCTTGTCGTTCAATTCAAAAAATTTTTTAATTTCTTCTTTCATCTCCTCATTAGTCCAGTGGTCTTCCAGTAGTGTGGTTTTTAATCTCCATGAGGTAGGAAAGTTCCTTGCCTTCTTTTTATGGTTTATTTCTAGTTTGATGCCTTCATGGTCAGAAAAGATGGTTGATATGATTTCAATCTTGGTGTATCTGTTGATGTTTGTCTTGTTCCCCAGTATGTGATCGATCCTGGAGAATGATCCGTGTGCGCTTGAGAAAAATGTGTACTCCGTTTTTTTGGGGTTTAGTGTTCTATAGATGTCTGTTAAGCCCAATTGCTCTAGGTTCTTATTTAGAGCTTTGGTTTCTTTACTTATTTTTTGTCTTGTTGATCTATCCATTGTTGATAGTGGTGTGTTGAAGTCTCCCACTACGTATGTGTTTTCTCTGATGTCTGTTTTCAGAGAGGACAACAGTTGTCTGATGTATTTTGGTGCTCCTTCGTTTGGTGAGTATATGTTAATGAGTGTTATTTCTTCTTGAAGTATTGTCCCCTTGATCATAATGTAGTGACCATTGGGGTCTCTTTTTATCTTTTTGAGTTTGAAATCTGTTTTATCTGATATAAGTATAGCTGTTCCTGCTTTCTTTTTTGGTCCACTTGCTTGTAGGATTGTTTTCCATCCTTTAACTTTGAGCCTATTTTTATCTTTTGTAGCTAAATGTGTTTCCTGGAGACAGCAAAAGGTTGGGTTTTGTTTCTTAATCCAGGCTGCCACTCTGTGTCTTTTTATTGAAGAGTTTAGTCCATTTACATTTAGAGTTAATATTGATATGTTAACATCTGTATTTGCCATTGTGTTTGTCTTTCCTTTGATTTTATTTATTTATTCTTTTAATAACTTTTTTTTTTTTTTGGCCTTCTTTCATTGTTATTCGTCCCTCTGAGGTTCTGGCTTTAGGACTCCTTGTAGTATTTTTTGGAGTGGGGGTTAGTTGCAATGAAATTCCGGAGTTTCTCTTTGTCTGGGAAGGTCCATATTCTTTCTTCAAAGAGGAAGGAGAGCTTTGCGGGATAGAGTATTCTTGGTTGGCATCTGTTTTCTTGGAGTCTGTTGACTATGTCCCTCCACTCTCTCCTTGCCCGTAGTGTTTCTTCGGAGAAGTCTGATGTCAGCCTGATTGGCTTTCCTTTGAATGTTATCTGTTTCTTCCCTCTTGCCAGCTTCATTATTTTTTCCTTGTCCTGGATTCTTGGGAGCTTTACTATTATGTGTCTTGCTGTATTTTTCCTTTCGTCGTGGAAGTTTGGTGTTCTTCTTGCTTCTTGTATATCAATTTTCAGCTCCTCCTTCACATTTGGGAAGTTCTCTTCAATTATCTCTTTGAATATTTTCTCTGTTCCTACTTCTCTCTCCTCTCCTTCTGGTATTCCTATAACTCTTATATTTCCTTTCCTCATGGAGTCAGATAGTTCCCGAAGTCTTTCTTCATTCTTTTTCCTTTGTACTTCTCTTTCCTTTTCTGTTTTGGTTCTTTTTATTTCTGTGTCTTCAAGATTACTTATTCGTTCTTCCATTTCATCAATTCTGCTTTCATTGCTTTTCCCAGAATTCTTTAGTTCTTCCACTAATTCTTTGATCTCCTGCATTTCCTTCATTTCCCTCTTTAGGGACTCAATTTCATTCTTCTGATCGTTGATTATTTTTCCCTTATCATTGTTTTCCTTTATGACTTCTGTCAGTTTTTTAATCACGGCAATTTTAAATTCTCTTTCTGGAAGGCTCAGAAGTTCTTCCAAGTTACTGTCGTTGCAATCTGGGGGCTGGTTTTCTTTTTGTGGTGTGCTTTTTCTCTGGAGAGTTGCTAGGTTGCGTGTGGTTCTTCTCCTCCCTACTGTCTGTTTTCTAATTTGCCGTATGCGTTGCGACACTGTGTTGTTGGGACTGGCCGGCATCTTGGGTGGGCTTCTCTGCTCCCCTCTGGTTCCTCCAGGAGTCATCTGTCAGTTTCAAGCAGTCTTTATTGGAGAAAGGTCCCTGTCCTAAAATGCCGATGTGGGGACACACTCCCCTGTGCGCCTGGTCTGCCCCAGCGGTGGGTTCCTGTTCCCCCTCTGGGCTTGGACTGCAGGCCAGAGGGGGTCTGGCGTGGGCGAACTTCCCCTGCTCACCTCTGGCTCCTGAGGAAGCCTTCTGCAGGTAGTCTTTACTGAAGAAATGTCCCTGTTCTAAAATGGTGATGTGGGACACACTCCCTGCGCGTCCAGTCTCAGGCACACTCTTCTGCGCGCCTGGTCTGCCCCGGCTGTGGGTGCTCGCTCTCCCTGTGGGCTCAGACTACTTGTTCGGAAGGGGCCCGGTGTGGGCTAACTCCCCAGCTGGCCACGAGCTCCTTCAGGAGCCTGTGCTGGCTTCAAGTCGCTAGGTGGCGCCAGAGATCTCTCCTAGAGCCCTTGGGGAGCTGATTTTCCACCCTGTGGGACAGGGAGCAGAGCGGGGATGGTAGGGTACACCTCAACGGCTTTGGGGTGCTGTGTCTGCCTTGTGCCCCACCGTCGTGGGGAACCCACGCCCCTAATTTCGTGCCCCGGGTCTCAGTTCCAAAGCCCTCAGTTCCAGGACGCGGGCTGTAGCCCAGTTCAGTGGCGCGGGAATGGCGCCTTTTGCACCGCTCCCGTGCCTGGACGCCTGGTTCCTGCTCACTCAGGGAGGGACCTTCACCTCAGTGAGGACCTCCGCGCATCTCCCCTCAAGCCTAGGTCGCAGGCGCGGGGACCTGGGCTGCTGCGATCCCGGTCCGCGTTTTCTTTTCAAGCGCGCCAAGCGCGCCGCGTTTCCGCGCAGGCTTACCGGCAGCCCGGGCTGTGTGCGCGTCTCCTGGGGTCTTTGTTCTTCTCTAATGGCGCCCGGAGCCGTTCGCTCACCGCCGCAGCGGATCCTGCAGGGTTCACCTCAGCTCCCGTTCACGGGGTGTGGTGGCTGCAATAGTTCCTTTCCACTCACAGTCCCACTTGCTGCGTCGTTTGTTCTTGTGGGCCGTTTTGGTTTGTTGTTTTCCTCCTCTCTGCCGGTTGGAGAGTGCCGCCTCTGTGGGCGGGGGAGGGGAGCAGGGTTCTGCGCTTCCCTCCCTTCTAGTCCTCTTTTATGGCCACTTTCTTCTTCGGGTAGTTTGCTGGAGTCACCCGTTTATCTTCCGTGTCCCAGTTCTCACTGGGACCTGCCGCTTTTCCTCCCTATTCACTTTTTTTTAATGGGAGATCTTACTCGCAGCGTCTCCTCGCCGCTATGTTGCTCCGCCCCTCCTTCATGTCCTTTGGATAGATACCCAAGAGTAGGATTACTGGTCAAATGGTATGTCTGTTTTTAGTTTTTTTAAACCTAAATTCAGATCACTTTCCATATTGGCTGCACCTGTACATTCTTATCGATAGTGTCATAGGGTTCCTCTTTCTCTGCATCCTCTCTCGCACTTATTGGAAAATTTTTCAGTGTGTGCCTTTCTCACAGGTGTGAAATGATACACCTTTGTGGTTTTAACCTGCGTTTCCCTTATTGGAAGCCATGATGAACATTTTCCATGTATCTACCAGCCTTTTGATTACTGTCTTTGGTGAATTGTCTGTTCAGATCTGCTGTCCATTTATTAATTGGATTATTAGTTTTCTTTTGTTGGATTGGATAATTTTTTTGTAAGCCTTGGATCTTAACAAGTTGTCTGTTATGTAATGTGTAAATATTTTCCCCATTCAGTAGGATATTTTCTTTTGCTGTAAAGAGTTTTTTTTAATTTGAAATAATCCTAATTGTTTATTTTTGCTTCTTTTCCCCATGTCACAAGGTGCAAGTCTCCAAAATCATATTTATCATTGAAGTACTAGAACATATTGCCAATGTTTTCTTCCATATATTTTATTATTGTGGGTCTTATATCTAAATCTTTAATCTATTTGTAATTTATTTTTGTGCCTGGGATTAGAGAGTGATCTGATTTCATTCTTTTACATGTAGTCTTCCAGTTTCCCCAGAACCCTTTATTAAAGAGGCTCTCCTTTCTGCATTGTATGGTTGTGGATGCTTTTTCATAGAATAGTTATTGATATGTATGTGGATTTAATTCTGAACTCTTGAGTCTACTCCACTAATCCATGTATCTGTCTATATGCCAGTACCATACTGTTTTAAGTATTATTGATTTATAGTATAATGTGATAGCTCCATTTCTCTGCTATTCAAGACCCTTTATGGTTCCATATACATTTCAGTATTTTTGTTCAATTTCTTTGAAAAATATTGTTGGTATTTTGATATGGACTGAATTAACTTTATGTATCGCTTTAGGTACGATAATGATTTTGATTATTTTAATTCTTCCTATCCATGAGTAAGGAAGACTTTGCATCTCCTTATACCACTGACTCCTTTAGTGACATCTTGTAGTTCTCACTGTGTAGTCTTTCACTTCCTTGGCTAGCTTTTCTGAGTATTTGATTCTTTTTGAGATGTTTGTGAGTAGAATTATTTTCTTAACTTCTTTTTCTTCCTATCTCTTGCCCATATGTAAAAATGTTCTGTATTTTTGTTGATTTTGTAACTGCCACTTTGCTGTACCTATTTATTGTTTTTAATAGCTTTTTGGTAGCATCTTTAGTATTTTCTATCTGTAACACCATATCATCTGTGAATAGAAATTTCTCACTTCTTTTTCAACTATGTCTAGTTCATTTCCCAGGTTTTGATGGTCCTCCGCAATTATTTCTTTATGTGACTTTTCTTTGCCTTTTTCTTTCTCTTTTCCTCTGTGACACCCATAATATTGATATGATTTCTCTTTAAATTATCTCAGAAGGTTCTTAAGCTATTTTAAATTTTGAATTCTTTTTTTCCTCTTTGTTGTTTTGTTTGTGTGTTGTCCGGTATTGTGCTTTTGAGCTCATTAATTCTCTCCATTGCTGATACCTGTCTGCTGTTCAATCCCTATTGTATTTTTTTATTTGGTTATGTATATTTTATAACCATTAGTTCTAATTGTAACATTCTTGTGTTTTCTGTCTTTATTCTGTTTCTATTTTACAGCATTCTTTTTTTTTTTTTTTTTTTTTTAAATTCAGCAAGCATTATTGTAACTGTTACCTTGAACTCCTTTTCAGGCATAGTCCACACTTCTTCTGGGTTTAGACTTCTTCCAGGGTATTTTGCTCTATTATGTGTGATATGTTCCTCTGTCTCTTCATTTTTAGTTCTTACAGGTTATTATAAGGATAAACTTTCAGGCTGCTGCCTTTGCAAATATTCAGGTGGGCCTGAAAACTAGCACCAGGAAGGGGTTACAGGTAGGAAGGAACAGGACACCAGAGTGTTGTCTCTAGTGACATCAAGTTATCTGTTTATCCCCCCAATGGGATTATTGACTCTGTTCTGCTACAATTTAGTTGTGACTTTATAGGGGAGGTGAACCCAATGTCTTCACACTGCTGCCATCTTGCCACCCTTTAGCTCGTCTCCTCTGATTTCTTTGGAAAAGGAGAGTAGTTTATATATAAAGGTAAAAGTCTGTATTACATATTCAGGCATTTCTTGCCTTATATGATATTCCACTTAGATTTCTCTATTCTGTCCCAAGTCTCTCTGGAACCTGTCAAGTGAGCTAACTTATATAAACTAGGTTGGTAAATGTTCTCTGTGAATAAATTCAGTCTGGGACAATGTACAGTGTTCACTTCTAGGATGAAAATTAATCTGCCAAAGGAATTTCTTTACTGCTTAATATGTCTTATGTCTCCAAATATATGAGCCACCCAGTGCATAAGTCATTGTTCAGAAATTGCTTTTTCCATTATCTATTCCAAGAAGTTGTTTTCCACTTTTTGAAATAAGTGAAAAAAAACCATTTCAGTAACACGACCTGAAAATTTAACTTTCATATTGTTCATTTGCACCTTAAATAGCAGAGGAAGTGTTTGTGTATGGCACTTTTTCCCTGGGGCAGGTATTGCTCAGGTATATGCCTTATTGCTCGCACTTATGCTGTAGAAAACTTATAGAAACGCTCTCAAATCAAGGAAATATTTAGATAACAAAGTAGATATATATTGAGCAGTGTGCAAATTCTTAAGTCAGAAAAACTGTAAATATACTTGTATAAATTGGTATTTATCTTACTTGGTATTCTGTGAGTTTCTTGGATCTGTTTGATATCTCGCACTAATATTTGCAAAAATAATTTTGCAATGCCCATTATTTCTTTAAATAGTTCTGCTCTGTTTTCCCTTTCTTCTTCATGCATCTCAGTTATATATATGTTGTACCACCTGGTACTGCTGCACTGTTCTTAGATGTTCTATTCTGTGTTTTAGTTTTTATTTTTTATTCTCTTGACAGTTTAGGTGATTTTTATTTACCTATCTTCAAGTTCACTATTTCCTCAGTTTTATTGAAAATACTTATGAGCTATCAGAGGCATTATTTATATTACTCTCTTTTCTATTACTCTTCCTTTTTATTCATTTTATAATTCTCCTATGGTTGCTGATATTACCCATTTGATCTTGCATGTCGTTTACCTTTTCCATTAGATATTTAAACATATTAATTAGTTGTTTTAAATTTCATGATAATTTCAATATCTGTTTCATATCTGGATCTGATTTTTTGTATGTTCAGACTGTTTTTGGCATGTCTTGTAATACTTTGTTGCTATCAAAACACACTAATTATGACAGTGGAAAGTGAGGTAAATAAACCTATAGTGTGAAGACTTATGTCAATTGCCCATTATTTCTTTAAATAGTTCTGCTCTGTTTTCTCTTTCTTCTTCATTCATCTCAGTTATATATATGTTGTACCACCTGGTACTGCTGCACAGTTCTTAGATGTTCTTAGATGTAATCTACTGCTGTTGCTATTAGAGAATTATTTATGAAGCAGTAAGATGTATGTGGGGTAACTCTCTGATTCCTGATTCTCAGTCACTAGGGTTTACAGTGGACCTGTGTTTGAGAGTGTGGCCATTACCAGTGTTTGTGTTCCTTCTCTAGGGATAGAACTTTATTTCTTTTGTCCTAATTATTATTCTTACCTCAGTAGGTACTCTCCAGTCTTCCCAGTCTAAGTCCTTGAAATCTTTTCCACTGAAGCTTTTGGATTTTTTTTCTTCAGCGGACTAGAGTTGAAGTGTTCCTTAGTGCCAGTTGGGATGGGATTTCATTGTTGGCTTCTGAAAATGTTTTCCCTGGAGATCAAGCCTAAGGAAGAAGTTCTTAATAAATTTCATCATGACTACTCATCATCTTCCTCTGTCATAGTGCCAGGGGGAACTTTCTTCAAGTTCTCCTTGATCTTTGTGAAAGCCAGGTGGGGTTCCTGGAAGAGAAGTTTGCTTTGTGACTTCAGTTCTCTGATGGGCCTGAGGAAAGTCATTTTTTCCAGCCTTTTTTATTGCAAGGATGGCTATGATGACTTCTAAGCTCTTTCTACATCCAAACTTAGGCTGGAAGTTCCCACACACTTCTGTTTTCAATTCCCTTTTTAATCTAATTTTAGTGATTCCATCAGGTTTAGGTCTAGCTAAAGGTGACACGAAACCCAAATATAATAATGTTTTGTTCAAGTTAGAAGTCTATTTCTGTTTGAATAAGAGATCACTGATAGAAACTCTATCATGTTAGAGACTCAGACACTTTTAACCTTCTAGCTTCACTAACCTTTGCAAGTGGGATCCACATAATCTCTGAAATAGTGCTAACCATCATATCTGTATTCAACCAAGCAGGAAGCAAAAAGAGGTAAAATACTTCCTAGAAGCATGTGATATGATTGCTTACATCCCATTGGCTAGAAGTTATTTATATGATCATACTTAATTACAAAGGAAGCATGGGAATGTCCCACGTGGCTTCTCTGCCCTGCTAAAATCTAGGAGTTTTCTTACTAGAAGAGAAAGGGAGAACAGATATTGAAGGACAGTAGCAGTTTGAGTGAATGTGTGTGTGCATCATATATTAACACTTTGGAACAAACTTTGGTCTTGTACATATTTCCATAATTGAATTCCCAAAATGCATTTTGCACCTTCATTTGACCAAGTGTCTATATATGCATGTCTGCCATTTTGGCATGTGATGGCTAGGTTTTCATAATCTGAGAAAGGGTTTCTGATCAATAGTGTGCAGCCGTTTGTAGTTAAACCTAAAATAAGAGTTCTAATCCTCTTTTTAAAAAGATTTTATTTATTTATACAAACACTGGGGTACAGGCCAGAGGCGCGGGAGGTTGAAGAGAGTCCAGCAGAGACAGAGCAGGGAGCAGAACAGGCAGAAGGACCGAAATACACTGCTGAGGGGAGCATTGGGCGAAACAAGAGAGGTCTGCCCTGCCATGTGGGAATCTCTCTGGCTGGCTGGGAATTGAAGCACAGCGCTGTGCTCAACCCACTGCGCCACCGGGGAGGCCCTAAAATAAGAGTTCTGATAGCAAATTCAGGTAAATACTCAGACAAAGCAAGTGGCTTGTGGATTAGGAAGTATAAAATTATAAAGCAGATTATTGCTTGCTGGGGAATTTGACCTGTTGGTTTCTTCTAAATCAACTTTTCTTTGACTCTATCAAAACAGCTGATCGATGAGGAAGTTACTGAGGATTTACTGAGTTCTCAGTTAAGAGCTGGACATAAATAAGAAATAAAAGGGAAGTTCCCTTTCCTAAAGGAACAAAGACCAACAGATGAAACATTTTGATGCAGTAAATAGTGTTTATCTGTGCGTACAGATAACTATTATAGTAGTTGTGAAAATGGGGCAGTCAGGGCAGACAGGATAGTTGGGAATGTGTAACTTGCCCTTGAACTGGCAATGATCCCTGATGTTAGAATAAAGATACACTCATTCTCTACCAGATGGAGTAAATAACACATTCTAAAAGGCTTAGAATGTATTATAAAATGGAAAGTTAACTGTAAATAAGAAGGAATTATTTTTTAAATCTGAAAGCCAGAAGCCCATTGGTTTCTTCACATTTGTTCCAAATTCTAGACCCAACAACGAGTTAACAAGTAGTGCCTGGCCACATGGCAATTAATGGTATATTGAAAATAGCTACTGATTATAATAGGCTTTTGTTCAGAAAAGAAAAATATCAAGACAATCACTCATAGAAGGAAAATTGTTATCTTAGTTTCCATTAAGTAAATTTCAATTCCTCCTTTTCTCCACCCCCAAATACTTACAGTTGGGTTATGGGCTTCCTGCCTTGGTAGGTGCTATTTCTTTTATCACATTGATGTTTCTAACATCTCCAACTAATCAAAGTCACCAAAATGACAGGTCCAGACTGGACAGCTGTTTCTGGAAAATGAAATGTCTAATGGCAAAAACAATAGACCTGCCAATGAAAAAGCAAAGACGGCATCTATACTCACCACTAAAAGGGACTGTGTCTTGGGTTTGTTTTTTTTTTTTTTTTTTTTGTTTTTGGTACCTTTGTAGTATCAGGCCACATTTAGATGAATGCGAATTTTTGCTAAAATACTGGGTTTCCAGGGAAATCAGTTTGATATTAGACTTTTGTCAGAAATCACAATATGTTTAAAGCTCCAAGATGCTTAATATAATAGTAATGTAATAGTTTCGTTCACTTAAATTGTGAGGGAAACAAGATGGCACAGTCTAATGAGTCATTTAGGAGGTGGGAAAACCTTTTATTACTACTTACTTGTTTCCACAGTAAAGTTTGGTGTATTTCAAGATATGTTGTAGTACAAAGGAACTAAATTGGAATAGCCAGATACATAAGGGCAGAGAATACATTCATCAGCAATCAATGTATTGTAAAAAGCAATGTGATTCCATTTTTTTAAGAAAAAAATTAGGCTCTTTTGTTTTTTAAATTAAGATGAGGAAGCATGGAAATCTAAAATTACCATTACTACAACAACACAAAGACCTGATTTTACACTTGAGGAAAAGCAAAAGTGACAGAGGAATATAATGAAAAAAAACAAAAAACAAAAAACAAAAAACCAACAACCAAGGGAGAAAAGATGATAAAAAGAATCACCAAAAAGAACCACTAATGCACAACCAAGGAGATACTTTCATGGAGTAATTTCTGTAAGATGTGATTTTTTAGAATGTTTGCTGCTAAAGACTTTTATAACTCCATGTGTTTTTTGTTATTATTGTTTTAATGACAGCAATACTCTTATCTTTTTCTATTTGCTTTTTCTAAAAGGAGTACTTTGAGGGCCTGATTTGAACCATCAGAAGTTTCTTATCCTGGCCTGTGGTTTTTAGTTTATTCAGTCTTACAGAGTACTTCAAACTATGGACAGACCCCAACTTGTGATAGTTTGATGTATGACTTTTTTGACTTCACAATGGTGCAAGAGCAATACACATTCCTTAGAAACCATTGTTATAGTTTTGAATTTCCATCTTTCCTCCAACTAGTGATATGTAGTATGATAATCTCTTGTGGTGCTGGGTGGCGGCAGCGAGCCACAGCTCCCAGTCAGCCATGTGATCAGTAGGATAAACAGTTGACAGTCTATAGTATACTGTGCACCTGAGTATTTTGGATGTTGTGTTTTGTGCTTTCACATCCCATCATGTCTAAAAATGGCCCACCTGTGTCACCTGCTACAGGTGAGAGGAAAAGGAAATGAATTACTCTTGAAATGAATAGTCAATACCTTATTATAAAGTAGGCCTTTAAATGGTTTTGCCCAACTATAGTCTAATGTAAGTGTTTTGAGTACGTTTAAGGTAGGCTCGGCTAAGCTGTGATGTTTGGTAGGCTAGATGGGTTAGGTATATAACATGCATTTTTGACTTATGATACCTTCAACTTACAATATTTTCAACAATGGGTTTGTTTATTGAGATGTAACCTCAGTCTATATTGAGGAAGAGCTGTATGTGATATACACATGAGTTAGTATAAAGGCATTCAGGCTGTTACAGAAATGTTTTCTTTAAAATCTACCAAACACATTGAAGCTAAAAAACAAACCAATAAAACTAAATAAGCAATAGTACTGTTTTAGAGATGATGGGTCTCACTGTTGTTCTAGCACAATATGAAAATATCAGATCCCAAATAAGTGAAATTTTATTCAAGCGTCATGAAGGTGAGTGATGGTATAGAACCCAAGTGACTCCTATTTCTGTTTTCCTGCATCTCTGTTCTATATAATAGAACATTATATATGAATACATATGCAATTCATGCATGTACTGCTTGGGATTTTCTTTTCTTTTATAAAGATTTATTTTTATTTATGCATATAAGAAATGGAGTGTAGGCCAGAGGTGTGGGGGTTGGGGGGTGGGGTGAGGGGATTAACCAGAGACAGAGGGAAACAGAACAGGCAGATCCACTGAAATACACTGCTGACGGGGGGAGCAGTGGACAAGACAGGAGAGGTCTGCTGCGTCATGTGGGTTAGCTCCCTGGCTGGGGATTGAACTCATGCTGCAGTGACTCCTATAGCTTGATGAGTGCTGACTTTAACCCCTGTGCCACCAGGGAGGCCCCCTTTGGATTTTCTGCTGCATTTCACATTTACTCAAAAACTGAGCTAGGGGCCTAGTAGATGACAATATTATGCTTGATTTTCCTAAAACCTATGAATGTTAGCGATATATGATTCACTGTTCTCATTAATAAGATGGCTATGATCTGATTTTACCTCACTTTATGGTGGAGCAATGAATGATAAATTCATGTTCTGACCATCTCAATCCATGTTAAAGGAACATGCTAAATATTGTGACAAACTGAGGTCTGAACTACGTTTTTGTTCATTAAATTCTAATTTAATTAATGATATTTAAACTGAATGCTTAAGCTGCCCCTCAACTATATCACATGCTGTCACATTTATACAGTTTGTATACTAGAAGGTACATTTGTAAATTTCTTTGTACACATCTCATGTCCACAACATTCTAAATAGGAGATGAAATGTTGAAAATGGCAGAAATGGTCTATAAGGTTTTATTTTAAAAAGACAGTTCCTCCTTTAAATTTGTTATCTAAGTATACATTAGACTATTCATAAACCTTGGAAAATCAGAGAATCCAGCAAAATGCCATATGAAATCACTTTAAGTTAGCATTAAACACTGTGAAATGCATTTTGAAGAGTGATTTGCAATATAGTTGGCAGGACATTGAACACCAGAGTGAGAATGCCCTTGTTTTTCATTTTTTATGACTTTTTTCTTTTCAAAAATAGAAGTTAGGACTTATCTATGGAAAGAAAAAATTAGAGTACTTTCAATTTTGAGTTCTCAGGGCATGAAAATGAAAACCCCAAATTTTTAACTAACCCAAAGAGTTTGACAGGAACTACTTCTGTCTAGCTCTCATCTAAAGGTATCCGAGAGTTACCAGTGAAGTGACATTACTACTGAACATTTTGTGCTCTGAGACCTTTGCATTATTTATTTAGATCTGCATTAACCATTTATAATAAACAAAAAAGAATTTTAGAGTTAGCAGTTACAGAAATTAGCTCAATAGTTAAAGCTAACTGGATAATTCACTGAGTTCCCTGATTATCTGGTGTGATTGTCCAGATTTATTGACCCACTTGAACTAAACCTATGCTTCCTTTTTCCTTTGGGATATGATGTTGTTCAATCCATCTAGGTGAGAATGTGGGACTCATTAGAATGTGATTACGTTTACTTAAAATATTTTTCTTTTTGAAAAAGAAAAATACCGGATGGTCTCACTCATAGCAGGAATCTAGAAAACCTAAATAAGGGACCAGGAAAAAGAATAACTATAAGAAAGAAAAACTCAAAATCAACAAACAACTATGAACCAGAGACACACTATGGGGGGGGGCAGGGAAAGGAGGGATTGAGGTCAAAATAAGAGGGTTGCAATTATATGGGGAATATAAAAATAAAATTAAAATAAATAAAAAATATTTTTCTTTTTGGCACTCATTATATAAGATGCAGATACAAAATTTGTATTTGTTTTCATTGTGAGGATTTAAACATTTAGTACACATATCTAAAATATAAAGTCAGGTTTGATAGAATACCATTGAAATTGTAACAAGTCACATATTCCAGTAAAACACATTGGAATAGTAAAAGCCAGATATAAGATTGGTCTGGAGAGGAAAAGCAGAACTTCATTTAACTCTACTAATAATGAAATAAAGAGATATTTCTTCATATTTTGCATTTTATCTCAGATAAATAAAATCCCATCCACTCTAATATTATTGTACAGTGTTCTCAGTAGATACTTGATTAATTTACACTCTTCCATTTTTCTTTCTGTATGTCCATCTATTCCATACAGTATTTGAAAGATTTATACCTGCTATGTTAGAGTTTTGCACAAATTCACCTTTAATGGGCAGTTTTCAATTCTTAGAGGCAACAGATTATAAACAAATAGGAAGAACAATAGTTTCCTAAGTACTTTAAAATTTACAAGTCAGTCTGCAATGGAAATAATGCTTCATGTTATTATAAAAAGTGATGCTATTTCATTTCCTTCATCCCTACCCCCTCCTATTTTTAAATTTCATTCCTACCCTCCTCCTATTTTTAAACTGTATTCCTTTGGGCCTAACACCTACAAAAATAGGCCTCTTGCTGGATCAGTTACTTATTAATAGATAATCCTTTAGTTACCTAAACATAAGAAAAGCCTTGAAATTACCAATTCATAGGGGTTCCACTGAGTTTTAGCTGGGATCTGCCTCCCTTCATTGGTGTTTGGAACAGTTATGGCACATAAAAAGGGCAAGACAAAGCAATGATTTTATTCTTTTGCTTTCAATGGTTCATTTATTAAATATTTGTTGATAGGTTAGTATGTGTCCAACACTGTTTTAGGCCTTGACAGTCATCTCCACTGCCTCTTCCTCCTCAATCCAACCCCTGTGGATAAGCTGATTTCCTCCAATGTTCTGATCCATTTCCTCTTTTTCTCATTAAATGTGGACTCTCTAAGTCTCCTTACTGTGCCTGGTGATACTCTCCTTTTCTCTTACTATCCATAATCTATTGGTCTGTATTTGAAAAAAGATCAGGTAATTAATATAAAGAGACTTAAAGAGGTTACTATTTGAAACAATTTTATATATTCTTCTTAGAAGTATTAGGAGTTTTAGTAATGGAGAAATATATAGATAATAGATAAATGGATGAATTATATAAATATAAATATAAAAATATAAATATAAATGAATGGATTATATAAATGTTAAATATAAATATAAAAAATAAGTTGATAAAATAATATATACACTGATTTCTGGTCCTGCTGAGGTGGCTTTTCTCAGTCTTGTAACACCTACTACTTAGGTCATCATTTCTAGAAGGTTAACCCTCTTCCCTAATCTAGCAGGGGGAAAGAGGACTATTCCTTAAGCCAAGATTAGAATGGGGTTCACTTCATTTTTGGAGGGGTATTTGGGAAGGAGATAGATTACTTTTTACAAGGAAATCTCTCTTACCAGCCTCTAAACAGTAGCTCTGCTAGTGCCTGGAAACATTAGTAACCTGTTTATTTAACAAAGTCACAGCAAGGACTCCTATTTATAACAATATCTTCCCATTGCATAAGCCTTTCTTCCCACCATTTCCTGTGGTAAATTTGTTGTTGGATTACAGAAAAAAAATATTAACTTGGGAGAAACTAAGATTTCTAGATAAGATTGGAAAATTCAGACTCACTCTCTGAGGAGAAAATGCCTCTTAGAGCAGAGGAGGAAATTGGCCCAATGTGTAAGGGCTTCTGGCCCACAGGGAAGGACATGCTGCCCTGACAGAGCCAGGTCAGCGCCAGTTGTCTCCTCAGGCACCTTGCAGTCCAGACCTCCCGAGGCTGCAGGTGGAAGCCTGTGGCTGACGACGTGACTCAGAAGTGGCAGCCAAAATTCCATGAATCTGTTCTCTCTGGCAGGTGGTTGAGGTATTGAAAGGGCTGGGCCTTGACAGCAGGAGAACCTGGGCCAAAACCTGAGGGAGTCTTAGCATGGAAAAGCTGACACTTGGCCTGGAAATCAAATTCCAGGCACATGTGGCAATGTGGTTGCTGTTTTACAAGAATGCTCAGGAAAAAGTCTCAGAAGCTGCCAGGCCCGGGTCATCTGCATCCTGCCCCGGCTTAGCTGAGGGTCACAGGCAGGAGAGAGCTGTGCTTCATGCCCCAGAACGCCTACTGCATTTAATAGCCAGGAGTCACATTGCCCTGGTCCCTCCCCACCCCTTCCCTGCCTGGATCTCTTTACTGCAAGAGTTCATTCTGTACCATGGACCCCTTTTTGTAATTGATGAAATCTGTGGACTTCCTCTCAAAATAATGCTTTTAGATACAATTAAATAGAACAAAGGAAACCAATTTTGGCAATTGAGTTATCAAAATATTTTTAAATTTATGAGAGGTAGAAACAAATTTATGAGGTAGAAACATGTATCTATGTTTTCTGTGAAATCGTGAAGTACAAGATTTAATGACAACAATCTAAAAACTGGTGTAATTTAAGATAGTGAAGAGTGTAAAAATCAAGATACCTGCTGTAACTGAAGGCTGATATGAAAATACCTGCTTTCTGTTGGTGACCTGAGGCACAGGTACTCTTAATGTCACTTAGGTTTGCTGCCTGTCGTCAAATTTAATTTAGCACATGCTAAATTTCAGCTGGAGGTTAGTAAAAACTGAGCTGTGACTTCCTCCTCCCTTGCAAACTCATGGAACCCATGTTTAGAATGCTTGCTCTAGTTCTGGTTCTCTACACCCATCATTAGCAATCATAGGTCACTCACTTCTTGGCTACTGAAATGTCAAACAATCTGAAATGTCTGTTTCACTATTACATTGTTATTTGACAAAGAAAAAGGTCCAACAATTTTGAGGGGCTTCTGTATGCTGAAAGCTTTACAAACATTTTCTCATTTAATTCAATCTTCACTTGTCAAAGTGGGGATGGCCTCCTCTGTTCTATTGATGTTCTGCCCAAGCCTGAGAGCACTAGGCTAGTTTAGTCAAGGCTATACCTGTTGAATATCAGAACTAGAATGTGAGCATTAGAATTACCAAGTAATGCTTCCTCCTCAACTTTGCCTGGTCTCCTGGGGTGAATTTCATGCACCTCAAGTCAGGTACTATGCAAAACTTATCAGAGACATACTTTCAAGTTCATACAGTAAGCATAGTGTTTATACACACAGTCTCTAGAGACTGGTTCCCTAAGTTTTAATCCCTGCTCTGCCACTTACTGTATAACTTTGGGCAGGTCACTTAACCTTTTGTTGAATCTCAGTACCTTCAAGTGTTAAATATCTTACCATGCTCTGAAGATGCCATGTTAATTCAGGTAAATGTTGGCTATTTTTATTTGAAAATTCACTTTGGAAACATCTCATTACTTTATATCCATGCATGCATTCCTTTTTTTTTTTTTAAGATTTATTTATTTATTTATACAAGCACTGGGTACAGTCAGAAGCATGGGAGGGTGAGAGAATTCACCAGAGCGGGGAACAGAACAGGCAGACTGACGAAGTATACTGCTGAGGGGAGCAGTGGGCATGGCAGGAGAGGTCTGCGTGCCATGTGGGACCCTGGCCAGCAGCTGGGGATCTAAACGGTGCTGCAGAGGCTGTGGGCAGCTTTGCAGCCCGGCGCTCAACCGCTGCGCCACCAGGGGAGGCCCCATGCATGCATTTCTTTATGCTTCCCTGTCATCAATCTTGCTCCATTTGTCCATTCTCCATAATAAAGCCAGACTTATTTCCAAATTGAGAATCTGATTATCTATTTTCCCTGCTTAAAATGGTTCAGTGGTTCCCCAATGCCATTAGGAAGAAATCTAGACTCCGTCCTGTGAGTTAGAAGGCCCATCATTATCTGGCCTACCCCTCATTCCTGTTCACCTGACTCCCTATCTTATTCTTTGTATTCTAAACAGACTAAATTATTTTCATCTCTTGAGTGTGCAAACACTTTCAGTAGCAAACACTGCAAAGTGTTTGCTTTCAGTAGCAAACACTGCAAAGTATGGTGGCCATTCTCCCATCTTTCTTGGTTTCTGAAAACCCTGAATATATTTGCTTGTCCTACAGAGGATTTTGAAAAGGCTGAGTCCTTCCTGAGTCCATAGAGATGTCTTATTTGTTCTAAGAAACAGAGGTCAACTCATTAACTCTCAAAATCATTGTAGGCCAATCACTGACAATAACCATATGACACTAATTTGGCCAAGATATCTGAGAGAAAGACTATTGGGAGCTCTTGGGATCCAACACAGGAATGGTTCCTGTTCTTACCTCTGGAATTTGATGAGTAAAGATGACTTACACTCAGGACTGTGAGCAGAATTACAGACTGTTGGGGATGGCAGAACAGAATGCTGTAATTTTATGCATCTTTAGGATTTTGTGGAATCTTCAAATCTGTCCCTTTCTTCCTCCAGATTTCTTATAAGGTGAGATGTTTGTACAATATTTGGTTTTTGTTTCTTGCTCCTGAACACCTGCCAGTTAATTCCTTACCTGTAATACTTACTCTTTACCTCCTACCTAGATAAACATTGAATTTCCAACCCTCATTTATGGCACAATCTGGTCATTAAAATCTAGAATTAGTTGAGAGGTTTTGGAACAGTTATTGTTGCCCTGGTAATTGACATAGTTGACTGTTGTAGTCTCTCCTGTCTTCTTTTTGCCTTGGATATAGAAATATTATTTGAAGTTTACATCATGTGTTGGTTTTAAGATGACATGCATTTGGAAAATGTTAAGAGAATTTCAGAGATATTATCAACTGATATCACTGAACTGCTGAAACAATATTGTTAACTACTTGGATCTCCAGTTCTTATTAAGTGAGCGGGAGAAGCCCTTGTTTCTTTAAACTACCACAATCAAATTTTCTATTACTGTCAAATATATTCCTTATTGATATAAAGGTATTCAGTAAATGTTTATTAAGCACTGGAATAAATACAGTAGATCAATTTTGCTCACAAATAAAGAATGGTCTCTCTCTTTTTTTTTTTTTTAAAGATTTATCTATTTATGCATGCAAGAGCTGGGGCACAGGCCAGAGATGTGGGGGTAGGGGATGAGAGGATCCACCAGAGACAGAGTGGGGAACAGAACAGGCAGATTGACCTGTAATACACTGCTGAGGGGAGCAGTGGGCGGGACAGGAGAGGTCTGCTTCTCCATGTGGGCTGCTTTTTGGCCAGCTGGGGATCGAACTCATGCCGCAGTTTATAGATTGCCTCATAGTGTGGTACTTAACCCCCTGCACCACCAGGGAGGCCCAAAAATAGTCTCTTAAAAGGCTTCCACCTTCAAGTAAGATAAAGTAGGTTGTGGCAGGTTCATGGTGTAATAACTTAGAAAAAATAAATTGAAAATATATTTGAAAGCATCACAGAGCAATAAAAGTTATGAAGAAGAGATCAACCTACATTCTAGAGTGTGGAAAACTGCTCAGAGTTGAAATGACAATCACAAATCTTGTTTTCCTTGAGAAGTTTTTTGTTGATATTGGGTACAGCGTGAAGATTAGAAACTCTTCTTGGAGAAAAAACTCTCAATGTCTTTTTGGTCAGTCAGTAATAGCTGGAACTTTGTACATTTCTCCGGTGGGCCATTTCTTGAGGTTTGAGTGTGTGTAAAACCTTTTAGCTAGGTTATAACTTTTAAAATATGAAATAAGGGCTTCCCCTGGTGGCGCAGCGGTTGAGCGCTGGGTTGCGAAGCTGCCCGTAGCCTCTGCGGCGCTGGTTCAATCCCCGGCTGCTCCCCGGCCACCGGAGGAGGGTCCCACATGGCGCGCAGACCTCTCCTGCCGCCCGCTGCTCCCCTCAGCAGTGTACTTCGGTCCTTCTGCCTGTTCTTCTCCCCGCTCTGGCTCTGGTGAATTCTCTCACCCTCCCGCGCTTCTGACTGTACCCAGTGCTTGTATAAATAAATAAATAAATAAATCTTTAAAAAAAAAAAACAAGATTATCGTTGCTATTTAAAAAAAAAAAAATATGAAATAAAACCTCCTGCCATCTTTCAGAGTTTAGGAAATAAAGACTCTCCATCAGGATTAGGCCCACTTTAAGCACACTACTGGTCTTTCCTTTAAGACACTTGCCAGATTTTAAGTCTGCTTAGAGTGGGAGATTGAGAGCTTACATAGAAAACTCAAAAGGTCAGATCTGAATCTCCTAGGGTCTCCTGAGGACATGGAAATCTGAGAAGCTCTCAATGAAAAGTCTGGGAAGGTCACTCATGACAAATCAGAGGATAGAATCTTACCAAAATTGAATCTCAGTCCCTTTCAGCTCATTCCTTCATCCTGTCTGTCTAGTAAAGGAAAGGAAGATCCAGTTCTGTCTAACATATTGTCTGGGTCCTCTGGGATTACACAGTATCCAGAAACAATGCAGATTACCTGACAGGGTAGAGGCAGGATAACATTTGTGGTGATTAAAGATCAGGGGAACTATAGAGTAGACATTATTATTAACATACAATGATTTTAAAATAATTTTGTTAATATTTAGTTAAAAAAAAACATAATCGGTAAAGGAATGAAAATGTAATTAAGTCTTGTGTTTGTGTTACAAAACAATCAATTAGATACTATAAAATGGAAAAATTACAGAACTGAAATTAAAAACTCGTGAGGTGGGTTTAGAACAGATGGGGTTACAGAAAATGAAAAGGATTCATGGTCTAGAATAATAAAAATATACCCAAACTGAAAGGAAGAGAGAAAACTGGAAAAATATATCACATAGGAGACATGTGGGAAATGTTCAAACATGTATAAATGGTGTTCCAGAATGACAGGAGAGAGAGATGGTTAGAGGTCATGGCTAAGAATTTTCTCAAACTAAAGAAAAAATGATCAATCCATGAATTAAAGAACTTCATCAAAGCCTCAAGCAGTATAAAGGTAGATAAATGCATATAGGCATGTAATTATCAAGTTTCTAAAATTAAAGATAGAACAAAAATTTTTGAGCATCCAGAAACATAAAGCAAAAGAAATTAAATTCAAAGTAGCAGAAAAAAATTATGTATGATGTCTCAATGGAAATGATGGAAGCCTAAAGCATTATTTCTTTAAAGTAACAACTATTTTCAAAGATATAGGTTAAAAAATATTTTCAGGGCCTCCCCGGTAGTGCAGCGGTTGAGCGCTGGGTTGCAAAGCTGCCCTCAGCCTCTGCAGCGCCGGTTCAATCCCCAGCCGCCAGGGAAGGGTCCCACATGGTGCACAGACCTCTCCTGCCACCCGCTGCTCCCCTCAGCAGTGTACTTCATCAGTCTGCCTGCTCTGCTCTCTGCTCTGACTCTGGTGAATTCTCTCACCCTCCTGTGCTTCTGACTGTACCCAGTGCTTGTATAAATAAATAAATAAATCTTAAAAAAATATTTTCAGAAAAATGAGCAAGGAAATTAATCACCAATTGGCTTTCCTTATAAGAAACAGTAAAAGGACTGAGGCTGGATGAAAAAATGGAAAGCTAGGAGTGAAAAAGAATACCTAAAAGGGTAAATAAGCAAATGTTACATGTAAATATGTAGATGAGTATATGAGTAAATATTGATTGTAAGAAACAATTATTAAGGACAATAAAGTTTTTGAAGTTGTTTTTTTTTTAAAGATTTATCTATCTATCTATCTATTTATTTATTTATACAAGCACTGGGTACAGTCAGAAGTGCGGGAGGGTGAGAGAATTCACCAGAGCCAGAGCAGGGAGCAGAACAGGCAGACTGACGAAGTACACTGCTGAGGTGAGCAGCGTGCGGCAGGCGAGGTCTGCGCGCCATGTGGGACCCTCGCCGTGGCTGGGGATGGAACCAGAGCTGCAGAGGCTGCGGGCAGCTTCGCAGCCCAGCGCTCAACTGCTGCGCCACCAGGGGAGGCCCTTGAAATTTTTTTTTTTAATACTGAAACTTTTTTTTTTATTATCCCAAAGATTCCAAGAGAAAAAACAGGCAGGAAAGTTTTAAGTCCATATGCAACTAAAATGTATGACAAGAGTATAAAAAAGTAAGGAAAGAGGCAAACTGAGTTTTAAAAATCTACGTGATTCCAGGAAGTGGAACATGTATAAATTAGAATTTGATTCTAATGTCCTCTAAGATATAATGTCCTCTAGGACATAATCTCTAGGATAATCACTCAAAGAAAGCAGAAGAGCATATAACTAACAAATTAGAGAAGGAAAACTGGAATAATAGAACAGATCTGATTAACCAACAAGAAGACAAGAAAAAAGTAAGTTAAAACAGATGGCTTAAATAAGGGGAGAAAACTAGTAAGATGGTAGATATACCCCTACTATGACTATAATTACATTAAATATAAATAGAAGAAATATTCTAAGCAAAATAATAAGATCATCGGACTGGTTAAAAAACAAACCTACAACAGGGGAGGGAAGAACACAAGGGACTTTGGTGATGGGGCATGGGTGAATTGGTGATGGGAATTTCATGGGGACTACACCTGAGATGAGAAAGCATACATTGTACAAAAATGAAGAATAATGTAAAAAAATATATAAAATTTAAAAATTAGAAAAACAAACCTCAATATTCTATTAACAAATGATACACTTCAAATACAAAGACTGGAAAATTTAAGTGTAAAGGGATAGAAATAGATATATCATGTAGGGACTAAAAAATGAAATTTTGAGTACACTTTAATAATAAAATATAGACTTTCAGGAAAGAGGCATTATTCAAACAGAGGCATTTCATAATGAGGAAAGAATCAATATAAAACTAAGTAATCACAATTTTAAATCTGATTGTACTTAATCATACAGATCCAACATACACAAAGCAATAAAAGAAATAAAAAGATCCTTACACCAAGCCACAGACATAGGGGGAGTAGAACAGGAATGGACCAATATTGTCTGTCAAGAGTAAAGTAGAATGTATGGTTGTTTGCTATGTGGTTTCTATCACAACTATCCAGTTCTGCTGTAGTAGTGTAAAAACAGCCATTGGCAATGAATAAATGAATGAGTGTGACTATATTCCTATGAAACTGTATTTATAAAAATGGGGTAGAGTAGATTTGGGCTGCAGACTGCAGAATGTTGTATGTCCTTTGTCCTAACGCAGTTTTTAAAAGGAAAAACACACAAACGTTAATAAACCAATAGTAGAGATATAATGGAATCATAAAGAATACTCAATTCATCCATCCAAAAGAAGGCAGAGAAAGAAAGAAACACATATCACAACAAAACACAACTAACTTGTTACTAACAAGGGTGATATTTTGTGCTCCATTTTTATGTCTCTTGTGTCTATCAATTATTTGTGACATTGGGTGAGGAAAAGAAGAATTATTTATTGACTCCTTAAATGGTTAAAATTTATGACTTCCAAATTGAACTCTGCCCCTTTATTTTCACACACACACACACACACACACACACACACACACACACCACACCACACCACCCCCACCCCTGTTCAGAGTTTGCTGAAAGTTTGGGGAAATGAAGAGAAGTTTTACATCACAGTCGCTTAAGAACTTCAAATTGTGTATTAGACAGACATGTTCTTCAAGTCCTCTGGTGGGTTCTGCCTCTAGCTAGGTGAACTAGATTGCGTAGGTTGCCTATCTTTTTAAAGAACTGAACATTTTAAATAAAATACAATAATTATATATTTGAGCGGTTGGCAAACTATGTTCCATGTATAAATCCAGACATGCCTATGTTTTTGATATTGTCTTATGCTGTCATAGCACAGTTGTGACAAAGACCATATGGCCTACAAAGCCAACAATATTTACTATCTGATTTTGACAGATTGCTGACTTCTTATATATTTATAGGCACCAGGGAACTTCAGAAGCCCCGAAGACTAAAGAAAACAAAATTTCAGAGAGAGAAGAGATGTTCAGAAAAGAGTTGAGGAGGCACAGCTGTTCTTGGGGGCATTTGTTGATTCTTGGTAAAGACCAGAGCCTGAGAATATTGGTTTGGCTTGGTTAGAGGATCATGGATGGGGGAAAAAGAAAACAACAGAGATTTTGGTGGTCACATGGGACAGAAATGACAAATTTGGAAATCTGAGGGGCCTTTTCCCCCTGAATTCCAAAGCTGCATGGGGCAGAAGTTTAAAGACTAAGTCAAAAGTTTGGCAAGGGAATTTCCCATGGGAGGGGACCTGCTAACAACTAGTGAGATACTGAAGCCCTGTACAAGTAGTCAATGACATTAATTAAACCCTAGGCTAGGAAAACTTGCTCCACAATGACATTAATTAAACCCTAGGCTAGGAAAACTTGCTCCACAGGGTCATCATGTGTGTGGAGGATCTAGGCTTGGACCTCAGTGGAGGTCTCCAATACAGGTCCAAATAAGACCTGTCTTTGGGGAGGGAGAGATAATTTATCAGGAAGGGACAAAATGAGGGCAGTATTGATAATGTTTCTATTTCATGATATGGGTATGTTCATTTTCTAAAAATCTGTTGAGTTGCATATTTCAGATTTGTGCTCTTTAGTGTGTTTATGTCATTTAATTAAATTTTACAAAAATATGCTTTTAACTTACCATCTCCAACTTTTCCCCAATTCACAATTCTAGTGATTTCCAATGTAGGACAGTTTAGAATCTTTTGCTTACTTGACTTTCAATGACCCAACTCTTTAAAATCTCACCTTTTCCCTCAAGTTGCTTACTAATTTAATTTCCTAAGTGTGGTATCTTCCTTAAAAATAGTTCTGCCAGTGTGGTATCTTCCTTAAAAATAGTTCTGCCATTAGTTATTAAAACAATTTATATTTCACTCCTTTACAGAAAAATTGCATTCTCTATGTATTGGATTAGCAGAATATCATGTTTAATGAAGAACACAGATTGAAATGTGTCCAAAGGAAGGCAACTATGATGATAAAGTATATGAGAATTATGTTGAATGGAGAACCTTTGACAGGACTGGGGATTTTCAAACTTAAAAATAACAGACTGCAATCAAAACAATAGTTCAGTCCCGTAACATATTTTATAGAAGAAGTGTCCACTTTATTCTAAGTATTTTAAAGGCAGAACAGAGACAAAGCCTTTACCATTACTAGGAGGGTGTTTCCTTTTCAATTTTAATCATCCATTCATGAAAAAAGTTTATTCATTCATCCATTTAACAAACCTTAATTAAATGATAAATACATTACAGTCTCTACTGCCAAGGAGCTTACAGTCCCAGTACTGAGGAGAGTTATATATAGCTGTAAATCAAGGTGAAGATCCAAATAATGGTATCACAATGTGATGCTGGGGCTCACAGGAGAGATGGATGGGTGAGAAGAGTAAGAATGTGAATTTCAAAGCAGAATTCAGAGTCTTGTTGTCCCTGCTCTTCATTCCACATTCTCTGTGGAAATGAAGGACACTCAGATGCTCAAGCTGGTAACCTGAGAGTCCATCATGACCTCACCCTCTCCTTTACTCTCACACCCAAATCCAGCTATCCTCTCAACTCACTCTAGCACAAAACAGTTCTCAAACATATCTCTTCATTCTTGTTACCAGGGCTAAGTTTATGGTCCCAAATTCCATGCTAAATAGTTTTGTAATGTCCTAACTATTCTCCTGCCTTCAGTCCTGGCCCCTTCAAATCTGACATCACACAGAGCTTAAGGCTATTTTTCTGAAATAAAATTTGGGTCATGCAAATGTCCTACAAAAAGCCCTTTTTGGCTCTTGGCAAAGAATGTGAGGTCTGTGGCATAGAATGTGAGGTCCTTCCATCTATGGTACTTGTCCACCCATCCAACTCATCTCGGACCAACTTCCCAATTGTCTGTGTCCTCTACTGATGCACTAACGTGCCTTAGTCATCCGTGCTGTTGCACACATCTCCATATGTGCTCACCATGCTTCTTTTATATGCAACTCTCTCTTCAGCTCACCCATCTGGAACTGCTACTCACCCTCCGTACATCAGCTTTAACATCATTTCTGTGAAGTCCTCCCTGATCCCCACAATTGGAAGATGGATAACTTCTTCCTTTGTGCATTTGCTTTCTTTCTGCATGCAGATCTCTAAAATAATCTGAGTTTGCCTTTCTTCTTTCCAGGCTGTGAGCTCCTGAGAAGCATGCAAAATTTTATATAACATAGTGGGCTCTGAATTCCATCTGCTTTGGGCTCACATTCTGACTCCATTTTTTATTTGTTGCTTATCTTTGGTTTCTTTTCCATGTTGAACCTCAGTTTCTTCATTTTCATAGTGGAGATAATATCAACCTCATAAGATTATTGTAAAAATCCAATGAGATATTAGTGTAAAGTGCTGACACACAGTAATTCCTTAATAAATGCGATCTATTATCACCATTACTATTATCTCTGCATGGGGCATGCACAACTCAGGAAATGAAATATGGTAGCATAAATATTTAGCATACTTTTTCCAACTCTGCACAGTGCAAGGAAACTTAACGTTGGAACATGCACACACGCACACACACATACACACATGTACACTGTGAGATTCTCTAGAATCTGAGAAATTTGCATATCACAGGTATTATTTCTGTCTCAGTGGTCCATGAAGGCAGTGTTTTTTATTACAACTCAATCTCCTTGTCCTAATATCTACTTGTGGCCTTGCATAGAATATTTTTGGAGGAATTCAGTGCTTTAAGCTAAAGAGGTAGTTATAGAGCTCCTTCAGTTATATCTACCCATAAAATAACAGAGACAGGAACACACTTAGAGATGAAAATCTTAACCCATGGACAGCCGTTGTTTAATTGCTATGTTTAGGAATACATTTTCATATAACTTGCACTAAATCTTCTCTGTGCTCTAATCCAAAGTATAAAAACAACCATTCAAGCAAAAGCCAGTAACCATGAGCTTTCAAAATGTTAAAATTTGATACAAAAGCTATATCATACAGTCATTGTAATGGTACTGTTCCTTGTGGCCCTTATCAACTCACCACACCAAGACCTTCCAAGACTTATTAATCATTAAGGTGTTTTTTTATTCTTTCATCCCTGAATTCTGATTTTTTTTTTGTTTTAGATGCAGAGTCCTTTCTTTATATTTCTAAGGAAGCATTCAGAACATGATGGCCAAATTATTTGAAAAATGTTTCTCTGTGGTGATGTCATTTTGAAGGGAAAACATACTTGGGATATGAAGTATTCCCATCAGACATCTCCGAGATCTTACATCTGTACTCTTAACCCCAAGAGGTTATCCAATGATAGCAAATGATTGTAAAAGGGATGACTTCTAATGGGCTGTTGGCAGGCGAGCTGGCCAACAGTCATAGGTCACTGCACAAATATTTATATAGGAAGTAAAGCCTTCATTTTTGCTTTCGCTATCAGACAGCTTTCACAAATGTACAAAAAAAAATGCTAGTGTTCAGGATTAAGGTGCCCTTGTACATGAGAGAAATCTAGAAATCAATACCCTGTTGGTAGAGTCTTAGGTGATATCAAATGCCAATCTATAATGATACTGTGTGGGCTGCCTAAAGATTTTACAGAATGAGGAGGAAAATATACCAGATAAATAATATATAAAGCCAGCCCAAGAAGTTTGAAGAAAAATGTTATATGCAAAAATAGAATATGAATGAAGCTTTTATAATGTATAGACATTAATTACAAGCTATGTGTGGAAACATTTATTATTGATTACTTCAAGATTGTTGCCAATGTCATACCAGACTCAGAGCAGAAACTTTTCTATTCCTTCTAAGACAAAGGTATACATGACAAGATTTTTGATCAGTTAGTCATTCACAGAGCAAGCTCTACATGATCACAAACTCAATTAGCTGACAAATACAGAGAGAAAGAAAAAACAGAGATTTGGTTTCAGGTAGTCCTATAGACAGTTTATTGGGGAAGTAGAATAGAATAATAGTGAGGATGAAGATTTTAAAGCAAAAAAAAAGGGCAAAAAATAATCCAGTCAGAAACCTCTTCCTGCTCCTTGTTAGTTTGGTCTTGCTCAAGTGCCATAATTTCTTTAGGCTAGATCTTCCTTTTCTGTAAAATGGGGACAGCTCACAGGGTCATTGTGAGGATTAAATGAGATCATGTCAATTAAATCTTTGGCTCATTTCCTGGCATTCAAACATTATTCCAAAACATTATTGTACTGTGGAATCAGTGACTAGAGGAAAAGGTCACCTTCTGTTTCATCAGTTCATAGAGTGAAACCTGATTTTTCTGATAGTGTTGACAAGTCTTTTCAGGGATCAGTGTCAATGTTTTCAAGCCTAGTAGGAGAGCCAGAGGAACCCAGACACCAGACTTCCCAACTATAAAGTAGGAGAAAGGCCTATTAAGGCCAAGAACTGCCAACAGCAAAAGCTGTGAGTCTAACTTACCAAAGAGTTTATGTTGATTCTTTGATTCATTGCTTTGGGTAATGACTACTGCAGGAAGGACAGGACATTGGTGATGGCAACAGAAATGAGAGGTTTGGGGATGAGTCACAGAAGAATCACAACAGACCACATAGAATTGCACACCCCTGCAAGACAGATGATTATTCCATTGTACAGATAGAAGTACTATATATGAGGATATACTGATCTACTTCCAAGTATCGAAGAGAACACGATCAATGAATGTCAAGGTTTACAACTGACTGGCAGTCCATGAATCCCTGGGTTTTTAAGTGCTAAAAGGAACACAAAATACAAATTACATGTAGAAACCCTTTGTTGCTGTCACCCATGAATGTATGACAGCTACTTTCTCCATATATATCACAATTAGCTGACAACAAAAGTGAAAGGTTAAATGGGTATAAGTACAATAATTGCACAATTATTTCCTGATGATCAACTTTATTGCTAATTTTATTTTCAGTTGGAAAGTTTTACAAAGAAATTTAAGAATGTGAGCATATTCTATTTACTATCAGGTTAATTATGTGCCTCAACCTTCCCATTAGTGCAGCTTGCACTCATATAGCATTGATCACCTGAAGTTTTCAAACTTCAAACCTAGACCCAGGTTGCATTCTTTATATCCTTTATATTCTTCTTTATATGTTATTTATATCTTTATATCCTTCACCTAATTATGATCCAAAAGATGAAATGAGTATGCAGCAAACTCAGATGAGCTTTCATCTTGGAGTACTCTTTAAGAGCAATCCATCAAGACACTATTACAGCTCAGAATACGCATGAATTTTATATGCATGTGTATAACTTGAAGGAAATATGCAAATTAGTCCAATTATAAGTAGGCCTCATAACAGATTCAGTTGTCCATATTCATTCCTCACTACATTGTTATGTTGTTTTATAGTTAAAATAATATAAAATGGAATACACTGATCCCATTTTCTGCCTCAGTAAATAGAATATAGTGACATTTCTTTGAGATGATTTAGGATCATGTATGGACTAAGAGTCAACATCCTTAGCACCCACATTAATATGGAAAGCAGATTAGAAAGAAAATAATATGATGCTCCTGTGTATTAGTTTCCTGAGGCTGCTATAACAAATTACTATGAACAGGGAGACATAAAACAAGAGAATTGTGTTCTCTCAGAGTTATAGAGGTCAGAGCTCAAATTTAAGGTGTCAGCAGAGTTTATTCCTTCTGTACGCCTTGAGGGAGAACCTGTTTCATGCCTAGGTTTTGGTGGTTACCAGCAATCTTAAGTGCTCCTGGTCTTATAAATGTGTTCACATAATATTCTCCTCTTTGTGTCTTACATTCCTTTACCTTATGTTGATACTTGGCATTGGATTTAGGGTCCATCCTAATCCATAGTCATCTCATTTCAAGAACCTTAACATCTGCAAAAAATCTTTTCCTCCAAATATGGACATATGAGTTTCTGGATGAATATCTTTCGGGAGTTCACAATTTAACCCATTACGTGAAATGGTTTTGGAATAAACTCAGCACACCACCTTTGCAACATTATATTTCAAATGGCTGTCACAAGTAAGACAAAGCTGTGTTACTGATCTGATTTCCCTTTTTATTATGTTGACTACTTGGGAGCTTTTATATCATTCAAAGGTGACCAATAGTTGCTGTGAAAGTCATGATGCTTTTATCACCTCACTCATGATTTCCTTTTGTGACCCTGGTTTTCTTTATCTTCTTTGTCCCCCATATTTTTAATCTATGCAATCTTTGTTGGATTCTTGGAAGTCATCTTAAAATGTTTGTGGTATAAGACAGAGCATACCTATCATGGATGCCTATGATAGACTGTATTGTGTCTCCTGAAATTCATATTTTGATTTTTGATTTACTTGCTAGATACTTACCAAACTCATTCACCTTTTCAAAGATGTAACTTTAACCTCCAGATTTTCTCTGTTTGGGGGGAAGGGGAAGTCTTTTAATTCATCCATTGCCAATTTCATCTTTCTTTATTCCTTTCTTATACTTAGTATGTATGTAATTTGTTTTTTCCTCCTCCATCTTCATAAGGTATAAGTTTTAATTATTTGTTAAATACCTTTGTTTAAAGCTAAACATTTTCTTCAGGCATTGTTTTAACTACATGTCACAAATGTGAATTATTGTGTTTTTATTATATTTCAGCTTAAGCTATTTTCAAAAATTTCCTTGTGATTTCTTTGTCATAGCTCATTCATATATGTTCTTTAATTACCAAATATGTGGAGATTTCCTATATATATCATTGTTATTGATTTCTAATTTAATTCCATTGTAGTCAAAGAAAAGTACTATTGTTTTGTGACTCAACATAAGATTCAAATATTTTTGAAAAACGTTCTAAATTTTGTTCTGTTTTTATCCTGCTTGGAGTTCTCTTAACTTTCTGGAGGAGTAGTTTTTTGTTTTTCATCAGATTTGGAGATTTTCAAATCTATTTCTGTCTCCTTTTCTCTCTTTCCTTCTTCTGAGATTCTAATTACACAGAAGTTTGTTTTATTTTATCTCACAAGTCATTAAGACTCTTCTTCACTATTTTTCAGTCTTTTCCCCTTTCTGTGGTTTGATTTGAATATCTGTTTGACTTCACATTCACTGCTCCTTTTTAGTAAAGTTTCTAATCTGCTACTAAACCCATTAATATCTTATTTTTCATTTCCAAGATTTCTAATTGGTTCTTCTCAGAATTTTTTTATTTCTCCTGAGCTTTCATATCTCTTAATTCATTATGTCCATCTTTTCCTTTCTGTACATTACTTAACACATGTATTTTAATTATTTTAATTTCCTTATTTTTTAAAGATAATTTCAACATCTATATCATTCATGGATCTCCTTTTGTAGACTATATTTTCTCTTGAATTATACATTACTCTTAAAGTTTTCTTGCCTGTCTTTAATTTATTATTTTAAATTTGACACTATGTTTTATTGTTGAAGATATTCCATAGAGATTCTGGGTTTTGTCATTTTCCTTAAAAGGTTGTTGCATTTTGCAAATACTGAATTACTGACAGATTATCTCATTTACTCAAGGGTATGGCCTTGGGATTCATTTAGGAGACTTCATTTTGATTCTTTTTTAAGTCATAAATATATAGCTCCTTTTCTTTCAGTATGCTCTTTACTTCCAAGGCATGGTTCTTCTGAGGCTTTAATAGGAAGACAATGTGCCTACTAACGTCTCTAACTTGAATTCCAAGCTCTTACTCCCCAGCATTTTACCTGCTGACATCTCTCCTCAGCAATTTTGCTTCTAGCTGTGCATTCTGGTGACCTCTCCTTGAAGTCTTACTGAGCACATTCATAGTTTTAGAGTCAGCCAAGAATTTGAGAGGTATTTTTATGTAGATATGTGCTCCTTTCTCCATGACTACCTCTTTTCCAGGATATGCTCCCTTAATTCCCAGCTGTGTTGGCAACCCAGACTCCAACCTCTGATTCCTCAGTCCATAAGACTGATTCTTTCTGTTTCAGCTCAATCCCTTATTCTCCTGCAAACTAGGAAGTACCCTTAGTTAGGGGGAAAGTTGGATAGTTGTGAATATTTCCTAATTTGCATTCCTTTTTTAAAGTATCATATCTCCTCTAGGGGCCTGCCTGCCTTTGGTTTATCTCTAGTACCTTCTAAGGGACTATTTTTGATCCCGGATATTAGTTGTCATGGGAAAGAGAGCTAGTCCAATGCAATCTACTTTGCCATTACCAAAACTTGAACTCCTTTGATTACCTGGTGGTTATTTAAAATGTACTTTGTAAATATGTAAGTGAGAAGGCTTATTTAGAATCTACCCCCTAATACTACAGTTGTGGTTCCTGGTTTATTTTCTAGCACGTGTCTCCATAAACATTACATAACTTCCTCTGAGTCATTTCAAAAAATCTCCCAATGAAGTGTAAACACAAACCCATTTTTGAAGTATTGCAGAACCTTATTCATTATGTCAGCCCTGGCTTCCCTGAGTTCAGTTTACATATCAGGGGAAACAAGAGCAATTCTCACATTGACTGGGTAGTCTCTGGCCCCTAGTCATCAGCAATAGCATGAAGATCATGGATGGAAGATGCTGAGGTACATAACACATGTCCACAGCTTATTCTATACTTACAACATTCATTAAAGTTTCCACAAAGCACTGACAGGTCATGTTACCTTTTCTTTGCCAGAAAAAAAAAATCCCATTTTCTGCATAGCTTTTTTTTTTTTTTTAAGTCAAAAGATGACTTCATCTTTTGAAGGTTAGTTGTCCACAGCTTAAATCCATGGCATCCAGAGAACAGGCAGAGAAGATCCAGCTTGGGAATGAATTGCTGAGCTTGTGTTTCATCTGAATTCTCCTTTATATCTTGGCCAGCTTGGAGTTAAAGTTCCATTGGTGCCATTGGCTATGAGTTTGTGTAATTCCATGCTAAGAACTGCTGTAATAATTTATACCAATTAATATAGTTTATCATCATAACAGACCCATTTTGCAATTGGCAAAGTAGGTTCAGAGATTCATTTAATTTCTCAAGGTCACACCCAAGTGTTATTTCACTTGCGATCAAGAGGCCAATCTGTGAACTGAATTCAGGGTCTGTTGTCCGTCTTATCATTTGGACTCAACTGACTCTCAAATCTTGTTAATGCCCTTTCCCCATTTATAATCTGTAGAGAGCACAAATGGCTCATGCCACAGCCTACCATCTGTTTGTTACACTTTCATACTCAATGCTTGCATGGTCATTCTGCCAGACTTTGGTTGTGCTTTAATATTTCTTGGAGGCTCATACTTAAGAGCTGAGGTGCCACAGATCATTCTTTTTCCTTGGAACAACCAGAGTTGAACCTTTCTCAAAGCAGTGCAGGTACCTTATTTCTAGTATCTTCTCTATGTAAGCCATTATCTAGATATTGATGATAAAATAAGATTGCTGCTACTTTTGAGAATTCCAGGATCTTTATATGAACAGATAATAACATTCTGCTGCAGACTCATAAGCAAATAGCTGTATGATTACAAAAGAGGATGCAGCTAACTGCTACTAACCCTGTTGGGAATTTTGGGAAAGTTCCATAACAAGGGGTTTTAAATGTGAATTTTGGGGCCTGCTTGGTTGTAGACTAGGTAGATAAGATTGGAAAGAGCATTTCACATACAGAGAGGAGTAAGTTCAATGGTATGAGGCAGGAATGAGCATGACTTCCTGGGAAGGCAGTGCGAAAGTCAGCCCAAATACATGAGAAGAAAATAGAGGATGAGGCTGTGTTAGCTCAGGAGACAGATTGTGGAGTTTAAATTTTACCATGAAGAAAACAATGATATAATTACCCTTAATCTACAACTTGATTCCTTGAAAAAACCCTACCTACTCTTCACCATTCTCTTACACACACTCACTCTTCACTATTCTTTTACACACACACACACACCACACCACAGTTCTTTCAGTCTTCTTCTTCTCTTCAGAATGAGTGAATGAGTGCACAACTTGACAAGAGAGGATGTATTCCTTTAGTTCTGCTGGATTTGAGTCAAGCTTCAAAAATGCTTCATAATTTTACTGTTGCCCATCCAAAATGGATTTGCAAAGGGGCTCAGGGATAGATCAAAATCAACAGAAAACTGAAAGTCTCAGAGAAATGTAGTTCATTATTTTTCTTTTCTCTTCCTTTTTTCCTTCATGCTTTCATCTTCCTAGCAGGAAAAAAAAAGAATTTTTTTAGAATGCTAGATTAGGTTTATGCCGAATAACCTGTGCCTCATGCTTATTCATTCTGGGCATGATTTGTCTGTATATTTTATTTGACCTGTTAAGAAATAGGGTGTCAGTTTCAAGTAGCTATTGTCTTTTTTCTTTGTGCTATTTATAAAGCCATCTGCCCTTTGCCTGAAAGACTGAATTGGGCTTTAACTCCCCTACCTTCCCAGATGTGTAGCTTCAGATTAGAATGAGGTCCAGAATAAATGTTGTTATAGGCTCTCTCTTCAAGTCTCATCCTTTTTTTCCAGAAGCTAATAAATTCTGAAAGTGTTGCCATAGCTGCTACTGAAGTCAGTCTCTGAAAAAGGCCTGGTGTGCATGATTTTTCATTTGACCACTGTAATCATAGAGAAGAGAGTAAGAAGAGGACAGAAAGGGCAATTTATTACTCATCCAGTGTCTGTCTTCCTGAGTAATCTTGTCTTCCTTCCTTTTCCCTTTCCTCCTTCCACTGTCCTTCCTTCCTTTTCTCCTTCCTCTGTCCCCTCCCCCCTCTTTATTTCATTACTTGTCTTTTGCTACAATCTCTTCTATTCCTCCTTTTAGTTTCTCATATTTCAACAGATTTGTTCATTCATTTAAAAAGAAATTGAGTACTCACAATACGCCAGGCTCTATAATTAACAATGAAGTATAAAAAGACAGGGCAGGTGAAAATAGAATTCTTGCATTCAGGAATTTAGCCCAGCATAAGTTAATAAGTAAGTAAGCCAGCCAGTTAATAAGAATGTCAAGCTGAAAAAAGATTGATGCTCTGTATTTCTTTTTGGTAGACTTGACATGATTTTAGATTTAAGCTCTCTCCAGTATGTAACTGTAAATTCTGATTCCATCCTTAACTGCATTTCAGTGTGAATTTTGTTTAGATAAAATGCAGTTAGAGTTGTGATCAAGAAAGCATCTTTAAATGCTCCTTCCCCTAAATTTAATGTTTTCTATGCTTTATTTTTTTTTTTAAGATTTATTTATTTATACAAGAGCCAGGGTACAGCCCAGAGGTGCAGGAGGGTGAGAGGATTCACCAGAGACAGAGTGGGGAACAGAAAAGGCAGACTGACTGGAATACACTGCTGAGGGGAGCAGTGGGTGAGTCAGGAGAGGTCTGCCGCAGCATGTGGGTATCTCCCTGGCCAGCCGGGGATCGAACCGACACTGCAGAGGCTGTGGACAACTTCACAGCGCTGTGCTCAACCCACTGCATCACTGGGGAGGCCCTTCATTTTATTTTTTAATTCACTTTCTTTGTTTTCCAAAATTTATATAAGGAACTACTATAATTTTAGTAATCTTTTTTATTCATAAAATGAATAGTGAATTGGAATAGTAAGAGAAAATGCATTTTACCCCTTTTCAAGAGCTCATTTTTTAGGAAACTTAAATATGATCTATTTAAAATATTTTAAAACACAGTGGAATTAGAGTAAAAAGAAAGAAGTAGAAGAGAGAAAATACTATACTAACTAACCTAAAGCATACATGTTATAGTTATAAAGTATAAAGTTTGCAAGCATACAAGTTTTACATAGCTGTGGTGACAGTATGAGCTAGATTCTTATCATCCTGATGTGGGAATATTTTTTATTGCTAATTAAATATAATCAAGGTTACTTCATTAAAATAATAAAGACATAAAAATAAATAAAAATCTGTTCTCCTCCCACAGTTTTCCTCCTCACAGAAAGCAATTTGTTGTATTTGCTTCTGGCATTTTAGTATACATTGAATACTTAACATTTTACTTTTTTTCCATACATTTATTTTTCATTCAATAAAATTTTAAAGAGTGACCACAGTGTACTAGACATTTTTTCTAGCCCTAGGGACACTGTGATGAACCAGGCAGGGATGGCATTTGCAAACTTATGGGGCTGGGCAAGAGGAAGAGCTTTCACTAATAAAGTTAATGTCCACTGGAGACATGTTTTTATGGTGATGGGCATCTTCTTATGACACCACACGTCAGGTCACTACACTTTCAATAGCTACATGGCAGCTCATAATATGGTTACAGTAACCATAGTAAAGACAATTGTAACACTTATTAAGTGCTCACTGCATGTCTGAGACTGTGCTAACTGATAAATGTGCTTTATCTGACCAAGTCTCACTCACAGCCACCAATAGATTGGCTGTAGTATATCCTTCTTTTATAAAAAAAAAATGGCTTTATGCAGGTGAAGGATCTTGATGCAGTTCTTATAGATAAAATCCAAACTGGGTCTTCTGAATTCAAAGCTTATTTTTTAACTTCTCTGTTACAGATGTTATATAATTTATTTATAAAAAATGCTTATTGAAAACAGGCTATTTCCTATTTTTTTTTTTTTTGCAAATAGTACAATAGTGAATATCTGTGTACAACTATTCTGTAAACTTGCCTGAATATTGCTGTACAAAAAGAGGCCAAATTGGAATTTGGTGTTCGAAAGAATACATATGATTTTTATATACATTGTAAAATCATTCTTTTCAAAACAACAGACTATGAGAGTTCAGACTGCCAAATTATCCTTTTCAAAACAACCATCATTGAGAATTTCTACTTAAAATTTAAGCAATATATGTTTATTTAGAATACAATAGGATTAATAAGGTAATATATATAAAATGCACAAAAGCTCCTAACGTTTCTTGTCATCGTCATCATCATCAGCACCATCATCACCACCACCACAACAGGCTAGAGGCTGTTTTCATTTTATTCAGTATATTGTGTTGCTGGCCATGTTCTAGCCAAAGCACAAGAATATCTGGTTTATAACTCTTAGGATCAGAGCTATTATACATTGCCAATCTTCCTTTTTGAATTATTTCAAAAATTTAGATTTGGATTTTATTTTCTTTTATTTTTAAAGATTTATTTATTTATTTATACAAGCACTGGGTACAGTCAGAAGTGCAGGAGGGTGAGAGAATTCACCAGAGCCAGAGCGGGGAACAGAACAGGCAGACTGACGAAATCCACTGCTGAGGGGAGCAGTGGGAGCGGCAGGAGAGGTCCTTCGCACCATGTGGGACACTCGACAGTGGCCAGGGATTGAACTGGTGCTGCAGAGGCTGCAGGCAGCTTCGCAGTCCAGCGCTCAACTGCTGCAACACCAGGGGAGGCCCCAGATTCAGATTTTAAACCGAAATGCTCATGAACTCTATTTCTTATGAGGACTGCCTGCTGCAATACATTTGGCAAAGTGATTGCATCATATAAGGATGAACAGGTAATATCTTATGGTGCCATCTCAAAACTGTGTAATTTTCTGTCTTTCACTGGTTACACTTCTGGGTTTTGTTTCTTTATAATTGTAACCTAAGGGGAATTTTGTAGCTCTGACTTGAAATAAGTCATTGGACCTCAGTAATGGAGACAGTGAAATCTCCCATGTAGAGCTAACACACACCCCATCAGTGTGCAAAGCTAAGGAGTCTCCATTGCTTACCTGACTCCATGATCACTATTATATGAGCAACATGAACTACTGGAAGGTGAAATGGGCCCCCAAAGTGCTATTATAACTTGGATAGAAACAAGTTTATTATTAACACTGGAATTCATCTCAATGAATGTTCATTCCTTTGAAACTTTTAAATGATAAAGTAAGTTAAATTACCTACTTAATCTTTGATTTTTTAAATTAATTTTAAAAATGTTTACAAATTTATTATTTATTGAATTTTTTAAAACATCATCTTTTTTTCTTTATTAGTTTTTTATTTTTTACATCACTGTTCATTTTTAAACAATATTTGCTTCTCCCAAGCCTCTCAGGTCTAGTCCCCATAGAGTTTCCTTCACCAATGCACCCGTGCACCATCACCTCAGTCCCCTGTGCTCCCTCCCTCTGATCCCTCTCCCTCCTCCTCCCCTGCAATCTGTCTCTGAATTACAATTGTCCTTTTTTGCTTTGTTGTGTTTTGTACTGTTATTATTTTTTTACACTGATGTCTTGTTGGGTTCCCATATATTTCTGCTATTAGTGAAACCATGCGATATTTTTCTTTTTCCATTTAGCTTATTTCACTGAGCATAATTCCTCCTAGCTCCATCCATGTTCTGCGAATGGCATGATTTTATCTTTTTATTGCTGAATAATATTCCATTGTGTATATCTGCCACATCTTCTTGATCCAGTCATCTATTTTTGGGTATTTGGGTTATTTCCAGGTTTTACCTATTGGTAATAGTGCTGCAATAAACACAGGGGTACAGGTGTTCTTTTGAGTCACTGTTTTTGTGTCCTTTGGGTAGATCCCTAGTAGTGGAATTGCCTGGTCTTATGGTAGGTCCATTTTTAGTAGACCGAGGGACCTCCAGAAGCTTTCCATAGTGGTTGGGCCAGTTTGCACTCCCAGCAGCAATGTCGGAGAGTTAGATTTTTAACCACATCCTCGCCAACATTTGTTGTTGCCTGTTTAAAAAACAGTCTTTTAATGAAGCTGTGAGCTTGGTGTTAATCTTTTTTTCATGTTTTTTTTCCCCCAAGTAACATTGCATTATAACATTATATATGTTTCAGGGGTTTATTGTTGAGAGTCAACATGTATATGTACTACTTTAAGGTCACAACGAAGAGTCTAAATTTATCCTTTATTGTACCATTGTCTCTTTTTCCCTGATTTACCCACTCTCCTTTCCCTTAGTAAGTTAACTTTTTGAACTTCTGGTTTCTCTTTCACGAAAGAGAGCATTTTGTGAAAGTTCAATAATTCCCCTCTTAACATTAGTAGAACAGAACTGGGAAGCTTATGTACAAGAAGAGGGTGGCTTTGGAGAAATGTAGAGCTACCTTAGTGAAGACATGTTTGTTCTCTAGAATGAAAGGAAAAGGCTCAGTGCTTATGGCTAGCAGGGCAGGGTGTAGTGAAAAAGAACCTGTCTAAACACTTGGGGAATTTTTTGTGTCATTTGTGACCCCCTCTGACCTGCCCCTCTCCTTCCTTTTATGGCTGCAAACTCAGTTATTAGACTAACTGTTTCACTTCTCAACAAGTTATGTCGGTGTGAGGTAGAGACAGCCTTAATTAAAGCTTGCATGTGGTGAGTGATCAAGAGAAGGACATTTTAATTCACTAGTTGGGCCCTGTTAGAAAAAAAAAAAAAAAAAAAAGAGTGTCAGAATGACACAAGGAACAGAAGGAAGGCGCAAAACGCCATTTGGTGTGAGCTCTGTTAATTCAGGCCAGGGAAGAAGTAATGCAGGGGCCCGAGGGGGTGAGCTAAGGACAGGCCTTCTGCCTTCACTCTCAACGTGCTCAACTTTATTAGTTTAGGCCAGGCGGCTGCTAACATTATTTTAGTATCTATTTTGTGAGTGATTATGTTGTATGCATGGGCAGGAGGTCAGGCAGGTCAAGTCTTTCTGCTCCAGACCATCTCTGCATGAGTCTTTCGCCTTTAGATCTCACTGAAACTTGCCACCTGTAAAAGCAGACAACCTAATGGGAAAAAGAGCAGCACTTAAAATGCTGTTTTTTCTTTACCGCTCTCTAGTGTAAAGAATGTTGTAAAAATATTTCAAACTGGATTTTTTGTTTTGGTTGTGTTAACTCTTTGTTTGACCATCGGTACAATTTTCCCACAAAATTTACTTTCGGTAACCAGAGATGTTTTGGAGAAACGGAATATTATGTCTGCAAACAGAGAAGCAGTCAGAGAAACCCAAAGGGAGGCTTGCTAATACTCTGATCGCTTAAACTCATCCATCGTATCACACACAATGACCACAACTTTGGAAAGTTAACAAACCAGCCTACTTTTTAGGGGATCTCTTTCATTTCTTATTAAACGAAACATCCATGAAGCCTGGACCAGCTCCAAGCACAATGTTTTGGATAGCCAACACCCACAAGAAGAAGGGAAGTGGTCTATATCTTAATCCTAGCTTCACGTCCAACAAACCGTGTGACCTTGGGTTCATCATTATGTTTCAGTGACTGAGTTTAACTTTTAAGAGAGCTTACCTGCCTCACTGGGAGAATGAACCCTTTCACCATCATTGAGAGTTGTTAGGTTATTTGGAAGGAATCACAGATTGATGGTAGGCGAGGGCAGCAGTATTGATGGGTCCACGTTTCCACTCTCCCATGGTTTTTTTCCAGCAAACACTTCATTGTAACCAGTAGGGGCTCGGGTCTAGTGTGGAACAGTGGTGTGGGCATGGATAATTAGTAAGTAGAGCCACTTGCCTCACTTCTTTCTAGGTCAGCACTGGCTCTTGATGCTCTGAAACCACACCAACCTTCCATCCAGCCCCTCTAGAAAAATCTCTGGGAAGTGATCCTTTACTCACTCAAGAAGTATGTGTTGAATCCCAACGCTGCTCCAGATATTGTGCTGAGGTTTCTAGTACCAAGTCCCTCCAACTCAATGAAGAAATGATACATGTTCAATAAATGAATATATGAAGTGTCAGGTGGTGATAAGTGCTCTAGAGAAAAACTTAGGAGGATAAAGGATTAGGGAAGAATGTCACCTCTAATGAGTGACATGAGTAGAGACTTGGATTAGGTGAGAGTGAGCCGTGCAGCTCTATGGGAAGAGTACCCAGACTGAGGGAAGTAAAGTGCACTGAGGTGGACAGTGTTTGGAATATTCACAGACAGCAGGGGGTCCTATATGGAAGAGCAGAGTGAGTAAGAAAGCAGTGATAGGGGATAAGGTTGGGGAGGTAAACATGGGCTAACTTGTGGCCCAGTTTAAGCACTTTAGATTTTATTTGGATTGAGATGGGGAAAACAAATGGGCTGTTTTCATCAGAGAAGTGTTATAATCTGACTTTGAAAAAGGACCACCTGGGGGCGGAGCAACATGGCGGCGAGGAGACGCTGCGAGTAAGATCTCCCATTAAAAAAAGTGAATAGGGAGGAAAAGCGGCAGGTCCCAGTGAGAACTGGGACACGGAAGATAAACGGACGACTCCAGCAAACTGCCCGAAGAAGAAAGTGGCCATAAAAGAGGACGAGAAGGGAGGGAAGCCCAGAACCCTGCTCCCCTCCCCCGCCCACAAAGTCGGCACTCTCCCACCGGCAGAGAGGAGGAAAACAACAAACCAAAACGGCCAACAAGAAAAACGGACACAGCAAGCGGGACTGTGAGTGGAAAGGAACTATTGCAGCCACCACACCCCGTGAACGGGAGCTGAGGCGAACCCTGCAGGATCCGCCGCGGAGGTGAGCTCCAGGCGCCATTAAAGAGAGCCCCGCCCCCCAGGAGGAGACCAGCCCCAGCACACAGCCCCGGCCGCCCCGGTAAGCTTGCGCGGAAAGTGGCGCGGATCCAGACCGGATCGCAGCTGCCCAGGTCCCCGCGCCTGCGACCTAGGCTTGCGGGGAGACTGCGGAGGCCCTCCCTGAGTGAGCAGGAACAAGGCGCCCAGGCAGGGGAGCGGGATTCAAAAGGCGCCATTCCCGCGCCACTGATCTGGGCTACAGCCCGCGTCCTGGAACTGAGGGCTTTGGAACTGAGACCCGGGGCACGAAATTAGGGGCGTGGGTTCCCCACGACGGTGGGGCACAAGGCAGACACAGCACCCCAAAGCCGTTGAGGTGTACCCTACCATCCCCGCTCTGCTCCCTGTCCCACGGGGTGGAAAATCAGCTCCCCAAGGGCTCTAGGAGAGATCTCTGGCGCCACCTAGCGACTTGACCACAGCACAGGCTACTGAAGGAGCTAGTGGCCAGCTGGGGAGTTAGCCCACACCTGGCTCCTTCTGAACAAGTAGTCTGAGCCCACAGGGAGAGCGAGCACCCACAGCCGGGGCAGACCAGGCGCGCAGAAGAGTGTGCCTGAGACCAGACGCGCAGGGAGTGTGTCCCACATCACCATTTTAGAACAGGGACATTTCTTCAGTAAAGACTACCTGCAGAAGGCTTCCTCAGGAGCCAGAGGTGAGCGGGGGAAGTTCGCCCACGCCAGACCCCCTCTGGCCTGCAGTCCAAGCCCAGAGGGGAGCAGGAACCCACCGCCGGGGCAGACCAGGCGCACAGGGGAGTGTGTCCCCACATCGGCATTTTAGAACAGGGACCTTTCTCCATTAAAGGCTGCTTGAAACTGACAGATGACTCCTGGAAGAACCAGAGGGGAACAGAGAAGCCCACCCAAGATGCCGGCCAGTCCCAACAACACAGTGTCCCAACGCATACGGCAAATTAGAAAACAGACAGTAGGGAGGAGAAGAACCACACGCAACCTAGCAACTCTCCAGAGAAAAAGCACACCACAAAAAGAAAGCCAGCCCCCAGATTGCAAAGACAATAACTTGGAAGAATTTCTGAGCCTTCCAGAAAGAGAATTTAAAATTGCCGTGATTAAAAAACTGACAGAAGTCATAAAGGAAAACAATGATAAGGGAAAAATAATCAACGATCAGAAGAATGCAATTGAGTCCCTAGAGAGGGAAAACAATGGTCAGAAGAAAGAAATTGAGTCCCTAAAGAGGGAAGTAAAAGAAATGCAGGATATCAAAGAATTAATGGAAGAACTAAAGAATTCTGGGAAAAGCAATGAAAGCAGAATAGATGAAATGGAATAACGAATAAGTAATCTTGAAGACACAGAAATAAAAAGAACCAAAACAGAAAAGGAAAGAGAAGTACGAAGGAAAAAGAACGAAGAAAGACTTCGGGAACTATCTGACTCCATGAGGAAAGGAAATATAAGAGTTATAGGAATACCAGAAGGAGAGGAGAGAGATGTAGGAACAGAGAAAATATTCAAAGAGATAATTGAAGAGAACTTCCCAAATGTGAAGAAGGAGCTGAAAATTGATATACAAGAAGCAAGAAGAACACCAAACTTCCACGACGAAAGGAAAAATACAGCAAGACACATAATAGTAAAGCTCCCAAGAATCCAGGACAAGGAAAAAATAATGAAGCTGGCAAGAGGGAAGAAACAGATAACATTCAAAGGAAAACCAATCAGGCTGACATCAGACTTCTCCGAAGAAACACTACGGGCAAGGAGAGAGTGGAGGGACATAGTCAACAGACTCCAAGAAAACAGATGCCAACCAAGAATACTCTATCCCGCAAAGCTCTCCTTCCTCTTTGAAGAAAGAATATGGACCTTCCCAGACAAACAGAAACTCCGGAATTTCATTGCAACTAAACCCCCACTCCAAAAAATACTACAAGGAGTCCTAAAGCCAGAACCTCAGAGGGACGAATAACAATGAAAGAAGGCCAAAAAAAAAAAAAAAAGTTATTAAAAGAATAAATAAATAAAATCAAAGGAAAGACAAACACAATGGCAAATACAGATGTTAACATATCAATATTAACTCTAAATGTAAATGGACTAAACTCTTCAATAAAAAGACACAGAGTGGCAGCCTGGATTAAGAAACAAAACCCAACCTTTTGCTGTCTCCAGGAAACACATTTAGCTACAAAAGATAAAAATAGGCTCAAAGTTAAAGGATGGAAAACAATCCTACAAGCAAGTGGACCAAAAAAGAAAGCAGGAACAGCTATACTTATATCAGATAAAACAGATTTCAAACTCAAAAAGATAAAAAGAGACCCCAATGGTCACTACATTATGATCAAGGGGACAATACTTCAAGAAGAAATAACACTCATTAACATATACTCACCAAACGAAGGAGCACCAAAATACATCAGACAACTGTTGTCCTCTCTGAAAACAGACATCAGAGAAAACACATACGTAGTGGGAGACTTCAACACACCACTATCAATAATGGATAGAGCAACAAGACAAAAAATAAGTAAAGAAACCAAAGCTCTAAATAAGGACCTAGAGCAATTAGGCTTAACAGACATCTATAGAACACTAAACCCCAAAAAAACGGAGTACACATTTTTCTCAAGCGCACACGGATCATTCTCCAGGATCGATCACATACTGGGGCACAAGACAAACATCAACAGATACACCAAGATTGAAATCATATCAACCATCTTTTCTGACCATGAAGGCATCAAACTAGAAATAAACCATAAGAAGAAGGCAAGGAACTTTCCTACCTCATGGAGATTAAAAACCACACTACTGGAAGACCATTGGACTAATGAGGAGATCAAAGAAGAAATTAAAAAATTTTTTGAATTGAACGACAAGGAGGACACTAATATCCTAAATGTATGGGATGCAGCAAAAGCAGTAATAAGAGGAAAATATATAGCAATAGAAGCTCACATCAAGAAACAAGAAAGAACGCAAAGAAACAACCTCATCTCGAAGCTCAAAGATCTAGAAAAAGAACAACAAAAAAACCCCAAAACCAGTAGAAGAAAAGAAATAATAAAAACCAAAGCAGAAATAAATGAAATTGAAACTAAAAAAACAATCCAAAAGATCAATGAAACCAAGAGCTGGTTTTTTGAAAAAATCAATAAAATAGACAAACCCCTAGCCAGGCTCACAAAGGAAAAAAGGGAGAAAGCACAAATAAACAGGATCATCAATGAAAGAGGAGAAATCACAACGGACACAGCAGAAATCAAAAGAATAATCAGTAACTACTATGAACAGTTATATGGAAACAAGTTTAACAATCTAGAGGAGATGGACAAATTCCTACAACTCTACAATCACCCAAAGCTAGATAAAGAAGAAATAGAACACCTAAACAGACCAATTACAATTAGCGAAATTGAAATGGTAATTAAAAACCTCCCCAAAAACAAAAGCCCAGGACCTGATGGATTTACAAATGAATTCTACCAAACATTCAGAGACGAATTAGTGCCTATCCTTCACAAACTCTTCCAAAAAATTGAGAAGGAAGGGACAATACCAAACACGTTTTATGAAGCCAACATTACACTAATACCAAAACCGAACAAGGACAACACAAAAAAGGAAAACTACAGGCCAATCTCCCTAATGAACACTGATGCAAAAATCCTCAATAAAATTTTAGCTATCAGAATCCAACAATGTATCCATAAGATAATTCACCACGACCAAGTTGGATTCATTCCAGGGGCACAAGGATGGTTTAACATCCGAAAATCAATCAACGTTATCCAACACATCAACAAAAAGAAATATAAAAACCATATGATAATATCAATAGATGCTGAGAAAGCTTTCGACAAAGTGCAACACCCATTCATGATAAAAGCCCTTGAAATTCTGGGGATACAAGGAACATACCTCAACATCATAAAGGCCATCTATGACAAGCCAACAGCCAGTATCATTCTCAATGGTGAAAAGCTGAAAGCAATTCCATTAAGACCTGGAACAAGACAAGGATGTCCACTCTCACCATTGCTTTTCAATATAATACTGGAAGTCCTAGCCAGGGCAATAAGACAAGAGAAAGACATCCAAGGAATCCAAATAGGAAAAGAAGAAGTCAAACTATCACTATTTGCAGACGATATGATATTATACATAGAGAACCCCAAAAACTCCACAGAAAAGCTAATTCAACTCATCAATCAATTCAGTAAAGTGGCAGGATACAAAATCAACACGCAAAAGTCAGTAGCCTTCCTATACACAAACAATAAATCTGAAGAAGAAGAAATCAAAAAGACCATCCCTTTTGTTATTGAAACAAAAAAAATCAAATATTTGGGAATAAATCTAACAAAAGAGGTAAAGGACCTATACAAAGAAAACTATAAAACACTGTTAAAAGAAATAGAAGAAGACACAAAGAAATGGAGAGACATCCCCTGCTCATGGATTGGAAGAATAAACATTATTAAAATGGCCATCCTACCAAAAGCAATATACAGATTCAATGCTATTCCAATCAAAATTTCAATGTCATTCTTCAAAGAAATAGAACAATTATTGATGAAATTCATATGGAATCACCAAAATCCCCGAATAGCCAAAGCTCTCCTGAAAAAAAAAGAAGGGAATGGAGGCATCAGACTCCCAGACTTCAAACTCTACTACAAAGCCATAATCATCAAAACTGCATGGTATTGGAACAAGAACAGACATACAGACCAATGGAATCGAATAGAAAATCCAGAAATAAACCCACAGATTTATGGTCAACTAATCTTTGACAAAGGAGCAAAGAATATGCATTGGAGCAAAGAAAGTTTGTTCAATAAATGGTGCTGGGAAAACTGGGTCGCTACATGCAAAAGAATGAAGCTTGACCACCACCTTACACCATACACAAAAATCAACTCAAAATGGATTAAAGAACTAGACATAAGACCTGAAACCATAAAATATATAGAAGGAAATATAGGCGAAACACTACATGATATGCACATCAAAGACATCTTTACAGACACATCACCCAAAGCAGTGATAGTGAAGGCAAAGATAAACAGCTGGGACTACATCAAATTAAAGAGCTTTTGCACAGCAAAAGAGACAATAACAAAAACAAAGAGAAACCCCACCAACTGGGAGAACATTTTTGCACCCAACACTAATGATAAAGGACTGATCACAAAAATCTGCAAAGAGCTGATGAGACTCAACAACAACAAAGAAAATAATCCAGTCAAAAAATGGGCAGAAGAGCTTAAAAGAAACATCTCTGAAGAGGAAATGCAAATGGCCAACAGGCATATGAAAAAATGTTCAACATCACTTGTCATCAGGGAAATGCAAATCAAAACTACCATGAGATACCATCTTACACTAGTGAGAATGGCACATATTAAAAAAACTAGCAACAACAAATGTTGGCGAGGGTGTGGAGAAAAAGGAACTCTTCTGCACTGTTGGTGGGAGTGCAAACTGGTCCAACCACTGTGGAAAGCTGTATGGAGATTTCTGGACCTACTAAACATAGAGCTTCCATATGATCCAGCAATTCCACTCCTAGGTATTTACCCAAAGGACACAGAAACATCAATTCCAAAGAACACCTGCACCCCTATGTTTATAGCAGCACTGTTTACAATAGCGAAGCTTTGGAAACAACCCAAATGCCCAAAAATAGATGACTGGATCAAGAAGATGTGGTACATATATACCATGGAATATTACTCAGCATTCAAAAAAGATAAACACATGCAATTTGCAGCAACATGGATGGCGCTGGAAGGGATCATGCTCAGCGAAATAAGCCAAAAAGAAAAAGAAAAATACCGGATGGTCTCACTCATAGCAGGAATCTAGAAAACTTAAATAAGGGACCAGGAAAATGAATAACTATAAGAAAGTGAAAATCAAAATCAACGAAAAACTATGAACCAGAGACACTTTTAGGGGGACGGGGGTGGGAGGGGAGGGATTGGGGTCAGAATGGGGGGGCTGCAATTGTATGGGGAATATAACAATAAAATTTATTAAAAAAAAAAAAAAAAAGAAAAAGGACCACCTGCTGTTCTCTAGAGAGTGAACTTAAAGGTGAAGAGAGAAATGTAGAACTAGCTAGGAGTCTTTCAGTAGAACAGGTGAGTGATAATGGCAATGTGACTTTAGGTAATCATACAAAAAGTAGTGAAAAGTGGTCTGATTTGGCACACATTTATAATGTGAATGTGCGAGGATTGAGGATGGTTTGGTATTGGATTTAAGAAAGAGAAATCAAGGATGATACCTGAGCAAGTAGGTGAATGGTGGTGCCATTAAAGAGAAAAAATTTCGTGGAAAAGAGCATAGACAAAGGACAGCTTGCTTGGGGGCCTTCAGAGGCAGATGGGAAAATCAAAAGCTGTTTTTCAGGTGTGACATACAGGTAGGTATCTATCTGGAAAACAGAATGCCTGCTTTTTAAGGCAAAGCTAATTCAGAATGGCTAAAGGGCTAAGAATGGCTTTAGGTGGGCCCGGGGTGAAATGGCCTGTTTTATAGGGAAGGAGCCACTTCTAGGCTAAGACTCTTAGGACAGTGTCAGTGTGAGGCAGGTATCAATGTATCACTGGTTTCCAGAGACTGTTGGGTCTGGATAGAGATGAGCCTCTGGTTAGGGTTCTTGATGTCTGGGGTTCCAGGTCCTGTTCTAACATCAGCTTGATCAGGGGTGAGATAGTCCAACCTGGAGGCCCTGACTCCTACCATCTACCTCACCTCTTATGCTCCTTTCCCAGAAAAAGGCAATGAATCCTAGGAGGTCTTAGCAGGTAGAATTAAAGAGGCAGAAAAGCCCAGAGTAGGCAACACTCCTGAATGTGACAGTCCATAATAGATTGAGGTTCTAGCAGATAAATCTGTTGGTGGAAGGCTGCCACCATTTGTAGGTAAAGGGTACCACCATAGGCAGGAGGTTAAAGGATATTAATTTCTTTCTGTATTCTCCCTTCCTAATTTCTTTTTTTGCTTTTCTTTTCCTTTTCTTTTCCTGCCCTTTTTTTTTTTTTTTTTTTTTTTTATTATTATTATTATTTTTTTTTTTTTTGATAGAGGCATGCTTTATTTATTTGTTTGCTGGTTTGTTTGTTTGTTTTGTTTATACATGCACTGGGCACAGTCAGAAGCGCGGGAGGGTGAGAGAATTCACCAGAGCCAGAGCAGGGAGCAGAGCAGGCAGAAGGACCGAAGTACACTGCTGAGGGGAGCAGCGGGCGGCAGGAGAGGTCTGCGCGCCATGTGGGACCCTCCTCCGGTGGCCGGGGAGCAGCCGGGGATCGAACCGGCACCGCAGAGGCCGCGGGCAGCTTCGCAACCCAGCGCTCAACCGCTGCGCCACCGGGGAGGCCCTTTTCCTGCCCTTTTCTTCCTTATCTTTCCCTTCCCTTTGCCCCAACCTCTCCATGCCTTGCATTAGGCATTCTTGCCTCTAGCAAACAGTTATTTGATGCCTTCTATGAATCATTTGCTCTACTTGGTCTTGAGGATGTTAGAAAAAACATAGGCTTGACCTTCCTGAAGTTCGGGATTTAGTGGAGACTTCTCCAAATTCTCTCCTGGGTTAGTGGAACAGACTTTTAAAAGAGTAGGAGGTAGGGGCCATGGAGGTTACTAAATCACAGACATATTTGTAAAATATAAAGCAGGCCAGCTGTAGGTTACCTTTCTTGTCTTTTATGTTTCTGTTCAGTGAATGGTAGGCCTTCCTTTCCTGAGGGTGTCTTCAGTCTTAATCACACCCACCAGTCTGATGCCCAGTTTCTACAGCAGAAAGTTGACCTATTATCTGGAAGACATTATTATTGGGTAGATGCTTTACAAAGAAATGTTCTGGTTTATTTGTTGCTGTTGCTGTTGAAGGAAGTATTTTTATTGACATCTCTCAGCACAGTGGTTAAGTGAATGGGTTCTGGAATCAGAATGATCTAGGTTGAATCAAGTCTCTGGCATTTAACAGCTGTGTGACCTTTGACAAGTTATTTAGTCTTTGCTAGCCTCATAATTGGAAAATCACAATTATGACTCATTATACTTCAGTAAGATGGTGTATATGAAGTGTTTGGTACTTAATTAATACTTAACAAATGGCTCATAAGTTATCAAATTCCAGATTCATAAACACAGGGTTTTCTTCCTGTGTCTATAGTGCTTCTCTATGTCTCTTACCTTTCCATGTATTTATTCCGTATCAGTCACTCAATAAACACATTATGTACCCAAATTGTCTTGTATTCATCTCAGAGAATAATCATTTAGGGGAAAAAAGATATAAAATGAATCAAGAAAGCCACTTTAAACATGGAATTAGCAGCCAAGTGTAAATTAATCTCAATGTCAGGGAGCTTATCTGAACTAGCAACTTGGGGAACAGATTATTGCCTACCCTCAGAAGGGAATCTAAGGAAAACTGCCCAATAGACATTAAAATAAGAGCTTGGTTTTTACTTTATTATAAAAATCAAAATTAGCAAGCAACTATAAATAAGAGACACTACGGGGGGTGGGGGAGAGGAGGGATTAGGGTCAGAATAAGGGGGTGGGAATTGTATGGGGAATATAACCAAGATGAAAATGCATACATTGGGGCCTCCCTGATGATGCAGGGGGTTAAGACTCAACCTATGAAGCTATCCTCAGCCACTGCAGCGTGAGTTTGATCACCAGCCAGGGAGCAACTCACATGGCGCAGCAAACCTCTCTTAACTTGCCTGCTACTCCCCTCAGCAGTGTACTTCGGTCACTCCGCCTGTTTTGTTCCTCACTCTGTCTCTGGTGAATCCTCTCACCCCTCCCCCACACCTCTGGCCTATACCCCAGCTCTTGTATGCATAAATAAATAAATCTTTAAAAAAAAAAGAAAATGCATACATTGTGCAAAAATGCAAAATGATGTAAAAATATATAAAATAAAATAAAAAATAAAATAAAAATAAAACATTCAGAATAAAAAAATAAGAGTTTGGTTATGGCAAATAAAGTCACTTAAGAACAGAGATCCTGGAAAATTCCATTGAAAGCTTTATAAAGTCTTGCATCACATGTTTTAGGACTGTTGGACAAAAGATGCTTTAATAGATTTGCAATAGCAATGGGCTTCTTAAATGAGCGACTTTCATCTGATAGGCAGTGGCTGCCAGGAGAGCTGTGATGAAGGCCTTTGACATTCCATACGGGATCCATGGTAGAGGATGTTGTAATCCATTAGCAACATTTTCCATGGGCTTTGGCAAGGGGAATACTGATATGAGTGTTGTGTTTGTCATCCCTAGTGTACAGCTGCTAACCTGGGAACTTTCCAGTTTTAGTGATACTTAAGATGAAACAAAAGTATCTTTATCCTAAACTTTTGGTATGCATCCTTCTTGGGATTTTGGTTGGTTGGTTGGTTTGGTTTGGGTTTTGCCTTTATTCCTTTAACAGAAAGCACTGGAATTTATGTTCTATTGTAATCTAGAATTAATTTAATTCAGAAAAGCATATAAGTACATTTGAGATATTCACATATAGAGCAAAAGATGGTTATTCCAAAGGAAAAAGTAAACTGGTAATCCAATGGAGAAAAACCTGAAGTGGAAAACAATAAAGACTGTAGTGATTCAAAAGAACAGAGGGTAGAAAACAGAGCTTAGCACAGAATTATAGGTGTTTTCAGAGGAGACACTGGAACAAACTATGACAATTTTTTCACAACAAAAAAGATTTCACAACAAGGAAGCATCTTAATTTAAAAAAAAAGAAAGAAAATATTTGAATCTTTAAGTCACAGTACATTGCTATGGTGGGAGGAATAATAGGTGTAGTTAAATTACTACATTTTACTTACTTTTAAGTGCAAAATTATGATCCTCTTTATATTTTTATATGAGTGAACCAATTCACTGATTGCAAATACCCCATTAAATATTTCAGGAAAGGAAGAACTTTTAAAGCAAGTATGTAAACTTGTACTGAGCAAGTATTTGAATATCTAAATATCAATCTTTATGAAAAGATTGTATTGAAGATGTTAGATAAAAGCAAAAAAAAAGTTATTTAGAAAACTTTTATAAGCATTTTTTGCTTGCTTGGCTCATTTTTGACTTTTCCATTCACAATGTACTATAAGTTGGCTGTCCATTTGATGTGTATATTAGCCAATGAACTATTAAGGTGAAAAACCCTACCATTTCTGAGAATTTAAAATGGTGACTCTGGGTTAACATATACTAAGTGCTTACTAATACTTCTCTATCAGCAATTCCCCACACTTAATCTCAGTTGTCTTTTTAAAGTAAACAAGTCAAACTACTGTTAGATGGAATTTAAGATAAAGACATGAAAACCTTGAGGGAATAAGAGTGAGAGCCAGGAGTCAACTTGAGTTTTGCCCTGTAACCTGCATGGCTTTAACCCCAAAGAAGATACTGGCTCTCTGATTGGGAAGTCCCTAAATCTAAGGATGAGCCCAGGGAATATGAACCATAGGAAAACCAGGATGATTGTCCTTTAGGACCACATTACACCCTGAGGGGTCTTCTCACTGAAAGGAACTACTTTGAGCCAGCACTGACCAAACAAATTAACATAGTCACTTTGACATGTTGGAGAAAAATTATGTCACCTTATTGTTTAGCTCCTGGAAAAATAAGCACCTTTTATCTGCAGCTTTTTTGATTATTGCTATGCCAGTCAGCCTTGTTCCTTTATTTTTCCTGTCAGTTTTCTCATTTGGGGTACAAATGAATGTCTTCAAAATTCTCATGAGTTTAGGATTCTCCAGGCTTATGTTGAAGTCATCCACAGAGCCACTGGTCTAGAAATTTATGTCCTGCTCTATAGTCACTTCACTGTGAAAGAATGGAGTCAACTCCCAGTCTCACTGGTATTTAATCTCTTTAGATTGTGCTGCTTCTGCAGATTTACAAAATTGCAGCATGGTATCTTTTTAACCCTGTGATTTATACATTTATGTATACCTTTATCCTCAGTATCAGACATAACAGTCTTTTAATTTGTTAGGACAAGTAGCTCAATAAAATATTGTTGCATTTTATATGGAGAATTTTTTTTAAGAAAAGTGTTGATTTGGGGAGGAAAAGATACTGGTAAATACTGTCATATATAGTTTTAATAACATTTAACTTTTTAGAAGTCACCCCTCCCCCACCTTGATTTCACAGTGGCTTTGGAAAGAATTTAAATCTGATACCAAATCACAGTATTAAATTTCCAAAGTCCCCAAATTCACCTTTACATTCCTTTCATCCTTCTCTGCTGGATTATGACTTTCATCCAAGAGTTCCCCCACAGCTTTTGTGGTCCCAGAATCAAGAAAATTCCTCTTTACATTGGACTGATCTTTTGGTTAGTAAAATACAATTTGCCTGGCTATTCTTCCCCAATCATACTGTTATAATTAGTTTGAAAACGGAGGGACCTCCCTTCATTTGTACTGCAAGAAAAACATTCGCCTTTGAAAAAAATAATAAAAATAAACAGAATGTAAGGGAATAATGGGGAATCTTCCCCCAGGCCTGTGTTTATAGGACACAAAGACAAACACTGAAAATTGGGGCTGAGGGCTGCTTGGGGAAAAAACAGTCCCTCAGTTTTGCTCAAGTATTGCCGAAGAATTAGATTGAATAATTTTTTAATGTGGTTTTGACTTTGCATAGACACAGTTATGGTGATTTTTTTTTTTTTGAGTACAAGAAGCATCTACTCAAAGCCAATTGAATGTCCTGTCAGCAGTCTACACAAAGTGTTCCTTCAACAAATATTTATTGGCCTCCCTCAATGCATGGGAAGACTATTATGCCAATCCCTGGGGGAACAGCTTCATGAAGATAGACCTACTATATACCGTGGGCACTTATTTGGTGTTTCTAAGTACTGTGCTGTGCTTAGAGAAAAAACCCAAGGTCTTATTCATAAATGGCCAATGTAATTTAATAAATAAGTAATGCAGTTTCAAAAACACCTGATTTATAGCAGGGGAATGGCTGATCCCTTGGTGGGCTCTGATGCTCAAATGCTACTTGTTGAATAATAATGAGTTTTCAGATAAAGCCCATCTCCAACAAGCTCTTCAAAATATAGACAACTCTTGCTGACTTGTACCAAAGGAGAAAAGCTGAGATGTGGCTAATAAAATATAACTAAAAAACATGTTTTCTGTTTCTGTGCCTATGTTTATGTGTAGGCATATGTGTGATAGGGAACTCGTTTCAAATGGAATCCTGTAGTCACACTGAGAAGATGAGAAAGCAGGCAGTTTTCCAGTTTCCTGCTCCTGTCCCTGATAGGAAGCACCTCCACTCCAGGTCAAGTCCATTCTATCTCTGATTAAGACCAAGTGGCCATGTACAAATCTTTCCTGGAGTAGGAAATTACTTAAAAGTCTCATTTTCAAAGGCTTGCTGAGCAAGCAAAGTAAACAGGGAAGTTTATTGGATTAGTAAGGATGAAATTAAGCAAATTAGTTCCCAGCTCTTAATAGTAGCTATCCAAGATGTCAACAAAGCAAAGGTCAGTATCAGTAATATTAAAGCAGGCTAGCAGTGCTCACTACAACAGGAATAATCTGGAGGCATAGAGTAAATTGCTTCCAAGCTCTGGAATCCTAATAGTCTCCATGAAAAGCAGCAATTTTTCATCTTTCTCTCTCTGAATATTCCAGATCAAGAACTGGAAAAAGTATGGCTAGTAAATGATACTAATAAGAATATTGGTGATGAAGATTATAATGATTTATTTCTCTGTCTAAGCCCAAGGTCAAGTGGAGAAACACACTGTAAGTGTTTGCTTACTTCACCAGCCCCATGTGTTTCCTTCCACCCATTTTTTTTGTAAGTTAACAGGTATTCTATCCAAAAAATAATTCTTACTCACAAAGTGTGTAATTCCATCCATAAAGAAGCCCCGCTCCCTGCAGAAGCCTGGTTTACCGATAGTTGAGATGTACTGATGACGCCTCAGATTGCACCCTCTCTCTTGATTGAAAGCAGAAGGACCTCCCCTCCTGCCTGGTCTCCTTACTTATGAACAGTGTTGATCCATTTCCTGTTCCCCTCTGTTAATTCAGACCAGGACAGACTTAAGATCAGAATGAGGGACCCTGCATTTCGGCACCTCCTTGGAGCAGTGTTGATGGGAATAAGTGTTTGCAGACTGCAGGTTCCTGTTCAGGCTACTAGAGGAGGACTTCTCAATTCTTCGTTAACCAGTTCCAGCCCAGAAAAGGGCCACTGTACACCAGCACTGTTCAATATTGTCGTTGTTTTATTTCTTCCCTTGAAGTAATGACCACCCAACCATTATCACTCCCCATTTCGCATGAAATATGGAGTACCTCATCTGGGTTTCAAATGAAATGCAATTGTCCCTTTGTTCTGCTGAAATCAATCAGAATCCTACCCAAATGGGGAGTTTCAGGTTACCATCAGGAATGTGTTTCCAGGGGTGTTTGCTCTGAAATAAAAAATGTGATAATCATTACATGGAGAGCCAATAATTATAAGTATTTCCTCTTGGAATCACAGAGAAAAATATACAAGGAACTTATCAACCTCAGGAAAAAAAATGTCATTGAATTTGTCTGGTATATTAAGGCACCTGGTTGGGACCTTTAGCCACACTTCCTTTGAATGCTGCTGTATTTTAACATCATTGTAACCTTGATTGAATCTGCCACACTGTTTTGCTAAAAGTAGTGCTGAATTTGTACACTTTTCCCCCTTAAAGTGAAACATTCTTTAGCAGTAATATACCTAAAATTATTTGTCAAAAATGCAACATTTTATTTATATGTCAAGTACTTTCTAACCTGCTAGTGACCACTGATTTGAGGTGCAGAGAAAGTCAAGATTCCATAGAAAATGAGACCCCTGTAACCAGTGACAGGCATCATTGTATGTATGACCATATGCATCATATGATCTGTACTCTGTGATTCAGAGACAATTTTTCAAAATTTAGTAATTTTCCACTGTACCATGTTCTCCTTTTTACTAGGTCAAAGCAAATGGCGTCAAAGGTCAAGCAGCTGCTACCTGTTCAACTCAGTCTTCTTAGTTTTTTTTCTTTTGCTTTATGCTCACAACTTAAGTATATTATTTTAATGACCAAGACCAAGGGAAATTTTCTATATGAAGGGTATTTGCCTGACAGAATGGGTGCTCTAAAACTCTGCTGAAATCTACCTTCAGGTTTCACTCCCTGAATCTCTAGCCCCCTTCATATCTAAAGGGATTAATTCAACAGAATAGATCAGGCTGGTACCCCTGTCTTGCTCTGGCTCAAAGGGTAGCAGAATACTAGAGCTACCTATCAAGTAATGAGACTTTCTCAGCTGTCTCCTGGCTCTTTCACCAAAGGTTCAAACTTTTGTATCATACCTTTAAAGCACCACCGAATTCTATTCTAGAAATACTCAGGTATTTTTTTTTATCCCCAAATTAAATGTCTTATCTTTGCTCCTGACTAACCACAGATGAATTCTGCATGGAACAAGTGGTAAGAACATCCAGATGGGTGGAAACCAAGCTTAGGAATGTAGCAGAGGAGGAAGGGAAGAGAACTAAAGTCTATGGAACATTTTCTGTGTGTTCTTAGCCCTCCATGGGCTAGCAATTATATCCTCAGGAAAACTCAAACTGTAGGTTTTTTATTTTACTTTGAAGATGTGAAAAGCAAGATTAAAGAAGGAAAGCACCTTTCTCCAGGCCCCACAAAACAGGCATTCACATTCAGTTCATTCCACTTCAAAGACACACCCTTTCCCTAAGCCAGACAACCATTCAATCCACAGCCTCCCAAGTCCACAAAGAAAGGGCTAATGTCTAGTAGAGTCAGGGGTCTGCGGATTCTGAGACTCAAGTGACTCATCTGAGGCTGGCTGACTTCAGACAAGAGGTAGTTGACTTCACCACAGTCACTAAGCAGATTGCACCATATGAGGGGACACAGTCTTAAGAAATATGTCCTACTCACCCCCAGTGTCCTCACTCACTGCACTTTCTGAATTTCGTTGCTGCCCAGATTTCCAAACTGCCTGGCATAATTGAATTATTTTTCCTACTGTGAATATACTTGATAGTTTATAGTCAATGATTAGTTCCATAATATTCCTAGTTAAACACTCAGAGTTTGAAGAGAAGGAGGTACCTATAGTAGCATTCTCCTTAAAAAGATGTCATAATGATGATTTATGTAGCAATCCACTTGACTTTACTTGTTTCTTCCTAAAACTTTTTAATGCAAATTGTTTCATTTTATTCCCCCAAAAGAACCTAGGAGAAAAAAAAATTGCAGTAAGACAAACTTTGGAACTTCATACCATTTTCTTATAAATTTGATAAGATAATGTAGGATCTTGTGAAAGTCAGATAACAGGTGAAAATAAGCTTAGACCAGAGGGAGGAGAGGAGAGATAGACATCAGATCTATATAGATATTTACATGAGAGTTTGTATTTAGGAGAACTGGTCCTCACGCTAATTCCTGATAAACATCTGCATTTAGTACGTTCATGAGAAGAAAAATCAGGGCCAAATAGAAAAGATTAAATATAGCTCAGTATGGACGAGTCAGTCATTTAGAACAGAATTGGGCCTTTATAATTACTACTGTGAAAACTTCAGTTCCAGAAAATCTATGCCAGGGTAGCTCACATAGAGGGTCTCTGGGGACCCTTTGTATGCTTACATGCCAAGAGTGCCCTCTATTGTCTACCAGGAATACTAGGGAGCTTCAGAAAACCCATGCCTGCTCTAGGTTTTAACTCTTTGTCCCCAAAATTTTTTCTATATTTGGCAAAGTGTCTGAAATATGAGTTATGCCCTACAATGAAGTTTATGAATCCATTGTAAAATATTAGAGTTTTAAGAATCCTTAACAATTCTTATAATTCTTTTACTGTTGAGGAGAGGTGGATCAGAAGAGGGGCAGATCTCACATATGGCATTTATAGCAGACAGTGGTTTTGAACCCCAGTCTCTGAGTCTAGTGCCACCTCTTGTGCACCTCTAGTGCTCCTAACCCTAACTTTTACCTCCATATTCCTCTTTAAGGATGGACAGTAGCTATGAAACATAATGATAGGCTCATAGTAAGCTTACGTAGCTTTTAAGTAACAAGAAACGGAAGTCTATGAAGTCATGACTGATTTTCTTACACTAGGCTCTAGTACCTATGTTGTAGAATTGACTTGGTCTGAACAGCATAAAAGATAAATGGAGAGATCTAAGATTTCTAAGGCTCACTATCATCCAGGCACTGGCCTAGTGTTTCCTCTGCATTAGTCCTTTCAATCTTCACTTTTATTCCATCAGGTGGTGCCATTATCCTGAATATACAGATGATAAAACAGGCTCTGCAGTGAGGTAAACGACCTTGCCCCAAGTCCCATATTTGCATTGGAAGCAAAAGTCTTACTTGAATCCAGGCCTTCCAAAATCTAAGTCATCTCATTCCCTTACAGCTTACAGGTTGATAGCAAACTGGCATGGTTAATCTCTTGGATTCAAGTCTGAGTGTCTGCCTCCTATTCTCTCACCCTGTCTTCAAATCACTCATCCAGCTCATGGAGCCTCTGACTTTCTAGATGGAGGATATTGTGCTCATCTGCTTCTGAACTGTATACCGGGCTTTGTTCTATGGTTTTTGCAACTGTGCAGCTTAGATTGACCTGCTTTCCTCCAGTCCTTCCTATCTGGCAGATACCTTGAGGCCTCTTTTATTAAATAGCAATAAGCCCAGAGATTTCTCTGCCACCCAGAAGTCAGCCCAGTCACTGAGAAAGGGAGTCAGCAGGGATGGTTGGTGGGTGGCCCTGAACTGTGAAATTAAGGGGGAAGCCAGAGGCTGACAGTCACTCTGGTGGCACAGTCCTGATACATAGGACACAGTGGGTTCAATGCCGCTGTTGACACCAGCTAAATGTTCTGTGGAAAAACACTAGTGCCCTATGCCTCCTCTGAGCTCTGTAACATGAACATAATGGTGTCTGCTTCCAGTGTGGTCCTGGGATTAAATGAGATAATGGTTGCAAACTGCAAAGCACACACTCAAAAGTGCTAGCTTCTCTCCCTCTGTGCTTCCTTTGATGAACTGACAAGGAGAGCTGTTTTTCCTAGATGATCCATTTTCGGCATGCTTTATTTTCCTCATGGATCTCCCTAGAGGCATTTGTAAGTGACAGAAGTTTGGTGAATAAGCCCGTTTTCTGGTTGTTGTTCCACAGGGGCTTTGCTAATAGCTTAAAGTTGAAGGAGACCCCAACCCCTGGTTTTCTCAAGTGATCTTCAGAGGACCCATATGACAATAGAAAATCCACTTGAGAAATTGGAGCTTCCCAAGTCACAAGCTGGTTCCCCCACTAATTTCCATCCCTGTCCCATTTACTAAAAGTGATACAGGTGGATGGAAATCGGCAGAGGCCTTCCTCTCAGAAGTAACCAAAGATGCCTGCACACCTCCGTGGATCACTCGGCCTATTCTTCCTGGGGATGCCAAATGCAGTCAGGTGTGAGGCCTGGGCTTGTAGGGATACCCAAATATTTTCTTGGAAAGTAATCTCAGTTTATTAGAGTTCCTTGTCTCAATTCAGCGTATAGATTTTTGAATGCATTTGCTGACAGATTGACCTGGGCTATGTTTTCCCCTCATTCAGGGAGTGATCGATCTTTATCAAAAGGATTTGTTGACTGACGGGCTTTCACGGTTCTAATGTGCTGTTTGATACTTTTAAGAGACATATGCCCCTTTGTATAATGAAATTATCTGATAAAAGAGGGAATGAAGCTCAGGTTTTCAGAAGCATCTCAGCTCTTGGCTGCCTTGGTTACTGCCAGGGAATTTTGTTTTTATTTGCCTGTGATGGAAACCTTACAACCCTTGGTGAAATTGTTTTCGAATATTCAAGTTTCTAGACCATCTACTGTGTTTCTAGGCCTGAGGGCCTGAACTAAACCGAGATTGTGTTTCCCTCAGGTAAGTACTTCCAGACACTCTATCCTCTGTCTTTACAACCCTCTTCTCCTCGTTACTGTACTATGTAACACTAGACGCGCATTATATTCCACATAAAAAGCCATTTCTGTAGCATCTTGTCATCGTTTCATCGACGCCGCTTTGAAGCCGTGTTGAGTTCTGAACCCAGAGCCTAACAGCAATGGCTCAAGTGCACCGTGCCGTATTATTTACCCAGATGGGGTTAATTGTTGAATAAAAGAATGGTCCCTTTCAGTTTACCTTTTCGCAATCTCTCTTATACTGGTTATGGAAGACAGGGAAGTCTATGATAAATATCAAACTTTCTAATCAGAAACGAGTTCAGTTGTATTTGAAATCTTGAACTTAATCCAGAATCAGGAAATGTAGCCACTTGTGTTACTGTTGCTGAAAGAAGAAAATGACCTTTTTATTGTAACTTACATTCACTATTGTACTTGGGAGCTACAGGGACTGGATGAGTAAATGTAAAGGCTCCAGCAGAGTTTTTCTTTTTACAGGAAGGGCACAACTGGATGCTCTGCCATCGTTATCTCCTTGTATTTTCAGGAGGATTTTTATTTTTTTGCTGGTGCGAAGCCTGCACAGAATCCTAAAATACATTTTTACCTAAAACTTTATACCGCATCCTTCAACCTTCTAATTTCATTGTAGCCAAATGGCTTCTAATATTGACTTGATTGATTGATTGAGGTCTAACATGCAAAGATTAAATTTAAAAAATCTTGTTTGTATAGGTTGACAAGGCTTGATTTATGTATATACACATATAACTACTGCCCAAATCTAGAGCATTTTCACTGTGTAAAAGAATTTCTCAGTCCTTCCCCAGCCTACACCCTCAAAGGTAGCCACTAGTCTAATTTGTATCATCATGGATCACTTTCATCCATTTTTTAATTTGATGTCAACAGAACCGCATAATGTGTACTCTTTTCTGACTGGCTACTCTTTTTTTTTTTCTCTGATATTTTTTTAGTTTCACCCATGTTATTGGCATGTGTCATATCATCAGCTTTTCAGACACATTATTTTGTAGAATAATGCTTGAAGTGCAATAGATTGTCTTTACTCTTTAATTTGATTCTTGAAAGCCCCTCTTCAGAGCTTTTGACCTTACTATGGTCACAATAAGATTCAAGGAGGATTTTATATATGTATATGTACATATCCAGAATCTAAAAGTCTATGTGTGTGTGTCTGTCTGGCTATCTGTCTGTCTAGCTATCTGGGCCTGGCTAAGCAAAGGCCTGGAGGCAAGGGCAGTGTAGGCTAATGCCCAACACGTGCATGAGCTGGAGGCAGAAACAAGTGATTTTGCTGTCAGGGACAGAAAGGTCCATGTGGCTTGGTTGAAAGAGACAGTGATGGAGATCAGGTCAGGGAAGCAGGTAGCAAGATCCTTTAGGTTCTGGTAGGGGACATAGAGCCTTTTAGCTTCAAATGTGATGACATGATCTTTGGGGATTTTAACTAAGGAAAATGATATGATCTGCTTTTTATCAAACTTCATTCTGACTGCTTGTTGAGAATGGGTAGAAGGATAGGGATGGAAACAGGGTGATCAGTTTTTCTTTATTGAAAGATGAATTTAACTTACCCTGGGATAGTAGCAGTGATAAAGGAGAGAAATGCCAGGTTATGGAGTTTATTGTTTATTTTGGGGGGGAGGAGGAACAGTAAACAGGATTAGCTAATGAATTGAAAGCAGGGTATGAGAAACACATGGTTATCTTTTCAATTGCTGGCCAAGCAAGTGGGTAAAAGATGGCACTCTTAAAGGTAATGAGGAAAACCAGAAGAGTGGAAGTTTGGGAAGAAAATAATCTAGAGTTTTGGCTCTGTTAACATTCTGATGCCTAGTAGATTTACAAATGATGAGGCTAAGGAAACAGTTGAATATATGCATCTGAAACTCAGAAAGTCAGGCCTGGAAACGAAAATGTCGGAGTCATCAATACAAAAGTTGTTATGAGAAGCTATGGGCTTGGATAGGATGACTTAATGGTTTAGGGAGAGACAAGCATGAGTCCTGGGGCAAGCTCATCCTTATTGGCTATGTACATCCCCATCAGCTTATTGGTCATCATTATCATCATGAAAATCATCATGATCACCACCACCATTTATTGGACACAAAATTATGCTAGACTCAAGAGAAATAAAGGAAAAAGGAAAAGGACCCTCTACTTTGAGAAGAAAACAGTGAAACACTGAAACACTTGAATAATCAATGCTTTAGTTGTGTTTAGGGGTAGTGAAAACAACAAAATCAGAGGGTCAGGCAGGCTTTGAGGAGGAGGCCACACATTAATATTTGAATTGAATAGTTGGATCCAAAGGTCAAGAACAGAAATTACAAAACCAAGAGACACAAAAGGACTGAGAGAGATCCTGAAGCTGAAGGCAGTTCTAAATGAATATGATACAAAGAGAGGAAGTAGGGATGAAGTTGAGAAGTAGCAGTAGTTATATCATGGCCCATGTAAATTATACCACTATGCCAAGAAGTTTGAAACTATCATCAAGGCAATGGAAGAGGGACAAGAAGTAGAATAAGGTTTTTAAAATGGAACAGAATCTGAAGCTAGAAAAATCAATTCAAATCCTGCCTCTACCGCTTACTAATTTGGCAACATCAGAGATACTGTTTAGCCTCTCAAAGCCTTAGTGTCCACATCTGTAAAATGGGTAAAACAATGACACATGGCAGGGTGGTTGTGAGAACTGAAGATGGTAATGTAAAGCGCTTGTTCCCAAATAAATAAATGATGATGACTATTTTTGCTGTTATTGTCACTGTTATTAATAGATTTACAATGTAAAAGCAGATTCTTCTATAGTGAAAGGATTAGAGAATGCTGAATCTGGAAATTATTATATTAATGTGAAAATTACAAGCACTAGGTGGTGGAGAGGTGGGACCAAAAGTAATAGGGCTTGCTACAGGCCGAGGGGCAATAGGTGGGGAAGGGAAGGGAGGAATCTAAAATGACTCTTGAACTATGGTATTAGGCAGTTTTGGGTAGAGTAGTGGTGTTACTCTTGAAATCATGGATATTTAAAACTGAGCACATTCTAGGGGGAGGGGAATAAGTTCATTTTTACATGTATATTTTTACATGTATATTTTACATGTATATTTACATGTATATTTTGAGTCCCCAAAAGGCTACTTTGTGGATCTGGAGCTCAGTAAAAAGAATTGGACCAGAGTTACAGATTTGAGTAAATAACATAGACAAGGAAGAGTATTTAGTGAGCGGGGGGAAGGTGGATTATAGAACCCTAAAGATATTGAAAGGTAAAGAATGGGATAAGAATTGTGGAAGAGTAGGGGTTAGGAAGAAGTAGGCAGAGAGATAGAGGGACAACCCAGAAGGCAGGTCTGATGTGTGTTCCTTACCCCACTCACCCAATGGGATGCTCATATATGCTGGTCCTCCCAGCACTTGCCACTTCTTAGAAAATGGAAGCTATATCTGTCCCCCTTCCTCAAACATGATTGAGGAAAGGTCAAATTCTAGAAAAAAATCTTTATGAGATTTGGCCTCTTCCAAACTCCCTTTCAAGCCACATTTTTTCTTTCCTACCTCCACACCCCAGCTGCTGGCTTCCATGGGCCCCATTCATACAGGGCCAAGGGATTATAGATCTCAGAGTTGACAGGAACTTTCTCATTTAATAGACTTCTCAACTCCTTTATATGACAGGTGAGGTAACAGCTTCAGAGAAGGCAAGATATTTAATCAATTGATTTTTTTAAAGAATTAATTTATTTCTTTATTTATTTCTTTATTTCTATTTTATTTATTTTTGCATAGAACTGGGGTATAGGCCAGGGGTGCAGGAGGGTGAAGGAGGGTGAGAGGATTCACCAGAGACAGAGTAGGGCGCAGAACAGACAGATCCATTGAAATACACTGCTAAGGGGAACAGTGGGAGAAACAGGAGATGTCTGCTATGCCATGTGGGTTAGCTCCCTGATCAGGATTGAACTCAGGCCTCTTTGCCATGGGAGGGCCTTCATGGTGGTAGCACTGAGACTTGGACCCCTAGGCCACTGGGGAGTCCCTTAATTGATATTTTAACTGAGCCTATTAAAAGCATTTCCCAAGGACCTGTATTCAGCCATGCCGATGCTCCAAGTCGCTTCGTGATAAAGCCTTAGGATGAAGGTCTTTCCTGGAGCATTAACACCAAGCCAGGATTCACATGCTGTGAATCCCACATCTAAAGGAAAGCATCTGGAAACAGAAGCAAAGTATGGGAAAGAAATGGGAGAGCAAGATCTGTCTCTAAACAAACATCCTTTTTTTTTTTTAAAAAAAAAAAAAAGATTTATTCATTTATTTATACAAGCGCTGGGTACAGTCAGAAGCGCGCGGGAGGGTGAGAGAATTCACCAGAGCCAGAGCAGAGAGCAGAACAGGCAGACTGATGAAGTACACTGCTGAGGGGAGCAGCGTGCAGCAGGAGAGGTCTGCGCGCCCTATGGGACCCTCGCCCGGTGGCCGGGGATTGAACCGGCGCTGCAGAGGCTGCGGGCAGCTTTGTAACCCAGCGCTCAACCACCGTGCCACCAGGGAGGCCCACAAATACACTTTTAAGAAGAAAATTAGGGCAACCTCCTAGAACTGGAAGTACGAGGAGGATAATTGTGATTTCCTAAGATCTCCTGTTGAGGAAAATGGCCCCATAAAGATCCTGGGAGGAATGTTAAACAAGTAAAAGGGATTGTTATTGCTTCTGAGATCCACAAAATTAAATGAGATTGTGCTGTGTTAACACTGAAAATATTCCTAGTGTTTTATGCAGAAAACAGACTAGGAGGTGATCCAGAAATGGATTGATGCCCTAAATTATCTAGTAGATTAACCATTACATTATTCTATATATTAGTTCTTATGGCAGAGATAACACATTGCCTACCCCGAATCTATTCTCTTTTTCCTCCCGAGAAAAGAAATCCCAGTTTTCTTTGGACATATTCCCACATAGCCAGACTTTTCCTAGGCTCCCGTGGTATACTGAGTATAGATAGAAATAAAGTCTTAACAGGAAAGGCATCCATTCTTCTCCGTTTTCTGCATCTAACCATCTTCAACATGGACACCATGGCTTTAATTCTAGCAGCCATTTTGGCCCATGAAGGTTAGAACCATAGAGGAAGCCTCCCCAGGCTTCTTCCTTCCGGACTTCTCTTATAAGAGAAATAAAGTTCCATAGAGTTTAAACCAAACTGTTTCTTCTATTAATGCAGCCTAACTTAATCCTCATGGATGATATTGTTTTCTTATATTGGGTTTTGAATACTTAAGAGAGTAAAACTAATTAGTGAGTCTAATTAAAGAATACGACCATGAAGTACAATTTAATTAATTATGAGTTTGCTACATAAAAAAGAATACCTTAAGTTTGTAGAGTGATTTATATTCACAAAGCACTCTTCTAATTTTAGTCTTAAAACAACTCTACATTCAAGCCGAATTGCTTAAATTGGATCCTTAAAATGGCTAAAATATATGTTCATATATTCTATAAATGTATTATGGTGAACCCCAGCTCAGCCACTTGTTATGTGTCCTGGACAAAGATCCCTAATCTCTCTGTTTCTTGTTTCTCTCATCTGCAAATCTAGATTATGATTTAGAAGCAAATGACGAGGTAATATACCTTAGTGGTTAAAAGTACTAATCTCCAAATAGCTGTGTGACCTCAAGAAAATTGCTTCTCTGTGCCTTGGTTTCCTAGTCTATAAGGATGGAGCAAAAAAACATTTACTGCTTCAGGATTTTGTAGAGATTAAATGAAATAATGTGATAATACAGAGTCCTGAACACATAGTAAGGACTCGAGAAATGTTGTTTTTCCCTCACTGTATTACTTTTATTAGCGCGGAATCTTGATATATCAGGATCACTTCACAAGCTCTGTTGTTTCTGCTGAGCATCCTCTGCCACTCTAAGAAAAACCAGAATTCTTGAACTGTGGTGAGTCGTGACTTCTTGGAGAAAGGGAAGGATCTGCTCAGGGAAATGATTCCTGAGAAGAGGGAGCAGCAGCTCGAGACTAGTTAGGGGAGAAAAACTGGCCACTTACTATGACCCTCTTCTGACCATGGATGAAGTCTTGGGGCCTGTGCCAGCAAAAGAGCTTTTATGGAAGAAGATGAAACCCATTTTGCTCTGTGTCCTTCATCTTCCTGGGCACAACTATTTGGGATTGAGTCAGTCTCTGAGGTCTTTCAGAGAATAATAAAGACTTCAGGAGAAGTCATCTGCACCAGCCCAGATAGATGATGGTGACAGATGGGGAAGCCAAGCACAACCCCTTGAGAGTCTTCAGGACACTGTGAGAGAGATGGGCTCCCACAGAGGCAGGAGACCTTTAAAGATGCACGTGAATTTTACCAGCAGAGGTAAACAGCCTGGGGCATTGGGTGACTCCAGCGTGAAACCAGTTCAAGAAAATGCTAAGGTTTGTTGGAAAGGGTCTGTTTGTGAGACTGCAATAGCTATCCTTGAATTCTCAAGGAGGCCTCTGCTCAGAAGCCCCACACCATCACATGCCAGTGGTGAAAACTTAGATAAGTCACCGAATGTATAGAACAAGGCAGTGATCAAGAGCAAATATGGAACTGGATTCAAGCCTGCATCTAATGCACTAGCTCTGTTACTTCTATTCAGTAAGTCACATAACTCATCAGAACCTGTGTTCTCATCCACAGTACTTTGGATGGACATTACAGTACTTGTTTCTACCTTATAGCAATGCTCTGAGGCAGCACTGATCAATAGAACTTTGGTGATGATGATAATGTCCTACATACATGGCCCTACACCTCCATCACCCAAGACAGAAGCCACTAGCCAGATGTAGCTACTGAGCACTTAAAACGTTTTTAATGTGGCCCAGGAACTGAATTTTAGATTTGAACTCATTTAAATTGTCATATGTGAGGAATGATTATGAGACAGTACAGTTCCGGGGGCTAAAGAAGATCTTTTATCACCGTACCCAACATCGGGGCTTGATAACTACTAGCTGATATTGTAACTAAATTTCTTTATAGCTCAGTTTCCTCATCTGTGAAATGGGGTTGTAGACAGTGCCCACTTCATGTGTTAGAAGGGAGGATTAAATAAAATATCATGGGTGAAGCAATACACACAGTGCTTTACTCTTCCCTTTAAAGTTCTTAGGGGCCTCCCCGGTGGCGCAGCGGTTGAGCGCTGGGTTGTGAAGCTGCCGGCGACCTCTGCGGCGCCGGTTCGATCCCCGGCTGCTCCCCGGACACCTGAGGAGGGTCCCACATGGCGCGCAGACCTCTCCTGCCGCCCGCTGCTCCCCTCAGCAGTGTGCTTCGGTCTTTCTGCCTGCTCTGCTCCCCGCTCTGGCTCTGGTGAATTCTCTCACCCTCCCGCGCTTCTGACTGTACCCAGTGCATGTATAAAACAAACAAATAAATAAATAAAAAAAAAAAACATGCCTCTATTAAAAAATAAATAAATAAATAAATAAAGTTCTTAGGTACAAGCTGACCATAGATCTGAGAGATAAAGCAAGAGAGGGGTCAAAACAGGGGACTATACCTGAGGGGAGAAAGCAATTACTATATAAAAATGAACAATGATGTAAGAAAATAAATAAAATTAATTATAAAAGTAGTTCTTGGATATTTCCAAAAGAACTCTCCAATGATGTATAAAAACATTGAGAACCTATAGTGAGATTCTTGGCAAGCAGCTGGATATTCAGTAGTCACACATCTCTAATGCTAACTTCAAATATATATTTATTTTTGTAGAATACCTGGGGTGTAGGCCAGAGGTGCGAGGGATGAGAGGATTCACCAGAGACAGAGTGGGGAGCAGAACAGGCAGATTTATTGAAATACACTGTTAAGGGGGACAGTAGGCGAGATAAGAGAGGTCTGCCGCATCATATGTGGGTTAGTTCCCAGGCCAGGAATTGAACTCAGACCGTAGTGGTGATAGCACTGAGACTTAACCCCTAGACTACCAGGGAGGCCCTCTAATACTAACTTTGGCTGAGGGAAAAAAAAGTCTGCTTGAGCAACGAAGAAAAAAAAATGTTGGCAGTGTATGTGAACTATGAGAGTTCCACAAATATGCGTTTGGCAGAAGTCGGACTGTCCAGACAGATCACAAACCACTAGGCAACGCACCTGCTAGATGACAGGGAATGTTATTGCTGTTATAAAGATATGATTTATGAGTAATCTATACCCCAGGCAAAGACTCGTTTATAGCAGTCCTATTGTCCAGACTAGTCATCGACCCTCCAACTGGGGAAATGACAGCACTGATTGAAGAGACAGCAGGGTAGGCCATGGAATTAAGCAGAACACTTGACCTTGTGGTCAGTGGGAGGCTGAGACTTGAAACAGGAAAAGATGCTGTGTTGTAGCTACTTATCCAGATGTTGCAAAATGGTGTGACAGAAGAAACGGAGCAATTGCAGATGTGTTGGTCTCTAAAGGAGTGGCTGCTTTGGCCTTCTAACAGCAAGAGCGATTTTGCAATGTCTTGTCTGTTAAGAGGTCAGACCAAGAAAAGATATGTTCAGAGGTAGTTTCTGAAAGGAATAGCTCTGCTCACATCTCAAAATTATTCTCAATATCTTCTCCCTGGTTCTTGAAATCGTAGCAACAGACTGTTTTTTTTTCATTTAAGGATGCCTTCTCATGGGTAAGCGGATACTAGATTTAGTTGCTATTACAACTTTTAACTCTTGGGCTCTGTACCTTCAAATCCTATAAGTTATATGCTGAATTCAGCTTCTTGCTGGAAAATGGAGGGAAGTAGGGAAATAGCCCAAATGCCTGGAGTTGTTGAAAGAAATTGGTGTCATGGAGGGATGCTGTCTGTTATGGAGATGATAGAATGGTGTTGAAAGGGGGCATTTTCCTATCATATTTGTGTACATTTATTTCATGGGATTGACTGCAATGCTGTAATGGTCACACTAGAGGATTTTGAGGCCAGTATTTGAGTCTGATCCTCCTCCTTCATCATCATTATCCTCACCATCACCATCATTTGCTGTGTTAGCAGATAGTCTGCTAGGGGTCTTACAAACTTGTGATACACAGTCCTCAGAGCGATCACACAGCAAGAGTATTGTTAGTTCCATTTCATAGATGAGGAAACTGAGCTTCAGCGGGTAAAACTCATTAGCTCATTTAGTGACAGAGCCAAGCTTCAAATCCAGCTAGCCCCACATCTTCCCATTGTCTCTTGCACTCAGTTGTCTGCCTCCTATAGTCGTAGCTGCCTAATGTGGCTAACGTGAGTAAGGACTTGAATTTTTAATGTTATTTTTTGTTAATAAATTTAAATATTCATGTGTGGGCAGTGGCTGCTGTACCTATCACGGCTATAGGGACCAAATGAGATGCCTTACTGAAGCTGCGGGACTTTCATTAGGAAGTTACTTTTGCGCTGTGCTTTTACTTTCTCTCAAACTGGTCTACCTGTCCTTATTCCTTTGAATTAGTAAACTATTAATGTGAACTGATTGTGAACTGTGTATAGAATTTTGTGATAGCCGCTTGAGCTAAATGGAGCACTGCCTTTATGTGTCTTTTGTTATAGGCTCCTTGGTCTACTTAGGAAAAAAATCTAACTTTAACCTTACCACACCAATCAAAATAAGTAAACAAGCCTACAAATAAAATGATTAGTAGCCCCATTAAAGAAAAGGAGAAACATTAATTGGATATTGAATTGAATCCCTCTTGACCTTGCTTTGGTAGGCTGCACTAAAATAATATTTACGATAGAGAATAAATTATACATATGAAGTCTGTGTGGTCCCAATAGACAAACCGGCACAGACAGAGACAATTCTGAGTCAGCCACACACGGGAGGGATCACTTCTACTCATTCAAATACCCAACCACCTGGATGGATGGGTGCCAGCACTCTGGTTTCCCTGGAAGCTTGTCTGGCAGGAGGGGAAAATTCTGGCCCCAAACCCACTGATCACCTGGTTCTTTGTTGTTACCGCTGGGCTCCCCGGTGCCTTGACTTGCCGTAAATTTGTTGTGATTTTTGTTTCTTAATCTATGAGGAGGTAGCATATGCTCCTCTTAAGTAGTTCACAGGCTGAGTTTTGTTCCTTTTCTTACACTTCAGTTCATCTGTTCAAACCATATATTCTATTTATCAATATTATGAGCACTAAATGCTCTAACATGTATTATTTCACTTGGTCCTTCAAACACCTGTCGAAGATGTACAGTTGTCATGCATTATTCACATGAGGAAATTGAACTAATCTGCATTTATTTATTTAACTGAACACATATCCTGTGCCTGCTGCATTTCAGGCACTGAACTCGCTCTTGCCCCATGTTATGTCCTTTGAATTCAGAACCTTTCTAGGAGGAAGGTTTTATACTCTTTATTTTAGAAACTGATGCTGAAGGAACAGTTGATAGTATTTCTATCAGCTACAGTAGCTAGAATCCTAGAATTCATGGAATCCAAATCTTTCTAACCCTAAAGGCCATGGTCTATTTGTGTTGCCAGATATAAAGTAGAAGAAACATAGTTATATTTTGTTTTATCCATGCCTTTAATTAAAAAAAATAGTATACCTAAGATATTTTGTCTGCCTTAGAATAATGGGGCTTCTCTTCCACAAACTACCAATATGCTGATGTTATTCAATAGTAATTCTGATGTAACCTACTATTTCACTCTAATTACTTCAATTCAGTTCAATATTTCAACAAACATTAAACATCCATTTCCAGTGTGGAAACTCTGTGAATCAAGCTCTGAGGCTGAGAATGGCCTTAGACTTCATTACTTGCTAAATAAAGATTAGGCTCAGCTGTGCCATCCAGAGGCCCAGATGGCCAACCAACTGGCAAAGACCAAAAGTTCATATAGAACTCTGAAAGAAACTAGATGCAGAATTAAAACAAACAAACAAACAAACAACACTTGACTGCCAAGCTGGCCTTCAAAGTAGCCTGCAGCATTGTCCCTGTCCCTCCCCACTCTTCCAGATCAAGCCCCAAGCCTCTCACCTTTGGGCCATCACAGGAGCCCTGGAAGTTATTCTGCCTTCACTCTGAGCCCCAGGTGCACTGGTCTTGCAAATCTCAGGTAAAAACCTTTTTCTTAACTTCTCTTCTGATTAAGAACTCCCAAAGCAAAACCTGTGAGCAACACAGCCTTGAGGAGAAAGGGAAGGAGGGGCAGTTCCATGGCTTTGACTCTTGCTTATGCCACAACCACCATCCTTTTATGTGCTTTATGAATTGGGGTTTCCTGTGAAATCTAGTTTGAAAAAAGAAATGTTTAAAGACCACCAGCTTCCTTCCTTGTGTGTAGACATCTTTATTTGGCACTCAAGTCCCTCCCTTTGCAGATCTTTTCCCGTAGCCATCAGTGTGACGTAAAGCCATGAGACTGATATTCCTTTGTGACTCATGGGAATTATTATATTTGTGGCTGTGCCCCACCAGCTCACCTCCCCTACCAGAGGCCATCACCCTGACGTCACCTCCTCTACCAGAGACCATCACCCTGATGTCACCTCTCCAACTAGAGGCCGTCACCCTGACAGCCAGTCAGGCAGGTCAGAGTCTCTTCTAATCAATTCCCCATCTTGTGAGTTTGTCAAAGTACCAACTCATTTTTTTCTTAATGACTGGACTCCACGGTGTTTGTTAGTTCGAATTCCCTATGGGGTTTTATTCACTGTGTGGATAGGTCATAGGCCTTGTATTTACTTTAGTTCAGTCATTTGTGACCAGTAAGTAGTTACGTGCTATAAACATGGAACCTACACATGTCCCTTTAAAAGGAGCACTGGGAAAAGGAAGCCACGGGGATAGGACATTATTTGCAAGGCAGATACTGGAGACATGTCTGCTGTGAGACCCTATAGGGTCTAGTTGCCTTTATGCTTGTTTGTTTAACCCACTATTTTTAAAATGTCACTATGTTAGAGTGTATAACTTGTTCTGTGTCTTTTTCACCTAGTTTGAGCCTGGGACTTAGGTATTTAGTGAATGAGTGAATGGATGGAGAGAAAGGTAGGCAGAGTGTTGGTGAATGGAGGATGGAGGTGATAGAACATTGTGCTTAAGAGCATAGTTCTAGAGCCAGACTGTTTAGGCTCAAATCCTGGCTCCCAGCTCTCTCACTGAGTGCCCTTGGCAATGACTTAACTTTTCTTGGCTCAGTTACCACATCTTAAAACAAGAATAATAATAATTCCATCCTCATAAGGCTTCTGTGATAATTAAAATGAGGTAACCCATAGAAAGTACATACAACAACACCTGCATCTGGCATATAATTACTTCTCAATTTTTGCTAGTGTTATTATTGTTGTTATTATTGATGGATGAGGACTTAAGGCAGCAGCAGGCATACGTCAAGGCTAAGGAAAAAAGATTTGATGAAATGAATCTATGAAACTCAGAAACAATCTCAAGCTAATGCCAAAGGAAAACAAGGCAGAAAATTATCCCTAATAGGGAAAGATGTGAATTTAAACCTGTAGCCCACTTCTTGGGTAGAAAGAAAATGTTGGAAAGAAGGTCAAGGGGGGAGGAATTCCTAACAAGAATTTGTAACCAAAATTTGTGTCCAAATGGTCAGTCATTACCTCCTAGACAAGACAGTGCAACTGACATCAGTGCCGTTACCTCTTTGTCAATTTTGATGCTCTTCAGTATCTTGGAGGGGACTCTGAGCGTACCGTGTTCGTTAAATGCAGAGGATAAAGAATGCAGGTGTCAGCATGGGGACTTGGTCAGGAGAATGTGCATTACAACTGTAGAGACTGGTTAGTACCGATTTTGTGAACCACAGAGGAGGCTTTGTAGCCATGCTCCTGGGCGCAGAGGGATCCAGCTCGGGGAGTATGGAGGGGGACCTGAACCTTACTCCAACCGCTGAGCCAGAGTCCTGGCACAGGTCTGAGTCAGTCTGGAAGAGGTGTCTCCCCAGAAGGGTGTCTTTCTACAATTCTCTCCCCCAGAGGGTATGTCTTTTTCTAATTAGCACAGAGCCTTTCAGTGCTAGCAGCAGCCCTATTTGTAGCCCTGGGAGGTTTTAAAACCAATTGCAAGATAAGTTAGTTTTCAGGAAGTGGAGAGATTAATGGGGCCACAGAAAGATGGATGTGAGCTTGGCGCTGCCTCTGCCTCCCTTCACACATGCTGTGGCTAGCAGTGAGGCCAACGGGAATGACCCTGAGTAGAGTTACATATTTTTCACACCTCCTACTAAAACTCAGCAAATGCTTGACTTGCTGTTCCCAGCACAATTTTTCTTCCTGCAAAACGTGTTGGGATTATCGCTTTTAGCCACATATGGGTTGGAAGTGCTTTATAGGAGCCCCGCGGGCTGCAACCGTTCAAATCCCCATCCCTGGGAGAGAGCTTGGGGAAGCAGGGACCCAACGTACCTGTCCAAGAGCTCCCATGTCTCAGAGGGCTGGTTCCTGGTAATTAAGTCCAGTTTCCAAGAGTGCATTGAAGCCGCCATCCAAATGATTTTGAAAGTCAGGAGGTAAAATACAAGTTACAACCCCAACACCTTCCCCTTATCCATCTTCTTGAGCCACTTCAGGACACTGGGTAACATATGACTTTTCTTTCAGTCAATCCTAGATATTATCTGCTGAAATAGCTCCACTGGCATGGGAGGGGGATTTCAAAATATGTAACAGATGCACAGCTGCCACCTGAGATGATGCATTATGAATTCAAAACTGTCATCACCTCCCCCTCCACTCCTACCCTCACCCTTACACACATATTTGTTCATGTGGTTTACACCTGTGGGATTGTGGGATACAAGACAGGAATCTGATTACTGTTTGGGAGACAACCCAGTCTCTAAAACAGATTCATGTATCTTTGTTTCCCTGGAGAAACTTAAACTCTTTTGCCAACTCTTCATGTGGTCCAGCTGGGTTAAAGCTCTTGTCCAAGTTTTCTGGAATTTGGTACCAGTGACTAACTCATTCAATAAGTTGTAGAATGTCTATCTCAGCCTCCCATTTGTACCCTGCCACAAGGGCCGAGTTGTTGCTCAGTGCCTCTGTACCTAGGTGCTCTTGTGTACTCTGGTTTAAAGGGAAATGGAGAGCTCCCAGGCTGTGATCATCTGAGGAAAAGGACTTTGTTTCACTGTGTTTAGCAGAGAAGAAGGTCTCTGCCATTGTCAGACAAGAAACTTCCTCTAAATAAGCAGTAGGGAAAAATGCATTCATCAAAAAGAAAAGCAGAAGACTCTCTTCAAAAGGCTTGGTATGGGCACAGAAGAGAGAAGTATAAGAGTCTGATCAGAGAAGGCAAGAATACAAATCAAAGGATTTCTGTTTACCAAGAGCTTCTCACAGTGTTTAATTACATACTGACAGAAGAACTTAATTTGTGTTGGACTAATCCACTAGGTTATAAAATCAATGATGGCAAAGAGGCAGTTTTGCTCATCATTGTATCTCTTATGCTTGGAATAGTACCCAACACATAGTAGATGCTCAATGTGCATTACAACTGTAGAGACTGGTTAGTACCGATTTTAAATATATTTTTTAAAGATTTAATTTATTTATACAAGAACTGGAGTACAGGCCAGAGGCGCAGGAGGGTGAGAGAATTCAACAGAGAGAGCGGGGAGCAGAACAGGCAGATGGACCAAAGACACTGCTGAGAGGAGCAGCGGGCGAGACAGGAGAGGTCTGCCGCGCCATTTGGGTTTCTCCCTGGCCGGCTGGGAATCAAACCCACACTGCAGAGGCTGAGGACAGCTTCACAGCACAGCGCTCAACCAGCTGCACCACTGGGGAGGCCCTCAATAAGTATTTGTGAAGTGACAGAATATCCCCTGATATTCTGCACCTCTGACTAGCTGGTCTCTACAACAAACCTCACATTCTTGCTACAGATGTGAAAATGAAGCAAATCTGAACATGCCTATTCAAAGCTATTGTCCCTTTGTACACAGGCAGGTGAGTGGTACCAGCCACTACCCAGTCTTCTCTCTCACCTGTGCTCTGCAGTGCTGCTTCCACCTCCTCCCCCACTTCTCCCCTGGAGGAGGATCTGATCCTGACCATGCTGGAGTCAAAGCTCTTCTCAGGTACTTCTTACTCTTCACTCCTAGAGGAGGGGCAGGAGCTCTTCTCTCCCTTGCCCTTGGCTATATAAGTGCCATTTCCACTTACACATAGTTTTCTTGTCCTGACCTAGTTGGATCAGCTGAGCTCAAGGTTCACTAGTTGAGCTCACTGTGAATCTTAAGGCATACAGTTTTATTCCTGGCCTCCCCGAAACCTCTTGATTATGCATGTAGTCCCTGCCTTTGTCAACAGCTCGTACTGTAATCAAATCATTAACCTACAATTTGGTTCCTATCTGTTTGATCCTGTCCTCAGTTCCAGATCTGCCTTTCTGTTTCTCTATGTCAGGAGGAGAGAAGTTTGTGGTAGGGCATCTCTGGAAAACTCAGAGGATAAGAATACTGTAGTTAGACCTTCGTCCTTTTCCAGTGAGAGAAATCAAATGAGAGGTTTGGCTTGGATGTTATTAAAGCAATGACAATGTATGTGTCATCATCACAAATGTATTGAACACTCCATATGCATACCAGAGGAGTTTCCACCCAGCTAAAAGTCATTTTAAGGACAGGGATTCCAAAGGAGAAAGCAAGAAATGGATGTTTTTACCACAAGCCCTGGACAAAGGGATGAGCTTTTCTTAACTCTCTGCCCTGCAGTTTGTGTTAACCTTTGGGTCTTTGTTCTAATTGCCTGGCAACGAGGCTCCTTAATTTGGTCTGTTGAGGAGAGCAGCTCCCTCTGAGAGGTCATCAGGAACCTAGGTATGTGGCCTGCTAAGGCAGCATTTGGGACCACATTCTTCAGATTTGGGGACTTTCAGTTGACCAATCATCTGCTTCATGGTTTCCAAATGTGCAGACAGGTGGTAACCAAAGTGGAAAAGCAGAACCTTCCATCCTTTGCTTAGTGAGCACATTGGGCAGTGTGTCTTCACTCTGTCTCCTGTCCCTGTTCCTCGATGAAATGTTGGGAGGGGAAAGCTTATTGCTAATACCTCCATTCAGTGCATGGTACACATCTTCATTTCATATCCTGGGCACACACCACACTGTAGCTGACTTAAACTCTCAACCCATGCTTTTTTTTTTTCTTTCTTTTTTTCTATTTTTTAAATATTTTTACATCATTTTTCATTTTTGCACAATGTATGCATTTTCATCTTGGTTATATTCCCCATACAATTCCCACCCCCCTTATTTTGACCATAATCCCTCCTCCCCCCCCCCCACACTCTAGTGTGTCTCTGGTTTACAGTTGCTTGTTCATTTTGTTTTGTTTTTTTTTTTTTCATTCAATCTTTTTTTTATTTAAATTTTATATTTATATTCCCCATACAATTACAACCCCCTTATTTTGACCCCAATCCCTCCTTTCCCCGGCCCCCACACCCCATAGAGTGTCTCTGGTTCATAATTATTTGTTGATTTTTATATTTTCTTTCTTATAGTTATTCTTTTTCCTGGTCCCTTATTTAAGTTTTCTAGATTCCCGCTATGAGTGAGACCATCCGGTATTTTTCTTTTTCATTCTGGCTTATTTCGCTGAGCATGATCCCTTCCAGCTCCATCCATGTTGCTGCAAATTGCATGTGTTTATATTTTTTTTTGAATGCTGAATAATATTCCATGGTGTATATGTACCACATCTTCTTGATCCAGTCATCTATTTTTGGGCATTTGGGTTGTCTCCAAAGCTTAGCTATTGTAAATAGTGCCACTATAAACATAGGGGTGCAGGTGCTCTTTGGAATTGATGTTTCTGAGTCCTTTGGGTAAATACCTAGGAGTGGAATTGCTGGATCATATGGAAGCTCTGTGTTTAGTAGGTCAAGAAATCTCCACACAGCTCTCCATAGTGGTTGGACCAGTTTGCACTCCCACCAACAGTGCAGGAGAGTTCCTTTTTCTCCACACCCTCGCCAACATTTGTTGTTGCTAGTTTTTTTAATATGTGCCATTCTCACTGGTGTAAGATGGTATCTCATGGTAGTTTTGATTTGCATTTCCCTGATTACAAGTGATGTTGAACATTTTTTCATATGCCTGTTGGCCATTTGCATTTCCTCTTCAGAGAAGTTTCTTTTTAGCTCTTCTGCCCATTTTTTGACTGGATTATTTTCTTTGTTGTTGTTGAGTCTCATCAGCTCTTTGTAGATTTTTGTGATCAGTTCTTTTTCATTAGTATTGTGTGCAGAAATGTTCTCCCAGTCGGTGGGGTTTCTCTTTGTTTTTGTTATTGTCTCTTTTGCTGTGCAGAAGCTCTTTAATTTGATGTAGTCCCAGCTGTTTATCTTTGCCTTCACTATCACTGCTTTGGGTGATGTGTCTGTAAAAATGTCTTTGATGTGCATATCATGTAGTATTTCACCTGTATTTCATTCTATGTATTTTATGGTTTCAGGTCTTATGTCTAGTTCTTTAATCCATTTTGAGTTGTCAACCCATGCTTTTGCTAGTAAGACATAACCGTCAGGAGGATCCAGCTTCTCAGGTGTTCTCCCAGTTCTGCTCTTACAGAATGGAAGGAATATGCAGTTAGGTGTAACTTGAAGAACTAGACTTGACTCTGTCTAAGTTTTCAAAAAGCCATTTATTGTTTTCTAGGTCAAATAGCTGATAGCAGTAAATACTGCTCGAGAATGCTCTATTGTTGTGTATATGATCTGAAAAAGCAGGCTCACCCCAGAATTTATAAAATAAGAAGAAATAACAACAATTTCCTTTTTTTTACTTCTGAAATCACAGAACTCAAGAAATTGTTTTGTAATTTAAAACACAGCTGCATTAAAAACACACATTAAAATATGGAGTAAAGTTTTAGACTAGACCTAAAGAAATTCAAAAACTAAGGTGTAAACAAATTGTTTACTCATTAATTCCTATTTGGTAGCAATTTCCCTGGTTTATCCTAAACTTGAGTTTAACTTTTTAAAAAAAAAATCTCAATTAGTACCTTTTAAAGTTAGAGTAAATGGTTATAGGTCATGTAGAAAGACTGGGGAGAAATCTAATGTTAAAAAAGTTTTGCTGGAAGTTGCTCTCAAGTTTTTATTGCTTTCTTCCACCACTGGCATGTGAACCAACCCCTTGCCTTGCTGGTAGAGGCATTCCTGTTGAGTCCTTCACTTTGAACTTTTTCTTCCTTCCCTTTTTATACCAGTCATATTGGGCCTTGCCCACCAGCAACACCTCTCTGCACACAGAAGTGGCATCTCCTCACTACTGAGGAAACTTCTCTCTTGAGTGCCAGCATCTTGTATGAGCCAGCCATCTCCATAGCACAAAACTCTAGTGCACTCTTAAAATATAAAACTTTCCTCTTCTATGGTGGTGGCCTATGGATGCTTTGAGGGCGGTGCATTATGGTCACAACATCTGAAGGAGATGACAGAACCCTATACCTCCAAAATACAAACAACATAATCCAATAAACCAATGCTACCTCAATAAAAATGAAAAAGAAAAAAAAAAACCCTCCTAAAGGGATTAAATCTCTTCCCTTAGCACATTGCACTTTACCATAGCATGATTCTCACCCATTAAACCTAAAACTGATAGCTTTTATCATTAATCTAAGTGTGTGGCACCACTGAGCTAAGTGGTATTATTTCATTTTGTACATACAGTGCATATACCCTATGTGTGTATATGTTGGGATAAGAAGTGTACAACGTGCTTTTGTTAAAAAAAATCTTAGTTTTATATAAAATTTAAAAATTATTACTAAAATATAATACTTTTAATTGAAAAAAAATCCCTGGCTCTATTTCTTATCAGCTCACTAGGCAAGTACTGGATCTCAGTTTCTTTATTCATGAAGCAGAAAGTTTGGTTTAGATCAGTGGTTTTTAAACTATGTTCCTGGAGATAACAGGATTTCAGTGGCCACAGAGTAGGTGGGAGCTGAGAGGTAAGTGTCACAGCTCAACACTCCTACTTTTTATCTGTTTTATACATGGAACTTCTGTGGAAGATTTAATAAAATCAAGTGCATCATAGCTTAACCGTTTGCTTGAAAACCTTCTGCCTAAATTACCTCTAAACTTTACCTTCTTTCCCTAAATTTTCAAGAGACCTATTATAGTCCTCATTATATCTCATTGGTATAGGCAGTGCAAAGTCAGGGTAAATTAGGGGCATGGAATAGAAAATCAAGCAGTGTTAAATAATTGGATTTTAAGCAGCAAGACTTTAGAATTCTAAAATGCATGTGGTCCATAAACCAGCTAGTGATGCTTACCTAGTATATATTTTTAGTTGTTAGAAAAAAAAATCTTGCAGTTCCTTAAGTAGTCCCCCCAAACCTCCTAAGAGAACATTTTCATTGTTATTGTTGTTAAATCTAGAAACCAAGCATTTCAGGAACTTCTATGTGAGACTATTTAGCTTTGTTCTGGAGCAGGAAGCACTCTTATACCCAAAGGAAATAAAGTGAAATGTAGATTTGTTAGACAAAGGTCCTCTGCCAATTAAAAATAACTTAAATAGGTAAATAAATATGTATATTTGTGATGCTTGAAATCAGTTTTTTCATGAAGTAACCATGGGATGACCTGGTTGTCTGAGCAGCTCAGCCTTTTCATGCCTAGTCTCAGCCTAAGCCTACAAGCGCAGCCGCCCCAGCCAGCTCCACCTTGGGGGTCCTTTGGAGTGCTAACTGGCCCTTCCCACTTGTTCAGCCCTCTGTAGTACTAACTGAACCCTGACCTCTAGTGGTGGGAAAGTATTAGCAAAAACAGTGGGGTAGTATCGCGAAATTCGACCAAGGAAAGTTCCAGGTGGTCCATTGTCCTGTATGATGGAGCTGCGAGGCAACTAATTTTGCTAAGCCACAGTGGATAACCTGTGAGAAGCTCAATCTCAAAGGGTTCTTAGTTATTACAATCCTTGGATCCATTGAGAAGGTGAAGCATAACCCAAGCGTAGGTATTTTCTTTTCTCACCGAGTAGCAGTAATCCATGTGGGACTAGCAGATAGGAGTTGGGGGTGAGATAAAAAAGATATCATTACATTCAAGATAACAAAATTTGGTTGGTAATTTTAGAAAGAAAAATGTTATTCCTTCCTAGGGACATAAAACTTTATTAGAAAAAATAGTACCTGCTACATGCAACAGCAGAGATCAATCCCCAAACATAATACAAAGCAAAAAAGACTTAGCTATAAAAGAATATGCACCCAATTATAATTGTGACAAGAGTGGTTGTCTGGGAGTGGACACGAGAGCCAGCAGGGCGACTGGACGGGCCCTTTGTCCTGGTCTGGTGGTAATTACACAGATGTGTGCATATGTGAAAATTCTTCAGGCTATACACTGAGATTTGTACACTTTGATGTGTGTAAATTATGCCTTAACCTCAAAAAAGCACAATAATAGGGCGTCTCCTGGTGGCACAGTGGTTGAGCGCTGGGTTGCGAGGCTGCCTGCAGCCTCTGCAGCGCCAGTTCGATCCCCAGCCACCGGCGAGGGTCCCACAAAAAAAAAAAAAAAAAAAGCACAATAATAAAAATGGGCTGACGACATAGCATATGCTTCCTAAATATTTATTAAAGGATTAAATGAAAATTTCAGTTCCATTTTACCACCAAAAGTAGAGACCAGAGGAATATAAGGTTAGAGGAGGAATATAAGGAAAAGGAGAAGGAATAGAACAAAAAAGAGAACTGTTTTTTGTTTTGTTTTGTTTTCTTAAAGCAGGGGGTGGCTAAAAGTCATGAAGAAAGTAATAATCAAGAGGAGGAAAGCTGGAGGAGGAAGGAGAAAGCTGGAGGGGAAGAACTGTGTAAGGGGGTAGGGAACTTTTCTCACACTTTCTCTGTGCTTTTCTCTGTGGTTGTTCCTGAAAAGAATTCTTTATTTAGACATAGCCCTTTAAGTCCAAGGAGGCACCCAACTCATTGTCTTTTATGTTTAATTCCACATTTATTAAAAGTGAAATAATTCGTGAAATCCTCAAGTTTTAAGGAATAACTAAGGCTGTAGATTAACACTTTGAACCTGAAGTTGTCTGAAACACGTCTGTCTGTAGCTGTGAAACATGTGAACCATTCCCTGAAAGACCATCCTTTCCACATCCCTTTAACCCCAGTGCATGCCAAGGAGGAAAGCAGGCACCATCCTGCCTGCCTGGAGCGGATGCTCTTCCTTCCCTGGCTCTCTGTACTCTTTAGGAATTCAGGGATATTTAATTCCACATCATCTAACAGCTGCCTTAGAAGCCATCATCTCTCTCTTAGCTGCTTTGTTGTTTACTTATTTTAATTAAAGTCAGGCTTTGTTATTTGCTCAATCACTAGATAGGCAAGAAATAGAATTTAAAGAGAATTTAAAGAGAAACAATAAGGCAAGAACCCTCTGGAATAAAGGGGTTCATCTTTTTATTTGTGTCTGTGAAGTTGTCTTTATGGCTCTTCTCTCCTCTGGCCCTTCTCTCCCCTGGCTGGGGTGGGCAGGGTGGCCCACCAGGGCTGAGTTATGACTCAAGCACTGTGGCCTCTTCTATTGAAAAGCATGACATGAAGAAATAAGCTAGATACTGGGTGTGGACTGGAAATAGTCCACCCCTGCTTTTAACTGTCAACAATGAAGAACCATCTAAAGTCTTCTTGAAGGTCTTCAGTGAGATTTTCTTACTATTTTAATGCAAGTAATAACTACCTCAGTAGCTAATACTTGTTTACCATATCCTAAATACGGTTTTAAGTATTGATCGACATGTATCAACTCATTTAATTTACCCTGTGGAGTGGATACAGAAGAGTAAACTGTGACAGTGTTTAGCAAGTGGCAGAGGCATGATTCAAACTAAGCCATCAGATGTAGATTGGACTTTCTTTGTGACCCTTTGTTCATCAAGATTTTTTCAATTTTATAAATTGGTAAGCGCAAGATGGAAGACATGGCATTGCCCAAGTTTTAGACTCCTCCACTGCTGCTTACTAACTCAGTAACCTTAATCACCTGACCTCTTTGTATCTCAGTTTCTACATTTTAAAATTGAAGGTATTCACTTTGTTCTCCTTGAACCTATGGATCTTTAATTTGGAAGATACCTTAAATGGCCTCTAATCCAACAGTGACTTCCCCTGCATAATGCCAAAATCACCTGAAGAGTTTTTGAAAATATATAGAATCCTAAACCTTTTCCCAGATTGACTGAATCCAAATTTCCAGATGTAAGGTTTTGAATTTTTATAGTTTGAATCTGCTACAAGGAGTCTGATATGTTTGAGAACCATTCACTTAGTTCATTTTTCCTCAGTGCTGAAGTTATTTTCATAACATCCTTTCTTCTCTTTACTAGGAAGATATTAAAAGTGTAAAAAAGTAAAGAGACTAAGATAATAAACCCATGGCCCAACTTCAAAAATTATTTACTCATGGCTACTCCTATTCCATTTTTACTCCCACCTATTTCATAGAGTTCTTGGCAGGTGATGGCAACCATATTTCTCACAGAGATCTGTATCTCCTCAAGACAACAAAGAATCCTTTGATAGTGACAACAACCCAAGTTTAATTTAATTATGAGAGACCACCCTTTGGACCAATACTTGGTATTTCACAAAATCCGAGACAGATTTGAGTGACTAAGTTGTGGGAGAATAAGCATATATAATGTGTCTCAGGCATATCTGGGATTGAACTTTCATGCTTCTGTTTTCCCTCTCACTTATTTCTATCTCTTCTCTCTTACTCCTCTCAAAGCTATTTTTCTTCTTTCTTTCTTTCTATATATCATTCTTCTCATCTTGGTATTTTACCTCTTAATAATTCTGCCACAGACAGCCTGATTCTTCCTCATTTTTAAGTTCCAAAATCCCAAAGTAAGGACAGTTTTGCCAGTGGCTCAGGTGCAACATTTCCCATTCCCCTGAGGGAAAGGGAAGCAATTCCCCAGAAGTGTGCATGGGGGAGCTAAGGCCCTGAAACACTTCTTCTGCCACCCACAGTATGTCCAACCCATCATTTTCTCAGACCTCTCTGACTATTATAAATGTCTCCCTTGTGGAAAACTGACCTCTCCCTGCTTCTGACTTCTACCTCTGGGTCTTTTTCTCCAGTCTGGAAATACACAGACCAAGTCTCTTTCTCCTTTCACATGATGTGATTTCAAAACAACTCTCAAATCCCCCACTTAATCTTCTCTCCCCCAGGCTAAACAGCCCTGGTTCCTTCAACACATCCTGGCCTGACATGATTTTGAGTCCTTTCTTTGTCCTGGTCACTCTCCTCTGGATCAGCTCCAGTTTGTCACTTAAAAATTGGCATCCAGAACTGAAGGCAATAAATGTTCCAGATGTGGACATGCCTGCAGAGCCAAGAGCAAGACTAAGCAAGCCCCACACACCACACACACGTGCACATGTACACTGTGGACAGGACACTGTCAGCATAGCTCCAGCTTGTGCTCCTCTCCTGGTGACTCAAATGCTCGTTTATGTCAAATGTGCAGGCAGCTAAACCCAGCTCTGTTCATGGGAGTGGCTGTTAACCCAGTAACCTCCTGTCATTCCCAACACTTTTATTATTGAACCCAAAATACTGATCCCAGATTTTAAATGTATCTCGTTAGTTTGGTCTTTATTCCAGGCTGTCAGAATCTTCTGGAATCTTTATTGTGCCCCCTCAATTATTAAGTCTCTCTCTGTCTCTGTCTCTGTCTTTGTTTCTGTCTCTGTCTCTCTTTCTCACTTGCTCCTCTGTTAGCAGTAAGTATGATAAGCAGGTCTTCCTCACATTCAAGTCCTTAATAAAATGTTGAAGAAGATCAATCAGTCACAAACCTGAGCCACAGGGACAACACTCTTGGGGATCTCCTTCAAATTGATGTGGCTCCATTGCTAACTTCTTTTGCATTGACTGTTTAGTCATCTTACTGAGCTAAGTTCATAATTCCTTATTTACAGTTCTAAAATAAACAATTTAATGAAATTAAACTCTATCTACAGCAAGATACTAGCAAATCAAATCTAACATCACATGAAGAGGACTATATACCATGACCAAGTGGGATTTATTCCAGGAAAGCAAAGGTAGTTCAGCATAAAAATTAAATCAATGTAAAAATCACATGAAAAGAACAAAGGAAAAACTCACATGATCATCTCAATTGATACAAAAAAGCATTTGACAAAACTCAGTACTTTATATGATAAAAACTTTCAGAAAACTAGGAATAGACAAGCACTTCCTAAAGCATTATACAGGGCATTTATGAAAAACTCATAGCTAATACTGTACTCAATGGTTATAGACTGAGAGCTTTTCCTCTAGGATCAGGATTTCTTCTTTCATCATTATTATTTAACATTATACTAGAAGGTTTAGCCAGAGCAATTAGATTTAAAATAAATAAAATTTATCCACATTGGAAAGAAAGAAGTAAATTTTCCCTATTTGCAGATGACATGATCCTATTTATATATAGTCAGATGACATGATATATATATATATATATATGCCTATATATATAAAGGCCACAAAGAATCCACAATAAAGCTACTAACTTGACTAAATGAAATCAGCAACATTTGAGTACACAAGATCAGCACACAGAGTTATGTTTCCATATATCAACAATGAATAATCTGAAAGGAACGTGAAACGTGAACAAAAGAATCCATTTGCTATAGTGTTACAAAGAATAAGCTATCTTGGAATAAATATAACTGAGGAAGTGAAGAGTTTGTACACTAAAAATTATAAAATATTGATGAAAGAAAGTCAAGACAGATAAGTACAAAGATATTCCATGTTCATGAATAAGAGCATTTAATAACTTTAAGATGACAATACTATCCAAATATATAGAGTCAATATAATTCCTACCCAAATTCCAACAGGCTGATTTTTTTTCCCTCAAAACTGAAAATTTGATCTTTAAATTCATATGGTATTACAAGAGAAGATAAACAAATATAAATAGTATTCATGTTGTCCAAGATACAGAAGTTTGGTCAAGTTATCCCAAAAGTGTTAGAGCTTTTGTGCCATAGCAGTTGTGTCATGGCTGTCTGTCATAGCAGCAGTGCTACAGATTGTGGAGCACAGCAATCATTTATTCCATGCTTCAGGACTGCAGTTGAGGGATAGGCACTCAAGGAGCAATTGAGCTGAATGCCCCAGATGGTCTGTAGGGAGCATGTTTATATAGGCAAAAAGGATGGGACTACATCTAATTTATGCAAATGAGGTTTTTAGTCAGTGCTATTCTGAGTGGTGGAGAGTTTGTCAGGCTGTGATTGGTTGAATTCCAATGCTGAACCTGTTTTGCCAGTGAGGTTTTATTTCTTGCTGGTCCATGGATCCATCTGCACGTGCCTAAGCATGGTGGAGGAGGGAGGGGTCTGGCCATGACTAGGACCCCATCCTCAACAAACTCCTGGTTCTGCTTGTTACCCAGACTCGGGGTGGGTTCGTGTTTGTTTTATTTATTTATCAGTCATTAGGAAAATGCAAATCAAAACCACAGTGTGATTCCACTTCATACTCACTAGAATGTATGAGATAATTCACTCAATAATAAAATAACAAGTGGTAATGAAAATGTAGAGAAATTGGAAACTTCCTGTGTTGTTGTTGGGAAATGTAAAGTGGTTCATTCACTGTGAAAAGCAGATGGACAGATTCTCAAAAGCATAAAATTACATAAAAACATTTAATTATTTAAAAGTTAAGCAGAGTTACCAAATGATCCTGTCATTCCACTCCTAGTTTTTACTACAGAGTTGAAAAAATATGTTAAAATAAGTATTTGTGGGCCTCCCCGGTGGCGCAGCGGTTGAGCGTTGGGTTGCGAAGCTGCCCGCAGCCTCTGCGGCGCCGGTTCGATCCCCGGCTGCTCCCCGGCCACCGGAGGAGGGTCCCACATGGCGCGCAGACCTCTCCTGCCGCCCGCTGCTCCCCTCAGCAGTGTACTTCGGTCCTTCTGCCTGCTCTGCTCCCCGCTCTGGCTCCGGTGAACTCTCTCACCCTCCTGCGCTTCTGACTGTACCCAGTGCATGTATAAACAAAACAAACAAATAAATAAATAAAACATGCCTCTATAAAAAAAAAAAATAAGTATTTGTACATGGATGTCCAAAAGTTCATAGCTGTGTTACTCAATAACCTAAAGGTAGAAAACCCAAATATTCATCAATGGAAGAAGGGATAAACAAAATGTGGTGTATACATAATGAATTTCTGATATCTGTTTCAACATGAAAGAATCCTGAAAACATTGTGAAAGTGAAATAAACCAGACACAAAAAGATGAGTATTGTGTGATCACACTTATATGATCTTACTAGAATAGCCAAGTTTTTAGAGTCAGAAAGTAAAATAGAGACTCAGGGGGTAGGAGAAATGGGAAGGTGCCACTTAATGGTTACAGCATTTCTGTTTGGGATAATGAAAAAATTTTGGAAATAGATAGTGGTGATAGTTATATACTATTGTGAATGCATTTAATGCTACTAATTGTAGACTTAAAAATGGTTCAAGTGCTTAACAATTTTGTATTTTTATACTGCAATAATATTGAACTAGAATTCATATTTTTATATTATAATGCTTATAGTATGCTACTTTATATTATTTTGAGAGTTAATAATGTAAAATACCAAAAACCACTGAGTTGTAAATAGGTGAATTGCATAGAATGTTAATTTAAAAAAAAAACCTCTGAATAACAATTGTTTTTTTAATTTGCAGCAAACTCATGTGGAGACACAACTTGACATGAACTGACACAAGGTTAGTTATAGTTTTTATTTATCTCACTCTGTATGAAGAGTAATATATTTTTTTTCTCAGAAATAGTGTGTTTGATTCAGGGTACTGATCCAAATCCTGCTGGGGGTTATGTAATTATCTGTTTATGTATTTATATTTTTTTCTTTCAAAAATCTGAAGAATGCTGATTTTTGAAAACATCTACCTTTTCAAATAAGGAATTAGAGACTAACTCTACTTAGCATTCAAATATCAGGGTCTAGAAGGATAAAAGGAGAGTTCTTTATCAAATGCCCATCTGAGATACTGGGGAAGCTTTAAAGAATAGGGAAGATTAGAACTGCAATTTAATGCCTAGCTGTTTACTCAAAGAAAATGAAGACAGATGTCCACAAAATATCTGTGCAAGAACTTCATATCAGCTTTATTCAGAATAGCTCCAAACTGTAATCAACTCAAACATTGATCAACAAGAGCATGGTAACAGATTATGGTATATCCATACAAATAGAATACTATTCAGCAATTACAAGGAATGAATTACTGATGCAAGCAAAAACATTGTTGAATGTCAAAGACTGAGGGAAAGAAGTCATACACAAAAGAGTGCATATTGTATAATTCAATTTTTGTGAAGTTTGAGAACAGGCAGAAACTAATCAATACTATAAGAAATCAGAAAAATGGTTGTGGGGCTGGAGGTGAGAGGGGAACAGACCATTGGGGACAGGAAGGAACTTTCTAAGATGATGGCAATTCTCCCTATTTTGATTGTGTTGATTTCATGGTGTGTGCAGTTTTCCAGATTCAGTGAAATGTACAATTAAGATGTACATATTTCAGTGTATGTGATATCTCAAAACACACACAAAGAGGCACATACACACACACACACAAAAAAAAAAACCACGTGGATGAGATACGACAAAATGAAAGGATCTTCCTCACAGACATTGTTGGAAATAATGGAGATGTGTCTGTGTGTGTGTGTGTAAAGCCTTAAGCAAGTGTCTGGTTTATGTAAAATGCTCAAACACTGTTAGCTGTTAATATTAGGCTGAGGGCATGTACCTGGTTTGCAGTCCAGTTATATAGGCATAACAAATTTCATACATTTACTTGTAAATGTGCACATTTTGCTTTGACTCTACTTTTTCTCATTTTAATCTTTCATGTTAATTGATTTTTTTTAAAGATTTATTTATTTATGCATGCAAGAGCTGGGTTACAGACCAGAGGTGTGGGGGGTAAGAGGATTCACCAGAGACAGAGTGGGGAACAGAACAGGCAGATTGATCACAGTACACTGCTGAGGGGAGCAGCGGGCGAGTCAGGAGAGGTCTGCTGCACCATGTGGGTTGCTCCCTGACCAGTTGGGGATTGAATTCGTGCTAGAGGCTGCAGACAGCTTCATAGGTTGCGTCTTAACCCCTTGAGCTACCAGGGAGGCCCCTCTCATATTAATTTAATATGTAAATTTTGATGTCACAAAGCCTTATATGACTGATGTTATGGTCATACACAATTGGTGGAAAGAGATTTTCTAAGATATTTTAGTGATGGCAAGAAAAGAAAAATGACCTGGGGGGAGGGCTTCAGTAAAATTTGCATTTTCTACAATTATATGAAAAATTGCTAATAAATTTAAATCAATTCATAGTTTATAAATCTGAGAGGAAAGTAACTCTCAGCAAAGGTAAGTGATTTGCCTAAGACCACTCAGCTAGAAATGAGGGGGAAATTAAACCTCAAGTTCCATGCTGTTTTCATTATCTTGTGAGCGCTTAACCAGGGCTCCATTGACCCCAGGTGAACTCCCTGAAATTTGAATTTCTGGGGGAGGAGGAGATCTATTGCTTTCAACAGATTTTCAAATGCCTCTATAACTTAAAAAAAAAAAAAAAAGAATCACATGCCTTTGTAAAATAGAATAATCAGAATTTAAATATGCAGAAACTTTATTAACCAAGAATTTTTGGTCTTCAATTTTAGAAGAAAAGGCAAATACCAGGCACATAAACTCATACCCAGATTTTATTCCAAAAAGTGACACACTCAACTCTGCCCCCTGTACCTTGCACGCCAACATAAACAGCAGGGACCATAACAAAACATACTCCATCATCAGCTGGAGCATCCTGGACTCCCTCCTCCAGTGGCTCAGGTACTTGAAGTTTTACTACCTAAATAATATCGAAGGCAGTGATACTTCTTCTCAAAAAAGAATAATTGAAGCCAATATGAATGCTGGTTGCTAAACTTCCTCTGCAAGGAGTAATTGGATATTTATCAGTTTCATACTTCTGGGAGTCATGGGGACAGGAGCTGAGGAAAGCTATCCTCAAAGGAATGTGAACCTCCATTTTCAAGGGAAAATGGGATTTACATAGCTTTTGGCTTTAAATGTCCCTATTTCAATGTATTTGAATATGGAATATTCCCAAGTTTCTTGTTCTGATGAAATAAATGTACTAGAAACCTGTTGTATATTCATTGCTTGTCAGGAGTGATTGTGTCTCTGGAGCTATAAGATACCTGCATAGTGAAAGAAAAACTCAGGGGTTCCAGCTGATTAGTCCCAAGCTCTGTAATAATATGCTTTTCAAAAAGACCTCTCGGGTATAACTGAGTACATACAATAGCTTTTTCTATCCCATTGACTATAATTCAGAGACTATGGGAATTTTGCTTTTATAAGACTAAGAGAAAAGTTACAGCTTATGCAAGACAAAAATAGGAACAAAAGCTCAGGTTCAATTTTAATGTCATAACTGATAGTAATTAAAACATCTCCCTACCTTCCTTACTTCCAAGAACAAAAGGAAAACCTATTACGGAATCCTTACTGGAGTGTCACTTACTTTAAGGAGATGGATTCTTTGTTACAGATATGGTTCTGCATGGAGTCTTACCTTAGCTTTATGAAGAGCTAACCATAGTTATGCCAGTCTGACACATTTTAAGGATTTTTTTTTTACTGATAATAAAGTGACTTTTTCCATGACCTTTCATTTGGCTTAATTACTAGTGATCAGAGAACACAGAGGTCATTCTACATAATCCAAACATTCAGGCTGTGGTGTTATTGCTGAGATGCTAGTAGGTAAAATGAGAATTCTTTCTTGGAATCCCAGACTTGGTCTCTACCAGTGACCATTGATAGTGCCCTCTTACCTCTGATGGGTGTCTCAAGACCTCATCAGCAGGCAGAACTGCTGGGCATTGATTAGCCAATAATAATTTAGTAGCTAACATAGGCATACTTATTAGGGATTGTCAGAAACTAGAATAATGACCACACACAAATGCAAACCATCTGGCCTCTAATAGAGTATGTCTTTCTATAGGTTAAAGATTGCCTCTGCTGTAATAAATTATTCTATCACATTCCTAATAAAGCACTGGAGAAGGGAGGTCAGGTGACCCTGAAATCTCTGATTTAATTCGAGATTTAGTCTCAGCAGCTCCACACTCTCTCTCCATCCGAAAGCATGGGACATTCTTCTCTTTTCCTACTGGCCTGACAGCCAGGAATGCTACCAGCTGAGTTATAGGATGGTGAATGCATTTGTCAAGCCCTGTTCACATGCACAGGTGGCAAGAAGGGAAGGGGTGTAGATAATAAAGGAGAGGGGTTCCCAAACCTGATTATCAGAAATGTGTGAAGAGTTTTTTAAAAAAACATATTCCTGAGCCTCAGAGTATATACTTTAGTGGGCTTGGAGTGTGCTGGTCAGCATTCTCTAAGGTAAAAACCACCTCTGCATCCCAGTGGCTCACACAAGCATCTGTGCTCACATTTCACGTGGGCTGTGAGTCCACTGCAGTGCTGTTGGGCATGCCTGGGCTTGACCTAGAAGCATGTGTGTTCTCATTCCAGAACCCAGGCTAAAGGAGTAACCACTAAGTAGGGCGCGCCGTTCTCATAACTGAGGGCAGAAGCTCAAGAGGTTGCCAGGTCAAAGCTTGCCAACACATCTAGGGTTTCCACATTGGTGTGGCATGCATCATGCCCACTTATAATTCATTGACTAAGGCAAATCTATGATCGTGCCCAGTGTTCACGGGGTGAGGACCAAACATCACCTCCAGGAAATCATGTCATGTAGAGCAGGCTGAGGGTAGACAGGGAGGCAGATAACTGAATAGCGAAACAGCTCACCACATCTAGGGAAATACAGTTTTTTAAGGTTTCTTAGGCAATTCCAATGAGCCTCAGCCCTGGTATTTCATGGAATGACATCTCTTTTTCATGCACCTGCTCTAACAACTGAGCTTCTATGAGTGGCTTCTTCAGCAGAGCAATTGAACTCAGTAACAGGTTAGTGTAACCTGGTCACTCATTCCATCACTGATGTGTACCCAACTCGTAATGAAATCTGATGCCTCTGTAAGTCGTAACACTCACACAAAATATAGTATATCCTTTATCTCATGGGATGTTCATACCTCTCTCATTAAGTGGCTGTCATTCTCATATGCAAGTCTCGAAATCAAGTTTGGGAAGATTAAATGCCTGATGGGCTACATATCTAGAAAAAAAAGGACCTGGATTAATTCTACACCTAAGTCCAGATATTCTTCTACAGTAAATGTCCTGGGTATCAAACCCTGTTATTGCCCTCACTACCTCCCCTAGATATGTTTACATAGATATTAGAATTCGTGAGCTACATTTTCATAAGTTCATGTGACAGATATTTATCAGACCTCTGCCACATAATAGACATTATTTTAGACTCTGGAGAAACAGCATGGACCAAATTGACCCAAAAATCCTTGGTTACAATTTAGACAGGGGAGATGGATGTTTAACAATTAGATATGTAAACTCAGGTCACATAGCAACAAATTGGAACATTTGCCACTTGGGGACAAGTACCAGGAGGAAAAATAAGGATGTTTGTCATGTCAGAGTCAGCCATGGCTAGATATTACAGGAAGTAAGTACTTTTTAAGAAATGAAGAAAGATGATTAAACAGTTTTGATTCGCAGAATTCATTAGAGGGCAAAATATATCTAGCACCTCCCCAAAGTCCTCCTGTGTTTCAAAATATAGGCTCATACTGAATTTTATTGCATGAATCTTTTGGCAGAACCGTTACTGAAATCCAGTTCTTATTAAAATGATCCATGTGGCTATTTCAAAATCTTTCATGAGTAGAGCAGTACAAGTAAGTAAAAGTGAGTGCTTTTAAAAAAAAAAACATAAGCTAGAAGGAGCGTCAATTTACTGTATTGCATCTAGCCCTCAGAATAAAGAACCCCTATTATAATGATAAGTACCTTAAGCATCTCATGATTTAATAGAGAAAATTCCCATAATCACTTTACTCCCTCACTTTTTATCTCCGATCGGATCTTTCTTTCCATAAGGAAAACAAAAGCAGGACTTCACTATTAGATTCTCCTTTTACTCATCCATTCAACCAATACCGTACACCACCTTCTAGGCAAGTACACTCTGTGAGCCAGACATGCAGCACAAAAAGAACAAACACCTTGCCCTTGTGGCACTTCTGTTCCAACTAGGTGGAGACAATTAACAAAGTCCTTCACCTGTCTGATGGGTGGAGCTGGGGCTGGAGGCTCAGGGTGCGGAATCTTTAGAACAAAGGCCAGACATGTAACTGCTCTGAAGCCCTGAGGTTGCTGGCAGGCAGGAAGCAGCTGAGTGTTTGAGCACTTCGGCCTGGTTACAACTGATGACACAGTTGTTAGGTGTGGGCCGGTGCACGTCCCACACTGGCAGTGCGTTGGGAGATGTTGTGCTTTAAGCCTCTGGCCCCAAAGTGGATCATCTGTCAGGCAGTATTTCTGTCTAACTCTCAAATGTGGTTATGGGCCATCTAAAGGGAGGGGGACATGATCAATCGTTGCAGAATAATTTGTTTGAAGAGGCATCGTGGGGCCACAGCTGGAAACGAGCACATTAAGAGTGACAGGATCTTGGCAGTCACAGAGGCTGAGACTTGGAGTCTTGCTTTTCAACCAAACCAAGTGGGATGGCTGGGCATTCATTAGGAAGAAACAGCCTCCTAGCACTGTGGCTCTCACATTGCGTCACCCCTCTCCCCTCAGGCCCACAGAGGGCAGCTCCAGGGTTTCGGATTATCAATGTATCGAAAGTGGGCATTGGTCAGCTTTCACTGTAGAAGTAGAATTTCTTTTGTGAAAATGAAAATCATATCAGAAAATCATGAATAATTCTACAGTGTTTACTTTCTCATGAGAAGCTTCCATCAATTCAACCAAGAACACTTTGACAGAAAATTCCTATAGGTACCTTGTGTTGAAAATCACCAATGTTAACCAAGAGTTTATTCTGTAAACTCTATTCCTGAAGTCTACATGTTAACTCAGTGAAAAAAAATAGATATTGGGGTAATGGTCGCAGAGGCTGGTAATTTTACTTCACAGGCAGAGGGTCCTTAGTCCCTGGGACATCTGTGCTCTTCCATGGGACGCAATTGTTAAAAATCTGCTTTGTGCCACGAACCGTGCTGAGAGCTTTACACACCTAGCAATGACTCCTCTCCAGACTCTGGGAATGGTGCTCTTATCACCCAGTTGACATCTAGAACACTGAGATTTAGAGGATTTAAGTAACTTGGCTGAGATCAAAGCTGTGATTAAAGCTCAGGTCCATCTGCCTGCTCTACAACCTGGGAGTTCTTTTTGCTCTTTCAAACTGACCAAAACCCTGTTTTGACCTTACAGTGGCAGAGACTAAAGACCTAGCCACACTTCCTCTCTAGGTAACTCTGTATTAAAAACCTAGGACTAAGGGCAATTCCTTGAGGAATTTCAAGGCAATTTCACCTTCTTCTTCACACACTATACAGTACTTTCTTTTTTAAAGTAAAGGGTATAGAGTAGTTTTGTAAGAACATAACTGGTATTTCAAAGTTAGGTAGCATAGTTCAATGTCCTGAAATCTGTTCCTCATTGCTCCTGCCCTTTGATTGTCTTTTTTTTCTGATAATGACTGATTTGGGTCCAGAGAAATGCATGTATTGCTGTACAGAGAACTGATGGTTTACACTAATAAGTCAGTGGTCTAAAGAAGACTTGGATTTCATGTTTATAGCAGCACTGTTTACAATAGCTAAGCTTTGGAAACAACCCAAATGCCCAAAAATAGATGACTGGATCAAGAAGATGTGGTACATATATACCATGGAATATTACTCAGCATTCAAAAAAGATAAACACATGCAATTTGCAGCAACATGGATGGCGCTGGAAGGGATCATGCTCAGCGAAATAAGCCAGAAAGAAAAAGAAAAATACCGGATGGTCTCACTCATAGCAGGAATCTAGAAAACTTAAATAAGGGACCAGGAAAATGAATAACTATAAGAAAGTAAAATTCAAAATCAACAAACAACTATGAACCAGAGACACTCTATGGGAGGTGGGGGGCAGGGAAAGGAGAGATTGGGGTCAAAATAAGGGGGTTGCAATTGTATGGGGAATATAAAAATTAAAAAAAAATTTATATAAAAAAATAAATTGTTTAAAAAGCGAAAAAAAAAGACTTGGATTTCAAATGAGAATTTATGTTCCAAATCTTTGCAGAAATATGGTTGAAATGAGCCATATCAAGAGGCTGCAGGGCTTCTCTGCGTGGAGGCATTAGAAGAAGAAAGAGCAGCACATATCCTGGTAACTCAGGCATTCACCTAAGGGTGAGACCCGGTGATGTGTTCTCTGTAAAACAGATATAATGTCCTAGCCCTAGAACTGCAGTGAGGATTACATGAAATAAGATGTATAAATTAATTCATGTACTGCCTGACATATGTGGGAGCTTCACTAATGCTACTTCTGTCCTGTCATCAGCCAATGGATGATGATGGGTAAGAAGTTATTGCTAAGGGGCCTCCCTGGTGGTGCAGCGGTTGAGCGCTGGGTTGCGAAGCTGCCCCCAGCCTCTGCAGCACCGGTTCGATCCCCGGCTGCTCCGCGGCCACTGGAGGAGGGTCCCACATGGCGTGCAGACCTCTCCTGCCGCCCGCTGCTCCCCTCAGCAGTGTACTTCGGTCCTTCTGCCTGTTCTGCTCCCCGCTCTGGCTCTGGTGAATTCTCTCACCCTCCTGCACTTCTGACGGTACCCAGTGCTTGCATAAATAAATAAATAAATCTTAAAAAAAAAAAAAAAAAAAGAAGTTATCGCTAAGGAGAGACCTGGTTGACACAAAACCCTCCATCCTCACACCCTCGCATGACTCCACATTGCATCAAACTGAATTGGATTATAAACTTATCCTTTGTGAGTGATCAGTCCATACAAGGTGAAAGTGGACAAAGAGGAAGCAGAGCAGAATTGTATTATCTTGTTATCGCTATCCTGCTAGGCAGGCCCCGCAATTGCTTGGTTTCAATACTCCTTCCTATTCTCAGTGACTGTCACTGAACACTCAGTGTCTCAGTGGAGCAGGACTATTTTATGGGTGAAAAGCCTCAAAGCAAGTTCATATTTCTATGTAAGAGACCCCACTATTAGTCAAAACAACACTTTGGACCATTCCAATTAGTTATTTACTTAAAGTTCCACATCTTCTTTCTATGACCATAGATCATCTCTGGGGAGCATGACTTGTTTTTTCCTTATGGCTGTTATTATATTAGGTTACTCTTGTTAACGTACTGCATCAGGAATGTTCCACTTGCTAAGTTTTTGAGGGTTTCTTCAACTCACTAACATATTCATCAGCTAAATGTGAAGTCCTCTAAAGAGCTTTAGTCGTTCCCTTTTGCACTTTCCCCACATACCTGAAGTGGAGATAATACCCGAGATCAATAATATCAGTGGAAGGTTCTTTGGGAGCATCTATAACTATCAGAGAAATGTTTCCCGAGGACTTACATACTTCAGCATGACTTCTAAATAGCCCAAAGTCCCATGTGGGCCTCATTCTGACACAGCCTGTCCATCTGTGTGTCTTTTCTCTCTTCAGATAAAAAATAAAAGAAGATGGGGGAGAGAGTTAGGAGGTGATATAGAAGGTTAGAGACAAGAAAGGAAGAGATAGAGACAGGACAGATTGACAAGCCGAGCATCCCAAGCCCCTGGCCACCTTCCTGGTGTGTTGAATGGATTCGCTTCTTGCTTAACCTGGCAAACCATGTCCTTCCTGAATCCTCTGACTAAACTGCTAAGGATCAAAATTGCTGTGAGTAGCAAAGCCCTAAAATTATTCATCCAGCATTCAGAGATGGCAGGAAATTAGCTACTTAATTCCTTTGTACCTGATCTGATTTTCTTCACGAGCACTTCTCCTGCTTAAGTATTAAGGGGAAAAAAACAACCTAAGTCTAATTTAGTTTTAACGTTACTGTTGCCCAATCACTTTTGCAGAATCTTAAGTGCACTAGTTTTTCCACTCAGTACTTCAGAGCTCTTTTCTCCCTTTCTTGCTCTTCTCTCAAGTCCCATGGCCCATGACACTGGGGGGAGGGTGCCCCTGGATTTGCACTTGTGCTGGGGTGTGAGGTGCTTGGTGTCTGCTTTGGAATGCTTGGCACCACCCTATGGCTGGCGTCCACAGCTGGCACCCGCAGCTGACATCTGTGGCTGATGTACTTGTGGTGTATTTCTGCTTGGCTTGCTCAGAGTCTGTGGGCCCCTCCCTAAAGACTTACCCCCACTGAGCACCCACTCTTGCTAATGAAGACCCCTGTGATCTCTGCCATAAGGGTAACTCCCGGCCCCAGCTGTCAGCCCTGGTATTGAGGCTGCAGACTCATCTCAGCCTTCACACCAGAAGCATGTGGGCAGATCTGTGGCTTTGCAATGAACTTCTGTGCCATGTGAGAACAGGAGAAGCTCAGGCCCACAAATTAGTTCCTTTCCTAACACAAACACTCCACCCCACACTTTGAATTCTGCAGGCCCCATGTAGTTCGTTGTTAGTTGTCTCCATCTAAAACAAAGGTGGATCAAATGTCTTTGCACTTTCATTATGTTCTCAACTGTTTCACTGCCCCCCTCAACTTGTGGGACTTCAAGACCCAGAGTGGAGAAAGTTAGCTAACTGTTCTCTTGCTTATTTCTCTCACTTTTTTGCTCTCTCATCAGCTATGGCCCTGGGAGAGGCAAAAATTTTGGGGGGCTCCCTTCTTCTCTGTATTACATAATACTGAAGAGATTTGTCAAATGAGCACCAGAGTAATACAGAACATTTGCATTCCATAATACCTACTTACAAGGCTACAAAATCCTATTTTGAGTGTCAACAATTCAATAATAATTCTTTTATCTTTCATTGCATTACATTACTTTGTACTTCTTACATACACTGCTTTACATTGACTTTATGTTGAAGCCAGTCATGTATACATAGAAATAAAAGAGAAAAACACTAACATCCCTTGAAAGATAGTGCTCACTATATGTGTCTAAGAAGACTGACCCATTGGGAGTGGGCTAACTCGAGAAAGTAGAGAAGCCCTTCCTGAACTCTTCTGCAGTGCACTAAGCTTCAGAATGGCTAATGCCTCTAACTGGTATTGGGGTTTTCAGGGTAGCAGTTCCCATTCCATCTCCTAAAAATTGTCTCTACCTGTCGCTATCTGTCCATGCTCTAGACTATTGGGAGCTGCCTTCCCCGCAAATGCCATCATGATCCTGCAGCTGAAAATCAGATCTCTTAAATCTTCCAGACATTCATCAAACATGTTAACCACCATATGCCAGGTACTGACCCAGCATTTCTATGCTGGGACATAGAAATGAGGTAGAATAAAGTAAATATGCCTGGAAAATTGTAGTTAACAATGTGCGCTTCTCTTCAAGTACCATTTCCCCAAAGCAGCTCAAAGTGGTGAAATTCATTGATTTCAGTTTCTTCTACCTGGCTTTCTGAACCAAGAGGTGTTTAAACTTCTCCTTCCTTCCCTCCCTCCGTTTTCTTTCTTTCTTACATCTGTTGATTATCCATGATATGCAAGGCACTTTGCTAGGTCCTGGGGAAGGTGACATGATTCAGATAAATTTCTTCCTCAAAGCATTCTAAGTTGATCAGGAATATAGACATTTCTTTTTCAACTTTTTTCTTTGTTGTGCTTATCTGTGTTGTCACTGTCATGCTGCTTTTATAATTAAAATGTGTTATTTTTTTCTCTTAATGAATTTTTATTTTGATTACATGTTAATATAATCAAAGATGATAATATACTGGATATGCTGATTTTGGACATGATATTCAACTTCGTTTATTAATTAGTTTCTTTTTCCCTTTTAATGTAGCTACAATTAATTTATTTGCTTATCTTTCCCCACCACTTTCCCTGGGTCTCTCTGTCCTCTTCCCTGTTCCCCTCTCTCTTAAACTCAGAGCTTTCACAGTGTTTATTAATGTCCACTAGTATCTGTAAGTATTTTACTTTATTGAATCATCTGCTATATAGATGCTTTATTACACATAATTCTCTCAAATTCCATTTTGCTGAAAATAGCTTCGTTTCATCTTTTCTTAGGGCTAAACAGTATACCATAGTATGGAAATACCACGTAATCTTGATCTGATCATCTATTGATAGACATCTAGGCTGCTTTCATGTCCTAGCTAATATAAATAAGCTGCTATGAATATTTTCTTACGTTGATAGTTTCATATTCTTTAGATAGTGGGATTGCTGGCTTGTACACTCTCCATTTTTAGTTTTTTAAGATAAATCCAGATTGCTTTTCATAATGGTTACACTACTTTACCTCCCCACTAACAGTATAATAAGATTTCTCTTTTTCTGTGCCCTCCTCAGCACTTCTTGTTGGAGATCTTTTTAATACATGCCGTTCTTTTTTTTTTTTTTTTTTTTTTTTTTATTTTTTTTAATAGAGGCATGCTTTATTTATTTGTTTGCTGGTTTGTTTGTTTTGTTCTGTTCATACATGCACTGGGTACAGTCAGAAGCGCGGGAGGGTGAGAGAATTCACCAGAGCCAGAGCGGGGAGCAGAGCAGGCAGAAGGACCGAAGCACACTGCTGAGGGGAGCAGCGGGCGGCAGGAGAGGTCTGCACGCCATGTGGGACCCTCCTCCGGTGGCCGGGGAGCAGCCGGGGATCGAACCGGCGCCGCAGAGGCCGCGTGCAGCTTCGCAACCCAGCGCTCAACCGCTGCGCCACCGGGGAGGCCTACATGCCGTTCTTATAAGGTGGTATCTCTTTGTGGTTTTAACCTACATCTCTTACTGGAAGTGATGATGAATGCTTTTTCGTGTCTGTTGGCCTTCTGGATGAATTATCCAGAAGGATAATTATCTGTTCATTTCTGTGGCCAATTTATGATTGGTTTCTTTGGTTTTTTATTATTGAATTGTATGCATTTCTTATGAATTTTGGACATTAATCCCTTATCAGTTACATATTGTATGAATGTTTACTCCCATTCAATAGGGTATCTTTTTAATTTTCTTGTATTTTGTTGAACAAAACTTTTTTTAAATTGAAGTAATCAATTGGCTTTGTTTTTGTTTTCTCTGCCATAGGGGCTGAGTCTCCAAAAAACATCTTTATCATCAATGTTTTCTATGCATTTTATTGTTACAGGTTTTACATATCTAAATCTTTAACCTTTAATCCAAATCTTTGGAGTTTATTTTTGTTTATGGATATTCTGTACAGAGAGTGATCCAACATCATTTTTTATGTATATTTTCCAATTTTGTCAGTGTCATTTATTACTATTTTTAAAAATTTATTTATTTATGTGTACAAGAGCTGAGGTACAGGCCAGAGATGCAGGGGTGGGGGGTGAGAGGATTCACCAGAGACAGAGTAGGGAACGGAACAGGCAGACTGACCGAAACACACCGCTGAGGGGAGCAGCGGGCAAGACAGGAGAGGTCTGCTTCGCCACGTGGGCTGCTCTCTGGCTGGCCGAGGATCATACTCGTGCTTCAGAGACTGCCGATTGCTTCATATTGTGGTGCTTAACTCCTTGCACCACCAGGGAGGCCCATCCAGCATAATTTATTAAAGAGATTGTCCTTTCCCCATTTAATGATCATAGCTGCCTTGTCCTAGATTAGGTACTGATATGTATGTGGATTCATTTCTGAGCTTTTGATTCTATTTTATTGATACATATATCTAATTTTATGCCAATATCATATTGTTTTTAAAACCACTGCTTTATAGTAAAGCTTGAAATTAGGTCACATGACACCATATCTCTCCTTTTTTCCCCCTCAGGATTGCTTTTGCAATTTTAGACCTTTTGTGGTTCCAAAAATTTTCACATTTTAGTTCAATTTCCTTGAAAAATGTTGCTAGTATTTTGACGGGGGTTGTGTTAAATTTACATATTTTGGGCAGGATGGTAAATTTGATTACATTGATTCTCCCTGGAGTATGGACATCTCAATGACAATAATAATTCAGTCTTCTGGGTGTCCCTGATACATCCTGTCTGTGGATTCTGTGCACATGAAACCACCTGCAGTGAGTGCCAAGGAAAGTATGGGCAAGCCAGATATTGGTACAAAAGTGACCAAGAACATGAAGAAATGCAAATGGCCAATGGGTATATGAAAAAATGCTCAACATCACTTATAATCAGGGAAATGCTAATCAAACCCACAATGAGATACCACCTCACACCAGTGAGTATGGCTCATATTAAAAAAACATGTCCATGTCAACCAATGAGAAGTGGTACCATTTCTGAGTAGAAATTTTCCTGGTTCTTTTCACCTCATACCCTATTAGACAACCATCAGCTTGTGAAGTCAATCACAATAAATGCTTCAGAGGCAGGCAATGTGCAAAGGGTCAGATAGATTCCTATATTGGACATCCAGGTGTCAGATAATCTGGAAAAATATGTGGCATCTGTTTCTCTTATCGCATCACTTATTCTATACCCACAGCCCCCACAAACTTTAACAAAACCATCTCCCAAAAGAGAAGGGCAAAAGTTTTCAGTACTATGAAAATTCCCCAAGTCATTTTTTTAAAGATTTATTTATTTATACAAGTATGGAGTACAGGCCAGAGGCGTGGGAAGGTGAGAGAATTCACCAGAGACAGAACAGGGAGCAGAACAGGTAGAAGGACTGAAGTACACTGCTGAGGGGAACAGCGGGCAAGACAGGAGAGGTCTACCATGTTACGTGGGAATCTCCCTGGCCAGCCAGGAATCGAACCGGCACTGCAGAGGCTACGGACAGTTTCCAAAATTTTTGGAACCACAAAAGGTCTCAACCCGCTGTGCCACCAGGGAGGCCCCCCAAGTCATTTTTATTTTTTTTTTCCCAAGTCATTTTTAATATCAGTTCACTAGCTGTCATTCCTTGATTCCTCTTCCATGTGTGGTATTTCCTATGAAACAAGTTGAGTCAAAGTTAGACTACCCAATTTTGCTTTTCACTTTAAATGTTTGATGTTTGGTCCTCATAAATTGCTAGTGCCTGCACACAACTAAGTGCTTTGTAACTGTCTGCTGCCTTCACAACAACTGAACAAGATAGATGCAGAAAATAACGGTTTTCCTGATTTTACAGATATAAGAGGCAAGGATGACTTAAAAAGAAGTAATGACTAGTGATTATGAGTACTTTATATGCCATACAATATTCTCAGAAGTTATGTGGATTAACTCCTCAGATACTTATAACTTTTAAAGGTGAGGATGACAATTATTATACCTGTTTTAAAGAGAAACCCAAGTCACAGTGAGTTTAAGTGACTCTTCAAGGTCACATGGCCAGGTAGTAGCAAAGTAGGCAAACATTGGTCGCCTGCTTCAGAGTCTAAACTCCCACGGACTGATAAGTGAGATGTCCATGAACAAAGAGTTAAGTGGTCACAGGGAAGAAAGAAACAAGATTAATATTCATGTTTGATCTGGAGAAAATAATACATCAGAATTCTCAAAAATATTATGAATAAAGAGGGATTAGACTTAACATTTGTTAAGCACCTTTGATGAAATAAGTCCCATGTTGGATGCTTTAGAGAAGTTACCACATTGAATATTCTCAAGAGCCCAAGTTGGTTTGAAGAGGTGAGGTCACTGGCTAATATCATGTGCTTGGTGTGGTGGCTGGGGCATCCACCTCAAGTGTTCTCACCCTAAAGCCTGCCCCCTCCCACCATTGCATTCTGCTTGTACATGATGGAGAGATGGAGATTCTGCAGAGACCCTATCAGGCCCTAAGTACAAGGGGAAAAAGAATAAAAAGGGGGCAATTCCCTCTGAATAATTTTCATTTATAATGGATGAAATCCCATCAGATGCCAAGTCCCAGCTCCATCACCATTTCCATCTGTCTGTCTGCTTCTCTCTCTCTCTCTCTCTCTCTCTCTCTCTCTCTCTCTCTCTCACTCTCTCAGAGCTGAATAATTCACAGGCAGCTTGCCACATCCCTGTCCTCTTTGACTCAACTTGTTTTAGAGGAAATGCCACACATGGAAGAAAGTTCAAGGAGTGCCAGGAATGACAATTTGGTTACATATGCCTGAGGGACAACATGAAGTAACCACAAAGTGTGGCGTTCTATGACTTGAGAAAGTAAATCCTCTCACCTTGCCTCACTCGCTTGGTGAACATCCTGGTGAGCAGAGAAAGCAGAAGTTGTTTTTGTAGCTAATTTTACAGAGCCCAGACCTACTTAAATGGCTGTTTATTTCTGTCACTTGAACGTGACTCACATTTGTACAAAGCAAGTAGGAACAACTTGATCCCTACTTTCTTGACTTCATTATTCAAAACAGGCACAAATAGTGTGGTGATGATAAGAGGGTCAACTTCATAGGGTGCTGTCAAGTTCAAATGAACTAATGTATAAAAAAGCTTAGTTCTGTATTACAATTAAGACATCAGTAATATTCACTTTTAAAAAAATTACATAAGTAATTCTTCATATTAGCAAAGAATTTGTGTTTCAGTAGGAAAATAATGCAAATCAGATTATTAGAATACATAAAATAGAACACTTGGCATTAATGAAACAAACTTGTACACACAAAAATCTGAAAACAAAGCAAAAACTTATTGGCACTTGAAATTGTCATAATTTTAAGAAAAATTTTCCCTAATTGGATAATCCCCAAAAGGAATCTTGTAACTGAAAATAATGATGAAAGGGATAAAAAACATGGTTTTGATGTGTATCTGAGAAATATTGCACAGCATGGGAGTGAAGGAAAGAAGGGATCTGGGAGAACTAAAAGGATTAAGCTGCACAGGATATTGAAGAAGGTAGAAGAACTGATTGAAAGTCTTTAATAGGGGTTTGGTTTACCAACTAGTCCTGGGCTTTCATCAAATGCTTCTATTTTCAAGTCAAAAGGCATTTATTGAAAATCTATTATGTGCTTCCCTCAAATGTTCTCAGGAGTTCACATGAAATCTGTGCACAACTAAACCGTAAGGGATATTGTGATAAATCCCTTGATAAAGAAACAGCCAGATACCCTTGGAACACAGTGGAGAGAGTGGGACTGGGGTACTGTCAAATAGAGGAAAGGTGAAAGGATAATACTATCTTCAGGGACTTATAGTCTGACAATAAGTAAGACTAGACAAAAGGGTTAAAGGTTTGACAACTCAACTTTAACATTTGTATGGAACCACAAAAGATCCCAAATAGCCAAAACAATTCTAAATGAAAAGAAAAATGGATAGATTTACCCGCTGATTTCAAACTATACTGCAAAGCAATAGTAATCAAAACATGATGGTATTGAAACAAAAATAGAACACAGATCAATAGAATAGGAAACCCCAAAATAAGCCCAGACAACTATGGGCAGTTAATCTTTGACAAAGGAATCATGACCATACAATAAAGAAAGGAAAGCCTCTTCAACAAATTGTGTTGTGAAACTTGGACAGTCACATCAAAAAAGAAATGAAAAAGCACTAAATCATTGTTTAAATGCATACACAAAAATTTATTCAAAAATGAATAAAAGACTCAGATATAAGACCTGAAACCAGGGCCTCCCCTGGTGGTGCAGCAGTTGAGCACTGGGCTGCGAAGCTGCCTGCAGCCTCTGCAGCATTGGTTTGATCCCCAGCCGCTGGTGAGGGTCCCACATGGTGCAACAGACCTCTCTTGCTGCGCCCACTGCTCCCCTCAGCAGTGAATTTCGTCAGTCTGCCTGTTCTGTTTCCCGCTCTGGCTCTGGTGAATTCTCTCACCCTCCCGTGCTTCTGACTGTACCCAGTGCTTGTATAAATAAATAAATAAATCTTAAAAAAAAAGACCTGAAACCATAAAATACACATATGAAAACATTAGTCAGACATTCCTGGATATCAACCTTAGAGATGTATTTGGGGACTCAATGCCAGTAACAAGGGGAAATAAAAGTAAAAATAAACAAAAATGGGGCTACATCAAACTAAAAAATTTTGGATAGCAAAAGAGACTACCACAATAACAGAAATGCAACTGGTCGTGAAAGATATTTGCTTTATTACATGTCCCACAAGGAGTTAATTTCCAAAATATATAAATAATTTCTACAACTCAACAACAGCAAAAAATACAAACAATCCAATAAAAAGACCTAAGTAGGTACTTCTCTAAAAGGCCCATGGGCATAGAGGGAAATCCTCAATATAACTTATTATAAGGGGAGTGCAATTCAAAACCCTGTCACCTCATACCTGTGAGAATGGCCTATATCAAAAGATGGAAACAAATGTTGGCAAGTGTATGAAGAAAAAGGAACACTCATTCACTGTTGGTGGAAAGATAAATTGGTGTAGCCACTGGGGAAAATGGTATGGTGACTTTTTAAAAAACTAAATATTGAAATATTATATGATTCAAAGATACCATTCCTAGGTATATATCCAAAGAATCTTATTACCTTAATATGCACTCTGTGTTCATAGCAGCACTATCCACAGTAGCCAAGACATGGAATCAACAGATGACTTGATAAGAGAAATTGTAGCATATGTACTCAGTGGAATACTACTCATCGAGTAAAAAAAACAACAACAACAAGAAATTGTACTTTTTGCAAGAATATGGATGGAACTTGAGGTGACTGTGCTAAGTGAAAGAAATTGGAAAGTGAAAGACAATTAGTAGTGGTTTTACTCATTTGTGGAACATAAATAATCAAAGAAAACAAACTGGCAAAACACAACAAAAAAAACTCAGACTCTGAAAAATATGGTGGTTACCAGAAAGGAGGGAGGGAGGGAGACCAGTGAGTCTCAAGGGGTAAATGCGATAATGTATTGGCACTGAACTTTGGTGCACAGTGAGGGAAGCATGTGTGCCTATCGAGATGTGCTCCCAAAATTATATCGTTTGGTAAAAAATGGAAAATCAGTAAAATTTTATTTTAAAAAAAGTTTGACATCTTAAAGACAAGTCATAACTAATTAATAAGACCCAACTCTCCCTAAATATATACTTAGCTCACTTCTTGACTTACTCCCTAATTTGTGTGTGATTTTTGTATTTACTAAAGAAAGCAATCTTATGTATAAGTAATTGCTTCAGAATAAAATATCGTTTTCCTTATCCAATGTACTAGGGAACCCATATTTCCTGGACTTGGAAAAAAAATTTTTGTTAACAAATATTTATTGAGATGGACTATGAGGATTATTATTTTTGACACACTGTTTCAAAATGAAGTTGGGGGCCTCCCTGGTGGTGCAGCGGGTTGAGCGCAGCACTGTGAAACTGTCCGCAGCCTCTGCAGCACGTGTTCAATCCCGGCCTGTCGGCGAGAATCCCACATGGTGCAGCAGACTTCTTCTGTTGTGCCCACTGCTCCCCTCAGCAGTGTATTTTGGTAGTCTGCCTGTTCTGTTCCCCGCTCTGTCTCTGGTGAGTCCTCTCACCCTCCCGTGCCTCTGGCCTGTACCCCAGCTCTTGTATAAAAACAAATAAATCTTTTTAAAAAATGAAGTCAGGGCCTCCCTGGTGGCATAAAGTGTTAAGTCTCAGCACTATGAAGCTATTGGCAGCCACTGAAGCATGAGTTCGATCCCAGGCCAGGGAGCTAACCCCCATGGTTCAGCAGACCTCTCCTGTCTCACCTGCTGCTCCCCTCAGCAGTGTGCTTCAGTCGATATGCCTGTTCTCCTCCCTACTCTGTCTCTGGTGAATCCTCTCACCTCACTCCCCCCCCTCACCCCCGCACACACACCTCTGGCCTATATCCCAGCTCTTGTATACATAAAAAAAAATTAAAAATAAATAAACATGACGTCAAATCAGTACAAAGATAACCTGCATGTACAGGTCGTTCTCCACATGGAAGAGAAATGAAGGTTCTGGGTATAGGTATGGCTTTGGAGAGAGGCTGTCTGGGTGTGATCTTGATGTTTTTGCTCACTAATTTTGAGACTTTGCACCAGTCACTTGACCACTCTGATCTACAATTTCATCTTCAGTCAAGTTAAGTATAGTAATAGAACCTATTTTATGAAATTGTTACGGGGATTAAATAAGGCAAAGCTTTTAGCAGTGCTGAGTACATAACACATTTAATAAATGCGTGACTAATATTATGACAACACAATACTATTACAATACTCATACTCTGTTTTTATTTTGCACATGCACGCCATTGACAATTTTTACACTATCACAGGGCCAAAGGATCTGTGGCTGCTTAGAAAACCTCCTCTGCTTGCCTGTCACTTAACCTTGTCATCTTTGGCCCTTTAGGAAACTCCCAAGACCCATTCAAAACCAGGGTGAGTGGCTCCTCTATGTGTCCCTAGGGCATCATACAGTTAGGCTTGCATAGGAGTGTGGTTTTGGGAATGCATTATGGCGTGTAATTTATTTTGGTCCATATGTCTGTCTGTCTCACCATCATTCTCCTGCACCAAGAAGGGCAGTTTCTTGAATCCCTGCATCTTGTTTTCCATTTTATCTCCTGGACCTAACATGGTGCCTGACATATATTGAATACATATATGTTAAATGGAAGGAAAAGAAGAAGGAAGAGGGATGAAAGGAAGGAAGTGGGGAGAGGAGGGAGGGGGAGGGAGGGGGAGGAGGGAAGAGATAAGGAAGTAAGGGATGGATAGAGGAAGGGATGGGGCATGAGAGGAAAGAAGAAAGAAGGCAGGAAGGGTGAGTAGAGATGCTCTGGTCCTGACAGTTTAAGATTTGTCTGGGTCTGCACACCCTCTTCTCTCTCCCTCCTCTGTCCCTCCTGCCCTATAAAGTGGAGGGAAGTTTGAGCAATGAGAATGTTTTACTTACCCCAAATCACCACTGGAGAAATCCACTGCATTACTGAGCACTGGTAATGGGTTGGCCCCATTTCAGAATATAGGGTTTTGCTGCCCCTGCCAAATAGGCTTATCCACGTGGAGTTTAGATGGTGCCTTTGCCCACACCTGTCTGGCTCAGGAAGCTTGCTGGGCTGTCAAGGGTAGAGCTGGGCATTGACAAAAGCTGATGGGCTTTGACAAAAAAGAGAACCGGGCACACAGGTCTCATTTATAATCCATTCCAGCTGCTCCTCTGCTGGGGGAAACTGGCATTCTGTTTTGTTGGCCCCTTTTCCATGAGGACAGCTGTGAAACCCTACTCAGTGAAGTAATCGCAATAACAACCACCACTTTGCATGTTGATGCCTTTCTTCCAAGGAACTCAAAGTTCTTTGGAGACATAACCTCATTAATCCATCCTGCATGAAGTGGTGGCTGATGGGGAGGGGTAGGAATTCTTACTCATATTTCCAGGGCTGGGGGATTTAGGAGAGGAGAGTGAAAAAGGAAGAAAAAGGTTTCAGAGCCAGGAAAGATAAGGGTTGGTATCTTTTTCCCCCTGAACCCCATTTTGGCACAAAGATAGCACTTCATAGGACAATGCTCAGTTAAATGTGTGAATAAAAGACACATGCTCTATGCTTACCTTCCCCCCAAAGGAAGAGAATTCTAGATGAGGAGTTAGGAAATCTGATTTCTAGCCCTGATATTGACACTAAATAGCTGTGTGACCATGGGCACCCGCCCTGCCCTTGGAGTAGTTGTTTCTGAGGTGTGGCCCTGTAGAAAAGAGCATACAACTAACAGGAGGCTGTGCCTGCCTCGTGATAGTGTGGTTTTAGGTATATTTCTTTAGTAGCCAAATCTCAATTTTCCTATCTATGAAATAAGGAAATTAGACTGGATTATCTCTAAAGTTCTTTTCATTTCCTGTAAAGCATATGATTCTAGAACTGGTGGGAAACATCAAATCTGATTGGGGCTTAGACTTTAGGAAAGCCAGTAACCAGTAGCCAGTACTGAGTTGCCCCCTAACTCAGTAACTTCTGTAAAATAATCATTTCTCACAATTTTGTAATTTGTGTGAATTCACCTTGAAGGTTGGCTGGTCTGTCTGGGAGATCTGCCACTTCCTTGCCTGGTGATTCTGTCATCCCCAGAGGTTACCATAGGCTTCCTCACATATTGGGGGCAGCATGAAGAGGACCAGCCTCAGTGCTTACATGCTCATCACACCTCCTCTTCGTCAAGTTTATTGCTATCTTGTACCAAAAGCAAGACCCGGGACCCAGAATCAATGAGGGAGGGAATTATACAAGGACACTGTCATGGGTTAAATTGTGTTTCCAAAAAAAAGCAAATTGAAGTTCTAATCCCTGGTATCTTAGAATGTAGACTTATTTGGAAGTAATCTTTTCAGATCTGATCAGGTCAAAATCAGGTCATACTGGAGAAGAGTGGACCCCTAAACCAATCTGACTGGTATCTTATAAGAAAAGGAGTTAGTTGCAGACTCAGAGGGAAAACAGCCATGCCAAGATGAAGAGAGACAGGCTTTGGAGAGATGCTGCTACAAGCTAAGGATAGTCCCTGGAAGAACAAGGATAGATCCTTCTAGATCCTAGAGTCTTCAGAGGGATTATGCCCTGTCAACAGCTTGATTTCAGACTTTGTTCTCTAAAGGTGTGATAGCATAAAATTTTTTTTAAGTCACCCAGTTTGTGGTACTTTGTTAGAGCAACTCTAGGAAATTAAAATAAGCATGGACACTGGGAACCTTGGCTCTGTGGGGACGTTAGTGTAACAATCTGTCACATCCACTATTTCAATAGGCATAATTACACAAATATTATGCGACAGTTGTCCAAAATTTAAGAAAATTTGGTCTCAATTCTTCACCCTTCCCAAAATCTATGTCTTTTGCCATTTTACTTTACCCAACGACCCTCCCCCCTCCCCCGCCACACACACTCTCAGAAAAAGTGGGATTTGTTTCCTCTTCTCATCACTTTGTTATGGCCATATGACTTGTTTTAGCCAAAAGAAAAAGGAGGAAATGCTATTATACCAGTTTCTTAAGAAGCCTTTATGTATCTGCAACCCATTACTTGTTGGCACTTCTCTTTGTGGCCAAAATGCCTTGCCGGATGCTGTCTCCTGGTGCTTCCAGAACTGCGCTCATTCAGCAAGAACACAGTACCTTCACTGCCACCGCACTCAGGGCTTCAGAGTCACATGTTCCTTTGGGTCCAAACAGCAGAGAATGTCTCATCTCCGTGGGGAGCACAGGCTGTCCAAGGCCTTCTCTTGTTTTCTTTTTTTTTTTTCTCACCTGGGCACAGATCTCCTTAACACCTCTCTCTAGCGGCCTTTCTCCCACGCTAAGCATGCATACCAGTGGAATCGAAATCTAGTTTTGCTCTCTCGTTATATAAATGCAAATGTCTTTTCTTCTGAGATGAATCACATTGCACTAATTACTCTGCAGTCTGCCATTTTTTACTCAACATTAGCATCAGTGTTCTTCCATGAGTGTAAATACAGACTTGTCTTTATTTTTAATAACTGTATCTCCCCATATTCACACAGAACTTTGTTTTATTTAAATAATGCCCTATTATTGAATATTGTATTTGTATCCATTTCCATTCATACTTATAAATAATGTGATAAACACACTTTTACATTAATCTTTGTACACTTGGGCCTCCCCGGTGGTGCAGCGGTTGAGCACTGGGTTGCGAAGCTGCCCACAGCCTCTGCAGTGCCGGTTCGATCCCCGGCTGCTTCCCGGCCACCAGAGGAGGGTCCCACATGGCGACAGACCTCTCCTGCCGCCCCTGCTCCCCTCAGCAGTGTACTTCGGTCCTTCTGCCTGCTCTGCTCCCCGCTCTGGCTCTGGTGAATTCTCTCACCCTCCCGTGCTTCTGACTGTACCCAGTGCTTGTATAAATAATAAATAAATAAATCTTTAAAAAAACAAACAAATAAATAAAATGGTTTGGGAAAAAAAAACTCTTTGTACACTTGTTCAATAATTTCTGCCAAGTAAATTCACAGAGATATAGAATTACACAAGACTTTTTAAAAGAATTTTGATACATATTTCCAGAATTTGTCTTCCATAAACATCTACTAATGTATGAATATTATTTTTTATGTAATTACCATGGTTCATTACAACTTTGATAAGTGGTAAAAGTAAAAGTTTGTGTTTCATAGTGTATTCTTCAATCCCCTTCAGTCTTCAACTGGGTTACTTAAAAAATGCATTTCTAAAATTGGATAGAGCAGGAGTAGAGCATAATGATGAATTCAGAAATGAGTTCATAGAAAGAAACAAACATAAAAGGAATGAATGTGAAATTTGGGGCTCTGTTGGTAATGGTAGGTCCTCATGGATTTTTATTTGGCATATTAATTTTAAAATGGCTCAGATATGAGTGAATTCAAATACTATAAGTCAACATGCTCAGAGATGTGGGAGAGAAATGCCAACTAAGATCAGATATTGGGGGGAAAAAGAATAATATATCAGGGAAGAAAATTATCCCAACAACATATTAACTTAGGAGCAAAATACATTTCTTAAAAAAAAGAAAAATACCGATGGTCTCACTCATAGCAGGAATTTAGAAGACATAAATAAGGGACCAGGAAAAAGGCTAACTATAATAAAAAAAAATCAAAATCAGCAAGCAACTATAAACTAGAGATACACTACACTGGGGTTGGGGGTGAAGAGGGGCAGGGAGAGGAACGATCAGAGTCAAAATAAGGGGGTGCAATTGTATAGGGAGTATAGCCAAAATGAAAATGCATACGTTGTGCAAAAATGAAAAATGATGTAAGAATTATATAAAATAAAATAGTAAAAAAAAAAAAACAACTGTTTCAGAAAGTAGCCATGTTAGATGTGAAGAGTAAGATTGGCCAAGGCAACTGATTTACCTGTGGAGTGGTTTCTGTCATGGTGGTCTAAGATGGGATTGGGTGCTACACATTGTGGACCAGTCCATTAAGTTTGACAACTCCATGTTATCTGCCTTAGTGGTATTTCTAAGAAAGGGAAGAAAGATTCTATTTGAGATGTCAGCAAGAATTAAAAGAATAAATTCTTATTTATCACTTTCATTCCTGCTAGGAGGGTTAAGTTGGCTTAGTCTCTATTGGTTGTATGATATATATACATGAATTTTCATATGCATATGGAAACTTTTTAAAAACAATCTCCTATAATTATGTTTGTATGCATTTTTACTTACAATTAATGCTGTGATCAATAAGCATTTGTGTTTATGTTAATGTATTATAATACATGTATGATTCATATCATAAGTCTTAAGTGTGTGTACACCATGTAACCCACAATCTTGTCTCTAGGAATTCATCCTAATGAGATAATTTAGCATATGTACAAAGATTTAGCTAGCTACAAGAATATTCATAGAAACAGCTTATAGATAAGCTATGGTAAATCCATAAACCAAAGCCATTTAAAATGGTATTACAGAAATACCTTTCCTAATGTGGATATATGACCATAATCTATTAGGCTCTTAAAAAAATGGTAGAGTATGATTCAGTATTTATCTGCATGTGTGCATTTGTGTATGTTTGATGTGTGTGTGCAAGAGAGAACAGTCTATGGAGTACACATAAACTAATGCCTGAGGTATTTATTTTTGCATAGAAGAACTGGGGTATAGGCCAGAGGTGCGAGGTGAGATAATTCACCAGAGACAGGTGGGGAGTAGAACAGGCAGATTTACTGAAATACACTGCTAAGGGGAAGGGGAGCAGTGGGCGAGTCGGGAGAGGTCTGAGTTGCCACTCGTGTGTTAGCTCCTGGTGGGGTATTGAACTCAGGCCATAAAGGTGATAGCACTGAGACTTAACCCTTAGGCCTCCAGAGAGACCCTCAGATTTTTTTAATTATGTTTATTGAGGTAGTGTTGATTTACAGCTCCTCAAATATCTTTTTATGCTCAGTTAAAGGAATCTTACTAAAAGTGTGTTTGAATTCCTAGATTTTGAGTTCTTTTGTGTGCTCAGGGCTTTCTTCGCCACTCTTCTGGGAAGTGGGGTATATGGGGATTGAAATTCTACCTACACGATGAAACCAGAATCATGACTTTTTCCTTCAGTCCCTGTTTCTGAGTTTGACATTGGGATAAATTCTTTCTCATGTGTCCCATAGATATTCTTTGGTATTTGTCTTCTGCTAGGAAGGCAGCACCCCCAAACACAGATACACAGGCATAGTTTGCTAGACATAGCTATATATGTCTTAGACATGCCTTGAATTACAGTCTCATAAAGTTCCCCAGTCCCTGTATAAATCGTATGGAAGCAAATAGATATATGGGCAGAACAGGAGAAGAGGAGGGTGACATATAATATCATAAACCAAAGGTATCTGCATCTTAGCTCTGGTGTAGTCAGGATAGCTTGTCAAAAGTGTTTGTGTGTATAACTGAAATTTATTAGTATGTAGCCCTAAGGATGTAAACTAAATAAGTTAATGATTCAGTAGGGATTTGTGGGGTTATTGTCTCCTTTTATCTTAATTTATGTATTTTAATTTTTCTGCATTAATCAGGTATTTCATGTGAGCCATTAAACAATAAAAGTAATTTCTAAAATGTACTCCTCTGAAGAGGTATAAACCTATACCTTCAAACCAGAGACAGTGTGGAAACCTACAATAAAGAGTAATAAAAAGATATACCCCCAAAATACCATTTTGCATCACCAGTCAGAGGGTCATTAGTTTACCTCCAATCATTCCACAGCGATGCCTGTCACATTTGTTCTTGATTCTGGTGCTATCAATGCAAGTGGTTTTGCAATGTCGAGTAATTTTTAGTCATCATTTTTTTCTGGCCCCACCCTTTATTTCACAGTAAACTTACAGAAGGTCTGTTTATTTGGGATAGATAATTTTGATGAGTAATGTGGAAAGAATAAGTAAGCTATCCAGGTTTGAAATTTTCAGAAAAAGCTTTCCAGAGAAGCTTCAGGAAGCATTTGGGAAAGCAATTGGGTGTCATTGTAGGATTATAAGGAGACTTTATTAGCTGGAGGTCGGTAGTATGATGGAAGTGGCCAGATTCACTGTTAAGAAATTGGTTTAAAAGTCTGGGAAATGGAATCCAGTAAGATTGTATGCCAAGAACAAATATGGACTTTAGTGATGATTGAGAATGGGGTCAAAAAGATAAGGGTGATTCCAAATTTACTATAGAAAAGGAGGAAGAGAAACTTGGCAACAACCTTGGGTTAACTCCTTTCATTTCTATTCCATTTGTTCTCATTGTTACAGTGGATCCCACTTGTTGTGGGACAGCCCATTGGACTGTATCTAATTCAGATCCACCCAGTCTTGATCTGGGAGGGCCCTTCGTGCTCATGAAGGCATCCTGCCATGATTTGGTCCAGTCTCAACCCCACTAGCCTCCTCAGAGATGGGGCATGCCAAAGTTCTTTTGCAAGTATGTAGTGAGAGTTTGAGTCACACTCTTGCTTAAGAGGATATTCTATGCATTTTCAGACATATGACTAACTGGGCAAAATGTTTAAAAAATATAATTCAGAATAACACTGTTCACCAGGAGAGTTCTTTGCTTTTCATGTTGTTTGGGGGGAGGGGGAGCTGGGAGGGAGAGTAGGATTGGCCTGAAATGTGGAACACCATAAAGAGACAGATAGACAGAGAATCAAAGTCCCTGAATGGCATTTAATTCCATGCTGCTGTTTTTCCTGGTCAGGTTTCAGAAATCCTCTGACAGTTGGACTATTTGCTATTTAGTCATTCTACTGTACTTATTTTACTGACAATCAACAGGCATTGCCTAATTTCACACTCAAATTCTTAAAAAAAAGAAAAAAGAAAAAAAAAGAGAAAAGATCCACGTAGACTGCAATGTCAAATATACATTTAAGTTGATGGGATTTTTTTGAACATTTCCCAAATAATGCATAAGTAGTAAAAGCAGCAAATATACAGGTTTGGAAGACATTTAAGTGTGTTCTGTTTTTAGCCAAAACAGCTTGCAATAACTAAATTTAAAAAAAAAAAAAGGCCTAATTGGAGGCTTTCACATTAGGTTCTGAAACACATTTTTTGGTCCCCTTGTGCCTTGTTTCCAAGATGGTAGCACCTGGAAAAACATGTAGCTTGATTTTCGTAATAGATATGAGCTCAGATAGTAAGGACTGCATTACACCAGTTCCTTTGAAACGGGTGGCAGTTACTGCTGGAGTCCAAGTGGCTGAATCGCATGCTTGGAACTAGGAGTATATTCATCTGTTTGTGAAAATCACCAGGCATAGACCGTTTCCACCCAACACACCGTAGAAACTCGCAAGCCTCCTGTTACCAGCAAGAATTGAAGCCAAAACTCAGTGAGAGCAATGCCAGATGATGGCTGCTGTTTTCCTTACGTCTTTATTTTGAATGCTGGATCTTGTGTTACTGTACATTCTTTCCTAATCGAGAACCTTCTGCCAGACGGACGACAGTATCCTCTGCAAGGCAGCGGCAATTTCCACCAAATCCTTGCCTCCCCAAAATGTGAAGTGCATTCACTTTTCATCAAGATATGATTAATTACTCCAGGAAACTTCATTTCATTCAGCTTGCTAAAATGAGAGTAATTAGAGCAGCCTTTGACCCTGCCTTCTCTGCCCCTCTTAGTTTACAGCGAGCTGTGAAATGTGATAAGTCAATTCTTAAATATATATGTTTATGCCAAGAACAAGTATCTCCTATTTGACTCTCCTTTCCCACACAGGAACTTGGTTATTGTTTATTTAAGAATTTGACATCCAGTGCTTTTGTCAGGTGAAATTGAGAAGAAATGTCCTCCAGATGACACATGGGCTGTCAACAGAGGCTCAGAACTAGTCCCTTATCTGCATATATGAGTAATAACTGAGCCCTTTTGCTCCCTACAAGGTACAGTTTTTATTCCTGGTTTGAACTTACAGTGCAGCAGGGTTAGAGACATGATTAGTGTCCACCATAATAAAATACATAAGCACCCAAAGGATTCCATCTTGAAGTCAAATACTCAATTTCTCAGGTGTTTTGAAATATAATCTTTGAAACATTTTAGGGTACATGATGGGTTGATTGAAATCCATTTGAATTAACAGTGTGAATTTCCTGACTTTCACTAGTACACTTCTAAATTCTAGACTCTACAGGTAGTTTAATGTGTACTGAAAAAAATCTAGGGCATAAAGAAAAGCATAAGAAGAAAATTAAAATTATTTGAATCCTATCCTATAGAGCTAAATATTTCTTAAATTCCAGTCTGTTTCTTTCCTATCTACTTTTTATGTGATTATATAAATATATCTCACAATAAGCCTAACTCTTGTGCTATAAACAATTTTTAAAGTTTTTTTCACGCAACGTTTTATCATGAGCATTTCTCCCAAGTTATTAAACAGTGGTAAAAACCACCCATTTCCAAGGTGGCAAAGGTTTTATAGCACAGGAACTCTGGCATCTGGGCTGTCTGTATTCTCGCTGAGATACATCGACCAAACTGCACCAGGTAGTTGCCAGGACCCCTCACTTGCAACAGATATAAACACGAACAAGAGTGCTATGTCAAGTGCTATAACTACGGGCTCCCTTCAGGTACCCTGTCTCCAGGGTTTCAGCTGTTACCCTCAGTCTCTCCCAGACTCGCTCCCTTTCTCTCTTCCTCCTTACGTTCCTCTCTCCTTCCATCCCATGGCCCCGCCTCACTCTCTTTTCTTCCCCTGCACCTTTATCCGTCCCTACCTTTCTCCTTCTTTATTTCTTCCGTTCTAACTTTTTCTCCCTAATCTATTTTCCTCCACCCCACAATTCTCCTCACCCCCCCTCCCCGTGCCTTTCTCAGATCTACTCACCTCTGCTTGACTTTCTCCTGAAGCAGAGAAGTTGGCTCTTCCTAAGTGGAAGCAAGATAACACTGACTTCCCCCTGCTGCTCACAGCTTGTGATCAGAGAGTACGACCCCAGAAAGGCTGCCAGAGGTCTCCGCTCAGCCTAACAGGCATCACAAGCTCATCTTTGAGAATAGGAAGCTCTGATTTTCCAAGTCGAGACCCTATCAGTGTCCCATGTATACAGAGTAAGCTCCTGGAGGTGGGGTCTCCAGCGGAGATGTTTGGAGAAGACCCTACATCTTCTCTCCACTGCGTTTCTTTGCTTCTCCTAAAGTTTGTGCACCAGCAGAGAACTCAAGTCTTACTGTTATAGGACAGGGAGAGGGTCAGCCCAAACCCTGCAAACCTGCCTATTCTACATGGGTTTTGTCATCTGCCGCATTAACACAAAACATAGGAGACTTTAATGGAAAGGAACTTTAATTAAACTAGGAAACAACACAGGTAAGGCAAAGAGTCTAGTTTTTAAATGAAGCACCCAAAGTTACCCATCCCCTCGTGGGTAAAAGTCCATCCATATGGGATTGGCCCAGAATAAGGCCCCAAAGCCTGCCACAAGTCTAAAGCATCTTCCAGTGGGGACCCACAGAAAAGGGTCACAAACAACCAGACAAGCCCGGAAGGAAAAGAGCAAAATCAACATTAAGATAAAAGCTGCCATTGTCACCTCCCCACGGGTCTCACCCACATCTGTGTCACCCAGTCCACGACCAAAAGACAAGCGCAGTTTCTTTACGTGTCTCTAGGCTCCATGCGCCTCCTTCAGGTCTCCTTGCTCCATCCTGTTTCCTTCCTCCTTTTTTTCCTGCAGCTTCTCCTCTTCCTGCTCAGCTCCACCCTCCCTTGGGTGGGGCAGGGAACCTCTCCCTTTCCTGGGGACCACCCTGTTGCATTACCTCTCATAGACTATCTTCAGATGCATGTACTCTGCGCATATTTGAACAGTGGACTGATACCCACACAATCGTCTTTTCTACCTGAGAAAAAATACTAATTCCTGCGTCATTTTATGAGAAAATCATTTTTTTGTATTTTCAAAATCTTGGCACTTTGGTTAAGATTATTGGCCAATCTGGTAGATAAAAAGTGACTAACTTAATTCTAGGATAGTGAATGGAAGGTAAGGATACAAAGCCTGTCAAGAAGAGCTGACACCTAGATTTGCAGGCACCCTTCAGCTTGACCTGCCACCACCCCTGCTGATTCACTTTGGTGATGCTTTTCTTATAAAGAAAAGTGAGTTTTCCCATGGGTTCCCAGACAGAATGAGAGTCCCCAGTCTTGGGCCCCACTTTTTTTTTTTAAATAATAAATTTTATTTTTATATTCCCCCATACAATTGCAAACGCCCCATTCTGACCCCAGTCCCTCCCCTCCCGGCCCCCACCCCCCAAAAAGTGTCTCAGGTTCATAGTTTTTTGTTGATTTTGATTTTCACTTTCTTATAGTTATTCATTTTCCTGGTCCCTTATTTAAGTTTTCTAGATTCCTGCTATGAGTGAGACCATCCGGTATTTTTCTTTTTCTTTCTGGCTTATTTCGCTGAGCATGATCCCTTCCAGCGCCATCCATGTTGCTGCAAATTGCATGTGTTTATCTTTTTTGAATGCTGAGTAATATTCCATGGTGTATATATACCACATCTTCTTGATCCAGTCATCTATTTTTGGGCATTTGGGCTGTTTCCAAAGCTTAGCTATTGTAAATAGAGCTGCTATAAACATAGGGGTGCAGGTGTTCTTTGGAATCGATGTTTCTGTGTCCTTTGGGTAAATACCTAGGAGTGGAATTGCTGGATCCTATGGAAGCTCTATGTTTAGTAGGTCCAGAAATCTCCACACAGCTTTCCATAGTGGTTGGCCCAGTTTGCACTCCCACCAACAGTGCAGGAGAGTTCCTTTTTCTCCACACCCTCGCCAACATTTGTTGTTGCTAGTTTTTTTAATATGTGTTGGGCCCCACTTTTAATGGTGCTGAGCAATCTCATTCTTACTCCTCTCCCAGTAGTTCTTTCTGTGTTTTGATCAAGAGCTGCTGACAAAAAACATAGGTGCAGTGGTTCCAGTGGTGCTAGATGATATTCCAAGTTAAAATATAAATTCTACAGCAGGTTGAGAAACTTTCAAGGAAATGTTCAAGTTCAGCAGGATTTGAGGGAAGTCTATGACTTTGTGAAGATCATCTTCATAATGCAGCAAGGGAAGACTAGCCAATAATTGTAAAACACCAGCTGGAGGACAGCACCAGTGGTGGTCTGCTATGGCTTCACAGTCCTCAAAGAAAACAGAAAAGAGGGACTCCCTGGTGGTGCAAGGGGTTGAGCACCTCACTATGAAGCAATCCACAGCATCTGCAGCATGAGTTCAGTCCCTGGCTGGCCAGGGAGTAACCCACATGGTGCAGCAGACCTCTCCTGTCTCACCTGCTGCTCTCCTCAGCAGTGTACTTCAGTCAATCTGCCTGTTCTGTTCCCCACTCTGTCTCTGGTGAATCCTCTTACCTCCCGCATCTCTGGCCTGTACCCCAGCTCTTGTATGCATAAATAAATCTTAAAAAAAAAAAAAAACCAGAAAAGAAATTGCCAACATGTCATGCCAGGAACACTTCCCAACAGAGACTGAACTTGCTATGCTAACCTCAGATAGCTCCAATCCATTCAGCTCTTCCTTCTCCAGCAGTGAATATGCTGGACTAAATTCCATACATCAAGATGACTGAGAAGCTCATTACTAACCAGTGAGGAAAAAAAGAACCCATGGGCAATTGATTCCTCTCTGGATAAATTTCCTGAGGCATCAGGGCAGCTGGTAAGTAGTTTTCTAGGGCCACCCAAGTAGAGTTCATTCACTGACATGTGGAAGTTAGCCTTTCACCAGGCCTTCAATGTGCAGCCATCATAGCACTTAGGCCTGGCTATCTCCTCCTCTGTCTTCCTCACTGGACTATGAGTCATTCAAAGCCTGAGGTGGTGTCTTATCAGTCTTTGCATTCAAATGCTCTAGAGGAATGCCCTGTAGTTGGTGTTTGATAAATACTGGTTGAGTGAGTGAATAGAAATACGGAGGTCACCCTTAATTTCCCCTTCTTCCTCTTCCTCATCTTTGATTCACTTCACCTTCTCTCAAAGAAAAAATAGTTTTTTAATCTGCCTACTTGCTTCCCACCATCACTGCCTCATCTAAGCCACCAATATTCCTTCACTAGACTACTGCAGCTACCTCAGAAAAGCTTCCCTGTTTCTCCTACTCCAGAGCATGAATGTCTTCTTTCATAAAAACCATAGAGAATTTTAAAAATTATTCCAATAACTCTATTAGTTTTTCCAGAGTAAATTCCAGAAGGCAGCTGCCCACTTCTCCAGGTATATCTCACTTCCTTTCCCACTTTCTCCCTCTGCCAAGTCATGCTGGGCTTCTTTTTATCTACCAAGATCTACCATGCCTCTAGGTTTTGGAAAAGCTGTTTTCTCTGTGATGCCCTTCCCTACCCCCCTCTCCTGGCCATCTCTAGCTTATTCTGAAACTCTCACCCTAAATATAACTCCTCAGAGAAACCTCTCTTACTATACCTGTTTAAGGCAGCAAGCCTGTTAGTCTCTTTCTGCTACCTTTTCTTTTATAGTTTTTATCAAAAATTGTAATTGCACAGTGTGTCAATCTTATTTAATAATCATGTCTCTTACTAAATAGTCAGCATTCCCTTGAGAGCAAGGTCGGGATGGTATCCATTTAACTCTCTACAACAGACATCTGCTAGCTACCTCACATCCCCTCAGCCTCAGCTCACCACTCTGACTAAGGATCCACGTGGTTTTGAACTACATGCCATTAAGGGTATCTCAGGCCTGCACCAAACATCACTGCTTCCTACCTGGGGGCTTCCCTCCCTGCACCATAGATGGGGTACCTATGGAAACTTTCTTTGAACTTCACACACGTGTCCCAGAAGTGTACAAGTGTTACTACTCTGTGGGTTAACTCCCAACCAAAGCAGACCTGGAGCCGTTAGATCAGTCCATCTCTCCTTGAGTCCCCAAAAGATGCCAGTAGGACTGGACACAAGCCGCTGCACTAGTGGTCAGCTCTGTAGTGTAACCTTCTGTTGGCTGTCCCCCGTTCCTGCCTTCTCTTTGGTCCCTCAGTTCTGCTCTCTAAGACCACTTCCCAAATAAACCATATGCATCTAAGCCTTAGTCTAGGCTCGGTCATAGGGGAAAGCCAGGCTAAGACAACCACACCAACCGCTGGGCATGGTACCTACTGTTCATATTTTAAATCAAACACATAAATGAAGTATAAAAAATAAAAATTATTGAAAAACAAGAGGTAAGAACCGAAGTAGGAAATAAGGAAGCCATTAAGAGAAATTAGCACAATAAAATTCAGCATTGCTTAAACCTACCAACTTACCAATTCAGCAGAATTGATAAGGTGGCAAACTCAGAAATGTGATTTCTGTTGTAAGTGAGGCAGGTTTCCATCAAGACCTACCCACTTCATCCTGCGCCCTCCCCCCAACTTGAATAGACTGTGAGAGTGAAACAAGAATGAGGTTTGGGAATTAAACCTAAGGGACCTGAATCTCCAGTTTATGGCCTTACTGAGTTTTTATAGAACTGGTCAGCCTGCCTAGAAAATGGGATTGTTACAAAGATTAAAAAATATTTATTTCAAAAATATTTCAAAAATACTTGTTTCCTCCCTTCTCCCCCAAATATCTACCTTCCTTTCTCCCCCTCTCTAGTGAAACATACACATTGACTAGGGAATTTGTTTCCAAACCTGTGGGCCATGGCTCTGAATGGGAAACTTGGAACAATAATCTTCTGAGAAAATTTCTTTATCTCACAGGCTCTGCACTTACAATATACTTGCCAAATGACTTATCATTTGAAAGAAAATAGTCTTCAGTTAAAAACCCTTACAATGGTACAAAAAAAGGTGTCACAGTCCCGGGGCCTTCCCTCTGGGGACAGCACAATGTGCTCTGGGCCTGATGAGAAGTGAGTGTGAGTCTGCAGCTCTCTTCCCATCTCTGGCCTTTTGTATTTTTTAAAAAAAATTTATTTATTTATGCACACAAGAGCTGGGGTGTAGGCCAGAGGTGTTGGGGGTGAGAGGATTCACCAGAGGCAGAATGGGGAGCAGAACAGGCAGATGGACTGAAGTACACTGCTGAGGGGGGCAGTGGGTGAAACAGGAGAGGTCCACTGTGCCGTGTGGGTCATCTTCCTGGCCGGGGATCAAACTCAGGCTGCAGTAGCTGGCGATAGCTTGATAGTGCTAAGACTTTAACCTCTGAGCCACCAGGGAGGCCCCCCTTTTGTGTTCTTTTTTTTCTATGCTTGTGCTCTCAAAGGTCAGACCTTTGTGAAAAATACTTGCCCTATTAATCATCAAGAAAGACTATTCCAGACACATTTTCAAAAGGGATGCAGTAAGTTTTGTCTGCACAGTGCACCCTGGGAAAAGAGTTTCCCTTCTGAAAAGCAATCTTGTCTTCAGCCAAGTCTTTTCTTTTCCATTTTTTCTTATTTTTTTTTTAAAGCAATGAAATGATTGCATGTTCTGGAGGTGTCGGGAGGCAAGGCCACCCCTTTGGCATAGACATGCATGTGTACTCAGGAGATATGTGCCCAATTAGTGGGTTTCACATGACTGCTGGTGTTGGCACATGTTCTACACCCAGCTGGTTCTCAGTCTTTGGGGAACCGGTGGAAGGTTTAACGATTATTTGACAGAGATGCACTTAGTCAAAGACAGAGTGGAGTGAGGAAAGTTATATGCCCATAGCTAGTGAAAGATGACCCAGTGATCACACTGCTTTAGAGTCTGGGTTATCCTATTTACACTTGCAATTAGACCACAGAAATAAATAGTGGTACTGAGTCACACACTGAATTGTGTACAATAGGACTAGGAATATGATATTCTCCTCCCAACTCCTCACCTGCACATTGCAGCTATTCCATCTTCAAGTACAATAAAGGTACTTTACTCAGCATTAGAGTGAAAACCAGTCTCACCTTCGCGCGGCTGTTCAGTATAGGGTCACTTCGTGTGTGCCATCTTTTTTTTTTTTTTTTAAAGATTTGTTTATTTATTTATACAAGCACTGGGTACAGTCAGAGGCACGGGAGGGTGAGAGAATTCACCAGAGCCAGAGCAGAGAGTAGAACAGGCGGAATGATGAAGTACACTGCTGAGGGGAGCAGTGGGCAGCAGGAGAGGTCTGAGCGCCATGTGGGACACTCGTCCAGCGGCCAGGGATCGAACTGGCGCTGCAGAGGCTGCGGGCAGCTTCACAACCCAGTGCTCAACCGCTGCGCCACCGGGGAGGCCCTGTGTGTGCCATCTTGAAGCAAGCAAAGAAAATAGAAACTCCAGAGCTTACTTACCTCATGTAGAATTAATCCTTTGCCTTTTCCAATTGACTCTTTCTGTTAGGGGGAAAAGGATGTCCCAAAGCAAATTCCATATAGGCTTTGTGGACTCCACCCCCACCCCAGGTCAAAGCCAAAGACACTGGGAACTCCAAATCCCATCGCCACCAAAGGGAAGGTGGCTGGGACCTGAGGGTGGGGTTAAGCAGCCAGGTGGATACAAAAGGCAGACACGTGGGCTTTGGGGGGCTCTCCATTTTTGGGCTCTCGGCCAGCTCGCAGCGTCCGGCCAGCTCTGAGAGTGACTTTGGGTTTCCAGGTCGTCGGATCGGGTAGGACGCATTAAAGACTTTATTTCCCTATTTTCTCCCTGAGTTGTACATTTTCCTTATTTCTTTTTCTCTTGTAAATAAACCTTTTGCGTGTGTCTGTAGAAGAGTATTCATAAGTCCCTTTAAAGCGCGCGGGTGAGGACCCACAGCCAGGAACCCGTTTAATATCGGGGTTGCTCTATAACATTTCTTTTTTTTTTTTTTTTTATAAATTTTATTGTTATATTCCCCATACAATTGCAGCCCCCCCATTCTGACCCCAATCCCTCCCCTCCCGCCCCCCCCCCCTAAAAGTGTCTCTGGTTCATAGTTTTTTGTTGATTTTGATTTTCACTTTCTTATAGTTATTCATTTTCCTGGTCCCTTATTTAAGTTTTCTAGATTCCTGCTATGAGTGAGACCATCCGGTATTTTTCTTTTTCTTTTTGGCTTATTTCGCTGAGCATGATCCCTTCCAGTGCCATCCATGTTGCTGCAAATTGCATGTGTTTATCTTTTTTGAATGCTGAGTAATATTCCATGGTATATATGTACCACATCTTCTTGATCCAGTCATCTATTTTTGGGCATTTGGGTTGTTTCCAAAGCTTAGCTATTGTAAACAGTGCTGCTATAAACATAGGAGTGCAGGTGCTCTTTGGAATTGATGTTTCTGTGTCCTTTGGGTAAATACCTAGGAGTGGAATTGCTGGATCATATGGAAGCTCTATGTTTAGTAGGTCCAGAAATCTCCACACAGCTCTCCACAGTGGTTGGACCAGTTTGCACTCCCACCAACAGTGCAGAAGAGTTCCTTTTTCTCCACACCCTCGCCAGCATTTGTTGTTGCTAGTTTTTTTAATATGTGCCATTCTCACTGGTGTAAGATGGTATCTCATGGTAGTTTTGATTTGCATTTCCCTGATGGCAAGTGATGTTGAACATTTTTTCATATGCCTGTTGGCCATTTGCATTTCCTCTTCAGAGAAGTTTCTTTTTAGCTCTTCTGCCCATTTTTTGACTGGATTATTTTCTTTGTTGTTGCTGAGTCTCATCAGCTCTTTGCAGATTTTTGTGATCAGTCCTTTATCATTAGTGTTGGGTGCAAAAATGTTCTCCCAGTTGGTGGGGTTTCTCTTTGTTTTTGTTATTGTCTCTTTTGCTGTGCAGAAGCTCTTTAATTTGATGTAGTCCCAGCTGTTTATCTTTGCCTTCACTATCACTGCTTTGGGTGATGTGTCTGTAAAGATGTCTTTGATGTGCAGATCACGTAGTGTTTCGCCTATATTTCCTTCTATATATTTTATGGTTTCAGGTCTTATGTCTAGTTCTTTAATCCATTTTGAGTTGATTTTTGTGTATGGTGTGAGGTAGTGGTCAAGCTTCATTCTTTTGCATGTAGCGACCCAGTTTTCCCAGCACCATTTATTGAACAAACTTTCTTTGCTCCAATGCATAGTCTTTGCTCCTTTGTCAAAGATTAGTTGACCATAAATCTGTGGATTTATTTCTGGATTTTCTATTCGATTCCATTGGTCTGTATGTCTGTTCTTGTTCCAATACCATGCCGTTTTGATGATTACGGTTTTGTAGTATAGTTTGAAGTCTGGGAGTGTAATGCCTCCATTCCCTTCTTTTTTTTTCAGGAGAGCTTTGGCTATTCGGGGTTTTTTGTGATTCCATATGAATTTCATCAATAATTGTTCTATTTCTTTGAAGAATGACATTGAAATTTTGATTGGAATAGCATTGAATCTGTATATTGCTTTTGGAAGGATGGCCATTTTAATAATGTTTATTCTTCCAATCCATGAGCAGGGGATGTCTCTCCATTTCTTTGTGTCTTCTTCTATTTCTTTTAACAGTGTTTTATAGTTTTCTTTGTATAGGTCCTTTATCTCTTTTGTTAGATTCATTCCCAAATATTTGATTTTTTTTGTTTCAATAACAAAAGGGATGGTTTTTTGATTTCTTCTTCTTCAGATTTATTGTTTGTGTATAGGAAGGCTACTGACTTTTGCGTGTTGATTTTGTATCCTGCCACTTTACTGAACTGATTGATGAGTTGAATTAGCTTTTCTGTGGAGTTTTTGGGGTTCTCTATGTATAATATCATATCGTCTGCAAATAGTGATAGTTTGACTTCTTCTTTTCCTATTTGGATTCCTTGGATGTCTTTCTCTTGTCGTATTGCCCTGGCTAGGACTTCCAGTATTATATTGAAAAGCAGTGGTGAGAGTGGACATCCTTGTCTTGTTCCAGATCTTAATGGAATTGCTTTCAGCTTTTCACCATTGAGAATGATGCTGGCTGTTGGCTTGTCATAGATGGCCTTTATGATGTTGAGGTATGTTCCTTGTATCCCAAGAATTTCAAGGGATTTTATCATGAATGGGTGTTGCACTTTGTCGAAAGCTTTCTCAGCATCTATTGATATTATCATATGGTTTTTATATTTCTTTTTGTTGATGTGTTGGATAACGTTGATTGATTTTCGGATGTTAAACCATCCTTGTGCCCCTGGAATGAATCCTACTTGGTCGTGGTGAATTATCTTATGGATACATTGTTGGATTCTGATGGCTAAAATTTTATTGAGGATTTTTGCATCAGTGTTCATTAGGGAGATTGGCCTGTAGTTTTCCTTTTTAGTGTTGTCCTTGTTCGGTTTTGGTATTAGTGTAATGTTGGCTTCATAGAACGTGTTTGGTATTGTCCCTTCCTTCTCAATTTTTTGGAAGAGTTTGTGAAGGATAGGCACTAATTCGTCTCTGAATGTTTGGTAGAATTCATTTGTAAATCCATCAGGTCCTGGGCTTTTGTTTTTGGGGAGGTTTTTGATTACCATTTCAATTTCGCTAATTGTAATTGGTCTGTTTAGGTGTTCTATTTCTTCTTTATCTAGCTTTGGGTGATTGTAGAGTTGTAGGAATTTGTCCATCTCCTCTAGATTATTAAACTTATTTCCATATAACTGTTCATAGTAGTTACTGATTATTCTTTTGATTTCTGCTGTGTCCGTTGTGATTTCTCCTCTTTCATTGATGATCCTGTTTATTTGTGCTTTCTCCCTTTTTTCCTTTGTGAGCCTGGCTAGGGGTTTGTCTATTTTATTGATTTTTTCAAAAAACCAGCTCTTGGTTTCATTGATCTTTTGGATTGTTTTTTTAGTTTCAATTTCATTTATTTCTGCTTTGGTTTTTATTATTTCTTTTCTTCTACTGGTTTTGGGGTTTTTTGTTGTTCTTTTTCTAGATCTTTGAGCTTCGAGATGAGGTTGTTTCTTTGCGTTCTTTCTTGTTTCTTGATGTGAGCTTCTATTGCTATATATTTTCCTCTTATTACTGCTTTTGCTGCATCCCATACATTTAGGATATTGGTGTCCTCCTTGTCGTTCAATTCAAAAAATTTTTTAATTTCTTCTTTGATCTCCTCATTAGTCCAGTGGTCTTCCAGTAGTGTGGTTTTTAATCTCCATGAGGTAGGAAAGTTCCTTGCCTTCTTTTTATGGTTTAGTTCTAGTTTGATGCCTTCATGGTCAGAAAAGATGGTTGGTATGATTTCAATCTTGGTGTATCTGTTGATGTTTGTCTTGTGCCCCAGTATGTGATCGATCCTGGAGAATGATCCGTGTGCGCTTGAGAAAAATGTGTACTCCGTTTTTTTGGGGTTTAGTGTTCTATAGATGTCTGTTAAGCCCAATTGCTCTAGGTCCTTATTTAGAGCTTTGGTTTCTTTACTTATTTTTTGTCTTGTTGATCTATCCATTGTTGATAGTGGTGTGTTGAAGTCTCCCACTACGTATGTGTTTTCTCTGATGTCTGTTTTCAGAGAAGACAAAAGTTGTCTGATATATTTTGGTGCTCCTTCGTTTGGTGAGTATATGTTAATGAGTGTTATTTCTTCTTGAAGTATTGTCCCCTTGATCATAATGTAGTGACCATTGGGGTCTCTTTTTATCTTTTTTAGTTTGAAATCTGTTTTATCTGATATAAGTATAGCTGTTCCTGCTTTCTTTTTTGGCCCATTTGCTTGTAGGATTGTTTTCCATCCTTTGACTTTGAGCCTATTTTTATCTTTTGTAGCTAAATGTGTTTCCTGGAGACAGCAAAAGGTTGGGTTTTGTTTCTTAATCCAGGCTGCAACTCTGTGTCTTTTTATTGAAGAGTTTAGTCCATTTACATTTAGAGTTAATATTGATATGTTAACATCTGTATTTGCCATTGTGTTTGTCTTTCCTTTGATTTTATTTATTTATTCTTTTAATAACTTTTTTTTTTTTTGGCCTTCTTTCATTGTTATTCGTCCCTCTGAGGTTCTGGCTTTAGGACTCCTTGTAGTATTTTTTGGAGTGGGGGTTTAGTTGCAATGAAATTCCGGAGTTTCTGTTTGTCTGGGAAGGTCCATATTCTTTCTTCAAAGAGGAAGGAGAGCTTTGCGGGATAGAGTATTCTTGGTTGGCATCTGTTTTCTTGGAGTCTGTTGACTATGTCCCTCCACTCTCTCCTTGCCCGTAGTGTTTCTTCGGAGAAGTCTGATGTCAGCCTGATTGGCTTTCCTTTGAATGTTATCTGTTTCTTCCCTCTTGCCAGCTTCATTATTTTTTCCTTGTCCTGGATTCTTGGGAGCTTTACTATTATGTGTCTTGCTGTATTTTTTCTTTCGTCGTGGAAGTTTGGTGTTCTTCTTGCTTCTTGTATATCAATTTTCAGCTCCTTCTTCACATTTGGGAAGTTCTCTTCAATTATCTCTTTGAATATTTTCTCTGTTCCTACTTCTCTCTCCTCTCCTTCTGGTATTCCTATAACTCTTATATTTCCTTTCCTCATGGAGTCAGATAGTTCCCGAAGTCTTTCTTCATTCTTTTTCCTTCGTACTTCTCTTTCCTTTTCTGTTTTGGTTCTTTTTATTTCTGTGTCTTCAAGAGCACTTATTCGTTCTTCCATTTCATCAATTCTGCTTTCATTGCTTTTCCCAGAATTCTTTAGTTCTTCCACTAATTCTTTGATCTCCTGCATTTCTTTTACTTCCCTCTTTAGGGACTCAATTTCATTCTTCTGATCGTTGATTATTTTTCCCTTATCATTGTTTTCCTTTATGACTTCTGTCAGTTTTTTAATCACGGCAATTTTAAATTCTCTTTCTGGAAGGCTCAGAAGTTCTTCCAAGTTACTGTCGTTGCAATCTGGGGGCTGGCTTTCTTTTTGTGGTGTGCTTTTTCTCTGGAGAGTTGCTAGGTTGCGTGTGGTTCTTCTCCTCCCTACTGTCTGTTTTCTAATTTGCCGTATGCGTTGGGACACTGTGTTGTTGGGACTGGCCGGCATCTTGGGTGGGCTTCTCTTCTCCCCTCTGGTTCCTCCTGGAGTCATCTGTCAGTTTCAAGCAGTCTTTATTGGAGAAAGGTCCCTGTCCTAAAATGTCGATGTGGGGACACACTCCCCTGTGCGCCTGGTCTGCCCCGGCGGTGGGTTCCTGCTCCCCCTCTGGGCTTGGACTGCAGGCCAGAGGGGGTCTGGCGTGGGCGAAGTTCCCCCGCTCACCTCTGGCTCCTGAGGAAGCCTTCTGCAGGTAGTCTTTACTGAAGAAATGTCCCTGTTCTAAAATGGTGATGTGGGACACACTCCCTGCGCGTCCGGTGTCAGGCACACTCTTCTGCGCGCCTGGTCTGCCCTGGCTGTGGGTGCTCGCTCTCCCTGTGGGCTCAGACTACTTGTTCGGAAGGAGCCAGGTGTGGGCTAACTCCCCAGCTGGCCACTAGCTCCTTCAGTAGCCTGTGCTGTCTACAAGTCGCTAGGTGGCGCCAAAGATCTCTCCTAGAGCCCTTGGGGAGCTGATTTTCCACCCCGTGGGACGGGGAGCAGAGCGGGGATGGTAGGGTACACCTCAACGGCTTTGGGGTGCTGTGTCTGCCTTGTGCCCCACCGTCGTGGGGAACCCACGCCCCTAATTTCGTGCCCCGGGTCTCAGTTCAAAGCCCTCAGTTCCAGGACGCGGGCTGTAGCCCAGTTCAGTGGCGCGGGAAGGGCGCCTTTTGCACCGCTCCCGTGCCTGGGCGCCTGGTTCCTGCTTACTCAGGGAGGGACCTTCACCTCAGTGAGGACCTCCGCGCGTCTCCCCGCAAGCCTAGGTAGTCTCCCAAGCCTAGGTCGCAGGCGCGGGGACCTGGGCAGCCGCGATCCTGGTCTGCACTTGCTTTTCAAGCGCGCAAAGCGCGCTGCTATCCGCGCCAGCTTACCGGCAGCCCGGGCTGTGTGCGCGTCTCCCGGGGTCTTTGTTCTTCTCTAATGGCGCCCGGAGCAGTTCCCTCACCTCCGCGGCGAATCCTGCAGGGTTCTCCACAGCTCCCGTTCACGGGGTGTAGTGGCTGAAATAGTTCCTTTCCACTCACAGTCCCGCTTGCTGCGTCCGTTTTTCTTGTTGGCCGTTTTGGTTTGTTGTTTCCTCCTCTCTGCCGGTCGGAGAGTGCCGCCTCTGTGGGCGGGGGAGGGGAGCAGGGTTCTGCGCTTCCCTCCCTTCTGGTCCTCTTTTATGGCAACTTTCTTCTTTGGGCAGTTTGCTGGAGTCACCCGTTTATCTTCCGTGTCCCAGTTCTCACTGGGACCTGCCGCTTTTCCTCCCTATTAACTTTTTTTAATGGGAGATCTTACTCGCAGCGTCTCCTCGCCGCCATGTTGCTCCGCCCCTCTATTGGTAGTCGCTCTATAACATTTCTAACCCATGTACTAATTTCCTATTCTTCTGTTGTAATAGCAATAAGAAAAAGTCTTAACAAACATGTCATTCATTCATTAAAATTTCCATCTTGTTTGGGTAGTACATTTTCTCAAAATCATGATGATACCTATTATATTTTGATAGCATTTTAACAAATCTATGTCCTGCATGAAAGCAGCATTTTTTCTATAGTAATTCTCACTTGGGCTGAGAAATAAGTGGTAAAAAATCCCACTGGAAGGGACCCCTTCAAAATGCATGCCAGTTTATGTAGACTGCCATGTTCAGTGAGATTATGTAATCCTGGACAGTTTCCTAGTGGGATGCAGACCAGAAAAGAAGAGCAATGCAAACTTCTTAGAGAACTGGAGATCTTCTCAAAGGGCATCTGCAGTAGACAGAAATTTATTCCCCCTCAGATTCCTGCTTCCCCATATGCAGCACTCACAACTGAGTCATAGCTTTCAAGAATGAATGTCGGTGTCACGGTCAGTGATATGTGGTCTATAACTTCATAAATAACCCGCTCCCAAAGAATTCTAGTTACAGCTGAGAGCAGTCAGTCCTTTGAATGGCTTCATTCCAAATCCATAACATGCCTTTTATTTTATTGTCCACACTTCCTTCTAATACCACTGCCTTTTATAATTCCCATGGTAAGCTAAAAGAGCTTCCAATGAAGAACCATCCTTGAACAAAAAGATAAGGAATAGCAAGTGGTGACCAACTTGAATTGAGGTGTCCTGAAGATGTCCTAACACAGAGTTGCCCAGACTTAACCACATACAGTAATTTGGTAAGTCAACAACTGTCATGCAGCAGTGGACCTCTACCAAAGGCAAGGCATGATATTATGTTCCAGGTAACAGAAATATAAAAGGAAACAAGTCTTAACTAACACTACCCAGGTGGAGATATTAGGGTCAGAAACATCAAAGCTTTTCTTAATATAGGGATATTAGAGTGACTATCTCAAGTGAGAACTAGAGAAGTGCCACAGGCAAACTGGGGTTGGACTGTTAAAAAAGAGCACAGCTCTGATAAGAAAAAGCTTGGAGGTCTGAAAAATCATGAAATTCACAGAGACTGTAGATTGGTGTGCCTGAACAGTGACTCATGGTGGACTGGGGCACAAAGTAAATTTCTTTGTCACACAACTGCAAAAACCTGATACCTTCTGAACTAGATAAATCAGGAAATATTTACTATAGGGTGGTAGGGCTAATTCATTGAACTCAAGGGCAGGAGGTACAAGTAGCTTTAGGTACAAGTAGGTACTTAGTCTGGAGCCATCTCCTCTAATTCTTCCTTGCTATATAGGGTCCATGAAATCATCTGCAGCCAAGGTCAGGGATAGATTGTTCTGAGTTGCTCATTCCTTCATTCCTTCATTCATTCATTCATTCATTCAGGAATAGGTGTGTTCATCCTTTGTGCTCAGTGTGTGCCCATATAGAATGTAGACCAGAGCTGGCTTCATGGGCACAGACCTGTACAATCAAATGGCCCCACATTGCTGTGGCCATCTTGACGTCCTGAGTGTTTTCACCAAACCTGTGCTTTGTAGCGAAGTCCATTGGGACACTGGAGCTGTCCCATGAGGAGAGAAGATAGCCACTGTCCTTTGCCTTCTTATTCACATGTGGCATTAGGCCTCCTCCATGAGCACAGAATTTCTGTAGTCCACAATATATGGATATTCGGGGAGACTCAAAGTGAGTACAAGGAAAGCACCTTACTATAGAGTAAGGTCAGGAGGATGGTGGGGCTGAGATCCTAGAGGTCATGCTTTTTGCTTTTCCTTTGAACCAGAACAAGGACCAAAGAACACTTTCACATCTTTTCTTCTTCATGGCATTTCCCTGTATTAGCCAAACAATGCTGAAATGACGACATAGAAGGATAGGGAAGTGCGTAGTTTCTTTCCTTTCAGTCCTTCCTTATTCATTTGTAAGTTGAAGGTAGAGCGTGTCTTTGGAATGCGTAAAGAGTGCAATAAAAACCGTTGCTTTATTTTTGTGCGGCATTTCCACTGTTCTGGTAGGAATGAAATTCACCTGCATGGACAAGCTAAGAAATATGAATAGTATAATTTTGTTACTTTTGCATATAAGATAAAATCACTTATTTTCGTTGAAAACTGACATGATATAATGATGAATGGCAAAATCCATGCTAATAGTTAGCAAGTTCAATTTTTCTTTACTTAGAAAGTCATTAAGTAACAAAAAATTACAATAAGTTGAGAGGAACCACTAAATAAAAAGTTTTATATTTTATTTATTTATTTATTTATTTATTTATTTTTTTATAGAGGCATGCTTTATTTGTTTTGCTGGTTTGTTTGTTTTTTGTTTATACAAGCACTGGGTACAGTCAGAAGCGCGGGAGGGTGAGAGAATTCACCAGAGCCAGAGCAGGGAGCAGAGCAGGCAGAAGGAACGAAGTACACTGCTGAGGGGAGCAGCGGGCGGCAGGAGAGGTCTGCACGCCAAGTGGGACCCTCCTCTGGTGGCCGGGGAGCAGCCGGAGATCGAACTGGCGCCGCAGAGGCCGCGGGCAGCTTCGCAACCCAGCGCTCAACCGCTGTGCCACCGGGGAGGCCCAAAGTTTTATATTTTAATATCTTTAGGAGCACTTCGTCTTCCTTTTTGAACAAGCACTCCACATATTTATTTTGCGCTGAAGCCACAAATCATTTAGCCAGCCCTGTTCTGGAGATAAGTGGGTGAACAAAATAGACAGGGTCACTGTCATCATGGAGCTTTCTGCTGGGGAGAGCAATAAAAAGTAATAAATTAACAAGACAGCTGTGACATCTTATAAATGTTTTGAGGAAATAAGCAGGGTGACATGACCAACACAATCAAAGCAGGGTGATCTACTGTAACTTGGGTGGTAAAGAAAGTTTCTAAGATCTGAAATAGAAGCAGTTAATGACTGTCAGAGTGAAATCTTTTGCTTCCTACTTAGGCTCCAGTCAGTACTCCCAAGCCAGCCAGAACAAACTGACAATCAATACTTCCCCAGGCTTCTCTACTTCTGCCTCCTCTGGACTTGTCAGAGAAAATTCCAGAGACTTTTCTCATCAACGCTACCAGTAAAGTAGAACAGGTTGGAGCAAATAATGTGAGGTGCCCCTATTTCTGTCCAAGAGCATCAAAAAGTCCAGAAACAGTCCCTGCAGGAAGAATTCTCTGTTTCCAGTAACTCCTGGGAAAAGCCATCTGACCAAACCTCCTGCTTTTGTTACTCATGCAAAGAGTCACATCAGAAGGAAGGGTGATTTGAATGAGCCCAGATGTTTTGCTTAAAACCACAACCAGGCATAACGTTTGAGCAATTTTTTTGCAGTCATTTCTTTTCATGTCATGCAACTGTTCGAAAGTGGTCTAGGGAGACAGCATGTCTTAAAAGATGACAATTGCAAATGGCAGCATATAGCAAACACGATAATAACTTGTCATGTTTAACACAAAGTTACAGCAAAGGCAGGCTGTTTTAGCAGTAAGCAGATGTGGACTGAAAGGTAGATTGCAGATAGCTACATGCAGGCAGGACGTAAAGCATTTTGGTAAATGATCATAAAAATACTACCTATGGTAGAATATATATGTTCATCAATAATATTTCATGAAGGAATTAGAAATATGCAAGATTTACTATGCGAGAGCCTTAGAGGCTTCCTCTTTTTTTTTAATAATAAATTTTATTTTTATATTCCCCATACAATTGCAACCCCCCGTTTTGACCCCAATCCCTCCCCTCCACCTCCCACCCCCCAAAAAGTGTCTCTGGTTCATAGTTTTTTGTTGATTTTGATTTTCACTTTCTTATAGTTATTCATTTTCCTGGTCCCTTATTTAAGTTTTCTAGATTCCTGCTATGAGTGAGACCATCCGGTATTTTTCTTTTTCTTTCTGGCTTATTTTGCTGAGCATGATCCCTTCCAGTGCCATCCATGTTGCTGCAAATTGCATGTGTTTATCTTTTTTGAATGCTGAGTAATATTCCATGGTGTATATGTACCACATCTTCTTGATCCAGTCATCTATTTTTGGGCATTTGGGCTGTTTCCAAAGCTTAGCTATTGTAAACAGTGCTGCTATAAACATAGGGGTGCAGGTGTTCTTTGGAATTGATGTTTCTGTGTCCATCTGATGTCTCAATCAAAGGAGTTAAGAATTTTGCCAAGTGAAGCAAAATACGATTATGTTGAGGATTTTAAACTAGGTTGTTTTTTTTTTCCCCCAGAAGAATGCTGCATTTGGCATCTCTGTCCATCACAGTTCACAGAAGTTTGCAAACTGATGAAATAGCAGGGGATTCTGCTGGAGAGGCTAATTGTTACATCAAAATCTGCCAAGACCTTGTGATAAATAACCCCCTCTGTTCTGTTTGTGCTGTCACTGGACTGACATTGAGGTTGACAATTAAAAGCCCAACAAGCAAAGTGTAAGTTTATGCATTTAGGTGTATCATGTTGTCACTAAATATTGAATGAATGACAGGGTAAAGAGAGTCCGGAAGTTTAGGTTGTTTAAGTTGTGAAGTAAGTTAAATACTTAAATACTCTAAATACTTTCAATGGCATGGGTATAAATTGTTACCCAAGTAAGTGTGTGTGTATGCGTCCGTGCGTGCATGCGTGAGCATGTGCATGGATATGTCATTATCTGATGTGCGTGAGCTGTTAATTCCTAGCTATGTGCCCATAATGAATTTGAGAAGTTTGGTCTAAATACAGGAAAGATGAATTCACTTGCCAGTGGGGCACCTGTGGTGAAAGGGGGAAGAGAGCTCCCACACTTTATTGCAATCAGTAGCATGGGCTGGTGTGCCAGACCGCCATGGCCACATCCTGTGAAGGTTGAGACCATGACCTCTCTGGGCAAGTCCAGCGTGTGATGTGATGAAACAAGTGATTCCAATTATGACTGTTCTCCACTCCAGTCCCACAGCCATCGACAGTGTGTGAGATCTTTGGAAGCAGTTAAAGCAGCTAAAGCAGGGAGAGCAGATGCCATTTATTTTTATGCCATCAGATGGGGAAACTTGATGATGAGATTTACTGAGCTGAGTCCACAGATCAAGGACTTTCGGGAACTGAAGGCCTGAGAAACCCAACTTGTTAGAGTGTTTGTTGTTCTCAGGGTGATGATTTCTTATGGTCGTGGCAAATCATGGAAAATACATTGAACTTAAAATTTTAAGAGAGAAAAAACCAGCAAGGAGCATCACTACACCTCAGAAGTGCTGTTATTTATGCTAAAACTGAAGATGGATTTTGGAGAGGGCAATGATCATTCGATAAAATAAAATACATAGCTATAAGATTCAAAGGATTACAGAATTATTGATGAAAGGAGAGTTAGAATTTCAGAAGGAGACTGCTAGCTTTGCTGGATTAGAATCATAATTTTAAGGGATGAGCAATCATTTATTCTGAAAAGATAGCACAATTTGGGAGCTTCTTGTACACCTAACAGCAAGCCATTTCACCAACAATTTCATTGATAAGTATGTGAATCTGAGAACTCCTGTGTCTACCATGTGTAAAACTGGCAAGTTTGGCTTCCCTTGTATCCATTAACATGCATCTCATACTTCTGAAAACTCTAAGCATAGTCATATTCACTGGAGTCTGAATTGAGATGTGTGCCCTGACTGAGTAGTAGAAATAATTCATTATGTTAAATATCAACATTCTCAACATGTTCAAAATGGGCCAAAGATATAATTGATCATATATACCGTGTACTCATATGGAAACACACTAAACTTATTTAATTAATTCTTACTGTTTTGTGTCCCAAAATTTCAAAATTTTGGACAGCTAATGAGTTTTACCATTATTGTTCTTATCCTTAGTTCTTGGAATTCCTAATTATGTGGCTTACTACCAAAAAAAAAAAAAAAATTTGAGGTTTTCCAGTTCCAGGCCATAACACTTGCTGAAAATGAACTTGCCTTTGAATTTCTCTCCTTCCCCTCTGAGGCCACTTTGTGCTCCCTCTAGGCAGGGAGTAAGATCCATCTGTTTATCTTTAGCTTGGCTCTCACTGGCAGACTGGCTCACACACTGGCAACGAGACGTCTGTCACCTTGCATTTCATGGAGGACTTCACCCCAGCCTAAGGAGTCCCATGACCTTCATGACTCAGAACTTTATAGTCTATTCTCTTCCATACTAGCTGGATCCAAGAGTCTGGGGAAGGGCATAAATGGCCAGTCATCGGCTGGTTCTGAGACAACTTCCAAGAATAACTGCCACAAAACTTTTTAACAAAACTATGAGTTTTAAAGATCTAGAATGCTGTCCATCAACTGATCTAGAATGGAGACCATAAAGTGGTGGCCACATCATTCCACAGACATGTTTTCTTTGGCCAGACTAGGGTTGGCCTGCTGGGTGTTTAAGAAATTTTTAATTAGTTCCCAACATTTAAAAATCAGGAGATTTCACGTAAAAATCCAAATTTCTGGCATCACTTGATATGGTAGCACAGAGTCTGCATCCCCACCTGGCATAGCCAGCTGCAGCTAGATAACATGCACCCCTTCTAGATGGGGCCAGTTCACCCTAACTCATCACACCCCTACCTCTCCTACCACACCTGCTTCACCCATCTCTATGACATGCCTGGCTCTGATAGGCTTCTGAGGTAGGGATCTTTACTTTAGAACTATAATCAACATGCTAGCACTATGTGAAGAATTGTGGGGGAAATTAGGGTAAGGTTAAAGAGTTTGTAAGCCTCTCTGGGTTATCATCTGGTTAGAGGAAACAACAATAGCAATAATGACAAAGCTGATTTATGGGTGAATGGGTCTTAATTGTGAGATGTGGAGCACAGAAGTGGCCTGACCATGAGTGGTGACTCTGAGACTAGGTTAAGAGCCCAGTCATTTGTCCTTTTATGTTCTGAAAGTGCTTCCACATGGAGTTCAGAGATTCAGCTCTGTATTTACCCATATATTCCCGTTTTTAACATATATCTTTGAACTACTGGGGGGAGCCTAGAAGATCACCACCCTTCTATCTTTTCAAATGAACCTACATTGGGAGCCCAGTGGTCTGTGGTCCCAGATGTTTTCTATTTTGGGTCCTCTGTGGATCCAGTTTCCCCAGGATCATTCACAACATTGAGCAGAATGGGGGTTCTGGAGGCAGGTCATTGCTGCTCAATGTAAGAATTCTCTATGGAAACCTTTGCCTGGGCCCCTCCTTTCATCCAAGCCAAGTGTTTTTCTGAGTTGCACTGTGGCCTGAGATTCTTCCTACCCAATCTCCTTCCTTCCCTTTCTCTTTTTGTAGGTATTAGACTTGTGTCACAGCCTCAAAGTTCTACCATCCCAGCCTACACCTAGCTCCCTCCCCTTTATCCTTCATCAGTGTTTCCTCTAATACAGTTCTTGCTTATTTAATTCTGTCTCAATTTCTGCTTCTCAAAGACCTTGGACTGACACCACTACCTACTGTGTGTCAGGAACTGTGCTGGGTGCTTGGGACATGAGGGGATAAAACAGAATTCTTCCTGGATCATCATTCATGGAGTTTGCATTAAAGTGAGGAGGAGGGGCATAGATACACCATGAGCTAGAGAATAAGTAAATAAAATAGAGAAGGCTGGAAAATGACTTAAAGATTGATTGGGTAGCCAGTGAGGACCATGAAGTGAAATAAGTCTAAGAGAACTTCCTGGAAGAATGAGAAGTCAATTTATCAAAATCATGTTACCTCCTGGGAAAAGGACAAAATACCACATACTCTTCTTTCCTAAAATTGGCCAGTAGATTTCTTTCTTTTTTTTTTTAAAAGATTTATTTATTTATTTATACAAGAACTGGGGTACAGGCCAGATGTGCGGAGGGTGAGAGGATTCACCAGAGACAGAGTGGGGAACAGAACAAGCAGACTGACGAAATATACTGCTGATGGGAGCAGCAGGTGAGACAGGAGGGGTCTGCTGCGCCATGTGGAACCCTTGCCGGCTGGTCAGGATCAAACCTGCACTGCAGAGGCTGCAGACAGCTTCATAGTGTGGCACTCAACTGCCTGCACCACCAGGGGAGGCCCTGGCTGGTAGATTTCTATTCTAAGAAAATAAAGAGTCGCCAACACCCATTGTAAATATGTCACCATACTACTAGAGTTGTTGGTCATTAGCAAGACTGTGGGAGCTACTGAATAGATCCTTTTGGAGAGGGACTCTTATGTCTAGGTCTAGAGAGAAGATATGCAATTTATTTGGGGATACTCTGAAAAATAGCTTTAGAGTTGTCTTCTCTGTTATAAGACTGCTACTCTTGGGATGGAGGTTCCTAGGAGTATATTTCTTGACAAGAAGGTCTGGAAAGCTATTGTTAGCTTCTGTTCCTGTCACCGCCCAAAGAATGGTTTGAGTTTTAAGAGACATTTCCTGTTCACCTTGCTTCCCACCACACCAGGGGCAAGACAATGAGAATTATATCTGTCATGGCTCCCCAGGTCTTTCCTTTGGAGAATCACTGAGCAACTACACATACCAGGAAGGCTTCCTGAAGAAAAATTGCATTATCTGAGCACTGCAAGGTGCTGGAAATGCTCCCTTAGCTATAAGGAAACAATTGTCTGGGAGCTCAAATTCTCTAAACAGGCTCCAAAATGTCTATCATTCAGCCTTTGTGAAGATGGAGTCAAAATTATGGCAAACAGGAATCCAGCCCTCCTCGTAAGAGTGTGCCAGCTATTTGAAATACAAGTTAGATGTTAAAATTTCCATCTGATTATTTTTAAATTAACTTTTAGCCAATATCTGATATGCAGAAAATTACACATATTGTAAATGAACAGATCAATAAAATTTCAAAAAGTGAATATAACCACATTAGATCAAGAACCAGAATATGGCTAGACCTCCAAAATTCCCCCTTGTTTTCTTTCTGCAGAGATTAGCCACTATCCTGCATTCTGCCACAATATGAAAATTTTGCTTGTTTTCTAATTATATAAATTGAATCATACCATATGTATTCCTGATCTCACAGAATATATCTTAAGCATTTCACCACTGAATATTAATTGTTCCAATAGAAAAATTCACAAAACTTTTTGGTGGATTTTCTTCATCAAATTAAGGAAGTTCCCTTTTATTTCTAGTTTACTATGAATTTTTTATCATGAATAGATACTGAATTTTATCAAATATTTTCTCATTCTGTTAAGATTATCTGATTTAGTTTCCTTTTTTCTACTGTACAGTGAATTATATTAATGATTTTTCTAGCGTTAAATCAGTCTTCCATATCTAAAATAAAATCTATTGTTCATTTTATATATCACTGGTTTCAGTTTTCTGACACATAGCTTATAAGTTTTTGCATTGGTGTTAATGAGAGTGTTGATCTTTAATTTTTTTTTTTTTTTTTTTTTTTTATAGAGGCATGTTTTTTATTTATTTATTTATTTATTTGTTTGTTCATTTGTTTTGTTTATACATGCACTGGGTACAGTCAGAAGCGCGGGAGGGTGAGAGAATTCACCAGAGCCAGAGCGGGGAGCAGAACAGGCAGAAGGACCGAAGTACACTGCTGAGGGGAGCAGCGGGTGGCAGGAGAGGTCTGCGCACCATGTGGGACCCTCCTCCGGTGGCTGGGGAGCAGCCGGGAATCGAACCGGCGCCGCAGAGGCTGCGGGCAGCTTCGCAACCCAGCGCTCTACCGCTGCGCCACCGGGGAGGCCCTGATCTTTAATTTTATAACAAATTTCATTTTTATGTGTTTCTATCTATTTTTATTGAAGCAACATGCATTATAAGTTTCAGTTCTTTGTTGAGTATCAACCTGTATTACCACATTAAGAATTTTTTTACTTATTTTGTCAGTTGACTTAAGAAATATTTATTTGAGGAATTTATGAGATTTTACCCAATATACTAAATGTGTAAAGTTTTTCATGATACCCTCTTAGATAGGATCTGATTATGTTCTCATTTTCAATATTGATATTTAAATTTATTTTCATTCCCTGACAAATTTTGCTAGGGATTTATAAATTTCATAAAGCCTTTCAAGGAACTAACTTTGGTTTTGTTGATGTTCTTTATTGTATTTGTGGATTTTTATAAAATTTCATTGATTTATTCTTTTTATTGTTTTTTCTTAAATTTGATTTGATGGACTCTTCACTTTCTTCTTGAGATGGAAGTTTCAATCATTGATTTCCTAACTTACTTCATTTTCTCCATTTGCAGGTATAAATTATTCTCTTTCTTAACAGTGTGCCACTATTTTGATATCGCATATCTTCATCACTCAGTTCAAAATATTTTAATTTTCTTTTCTTAGTCTGCAGTACATTTTACTTTTATTTTCCACATAAATGAATTTAAATAGAATGAATTATTAAAATCAGTAAAATTAAAAAATAATCAAATCAGTACAAAAATGTGGAAAATAGACAGTGAAAGTAAATCTATATGGTTCCACCACTCAGAGATGACCTCTGTTAACAGGATGGTAGGTAACACTGGAATTTTTTTTACACATATGTTTTATATTTTTTTTTATTAAAATAGTTCATTCCACACAGTGTTTAACAATTTGTATTTTTTTCATTTAGCAGTATATTCTGAACATCATCCCATGTCAACATAAACAGTTTTATCACATTTTAACCGTTGCATAGTATTCTCCAGCATGGGGATACTATCAGTTAATTTTTTTTTTTTGTGGGACCCTCGCCGGTGGCCAGGAATTGAACCGGCATTGCAGAGATTGTGGGCAGCCTCGCAACCCAGCGCTCAACTGCTGTGCCACCAGGGGAGGCCCAATTTTTTGAAAATTTTTAATTGAAGTAACAACATTGAATTATAATGTTTAAGTTTCAGGTGCTCATTATTATTACTCAAGCTCTGTATCTCTTATGTTAAGTTCATCCAATTCTATCTTTCATCATACAGTTGACCCCCTTTTTTATTTTATGTATTTTTAACATCATTTTTCATTTTTTGCACAATGTATGCAATTTCATCTTGGTTATAGTCCCCATACAGTTCCCACCATCCTTGTTTTGATCCTACTCCCTTCTCCTCCGCCTATAGTGTGTCTCTGGTTTATAGTTGCTTGTTGATTTTGATTTTTACTTTATTATAATTAGTCTTTTTCCTGGTCCCTTATTTAGGTTTTCTAAATTCCTGCTATGAGTGAGACCATCCAGTATTTTCCTATGTTTATTGCAGCACTATTTACAATAGGTGAGCTATGGAAACAACCCAAATGCCCAAAAATAGATGACTGGATCAAGAAGATGTGGTACATATACACAATGGAATATTATTCAGCTATCAGAAAAGAGAAACTCATGCCATTTGCAGCAACATGGATGGAGCTGGAAGGGATCATGCTCAGTGAAATAAGCCAAAAAGAAAAAGAAAAATACCAGTTGACCCATTCAACCTGACTTACCCACTCCCTGCTTCCTCTTTCCCTTCCAGTGGTGTTATAGTCTCAAGTCTATTTTTGTTTTATTTAACTCATTTGGGCTTTTGTTTGCTTGCTTGCTTGCCTATTTATGTACCACATATGAATAAGATTGTGCTGTTTGTCTTTCTCTTTATGAGTTATTCACTAAGCACAACACCCTCAAGGTCCATCCATATTGTAGCAGATGGCCAAGTAGTATTGCATTTTAGCTGAACAGTATTCTATTTTGTGTATCTGCATTTTATCTATCCAATCATCTGTCCATGGACCCTTGAATTGTTTTTAGCTCTTGACTATCTTAGTTAATGCTGCAATGAACATAGGGATGCAAATATCTCTTCAAACTAGTATTTTTGTATTCTTCAGGTAAATACCCAGAAGTGAGATAATTGGAACATATGCAATTTCTATTTTTAATCTTTTGAAGAATCTCCATGTTGGTTTCCTAATGACTGCACCAAGTTACATGGTATACAAGGGTTCCCTTCTCTGTATATCCTCTCAAAAAACCTCTGTTTTTTGTTTTTGAGTAGTAGTCATTCCATAGATGTGAAGTGATAATATTGTTTGGATCTGCATTTCCCTAATAACAAAAGATGATTAACATTTCTTATGGGCCTATTGGCCATCTGTATGTCTTCTTTGGGCAAGTGTCTATTCAAACCCTCTGCCCATTTTTTAACTGGATGTTTTCTTTTTCTGTTGTTCAGCTTTATGAGTTCTTGATATATTTTAGATATAGACCCCTTACCAGATATATGATTTGCAAATATGTTCTCCCAATCAGTAGGTTGTCATTTCATTTCCATAATAGTTTATTTTGCTGTACAGAAGTTTTTCTGTTTGATGCAGTCCCATTTATTATTACTACTATTATTATTGCTTTTGTTTCTCTTGCCATCAGAGTCAAGTCCTCAGAGCCATCTCTAAGGTTGATGTTAATGAGTTTATTTCCTATGCTCTATTCTACATATTTTATGGTTTCAGGTCTTATATCCAAGAATTTAATCTCATTTGAATTGATTTTGTGTATGGTGTGAAATAATGTTCTAGTTTCATTCTTTGGCATGTGGGTGATTTCTCTTTGCTCCAGCAAAGAATAACCCCCTCGTGCTCCCTGGGCCCTCATAGTCAGTTTCCAATTGTAATGATTGCTTTGCCTCATGAATGACTGAGCTTCAAAACTAGGACTTCATTTTTTTTTGCATTTTGGTGTGCTATCTTGTGCATAACCATTCATTCATATATCTATCTTATAAACATTTTTTGAGCTTCTGTCGTGTCACATAACTGACTTTCCTGCTGTCAGGGAGTGTTAATTTTCTATTAGAACAATTAAGCCCCAAAATAAAGACCACTGATTCATATTAAAGTTTTTACCTGTGTATATTGAAATGAGATAAAAGTAACATAATTTACATGACAGTATAAAAGAAGCAATGTCTCTTTTTTTGGCAAAGACTTTCTCTAATTCTGAGATCATGCCCTTAATATTTCTATTGCTTATGTCTTGTCTTGCTTCTTCTGCCAGAAAACATGTAGTAGTTATTGCAGTTTAAACAATCAGAAAAAAAAAGCTATGTTTTAAAAATCATATATCTAAAAGTCTCAGAGAACTGATGCAATAACAAGGACTAGATAAACTAAAATTCCCAAACAGTAGTAAGCTCTTCCTAGATGACTTAGGGGAATCAGTTGATTATGGGTATGAGGTCATGACTGCTTTTCACCCAAGGAGTGAGTAATGAAAATATATGAAACATATACATATAATGACTATGTCAATGTATTTTTAGTACAGGTTGAAAATTATATAGCAATGGGAGATGAGGATTGAAAGGGAATGAGGATGTGGAAGGAGATACAGATTTTAGATTCACTCATCTGCTATGAAATTTTCTGTATTGCAAAGGAGCAACTGAGGATTTCGTAACAGCTTAAGTGATACAATCCCCTTGCACTTATTGTATTTATTGCAATCTTTCCAGATGATAATTGCACTTAAATAGTAATAATAAAATTATCAATCTTTCTCCCCAGTTTACTGGTGTATGCCTCTCTCTCCAAATTGACTTTCAGTTACTTATGGTTGGTAGTAGGAATATTTTATACCATAGAGATGAGAATTTAATACAAATCATGATATTTTTTTCCTTTTGGAGAGTGGGTTTCTAAATATTTGTCTGTAGGAACAAGAGTTAGGACCACAGAGGAGTGGGGTCTGCAGTTTTATTAAGGACCATGAAAATATATAGAGAGGCCTGTGGGCTCTGGGAGATCATGTAACTCCAGATGAGAGTCATTGAGTCTTCTAAGTGGCACCAATGCCTATGGGAGTTGCTTGAGATTAACTCTCTGGCTCCAATAACCTCACCCAATCAGGAATATAAGGAGTTGAATTTTTTCTTCTCTCTACTTCTCAACCTAACTTTAGTGGATAATCACCATAAAGAAGTGGAATAAGCCAGTCCTCTGCTTCACTCACTCTAACTTCTTGGAACCAGCTATCTAAAGTGCACTTGGGCTGGGGAACCTAAGTCTCAATGACAGAAAAACTTGCTTTATCAATGGAAATAATAGAGAAGTTCGCTGGACTAAGATGTTGATTGGTGGCAGTCAGTGGGGAAAAAAAAATCTCATTTTTAGAACAAATAGTTGAGATGTCCTATAAATTGTAGAAAAATATATCCAACAATTCAGGACTTGTAATCTAGAACTCAGGATCATGCAGGTTAACCAGAATCTTAAAATACTACATTGATAATCTGTTATTTTTGAGAGATGAATATTTACTGACAAGAAGTTTGATGAATGACTGAGTGAGCTGAACTGATTTCTGCAGAGGGTACTCCCTCCTATTTATACTGAAGCTACCATAAATTGCTCCAAATACTTACTTGTATTTTTTCCAGATTTTTAGTGAATAAATTAAAATAGAAAGTCATATCTAATCTGCAAATACCGGAGTCTGAGGACACAGTTTATGAATTTTCTTCATACCCTTTTTCTGTATGTCTATACATATCTGCTGATTAATATAAATTTCAAAGAGGAAACTTGATAAGAGAGAAGAAAGGAAAATTAAAATTTTGTCCTATACTATAGCAATTCACTAGCTCAAATAAATGTTGGTAAGAGAGAATTGAAAATTTGTGGCTCGGTTATTTTTCATAGTTATCTATTGATTTTCTTTACCCATGCTAACTTCCTACCTTATCATGAATCACTCATAGTAGCAGACATTTAGCAGGAGTCATAGTTACAAATAATGAATATATATTTTGTAGTCTCCATTGGCTAATTATTTCTTATTTCTTCAAGTCTAACAAGGGCCCTGTCAAAGTAGCTGCTGTTACTCCCACATTACACTGGAGGAAACTGAGGCTCAGAAAGGAAATGTGACTCGAACAAGGTAAGAGAGCAAATGACATCTATTTTAATCCCAGGTGCCCAGGTTTCAAGTCCAGTGGTTTTCCTAATATACTAGAGCTGTCTTGATATTCTGCCTTGGTTTCATGTTAATTGTGCTATTGGTCATGGTAAGAATATTAATGAATACAATTACCAATGATTTAGTAAGGGAACAATTTTAAAAGCTTAAGTTTATTAGAAATGGCCAATTTAGTTTTATAAGGGATAGGTCATACTGAAATAAGTGACTGGATTTTTCTAGGATATAGTTTCCATGGTGACCATGGAAAGACTAACATTATATGCTTGGAATTCCAAAAAGTCCTTAGTAACATCTCAGAGATCATTAACTCAAATCTTGGACTGTGGGTAAAGTACCTTATTAGATAGAAACCAGGTTCAAAACAGCAACTGAAAGTATAGAATTTTCTAGCTGGAAAGAAGGCAAAAATAGAACACTCCAGGGTCAGATTGGGTGTTCTTATTTGTGATTTATAGGAATATTTAGAATTGTGACTGTGATGTTTCTGGTGTGTTGACAATATAGAAACCAGGGGGGAAATCATCTAATGATGTTTAAAAGAATGTGTTCATTGTAGCATGCCTCAAAATAACTATTACAATTAATCTGAATACTTTTGCAAGAGCTAATGGGGTCACTTGGCTAGGGTGTTGAGACCAGCTTAGAGTAACACTTAAGGAAAGAAAGTACGCAAAGCACTGAGCCTCTTGATCCATTGTTTTTGTTTGTTTTCTTGTTTTGTTTGGGTAGTAAGAAGGTTATAAATATTAAATATATAAGAAGGACAAGATGGTCCAAATTGGATAGATACACAGTCATATCAGATATATATAAAAAGAAGCAGATTGTCCTCTAATTTTCCTTTTTTTTAAGATTTCTTTATTTATGCAGAACTGGGGTACAGACCAGAGGTATGGGGGTGAGAGGATTCACCAGAGACAGAGTGGGGAGCAGAACAGGCAGATTGACTGAAGTGCACTGCTGAGGGGAGCAGCGGGCGAGACAGGAGAGGTCTGCTGCACCATGTGGGTTGCTCCCTGGCCAGCCAGGGATCAAACTCATGCTGCAGTGGCTGTGGAGGGAGGTCCCTGTCCTCTAATTTTTAATCCATGGTTAACTGTACTCCACTAACCTTCAAAATCTTTCATATACTAACGGATTCCAACTGCGTATTCCAGTTATCCAGCATCTCTGTTCTTCAATGTCTCTGCTTCCTCCTCTCTCTCTCTGTCTCCTCTCCCTCTCTCCATCTCTACCTCTAACTTTCTCTTACTCTCTTGCATTTCCTTTAGCCCTCTTCTCCTCATGCAAGCTCTTATTCTTTCCTCCATACCTTTGTACAGACATAAAATGTCTCTTCTCTCTGTTATTTTGAATGTCAGTTATTTGATGCCCAAGCTCAAGACTGATCCTATAAATAAATGACTGAATAAACAAATAAATTAACCTATTTCTTCCAGATTTCAGGGGTCAGCCGCCCTTGTAATGATTTTGTTAAGTCCTGCCCTCTCAACATTTCTCTGCCCCCCATTTTCATTGTTTTAATTTCTATTCATTTGTATTTTATTTTATGTTGTTCAGCTTTAGTGTAGTATTAGGCATCCTTGTAAAGCTAAAATGTCCTAGAGAACAAGGCTGATGTATCCCTTTCCTCTGCACCTTCTGTAGCATCTGGAGAGAAAGTAAGTGAACTGTTACTCATGGGTCAAATTTAGTCTTCCATGGGTGGAAATATACTTCTAAAACTTCTTGGCTTTAACAGAAGATGGCTATGGTCCAATTTTACCTGCATGCACAGTCATAGACGTCTTTCCTCCTTCACCTTCTCAGTCCACTACTTTAGTCGATCATTGTGGACACTTGGGAAATTCACTGCCAAATGTGCAGTGACCTAAACCAAGGAAAGAGTCAAGGATTATAGTGTTTCAGTTTGCATGTTCACTTGGAGTGTGGGACTGCAAGAGATAAAGCCATCATGATATTGGGAAGAATCCATTTCAATGTCCAGGGAAGAAATTGGCATAAATTCTGATAATGCTATATATTATTTGATGACTAATGTTGTTCAGTTATCTTTGCTTTTTAATAAGAATGTTTTATCTTCTGCATGTTCTAAATTAAAACCTCCCTATTTCTTGTATTTTACTACAATGTGTAATTTATTATTTCTCTCTAATGTAAGATTTATTTTTTATTGAAGTCACATTGGTTAAGGACATTATGTGAGGGTTTTATGTAGTAGGGGTGTGGTGGTCTGGTGAGCATGTTGAAAACACACTGCTGTGGTGCCTTGTGGAGAAGGAATATGAGGGTGGCAAAGCAGAAGCAAGGAATTAGCAGGTACAACCCACCCTATGATGCCCATTTAGAGGGTGAAAAATTACTAGGCTGAACTCGCCACACCCAATCCTAGGTCTAAAGGTAAAGCCCAACCCTGTTACAGAATACCTGGGAACAGGCCTTTGGATCTTTTACTATAGAATCCTCCTCTGTCCAAACAGCATTGCGTAAATAAAGAACAGGAGGATTGGCATTCAAACACATCAAAGTCATCTTTACAGACACATCACCCAAAGCAGTGATAGTGAAGGCAAAGATAAGCAGCTGAGACGACATCAAATTAAAGAGCTTCTGCACAGCAAAAGAGACAATAACAAAAACAAAGAGAAACCCCACTGACTGGGAGAACATTTTTGCACACAACACTAATGATAAAGGACCGATCACAAAAATCTACAAAGAGCTGATGAGACTCAACAAAAACAAAGAAAATAATCCAGTCAAAAAATGGGCAGAAGAGCTAAAAAGAAACTTCTCTGAAGAGGAAATGCAAATGGCCAACAAGCATATGAAAAAATGTTCAACATCGCTTGTAATCAGGGAAATGCAAATCAAAACTACCATGAGATACCATCTTACACCAGTGAGAATGGCACATATTAAAAAAAACTAACAACAACAAATGTTGGCGAGGGTGTGGAGAAAAAGGAACTCTCCTGCACTGTTGGTGGGAGTGCAAACTGGTCCAACCACTATGGAGAGCTGTGTGAAGATTTCTTGGCCTACTAAACATAGAGCTTCCATAGGATCCAGCAATTCCACTCCTAGGTATTTACCCAAAGGACACAGAAACATCAATTCCAAAGAGCACCTGCACCCCTATGTTTATAGTGGCACTATTTACAATAGCTAAGCTTTGGAAACAACCCAAATGCCCAAAAGTAGATGACCGGATCAAGAAGATGTGGTACATATACACCATGGAACACTACTCAGCATTCAAAAAAGATAAACACATGCAATTTGCAGCAACATGGATGGCACTGGAAGGGATCATGCTCAGCGAAATAAGCCAGAATGAAAAAGAAAAATACTGGATGGTCTCACTCGTAGCAGGAATCTAGAAAACTTAAATTAGGGACCAGGAAGAAGAATATAAGAAAGAAAATATCAAAATCAATAAACAACTATGAACCAGAGACACTCTATGGGGGGTGGGGGGCAGGGAAAGGAGGGATTGGGGTCAAAATATGGGGGTTGTAATTGTATGGGGAATATAAAAATAAAATTTAAATTAAAAAAAAAAAGATAGACTCTTGGAATCCCACCTCTGACAAGCCCTGTGTTTAGCTTCAGTTTTCTCATCTGTGAAGTGGAACTAAGGAAGTCTCAGGAAGGCTGTGGGATTGGATGAGATAACACAGGTAGGAGCACTGGGGGGTATTAGCTTCCTTTCTCCCTTGGGTTGGGACATTTAAAGGTAGTGGTACAAGGTATATTTCCACTCATAGATGACATTTAAATGTAGTCTGCCTCCGAGAATAGAAGAGACCATTTTTAACACACACACACACACACACACACGCCTCATGCTTATCACTTGGCCATCAGAAGCTTTAAGGTAAGGAGACCAGAGGACTAGGAGGGTCATTTCAACCTCCTTTATTCCATCAACAAGAAGCTAGAACTAAGAGTGAGAAATAAAAAAATCAAGAAAAGCAGTCATGGAAACGGCCTGCCCAGCTCCAGGCCAAACCAAACCTTAACGTCACACCTTCTCCAAGACGAGGTCATGAGAACCAGCATGTGCATAGTGGCCAACTGTTTCAAAGTGTATTCCTTTCTGTAACACGCTCGCTCTGGGAATGTGATTTGGATGGTGAAGCAGATTTGGAGGGTTTGGATCTGCATGTAAAGAAAAGGCCAATATGAAGGTTGAAGTAATAACTTTCACCTGACAGCCAGTGGAAGGGTTTACTTGGGTAAATGGTTTTCTAATTGACAGTTTTAGGCCCTGGCAACAGCAACAGAAAGGGAGTCCAAATCCTGTTGAGGGACTGTAACTCTAAAAGCTGTGTTAATGCGATAGATTAAATGTACCAAAGCTGAGGCAGCCCAGTGCAGACCCCTGGGCTGGGGATTGCCTTCCTGGTTTCACAACTGTTTATTTTGATTGCTTTAAGTGTTGTAAAGCCCCATTGCCTTCTTTTCAAATTTCTGGCCCACCTCTACCCATATTGCTAGTTCATTTGAACTTCTTTCCAACTTTTGCTTCCTCACAAAGCCTCTGCTAATCATGTGGTCAAAGATTTGGGTTGGTAAAGTTTGGTTACCCTGAACAGCCATGTGATCTAGGATTCTTCTTTTTTCCATGCATCTGCAGAACTTGTTCACACACATTATCTGTAATAGTCAGTTTATGCTGCATAACAGACAATCTTAAAATGCTGAGGTCCTCATGGGTTGGTTCGTGGACAGTGGTTTGATTAATTTGATCTGGACTCAGCCACTGACGGGCCGTGCTTTGCAGTGTTAGGTTTTTTTTTTTTTTGGAGGGGGGGCGCTCCAAGCTCTGGGTTGGGTGCAGGTGTGCCCCATGTTTCCTTTTCTTACTGGGACCAGCAGCTACCTGGGGTCTGTCATCATAGCAAGTGGGAGAAGTTCAAGAGGAAAAACCAAGTACACATATCAAGCCTCTGCTCAAATCACTACGACTCATCTCCCAAAGCAAGTCATCTGCTCAAATCCAAAGTCTAAGGGCAGGGAAACATACTCTTCCCCTCATCAGAGGAAGGAAAGTACTCAGAGATGTGTGAAGATTTGGGACTGGCACCAATGTGCCAGTCTACTACATCCTTCTTCTCCAAGTCCTGGTTCTAGTCCTGGTTTGGACAGCAGTGGAAAGAAAAGAGACATGGAAAGTATGAGCCCCCAAAAGGTACTATGTTCATTTCCTCATGGTCTACTCCATTCATTCTTCCATTTATACTTTCCCTGAGTCTTACTGGCCTATGTATGCTGATGACGTCACTTAAATAATAAGTGTCACCAGTTGTGCTCCTGTTGGTGTAATTTAAGACCCACTTCAGAAACTTTCCCAATTCAACTTGAGATCCCCCAGGAGTGTCTGACACTTGTTGACACTGATGCCTGTGAATCATCCAAGGGATCAGCCTCATCAACATCAGCTGTACCTTGGCAATATCAGTGCTCTCAAACTAAACACAGGTTTTAAAGAGGCTGTGTCTACTATAGTTTCCACTATGAGGCTAGAGAAACAGCGACACATTCTCCACCACAGCCAGTCACCTTCCTTGTCACATTCTAAAGAAGAGCTGCTTATCATCCCCACAACAAACTTATTACAGCAGAACTGTCAAGGTACCCTGGATCTTTCACTCTGCTCCTGCTACCTTCTGGCTACCAGTATCTTCATCTCTGTAACTAGAGGTTAAATTTTTCCCTCAGAACTGAAAAAGGCTTCTCTGTCTTTGCATATAGTAGACCAGAGGTACCAGGGAATCAGCAAGCACCAGAAGACTTCATCCAATGACTCTTAAGGCTTGGTCCATCCTGCCTCTTCCTCCCTGAGGGATAGTCCCCTGGCTTCAGTTTTGACACTCTTGTCCAGAGTTTCTCTGCAGGATTAAGTCCAAGTCAACGCTAGTCAGCTTAATATCCTACTTTTCATTTGGTGCCCTTCCTTCCCTGTGTTGCTTCCCTACTCAAGTTGGTGTTAATTTCACCTCATAAAAAGACTACTTGTACCTGAATCTCAGAGTCATTTTCTAGGAAAACAAATCACAGCACTGAGCCCTTTATGAAAGTGGCTTCTTTGACTTATGCCTCTAGGCTTCCCTCCCCCTTCCTCCTATTGAAACTAATTTGGAAAACTTCCAGTATGCTTTAATTCATGTTTTTATTTTCAATATGTTTTTCACTTATTCTGTACCCCTACCCTTCTTGCCAGAATAAAGCTATGTAAGTTGCCAGGCGACTTGACTTATAGATACATCAGACGGACTTGCCCAAGTTAATTCCTGGATCCAGCCATATGTACAACTCTTGGCTCAGATGCCCAAAACCACCACAGTGCCAATTCACATTCATCACATTCTATAACATTTCTTGAGTCACTTCTATATGCTTGGGACACCAAATCATATAAGAAATAGTCCATGACTGTAGAGAAGTATGATCTGATGGAAGAGTTCTTCTCACTGAGGCAAATGAACTGTTCTCTGCACCCCTCCCCCTTCCTATTTTGAAAAGATGTTAATTTCTATAGCTACAAAGAAAAGAAAATCCAAATTGCTATACTTTGGTTCATCTAGCATGTGCTTATAAAGCCATGCAGATCATGGACTTTTCCCCTGTGTGACCAAAACTGGAAAGAAGGACCAGAATTGACAAGGAAGACTTGAAAGGAATGTTGTTCCATCATTGTGCAGCCCAGAACTCCGGGTGAAATCATTTCACTTCTGAGGGCGCTGTTGTAAACTTAGAGCACTAAACCTGATGGATAATAAGGTTCAAATATTCTGTGGATCTGTATATTCAGATCATTCATTCTTAAAGGGAGGTTTATGATACTTGTATGTCTTCTGGGACCAGAAAGAGAAACTACTCCATGGTGCTAAGAGTGGGAAAGTCACTTAGAAGCTTGTGCAGGTTTCCTGTTAGGTTTTATTTGCTAAATTTGGCCAAACTCTGATTGTTGGTCAGGACCATGAAAAGAAAGAAGAAAACCCACATGTAACTCATCAAATATTTATTTTGTGCCTACTATTAGCTGCCAGCCACAGGCACTGAGAATGTAACATGAAGTAGACAATTTATTTGACCTTATGATGCTTATAGTTGTCTCACATCCCCATTTGCCTGAGTCTGGCTCACTTGTTTGCACATCATCTTCCAATTTTTTTTCAAGTTGTTTGTAATGAATTTGTTGTATGCATATATTTTGATGATTTTACCCTATGACATGTTCGGGATTCGATGTTAAGTTCTTCTGCCCGAGAACAAAAGAGGAAGAGTCACACCCACAAATGTTCGGGGGTGAGGATGGGAGAAGGGAGGATTGTGTCTAGAAGAGACTGAGCACAACTAGACCTGAGGTTGTTCATGGGCCTTTTGCTCTGGGGTAAATACCAGTTGTTCAAGGCAGATTAGAGACATGTAGACACCAGGATGCCCATCCATCTGGCGGGCCATTTGCCTTCAGAATGTAAAGAAATGTTTAAGCAGAAAGATGGAATTGGAGTCCTCACAGCTGCTTTGAGAAATTTCAAAGACAGGGCCAATCAGCCGGGAAGGGAATGAGGAGGGCATAGAAGAATGATTCAAATATCAAAAGGGAAATCAGTAAATTTGAAACCCCAGACCTGGAAACAATTAGAGGTCAGCTGGTAACTGTCAAGAATCAATATAAGAAAGATGTAATTTTTAATAACTCAGAAGTAAAGTGTGCTGTTAGCATACTAGGACTTGAGATAGGGGGTGAAATAAGTGAGAAGAAATGTGGTCTGTTAGCAATTATTGTGGATGCCAGGGCCAGCTTAAAAGAATGACTCTCACCTTCTCAACGCCCTGCTCCTCTTTCCCCTCCGTGCAGCCACCAGCCTGGCATCCCCAGGGCACATCTGGCATATCCACATCTCACAGTTCACTGCACACGTACCCAGAGCTCTTCTACATCCATCCAAATATGAATGTCTCTGACACCTTCTTTGCCAAAGAAGCTGGAGCTGTAGGAAACATTGAAGAGTCTTTGGTTCTTAAACAAATAAATGTTTACCTACCTATTGATTTTTGAGCCAAATTCATACATTAAAAGCTTCCAGGGGCAACTCTAAAGTAGTGCAAGCAAACAGTTTCACATTTGCCAAGTTTTTGTAGCTCTCGAAAAGACGGAAACAGGAGCCAAACTGGACGGCATCTTTTCTGCAGAACTGAAGAAGAGCGCGACTTAACGGTCACTTCAGAGATGGACACTTTTCCAAAGGAAGAAAGAACAAAAACTGCCTTAGCAACCATGCCATGTAAGCAGACAGGAGGATCCCTGAGAAGTTTAGATCAGCATTTTGCAAACTACTCTGTGAAATATTAGTTCTGAGTGATTTTAATGGGCATTTCATTAAAAATTAAGAGAAAAAATAATGAGTTCCAATGTCAAATAAGTTTGTGGTGGGAATTTTACAAGGACTATACCTGAGAGGAGAAAGTATACATTGTACAAAAATGAACAATGATGTAAAATATATAAATTTTTTAAAATGCTGAGTTACACAATGTTAAACAGATTCCTTTATTGCAGGACTTCTGAGATCATTTATGGACTCTGAATGGGATTGTGAATTTCAGAATTTGTGAAAGGGGTGGGATTTACTATTGTGCCACTGGAAAGTCACCTCATCTTGAGACCATTTTTTTGGTTGATTATCTTGCCAAAGCCAAGTACTTGCTGGCTAAAGTTTTTCTTTAAGTCAGCAGGTGTCAATATCTTAAGTGCATTGAGATTTAAATGGGTCATTGCAGGGACAAGAATTACACCTTTGGCACCTTTTCAAATTTCATTTCTTCTAATGCAAATTCTGGGCTGAAAGAGTACTCTTATGCTGCTTGCTTCTGAATCCCTCTGATTTTTGAAATGGGATAAATTTCATGTAGCCAGGTAGTTTGACTGAATTCAGGATCCCAGTCAAGCGTCAGTCTGGTCTTAATGTCAGTCTCATTTGACCATGGTGTAGAAGTAATTGTTCCCTGCTTTGTTTCCCTGTAGCTGGAAGTTATTAGAGGTGAAAGGAGTCTTGGAGATAGCCTCTCCTGGCAACTTCAATTTACAGTCAGGGAAACTGAGGCCCAGAGATAGGGAAGAAATGCCTTAAAACCAGGTAGCCACTTTTTCTAGAAGCAACTCTTACAAAGCCCACCCAGACGTCTGCTCCCCCTTCTTCGCTCCCAGGCATAAAGAACCTCAGGTTTCCTCCAACTTCATATCCCACTTAGCTCTTTAGGAGTCTGAAGCAATTCAAATGAGCCTCCTTGCCCTGTCACAGACTGGAGCACATTAAGGGCAGGAAATTAGGCAGGGGCATGTTTGTAGATCCGGTGCCGATTACTCTTCCACTCAGATTGTACATCCACCAATACGGAATGGATTTATCTCTAATTTATTAAAGGTCGGTCAGCATGGATTGATAAAGGAAAGGCCATGTCTGATAAATTCACCTAAATTGAATTCTTAGGCCACATTACCAAATCAGCAGACATAATTTATCTGGATTTCAGGAAAGCATTTACTGCTGTAGCATATAACAGATGCATTTATTAAGGCAAAGCATTGTGTGATGGTTAAGTGTCAGGTGGCAATTCTGGAAACAGGTTTAAAATGGCCCAGAACCCAACACTGGGTATGCTGGCAGGAGACACTTAAAAGTACAGACAGAGGGGTCAGTCTGGGGGTCATTATTTCAAAGTCCTTGACCCTAATTATAATTTAATTTCCACAATGGTCATATCTCTTGAGAGCAAAATTGGGATGAAGGGGACAGTTTTAAAAGGAACAGGCTGAAAACAAGTTCTGAATTTCTTTTTTCAATCAGACTGGCTCAGCAAGGACTGAATGAGTTATTCTTCCGCCAAATGAACACAAATAAACAAAAGAACAAAGGAAGCCAAAGACTTCTGTCCAACAAAGAAGTGCAGTGAGGAACTCTGAACAAGACAGCGATGGAAGAAGGTTTCATGAATACTCAGAACTCAGATAGTCTGGCTGATAGCAGCAAGAGAAATGGAATTTAGGGTTCTCGAGATATAAATAGGCTCAAATAATTACGTAACTGTGAGTCATTAATATCCTTGCTATGGCCTCAGAAGGCACGAGCGCCTAACTCTGGTTTGAATTTACCTCTTCTTAAAGTCAAGATTTATGCATCAGCCTTACATCTTTATCCAGGCAATGTGGAATGGATTTCTCTCTAATTCATTAAAGGTCAGTCAGCATGGATTGATAAAGGCAAACCCATGTCTGATACATTTACTTAAATTAAATATTTCCTCTAGGCTACTGCAAAGGTGACCTGAGGTGACCGTCATCAAGAATTTGCCCAGGCTCTCCTCAGGCCCCCCATTTTATCCTTTCCTCCACTTTACACTCTAGGACTCTATGCCTTCTCTCTCATATCCCTCATTGTGCAATACGTGACCACTTGTTCCATTTTCTTTCTTCCCCACTAGACAACAAGCTCTATGAGGGCAGAGGCTATGTCCCTCTTGTTCGCTATTATATATCCAGCTTTTACATAGTGCCTAGCACTTAAATTCACCCACATAGTCTTAAGCTGAGATCTCTCTCTAAATGCCCTCACCAACTCCTTGGGATTCCCAGAACAGTGGTTGAATGCAAATTGTTTCTTACTCAGGAATAAGCAGTGGTGTTTGTACTTGGTCTCAATCACTCGTTTCTAGGTCTGCCCCAAGGTGTCCCCAAGGTATCGGTAAACGCCAATACCCTCAAAGCAGCACTGAGCATGCCCACACTTGTGCATATTTGTTCTACCTGCAACCTCCCACTTACACTCCACCCCGAATACCTATCAAAGCCATCCAGGTACCTTGGGCTAACACTTCTCTCTGGGGGTTCTTTTCTTGTGTGGGACCATGTGCTGTGTGATGCTTAGCTGTATGTGCCAACTGGAAGGGTGTTTTGAGATGAGATTAACATTTAAGTTGGTAAACTTTAAACAGATTGCCCTTCATAATGGGGATGGGCCATACATGTACAATCAGTTGAAGGTCTGATTAAAACAAAAAGGCCAGTTTCTCCAAGCCTGGGGAACATTCCAGCACACTGCCTTTTATTGGACCATCCACTCTCCATGGTCTCCAGGCTGCTGGCCCATATGCACATTTGAACTTGCCAGTCTCCATAGCCATGTGAGCCAATTCCTTATAATAAATAGTTTTTCTATATGCCACTCATGTTCCACAAAACAATGTTTTAGTCAGTGGTGGGCTGCGTGTGATAGTGGTCCCAGTTGCCTTGTATATCACAGCCATGGTGACATGGTAGCCTTTTGAGCTGGCAACAATCCCATAACTCTCATGTTGGCCATGTCTTTTGATAGCACTATTTCCCCTTGGTTCTGATTTAATCTCATGTTGTTTTGTTCATCAAAGACCCTAAGGAGGCAAAATCCACTGCTAATATCGCATTTGCACAGCAATGAATTGACTTAATGACACAGCTGCTGACATTAAGCCAACGCTATATCCAGTTGTCCATTTGCTCTGGAAAATCCTAATATACAGGAATATCGAGCATTATACTTTCATTTAGGTTTCTGGACTGTTGAACTTAGGAAAGTAAGTTCCTTCATCCCACTTCAGCTGGGATGAAGACAAGAATGCCTCCACTGTTGCCCAGTGACACAGAAGCCTGAGGGACCCCAAAAATTATAGCAAGAGTCTAGCGCCCCATTCAAGGTGCCCCATTCAAAGTCTAGTGCCCCATTCAAGGTTCCTCGGACCTCCAAGGACACTCTGTAATGTTTCCAAGCTCTGAGAGGAGATTTGAGAACTACTATCCTGTCCTCCACACATCCCTTCAAGACCTGAGCTAGGCGCACAGGGAGAGTGTTGTCCATAGTTGTGCTCTGGTCACTCATCATTCCTCATCCCATCCAATCACATGCCTCCCTCTTTTACACCTATGATGATTGACAGCAATGACGTCCAATTGCAGCATTTCCTTTCAAATTCATTTGTAGCACTGAGAAGCAGGTTTCTTCAATTCTCCAATACACGTTACAAAAAATACGCTTGCCAGAATGTCTAGACAACATACAGAGCATACAGAGTGGAATCATCCTGTGCCTTGATCATTCCCCTCATTATAATTACATAACTACTTCCGGGGCTGGAGCCATCAATCTTATTTCAGAGGAACAATTTTCCAAATCCATATGTGGAGAGATGAAGAAAATATTGTCAGTGGGGAACTGGCAAGGAGAATCATCCACGCACATCTGTGCGATCCATGTAGCTCTGTGTAGCAAATCTCACTGGCACCTGGACCACAATCGTACATCCCAATTAAATGGACCATTAAATGCCACTGTGCCCACTGAACTAACAGTGAGCCTGAGGCCCAAAAAAAGGTGAGCCCATGTATCCAAGTTCATACAGGCTACTTACAAATGGAGCTGATGGGACTTGTTAGTCAAATGGACCTTGAATGATATCACTACCTGGATTTCCTGCAAAAGAATGTCATCATTGAGAAATCTTGAACTTGGTTTAGAATATAGCTTCCTAACCCTGAACTTCCTGTAACTATTATATTACAGAAAAAGAACAATCATGGAGAAAAGGAAAGGAAAATTTTAAATATTCTTTTCTTCTTGTTCTTGATTCATTCCCAACCTTCAAGATTTATATGTGATGCTTGTTTTGCCCTGGTAGAATAATGATTTCTTAAACTGCTAATGCAATTATCACCATCATCATCATCATCAATTTCATCATTTTAATTCCATGTGAAAGGTAAGGAAGAGAGGGTGTTTACCACAATGATTTAGTAGCACTGTTTGGTTAAGGCCACATTTGTAGTACTATGAACTAGCTTCTTTCTGGTGCATTTGAAACACTGCCAAGTCACTTATCACTAACATTTTCTTGAAGAACAGAGCTTCTTTTCTCTCCTCCTGTCGGCTTGCCAGAAAGCATTCTACTGCTATAGCCAGCTACAAGATGGGATGGGATAGAAGTATGCATTAATTATATTCTAAAGTCTGCCATAAATTCTTTTTTTTCACATTTTATTTAAATTTTATTTTTTATGTTCCCCATACAATTACAGCCCCCTTATTTTGACCCTAATCCCTCCTTTCCCCGCCTCCACCCCCACATAGAGTGTCTCTGGTTCATGGTTGTTTGTTGATTTTGATATTTTCTTTCTTATAGTTATTCTTTTTCCTGGTCCCTTATTTAAGTTTTCTAGATTCCTGCTATGAGTGAGACCATCCGGTATTTTTATTTTTCTTTTTGGCTTATTTCGCTGAGCATGATCCCTTCCAGCTCCATCCATGTTGCTGCAAATTGCATGTGTTTATCTTTTTTGAATGCTGAGTCATAAATTCAACAAAGTGAATCTAGATGGAAAGATTAGAAGCATTAAGAATATTTCCTCAAAAATTACTTGAGTATGAAGTAATAGAAATAAGACAACACAGAATAACTATGATTTATGTATATTTTAAGGGAAGGAGAGGAGTCTTCAGTTCTTTACAACTCTCTATAGAAATTTGTTCAAGACCCTGATCCCAGTGTATATCTACAGAACCATACCATGGCCTGGTGGGCCATTTCAGGAGGTAGGATATTTCATTTTTTAAAAGATTTATTTATTTATGCATATAAGAAATGTAGTATAGTCCAGACATGCGGGGGGTGAGAGGATTCACCAGAGACACAGCAGGGAAACAGAACAGGCAGATTGACTGAAATACACTGCTGAGGGGAGCAGAGGGCCGAGACAGGAGAGGTCTACTGCACCATGTGGGTTAGCTCCCTGGCAGTGGCTGCTGATAGCAGTTGAGTGTCTGCTGTGACTTAACCCTTGCACCACCAGGGAGGCCCCTGGTAGGATATTTTAGAGGCAATTAGGAAACATAGCAAATATTAGGGTTTGAAGAAAGAGGTGAGGATATTTAAGAGGGAAAATATTGAGAATGTGAGAGAAAATTACAAATATTGGAACTAAGAGTTAAATTTAGAATGACCATACAATTTATCTTCCAAACGGAGACACTTTTGAGAGATCATACCAGGATGGCAGAAATAACAGCCTGTATGGTCATCCTAAGCAGAATGTTAATACTGCAAAGAGAGAGTATGTATTAATGGCATGAATTAATGACAAGGTCAGGAAGAGGTACTATATTAGTTTGCTAGGGCTGCTATAACAAAGTACTACAGACTTGGTGGCTTAAACAAGGGAAATTTATTTTCTCACAATTCTGAAAGCTAGAAGTCCAAGATCGAGGTGTCAGGGGGTTGGTTTCATCTGTGACTTCTTTTTAGCGGATGGCCATTTCCTCCCCGTGTTTCCACATGGCCTTCCCTCTGTATGTCTGTGTCCAAATTTCCTCTCCTAACAAGGATGCTTCACATTGGGTAGGACCCATCCTCATGACCTCATTTCAACTTAATTAACATTTTAAAGTCTCTTTTCTAAATATAGTCACATTGTGAGATGCTGAAGGTGAGGACTTGCCCATATGAATTGGGGATGGGTGTGGGGATGGGTATAATTTAGTCTTGAACAGGTTCTGATTTTTTTTTTAGATTTATTCATTTATTTATACAAGCACTGGGTACAGTCAGAAGTGTGGGAGGATGAGAGAATTCACCAGAGTCTGAGCAGGGAGCAGAACAGGCAGAAGGACCAAAGTACACTGCTGAGGGGATCTGTGGGTGGCAGAAGAGGTCTGAGCGCCATGTGGGACCCTCCCCGGTGGCCAGGGATATAACCAGCGCTGCAGAGGCTGCGGGCAGCTTCGCAGCCCAGCACTCAACCACTGCGCCACGGGGGAGGCCCTTCAGGTACTGATTTTTAAACAAAGACCAAAGTTTGATAAAAGTAGTTCATGCATCTGACAATGGTTAGACTCTTCAAAAGATCAAAAATTCCTGGATCCTAAGATACCTCACTTACCAGGTAGAGACCAGAGGAACGTGGTCATATGCCAGCATAGCAGATGAAGCAAAGTTTCACAATAAAGAGTAAGAGTGATGTTTAAAATATTTAACTGATTTGTTACAGGCATTGACAAATCAGCATGAACATCAACTATCACTGAGCTGGAACAGGGTCCTGGAAGCTGCCCTATGTGGCCAGGGTTAACTTTTAGTTGAAGTATTATGGGAGAGGCTTACTGGTAGGGCATGTCCCAGGGCTGTTGCCTGAAGAAATCAGGGCAGCAAGGGATGTTTAAAATTTCTTAGTGAGCAACAAATTGTGCACTTTTGTATGTTCTCCAGCTTGAACTGTGCTCACTTGCCTGGGTTTCTTCCTCTTGTGATCTGTGCAATTGGGGCAAATTTCCAAAGAATGAACAAGGAATAAATAGAAGAAAAGACATGGTATTAGAGGCTAGCTGAATTGGCAGGGCTTTGGTGAAATTCAGTAACTCCCCAGCTTAGAAACAAATCATCTAAAGAAAATTTTCTCACATCAACTTACGTCTCTCAGAAAATCATGATAATCTTCACCATTTCTACTATAACCTAAAATAACAAAAACTTGGGTGTGAGGAAATGATTATAAGGACATATTCCTGAAGTAGCAGGGTTGATGAGAATTTTGCAATAAAATTTTAAACAATGTTTAGTATCAAAGTGGAGTCTCCTCCCTCGAGACAGGAGGCTTTTGAAAGTTACACCTTACTTTGGACGATGAGGATTGGAATGCATGAAGACAGTAAAAGCCAAGAATTTTGCACAAGGTTTTGTGGGTAAGGAATAGGTAGGTGTCAGCCCTTTACGCTGAAAAAAAAAAACACTGATTTTTCTTTCCTAGATTTATTGTAAAATCATTTGCAGAGAATTTGGGGGAAACCTTAGAATAGGAAATCATTTTACGTGGTAAATAACTCCAGCCATAGACCAGCCTGACAGAGGGATTGAGAAACCCGCCAAGCAAAGAGAGGCTTATGTTGTATTGGAGTTAAATCTCAGAAGAAAATATTGCCAGGAGGATCTTCATATTTTGCCTCTGATACGGAGGATGGGAAGAGTGGGAAGGTGATGAAGATGATGACCACCAACAGCAGACAGGAAAATGTAACTGAAGATGGCAGCTCCAAGAAGATAGATGGGCCGTAGAATCCCAGAGCGCTCAGATTCACTTTAGAGTTTTCAGGTGATGATTCCCTTTGATTCATGGCTGCAGTTTTAAGGGCAAAAGAACCTAGTTAGCCAGAGATGGGCTGCAAACAAAAAGAAAGACTTCTCCAGCTGGGAAAACAAAAGATGTTTGCAGTGATGTTGATGAAAGCTTTTTTAAAGTGAGAGGTACAGAGAGAGTGTATGAGGAAGGCAGCTGGAGCTTCTCCAGGCCAGCTAATGACGTATGGGGCTGCTGACACAGCGGTTCAGCCAGCCAGTGCCGGAGAGAGCGGCCTTGGGGACCTGCCCTTTTCTTGGGGTTGGACCCTAAGAGTCCAGGTCAGGGAAAGCTTTGCCACTTGGTTTATAAGACTTTATTTCTTATGCTCTCGTTTAAATGCTCACCACTGGGACAGAGCTAAAACTTAGCTTTTCTCTTTTCAGACTTCATCCCCTTAGCAGGTGTTTGGTTTCTAAGATCAGAAATCAACAGGGGAAAGGACATTAGTCTGGGTTATAAAATGAAATGAAACGCCTCTACTTTTTCATCTCCTTTTAACTAAAATGCCTGGTGTTTTGCTCATGAGGCTAAAGGAAAAAAAAAAAACAACCCAAACTGAATATAAAATACCCACTTGCTCCTTTCCTCATCCCAGGGTCCTAGGGAACCATGTGACTTGGTAATTATGTTGACCAAGTGGTGAGGTTGTGCCTAGGTAATCTGAAAAGTAAATTATTGTGCATGACAGCATAATTTCTCCTTTTTTCATGTTGTTTCACCAATTAAGGCAAGACGACATGCACTGCAAGGGCAGCATATGTGATGCTTTATAAACTCACGCTGCAGGTCCCACTTCATTTCCCTTTGTCACTAAGTGACTTCTAGTTCTACCTTATGAAATTCCAGCATGGGCAACTTATTGTCTCAGGAAGTAGTTTGTTCCATCATCAAATTTTAGCATAAGATGGATTCTAAATTTGACAAAGGCTCCTTCCAGCTGAAAACAATAACTGATGCATTGGAACCCAAGGGCTAGGCTCATCAAAACCCATACTGCAGAAACTGCTCTTCTATTTCAGAGCTATTCATATAGCTAAGCTTGTCGCATGCCGTTGAGTTCTAGGAGAAACAGTTCAGATGCATTAGTGTTTGGAGTTTGGTTTCATTTCATTGATAAAGTTTTATTTCTAATGGAGTGGATTTAGACATTTGGAAGGATTTCCTACCCTCATAGGAAGGTTTCAGCACACTGGAACAGTTACTATGAGGAGGAGTAGAGTGTAGAGAATGTCCTTCTCTACATGTCTTTCAATATTTTACCAACTCCAGTATCTCTACGAAGCTGCTGCATAGGTCACCCCTAAAACAAGGGTAAGTACACCCCTCCCATTTAGTCAGGTACTTCCAAAACAGTGGGAAAATGCCCTAAATGTCCATGTTAGGGGTCAGCAATCTTTGGCCCACATGAAAATCTATTCTCTTACAAAATCTTGTTGTAAGGCCCTGTGAGCCAAGAATAGTTTTTGTATTTGTTAACAGTTGGAAAAAAGGTTTTAAAAGAATTAATTGTGACATATGAAATTCAGGTTTCAATGTCAATAAATACAGTTTTCTTAGAAAACAGCTAGTTCATCATTTATGTCTTCTCTGTGACTGATTTTACATTATAAGAGCAGAGTTGAATAGCAGCAAGAGAGACCATATGACCTACAAAGCTTAAAATATTTTCTATCTAACCCTTAATGGAAACATTTGTTGCCCCTGATGTAGGTCCTCCCCAAGTCTTCCTAAATATATTGCCTTGAATTTAACAATCTGTTTGCCTAGATCTGCTTCCTCCACTCACTGTTCACAAAGCTTGCTGTGCATGCCTGGCACACACTAGATTTTCAATAAATTCTTAATGAATGAATATAACCAATGATTTCATTATAAAAACAAATGGAATGGGATAACAGAAACTCCAAAGATGAAAAGCCAATGGTACTTCTGCTTACAAAGAGCACATCACAGAGAAGCTGTTCTTGATGAATGTGCAGTTTGTCTAAAATGTCTGCAGTCCTCTCTGTATGCGAGAGATCTATGGTTCTAGACTCCCTGGCTTGTAATTACACAAAATCTTCTAATGTCAATCATAGGGTCAATCCCTATACCTTTCAAGTGCAATCTTCTTGATTATAAGCAGCCACCGACCAAAGACATAAATTAGAGAGGGAGATTTCTCAAACCCTAGGGCAAGAGTTTAGTTAGAAACAACTTGGAAAGTGGTTTAACTTCTTGACAATTACTCACCCTCAGCACACAGAATTCAAAGCAAACCAATTATTTCCCACAGTGTCGAAGAAAATAATCATTTTGTGTTTCTTGTTGGGTGGCTTCTTTTTTCTAAGCACCATCGCCCTGTTTAAAGCTAATATAAAGGAGATGTGGGTAGGGAAGATAGAATTCAGTGTGTTTGGTCCTGTCTCATTATTTCAAAATGCCTTGTCTTGGATTTAGAACACTTGGGGACTTCAAAAACCTTTGGAGTATTGCAGACATAAATTGAAGTTATATGTCTGCCCAGCAAAGATACCCAGGGTCTGCTCTCACACACCCTCTCTCAGGAAGAGCCAAGCATTCCTGCATAGAAGTAGTCAGGAAGTGATAAGGCAAAACCAAGAGAAATTCCAGAAAGAGAACCAATAAATGCCTCATCCCGCAACTAGAAATATACTATCAATAGTTTATGTATATTTTCAAGAATACAGAATGAAAAAAATTGTGTCATCGAGTATAAACTAGAGCAATTTCATTCTTTCAGTCACTCACTCATCTTGTCTATGAAGACTTCTTCAGACTCTGGGGTTAGCTGAGTCACCACCTTTTCATTATTCTTAGAGTTTTTCACAGTTGGCTTCCTTACAACCCCTATGGCATTACATACTCTAATGCTTTTAGTGACACGCCTCAGCCTCTAGAGGGCGTTCACATCCCCACATCAGAGTTCTGATGTGATGTGGGTTAAGAACACGATATAGCTGGGGGCATACTTTTGGTGGCGGGGCAGAGAGGTTCAGATTTGTTCTGCCTGAAGTAGCCATTGAGCACGGCTTCTCCTTTCCTCTAAATTATTTAGGAAACCACTTATAAAAACTTGCTTCACTGTTTTTTCTTTCTACCCATGCAACTGCTATGATAATCCAGGCAAAAGGATCCCTGCCAGCTCAAATTCAGTCCAAACTACTAACAAAGAAGTGGGGGACAGATAGGCATTTTGTAAAAACTTCCAAACAGTAATAAGTGACAAGATAAATATTGACATAGCATTGTTCACAGACTCAAGCTCTAACCACCCCACCAAAGGAAATCCTTTATTTGGAAATGCAATTTCAAAGCCTCCTCTCTATTCATAAAGGGGGCTTCTTTCTTCTTGGGATCAGGCTAAGTTGATCTCAATGATGAAGTCTGATGAGGGAGGTGGAAGAATGGAGGCCGTGAGAAGAGAAAGACTGTGGGCTGGAGGGGGCTTGGGAGCAGCTGCATGAGGTACGGGGAACAGAGGGGAGAGGGTTGGAAGGAGTGTTTCTCTGGACCCCCTTTAATAGTCATTGGATCATTAAAATAGGAACTCTTTTTTTTTAAGATTTATTTATTTATGCATACAAGAGGTGGGGTGCTGGCCAGGGATGCGGGGGTTAAGAGGATTCACCAGAGACATAGTGGGGAACAGAACAGGCAGATTGACTGAAGTACACTGCTGAGAGGAGCAGCAGGCGAGTCAAGAGAGGTCTGCTGCACCATGTGGGTTACTCCCTAGCCAGGGATCTAACTCGTGGACAGCTTCATAGGTGTGTCTTAACCCCTTGTGCCACCAGGGAGGCCCAGGAACCCTTTTATTTACTCTTAGCCTTTGAAGTTGTTGTGTCTGAATTTGTTGAACACAGCAATGTTCTGAGACTGAAGTACGTGGACCTTCAGATCTACCTATATAGATACTGTTTATCCCCTTTGAACATTCCCTTTAACACCCACAGAAGGTGGCTGACTGAGGGTTTGCAGGCTCTGGAGGCCTGTTCCACTCATCATGATGATCAGGATGAGTTTTAGGTAGAGTCCAGCAGATCAGGGCAAATATAGGTTACAAACTAGGACCCAAGTGGTAGTTCCACTCTGAAAAGGCATGCTACAGCAACAGCTCAACTTTTCAGGGAAAATTCCCAGGTGGGAAGCAAGACTCCTGCACGAGGGGGTCTGGGGGAAATTTCTAGTAAGTGCAGGGTAGTCTTTCATTCTGGAGCCAAACCATCTTCTCTTTTTATGAAAAGAGTTCCAGAGAAAATATGGGGTGGGGGGGTTATTCCAAATATGGAGTCTGGTATTAACAGAGGTTCTCTATTTCTATGTGAAATTGCTTGATCTGCTCAGTGACATCTCTTAAAGATCCTTAGGAATCTGGCTTTGGCATTGATGAAAGATCACTTCTAGAATCAAGGCAAGGTTATCTGTAGGAGGAGTATGAATATGCATCAAAGACTCACAACTAGACCAGGGTCAGGGTGAGGAATTTATGACAGAAGCAGAGAGGATAATCATCTTCTCTTTCTGGAAAACTTTCTTATTGAATTGCTATCAGAAAATTATTTCACTATAATCTGATTATAGTGATTATCTTGATAGCATTATTTGCTGTCAAGAAAATAAAAATCTTTGCTTATCTAGTAGGTATATAATTGCACCTTGTTTTAATTATTATGTCTCTGTTAATGAGGCTTAACAGTTTCTTACAGGTTTAATAATATATACAATTTTGGCAAATTATTTAATTTTCTTGCCATTTATCTATTAAATCTTGTATTAGTAAAGACCTTCCCAATTTGTAACGTTTATTTGGATTGCATCTTTGCTATTTTTATTGTACAGTTTAAAAATTCTTACGTAGTCAGCACTATTAAACTATCTTATTGCTCCAATCTGACATAATTATATTACACCTCTATGAATGTAATATATTTTTCACTATTTGGAAGTATGACAAAAATATGACATTTTTACAATTAAGAAATTAGGCTGACGTTTATTTTGTGTTATGTGAATCTAAAGGACTGAACTCAATTTGGTATCCAGTTATTCCAACGGTATTCAATAAGTGATCATGAATTTCCATATATTCTAAGGAAAAGCTAGTAGAAGTGACAAAAAGTTATAGTTCTATACGTGGCTACAACATAATGAGTATTGGAAAATTCGATAAATCCCTTTGCTTTTATAGTCATCAGTCTGTGCATCTCTAAAATGAGTGTTTTAGATTAAGGTCTCTTCCAAAATTAGCATTTGAGGATTCTCTGCCAAAGTTATAACCCTTACTCAGGAAAAGATAGGCCCTCTGTGACTGGAGATAGCGTGAAAGCGCTGTCTTTAACCCCTGCACCACTGCTCCCCTCAGCAGTGTATTTCAGTAGATCTGCCTGTTCTGCTTCCCTACTCTTTCTGGTGAATCCTGTCACCCCCACTTGGCTGCCACTTGATTGGCTGCACCTCTGGCCTATACCCCAGTTCTTGTATGCACAGATAGATAGATAGATAGACCCTCTCATCACTCATCTGGAAGTTGTTGTTTACATTTCTCAGGTAACTTACAGACGAGCCCCGTTGGCCACATGGCTATACTGAAAGCCAGGACCCAGCATATTTACTTCCTTTCGGAAGGCTACATAGGATACGCCTGGCTGACATGAATGGTGCCTAATAGGCTGTAAATAACTTTGACCACTTGACCTTGGTCATGTTAGTACGACCCCCATCAGGTCTCCTCAACTGTGGGACCATGTGGCTGCCCACGCACTGCTTTATAAATGAAAAGGTATTTCCCCTAATTGGGAGAGGAAGCAAGGTAATGCAGAGCAGCGGTAAGGCATGCATTTCGTGAACGCGTGACTTGATTGGCTGCCACAGTAAATCACCCACAGCCCTGTGCTGTCACTTTCTCCTTTTGAGCAAAAAGACCCTACAGAGGCATGGCTTTGAGTTACTTGCCTAAGGACCAAGTTAGCTACACTGTCTAAACCCCAAACTCACCTTCACTTAGCAGCATTTTCTATCATACTTGCATATCCCTCTGCTACATCTTTTTCCTGCTTCCTAATCAAAACCATTTTCTCATTACCCTACATACCTGTTTTTTTCCTCTCCTTGAAGTGTTGGTTCAGAACCCAGATTTCCTGAGAATATTTTTATATTTGATGAAAATAATTGTTACTATTGCTCCTCCTACTACTACTATTGCCACTATCACCTCACCATGAACTGAGTCCTCTATGTGATTGACACTAAAATAAGCTCTAAAAACATCTTCTACTCTTGCATTCAGGCTGCCTGAGTCTAAATCTTATTTCTGCCACTTATTAGCTGCGTGATGGTATTTTAGTCACTTAACCTTGCGGTGTCTCAGTTACCTTGTCTGAAAATTGGGAATGTTAATAGTGTATCTTTCATAAGATTTTTGTGAGGTTTAAATATGAAGTATTTAATTTTTTTAAGATTTATTTATTTATAAATAAATAAGTCAGGAGAGGTCTGCTGTGTCATGTGGGTAGCTCCCTGCCCAGCTGGGGGCTCAAACTTGTGCTGCAGAGGCTGTGGACAGTTTCATAGGTTGTGTCTTAACCCCTTGCACCACCAGGGAGACCCTGGCCTGTTTAATTTAAACCATCATCATCATCCACGGTATTTTTGCTTAACATTTATCAGAAGCTTAGTATGTGGCAGGCATGATTTAAATGCCTCACATTTAGGGGCCTCCCTGGTGGCCTAGGGGTTAAGTCTCAGTGCTATCACATCTATAGCCTGAGTTTGATCCCATGTCAGGAAGTTAAACCACATGTGGTGCAGCAGACCTCTCCTGTCTCGCCGCTGCTCCCCTTAGCAATATATTTCAGTAAACCCACATGTTCTGCTTCCTACTCTGTCTCTGGTGAATCCTTTCACCCCCCACCCCTCTAGTCTACAGCACAGTTCTTCTATGCAAAAACAAATTTAAAAAATTAAATACTTCAGGCTTTCCTGATGGCGCAAGGGGTTAAGCACTGCATTATGAAGCTATCCACAGCCACCGCAGCACAAGTTTGATCCCCGGCCGGCCAGGGAGCAACCCACATGGAGCAGCAGACTTCTTCTGGCTTGCCCGCTGCTCCCCTCAGCAGTGTACTTCGGTTGGTCTGCCTGTTCTGTTCCCCACTCTGTCTCTGGTGAATCCTCTTATCCCCAACACCTCTGGCCTGTACCCCAGCTCTTGTATGCATAAATAAATAAATCTTTTTAAAAAAATAAAATAGGACCTCCCCTGGTGGCGCAGGAGGTTGAGTGCTGTGCTGTGAAGCTGTTCACAGCCTCTGCAGTGCCGTTTCGATCCCAGCCGGTCGGCGAGGGTCCCACATGGCTTGGCAGACCTCTCCTGTCTCGCCTGCTGCTCCCCTCAGCAGTGTATATCGTCAGTCTGTCTGTTCTGTTCCCCACTCTGTCTCTGGTGAATCCTCTAACCCTCCTGTGCATCTGGCCTATACCCCAGTTCTTGTATAAATAAATCTTTAAAAAAAAATTTTTAAATAAAAAATAAAATAAACAGGCCAGGAAGCCAAATTTCAGATGTTATTTTTGCAAGTGCTCAAGTTAGCTGCTGCATAATTACCTACCCCAAAATTTAGTTTCTTTAAATTACATTTTATTCTAGCTCATGATATTATGCATTAGGGGTTTGGTTCAGAATTTGCTAGCTGGTTCTTCTGTTCCATCTGACATTGACAGGGGCATAGCTGGTGGGTAGACTGAACTAGAGAATCCAATATTGTATTATTCATATAGGATATCTGGAGACTGGGATCAGCTGGGCTCTTATTTATCTCCATGGTTCATCAAGCTCTTTCCACAGAGTCTCCCCATCAGGTTAATCAGATTTAAAAGGGAGACTCAGTGCTCTAAGAGAATAAGCTAGAAGTTAGCATCCTATTAAAGGCTAACCTGAATGGTGATAGAGCCATTTTCTGTACCCTGCTGGTCAGGGCAGAGTCCAGTCCAAATTCAAGAAGAGGAAATACAGATTCTCCCTCTTGGGGGAGGAGCATCACATAACACAGCATCTTTAATCTGGCACCCCAAAATCCCATGCTACTAAGTGAAGTTTAAGTCAGATATTACTTAAAGTTATTCATTCTAAGGTCTAGCACTTATTAAACATTCCAAAACTAGTAGCTGTCAATAAATGGAAATCTTTATCTACCCAAACCAAATGCTGTGCTCTCAGCTGTATGCTTTTCCCACTTCATGGAGACAAAAACCTTGATGAATGAAAAGCCTGAGCTTCACCAGGTTGTTAACAAGATCTGCCCTTGAGCATGTCTTTTTTCCTTACTCAAGCCTGAATTTCCTCAAGGTAGGGATCTAACTTCATTTGAATTCCTCACTGTGCCTAAAATAGTGCAGTATATTTAATAATAAGCCACCAAAGTCATTCAACAAATGTTAATTAGTCACAAAACTCTAAAAACAAATGTTTAATAGGATGTTGTTTTTAAACACATTGTTCATTCACTCCCTCGATACACATTTGTTACATTTATTAAAATGCGTAATCTCTGTAGTGAGAATAATAGATATTGGTAGATGCAGAGAATGTTGGAGCTGGAAAGGAATGCAAAAATCATGGTATTTCACCTACTCATTTTGCACAGAGAGAAGTCAAAGTCCAAAGAGCGTGGATGATTCTCCAGTGGTGACTCGGCTAAGTCAGAGCAGAAAGTTCAGTCTTATGACTCTCCGGTCACTGTTTTTTCTGCTATATCATCTGACTCTTCCCAGCACATAGTAGTTATTCTAGTCCCGTTCTTAAAATTAACTGTCTAGGTTAACAGTTTAGGAGTTATAATATTAAATTTGAATTGAAAATGAGTGCATGGTTATGTCTTTTTTTTAAAAAGTGCTGTCCACTGAAAAGACAGATGCAGCAGCAATCCAATGACAATGAGCATCCTTAGCCCCCCAGTTAAATTACATATGATCTAGGAAGAAATGACCTAGGAAGAAGAGCTCTTCCCTCTCTAGGGAAGAGCTTATTACTTTTCCTTATTACTTTCTTTACCTTATTACTTTCTTTTCCAGCTTCTAGTGGTTGCCAGAATCCTTGGTATTTCTTGTGGCACATAAGCCAAACGTACTTGAGGGCTGGTGAAATTATTCATCATTTTATGCAATATTTGATAAAGTTGCTATGTATTAACTTCCTTGCTTAAAAAGACCCTAAGATGGTTTGATGATCTGGCTATTAAGATCTTGAAATTGTGTTAAGCAAGGAATTAAACAAGACTGTTTGATCCTTCTAAGTTCATCTCATTTGCACAACTCATGCTTTAAATTTCTTTGGAAGATGAAGAATACCCAAAAAAATACAGGTGCATGGGAAAAAGTTTCCTATGGATTTAATGTGAAATCATACATTTGCTAGTCTCCAGTTCACATTCTTCAATTTCAGCATCCAGAAATAGTTATTAATTAGGGAGAGATTTATGTTCTGATTTTCCCATTGTTTGCTAATGTTCTTAATCAACATCTGAATGTTTCCTTTGAGAACAATGTTCTACAGAATGCCAGTAACTGGACTGACAGAACATCAGTGGTCTATCAGGATCCTGTTTCTGTAATATTCTTTTCTGATTAGACTGTCCTAGAGGGATAGTAGAAGGGATATGATGAGAACAATATTGCTAGCCCATAAAGCAAGAGATTAATAATATCAATAAAAAGATTTTATTCTAGAATCCTTGTCAGAAATACCATACATTCTCAAAAATAATTAAATAATTTGTCAGAGTGGACTTCACTAGTCAACCTGAATAACTACAAATCTTATAAATTTAATACTTTTACCTAGTCAACTAAAAAATAAATTCTTTAAATTTCAAACTAATATTTAGTTTCTTCCAAGGCCCCAAAGGAAAAGTGGAGATGATTTAATTGTAAATGACTTGGATAACTTTTAATCGAATAAGGTGAATCATTACTGGAGTTAGTGATCTGCTGCAATACCAGTGATGAGCAGGATGAAGCTAGAATCACTGATAGAACCAATTTATATATTTTAAAAAACTTTTAAAAATTCCTTATTGAAACTCTGGAATGTTTCTCTTTTTCTTTTATGTTTTATTGTTTCCACTTTTTTCTCTAAAATATATCAAGATCTTACTAAAATGAGGACACACTTCTTTTGCCCTAAATGTCTTATATTCAAAATATGCAAATGTAAAAGCAAATCAAAAAAACTCCTTCAGTTTTGGAAGGCAGACAACGTGAGAACTTGTACAGTATCTAGTGTCCTTCCACAAAAACCTTTTCTTTCTTCATGAGGGCCTTTGATACTCTGTCCTGGAAAACCAATGCAGAGTATTATACAATTGGATAATGTGTGTGTACTGCTCTGTGAGAAGTTGGCAGAAAAAGTGAGGGAAGGAAATAATACTTGTAGTTTTACAAGAAAATAATAAGGTCACTGCATGTAGAATTTTTCTTTTTGTCAAGTCTCAGTACCCATCATTTTTCTAAGATTGGATTTCATCTGTGCTTCCATACTGGGTAGGAAAATGTCACATTAGTTCTATCAGTTCACCTGCCTGTGACAATCTCAAGATCTTAAGAGCCAGACCACCAAACAGGAAATAGTCTTGGAGATCAAGTTTCAGAAGCTATCAGTCCACAAACCTTGCTGGCCTGGAATATTTTCCAAACTCTGCAACACTTGCCATTATAATATATAAATTTAACAAACATTTTACAAGCTGTGAGACTGACCCTTGAAAGCAGACCTTAGATCGAAGACACTCAGGAGGGAAGGGGGAGAAGAGGGAAGGAGAGAAGGAGGTGCTGAGCAGGGTGGAGTGTGGTGGAGGTCTGTGGGCACTTTGGTGGTGGGAAAACTATGGTGATGGCACCTGAGAGGGGAAATCCTACATTGTGAAAAAATAAACAAGGATATTTCTTAGAAAATAATTAATTTAAAAACCCTGTCCTTTTATATAGAACAGAAGTGAGATATATCCTAGGGAAGTTCATTTTTTCAATTTATTTCCTTTAGCCTTCATTCATTCAACTGACACAAGTAAAGATGAATATTATTTTTCTTCAAAGAGCTCTTAGGGAGGTAAGTGAACAACCACTAAGATATGATGTGACTTGCAAAGAGATGCATCCAGTTCCAAGTAGGACAAAACAGCTCCACCCAAGTGGAAAAACACATTTAGGGCTCTTCAGAACAACTGGGACAGTTAGCTCTGATCTCAGATAAGGTGAGCGAACAAATCCCCATTCCACTGGGAATTTGTTCTTCTATGTAACTTTCTGAATCTTTGAAAGCCAAGTTCTTCATTTTCTTCCTTGTTCTTATTCCAAGGGTGAGTAACTTTGAGTTTGCTCTACCATAAAACCCTCTTTCTAAAGTGCATTGGTGTTCCGGTTGGTTTTAAGTAGAGTTCCACAGTCTTTGTTTTTCGTTTTGTTTTCAGTGCTGAGAGGAGGTGAGGGGAAGCAGGACTGCATCTCTTTAAGAAACTTTACCTGCTAGTGAGTAGAACCACTCATTGACCCTCCTCGACCTACCCAGCCTTCCAATGCCATTCAGTTCCTGTGTCCTTTATAGGACTAGAGAGAACAAAAAGACTCTAGCAAGCCTACTCCCCACCATTGGTTCTGCTCTGTCCTTCACATACTCCGCTGCCCCTTCCTCACTTTCTGGCCTCAGTTCTTTTCCACCTACAAAAGGTAGGTTACCCTGCTGACCTGCTACTGCCTCATGAGTGTGGATGACTAAGCACTACAGAGTCTTCACCTTATTCTGGCATTCATAACTCTCTGATCTTTATATTTTACTGCCTTTTTTTTTTTTTTGTATCAGACACTTGCCTTGCTCTTGAGTACAGAGAATTGTATAATGGAAAGAGGTTTTAGAGACAGTCAGAACTGGGCTTGCCTCTGGGCTGTGGTATTTATTAACTGTGCAACTTTGAGAAAAACCAAACCTCTTCAAGCCTTAGTTTCAAATATTATTACTCTACAAGGTTTCTGTGAGGATTAAAAGGAATGATGATGGTAAAGCACCTAAGATAGAGTACAGTTAAGAAGCAGGACCCAATTTTATGATTATTTGAGTGCACTCTCTGCTACCATCAGGGCTGGATATGTCCATTGTAGGCATTTATTTGCAGTATGTTGAGAAATATGCAAAATTATGAGGCTATAATGTGGGGTGCACAAGAGCACTACCCTAGGGCAGCTCACAGAGCTCACCAAAAGGTCAAATTTGTACACAAATGATTAGGGTAATAAGTGTTCATACCACAGTAGAAATAAAGACATAGTATTTTGGAAATAAAGGTGATAAGAAGACTCTGGCCTGCAGTTTACCAGAGGGGAATAAACCTTCTTAAGTCAGAATTCCTGAAAGGGAATTATATTCATAGTTTTGCTCACTGTAAATATCAAAATTTTGATAGAAGCCCAATTAACATAATTATCAACAATGAACTATACAAGGTGTATACTATTATCCACATCTTCCTTAGTTAGGGTTTAGTAAGAAGCAATAGCTCTAGGTATTTTAAACAGGAAGATGGAATGCAGGGATGGAATTCAGAAGCAATGCAATGAATTGGGTACTTATGAAACCAAGGGGAGAAAGACAACAGGTCAGAAAAGCCTCTGCTAATTCTCAAGGATGCTGGTAGCTTTCAGGGAGTTGAGGAATTGTAGGCACTCACAAGGAATTCCAGGCAATGATGGTAGCGCCAGCATGGGCATTTGTCTGGAAATATCTTAGAGTTGCCACAAAATCTCACCTCTGCCAAACCCTCAACAAATCTGCCTACCAAATGCCTCCAGAAGAATAAAATGGGACTTCTGCTCCCTCTCAGCCTTCCTGATATCATCTCAGTGCTGTATTGTCTGATGCTTGAATATCTGGGTCTTGCTGATCCAGGAGGGATTGTCCCTCCTAGGATTAGCTAATTTATAGAGATAGTCTTGAGACTACCCCTTTTACATGCAAACCAACCAATTCAGAGTCCATACCCTTAATCACCTCCTTGAATTGGGGGAGGGGGATGGCCTTCTCTGAGCCACTATCCATCTGCCCTAATCACCCCACCAGATATTAGAAAACTAGGATTGGCCAGGAGGCAGAGAGGTTAAGGAAAAACAGGAAGAATGGCCTTTATTGTAGTTTCCACAGGACAGATAAGGGGAAGCAGAATTAGCAGGTTTAGGACTGGCTAGATGAATCATTTCAGGACACTCATAGGGGCTATCCCTAGTTGTTGACCACTTTAGTTTCTAACTAAATGATTGCATAGTGACTCAGCCCCTTAATGACCATAATAGACACTGTGCCTTCTCTTCTTTCATCTCTGTCATGGATGCTGTAGCAATGAAAGTGAAATTTAGACATCCTTTTGGCAGGAAAAGGCATTTCCTCCTTCTAGTATGAGCTGAAAATGGATTTCCCAGTCACGCAACAACCAACACTTCTTGCTCAATATCTTATCTTTAAACCTCCCCCATCCCATCAGAGGAAACTAAAGCTTTGGTGTTTAATTACCTCCTAGAGCCTGGAGAGTACTGACCTCACCATAGAAAAATCACAGCAGGAGAGATTTTAGACTCACACACAGGTTAGCTACCAATATAGAGAACTGTGATGAGATATCAAAAAGACAGAGCAAGAAGAAAGAAGGAAGCACCAAAAACTAGAATAATGGATCATGTAAATAAACATCAGTATCAAATATGGAGTTTATAGACAACTGTGATTATGGTAGGGTGCTTTACCACCTCTTTGGGAAGAGGTATGACTTCCAGCTTGGATTTCAGATAAAATTTGGTTCTCCCACCCCTGGATACCATAATAACCCCTGTACAGCACTGATAAGCTCCCCAGGGGGAGCAGCAGTTCAGAAGAAGCTTAAGATATTTTTTATTCATTTATTCAATAAATGCTTATTGCTTCCTCTTTTTTTTTTTTGGACAGTTTAGTCCTAAAGCCATTTTATGGACTAAATGATGTAAGCATCCTCACCTGGGTTGAAGTTGTGCAGAAAATCACAGCCTGATCAGTAAGCAGGATGACAAGGCTGTGAAGTGGTAGAGATATGGCCTCAGTGGGGGGGTATCTGAGTCCATGTGGGGCGAGGAGAAATCAGCAAAGGAGGACACACTGCACAGGGTGCTAGACCTGAGCAGATGGGGAAGGAACCCCCAGAGGACAGGCTCGCATGCTATGTGGGAATCCACAAGGGTCAAGGCAGCATGATTGCTGGGAGATGCTGGGGTGAGATGTGAGCCTGAGTGCAATGAGGATAGTGTGGAATATCCAGACCCAAGAGACATCTGTGCCAGAAGGGAAAGGCAGTGGTGGGAAGTTGCTTATGTGAGATTGATCAAATTAATAAATAAGCTAAGGTACTACGGTGGTGGATAAAGAAGCTGGAAATATGGAAAGGAGAAAACTGTGCTGAACATTGTAAATCTGGGATTCAAGTTGTAGATCTCACTGAGTATTCATGGTCTTCAGGACATATATATATATATATATATATATATATATATATATATATTTGTGTGTATGTGTGTGTGTGTCTGTTTATATATATATATCTGTCCAGTAAGAGGGCCTGGGAGCAAAGACAAATGAGCACACCAAGCACCAAATCTTATGTTTTATTTTATTTTTTTTAATTTAAATTTTTATTTTTATATTCCCCATATAATTGCAACCCCCTTATTTTTACCCCAAGCCCTCCTTTCCCCTCCCCCACCTCCCATAGAGTGTCTCTTGTTCATAATTATTTGTTAATTTTGATATTTTCTTTCTTATAGTTATTCTTTTTCCTGGTCCCTTATTTAAGTTTTCTAGATTCCTGCTATGAGTGAGACCATCGGTATTTTTCTTTTTCTTTCTGGCTTATTTCGCTGAGCATGATCCCTTCCAGCGCCATCCATGTTGCTGCAAATTGCATGTGTTTATCTTTTTTGAATGTTGAGTAATATTCCATGGTGTATATGTACCACATCTTCTTGATCCAGTCATCTATTTTTGGGCATTTGGGTTGTTTCCAACGCTTAGCTATTGTAAATAGAGCTGCTATAAACATAGCGGTGCAGGTGCTCTTTGGAATTGATATTTCTGTGTCCTCTGGGTAAATACCTAGGAGTGGAATTGCTGGATCCTATGGAAGCTCTATGTTTAGTAGGTCCAGAAATCTCCACACAGCTCTCCATAGTGGTTGGACCAGTTTGCACTCCCACCAACAGTGCAGGAGAGTTCCTTTTTCTCCACAACCTCGCCAACATTTGTTGTTGCTAGTTTTTTTAATATGTGCCATTCTCACTGGTGTGAGATGGTATCTCATTGTAGTTTTGACCAAATCTTATGTTTCAAACACTGTTCTCCATGAAAAGAGGTAGGATTTTGGATAATTCGTCATTCCAGGGCTGGAGCAGGGAAGGGACAGAGGAATCTGGAACATCTTATTGTTTTGGAAAGTAATAATGGTGATGAGATATCAGAAAGACATAGAAAAGAACAAGATAAAAGGAAGCACCAAAAACTAGAATATTGGATCATGTAAATAAACATCAATATCAAAAATGACATAATGGATTATATAACCCATTGAATTAATTAGAAAACTAAAAAACCAAACTGAGATAAATTTTAAAAAATTGAAAAATTGATGACAAAGAGGATATCTGCCTTGTCTCAAAGTATATCTCTTCCAGAAGTCATGAGCCATGAAAAGATGAAGTTATTTTAAAGTGGAAACTGGCAGATATCACCTAGATTCAGTAACCAAGTAAGCATCATTGCTATGAGGATGAATCCTTGCATGCAACAAGCTCAACATGCAACAAGCTCAACATGCAACAGCTCAACATCGTTACTGTGTTGTTCCTGCCGAAGACGTGGAACTTGAGTCTCATCAGAAGGGACAATTATACAAACTTAAGTTGAGCAACGTTATCCTTAATAATTAGTCTGTAGTCTTCAAAAAAAATACAAAGGTCATAAAAATTTGGAAAATATTGAAGAAATAGTCTAAATTGAAGTAGATTACAGAGATTTAACAACCAAATGTAAGGTTCTCAACTGGTTCCTTTGATACACAATGAAACATTACTTAGCATTCAAAAAAACAGATAAACACATGCAATTTGCAGCAACATGGATGGAGCTGGAAGGGATCATGCTCAGCGAAATAAGCCAGAAAGAAAAAGAAAAATACCGGATGGTCTCACTCATAGCAGAAATCTAGAAAACCTAAATAAGGGACCAGGGAAAAGAATAACTGTAGGAAAGAAAAAGTCAAAATCAACAAACAACTATGAACCAGAGACACACTATGGGCGGGGGGGGGGGGGGCGCAGGGAAAGGTGGGCTTGGGGTCAAAATAAGGGGGTTGCAATTGTATGGGGAATATAAAAATAAAATTAGAAAAAAAGGCATGATTGGAATACTCAGTGAAATTGGAATGGAGTTAAATCTGTGGATTGGATTATCATGATAGATGAGTGTTAATTTCCTAATACTAATGGTTCTATTGTAGGTGTGTAGGAGAATGCCCTTGTTTGTAGAAATTATACATTTGAGTTTCAGGGGACAATGGAATATCATCACAAATGGTTTGGGACGTAAGAGGGTTCTTTGTGCTAGCAAGTTCTCTGTAAATTTTTGATTATGATTGTTTTTAAAATACACTTTAACTTTAGAATAGTTTTAAATTTATAGAAGAATTATGAAAATAGTGCATAGTTCCAGATACTCCATACCCAGCTCCCCTACCATGGATCATACATGACACATTTCTTATAATTACTGGACCAATATTGATATACTGTTATTAACTACCACCCACAGAGATTCTGATTTTCTTAGTGTTTACCTTTTATCTGTGTGGCAGGATCTCACAAGATACCCCATTACCTATCCTGTCATCATGTCTCTTATGATCTTCTTGCCCAAGACTGTTTCTTAGACTTTCCTTGTTTTTCTTGACCTTGATGGTTTTGAGGAGTACTGGCCAGGTATTGTGTAGACAGCCCTGCACTGAGGTTAGATTATTCTAGGATTAGGAGCTTTTTAGTAGGAGACCACAGAAGTAGGGTCATTCTCCTTATACCACATGTGTGCTTCCAGTTTTTAGTGACTGCAAATTAAACTGCAATGTAAAATATAAACATCTGTGTATAGGTTTTTACATACATTTTTTTAATAATAAATTTTATTTTTATATTCCCCATACAATTGCAGCCCCCCCATTCTGACCCCAATCCCTCCCCTCCCACCCCCGCCCCCCTAAAAGTGTCTCTGGTTCGTAGTTTTTGTTGATTTTGATTTTCACTTTCTTATAGTTATTCGTTTTCCTGGTCCCTTATTTAAGTTTTCTAGATTCCTGCTATGAGTGAGACCATCTGGTATTTTTCTTTTTCTTTTTGGCTTATTTCGCTGAGCATGATCCCTTCCAGTGCCATCCATGTTGCTGCAAATTGCATGTGTTTATCTTTTTTGAATGCTGAGTAATATTCCATGGTATATATGTACCACATCTTCTTGATCCAGTCATCTATTTTTGGGCATTTGGGTTGTTTCCAAAGCTTAGCTATTGTAAACAGTGCTGCTATAAACATAGGGGTGCAGGTGTTCTTTGGAATTGATGTTTCTGTGTCCTTTGGGTAAATACCTAGGAGTGGAATTGCTGGATCCTATGGAAGCTCTATGTTTAGTAGGTCCAGAAATCTCCACACAGCTCTCCACAGTGGTTGGACCAGTTTGCACTCCCACCAACAGTGCAGAAGAGTTCCTTTTTCTCCACACCCTCGCCAACATTTGTTGTTGCTAGTTTTTTTAATATGTGCCATTCTCACTGGTGTAAGATGGTATCTCATGGTAGTTTTGATTTGCATTTCCCTGATGACAAGTGATGTTGAACATTTTTTCATATGCCTGTTGGCCATTTGCATTTCCTCTTCAGAGAAGTTTCTTTTTAGCTCTTCTGCCCATTTTTTGACTGGATTCTTTTCTTTGTTGTTGTTAAGTCTCATCAGCTCTTTGCAGATTTTTGTGATCAGTCCTTTATCATTAGTGTTGGGTGCAAAAATGTTCTCCCAGTTGGTGGGGTTTCTCTTTGTTTTTGTTATTGTCTCTTTTGCTGTGCAGAAGCTCTTTAATTTGATGTAGTCCCAGCTGTTTATCTTCGCCTTCACTATCACTGCTTTGGGTGATGTGTCTGTAAAGAAGTTTTTACATACATTTTTAAGATGAATTGGAAAAAAGTTAGGAAAGCAACTACAGGTTCTGACCATGTTTAGCTTTGTAAGAAATTATCAAATGGTCTTCCATAATTGCTGTATCATTTTAATCCCCACCAGTCATAAAAGAGAATTGTCATTTCATACCCTCTCCAGCAATTGATCTGAGTTTGGGGATTTTTTTCTACCCTAATAGTTGTATAGTATATTTTGTTATTCTTTTAATATGTCTTTCCCTACTGGCACACAATTTTGAGTGTCTTTGTTATATGTTTATTACTACATCTCTCTGGTTAAGTTCATTGTCTACTTTGTCTTTTCTAAATTTAAAAAGGCTTATTTATATAACATTGATAACATTATATAGTTTTCACATGTAAAGAATTATAATTAAACATCTGTACTTACTACACTATGATCACCACCAAAAATCTAGCTTCCATATTTCACAATACGATTTACTCCTTTTACCTGGTTTACCCACCCTGGGTTCTGCTTTCTCTGGTAACTACCATTTTGTTCTTATAGTTTGTGGGTTAGTTTTATTTTGTGTTGTTTGTCATTTGTCTTATTTCTTTATTTTCCATGTATGAGTGTATTATACAGCATTTGTCTTTCTCTGCCTGGCCAATTTCACTGAACATCTAGGTCCATCTATGTTGTTACAAATGGCAAGATGTCATCTTTTTTTGATGACTCCAGGACAGGTGGAAGAAATGGGGGCAGGGAGAAGTGGTCAGTTTTTGGATATATTTGAAGAAGCTTCAAAATGATTTCCTGATGGATTGGATATGGGAAAGTGATAGGAAGAGAGGAATCAAGATTCCAAGAATTTAGGACTGAGCAACTGCCAGAACCGAGTTGCCATTACCTGAAATGGAGACAGCTGTGTGGGGAGCAGGATGTGGGAGAAGGATAAAGAGCTTGGTTGTGGACATATTTTGAGATGACTCTTGGACATTCAAATGGAATAATTAAGCAAGCAGGTGAAATGGAACTTTGGAGTTTGGAGTTTGGGAGAGACAATTGTGCCAGAGACATAGAATAGCTGTCATCATGTCCTCTGAAGCCATGGGAACTGGTGAGTCACCATTAGAGCAAGTGTAGAGAGAGAAGACCCAACAGAGAGCCATGTTATACCATCAGTAGCTCTAACAAGAGCAGTTGTGGGAAGCCAAAAATGGGGAAAAGCTAGATTGAAGTAGGTTTTAGACAAAACAAGAAGAAATAGGAAACTGACTCGAGGAGGAGTTTTGCAAAAGAAAGAAAGGGCTATAACTGATAAGGAAAGTAAGGTCAAGGAAAGGTTTGATCTTTTTCTTTTTTGGATCTTTTTTGGATAGATGAGAAAATAGCAGATTTGAATGTTACAACTGAAACTGACAACAGCTTAGTGTTAGATTTCCTAGAATGATGGGCTGGATTCTAAGGTCAGACATTATTTAGCTAAGGTAGGTGGGTTTGGTGGAAAAGGGTGGGAGTACTGAGGCTTTCCTTGAGCTCATAACATCACATCATTGCTCACTCCCAATTTCAGATATAACCAGACAGTGAGTGAACCTTTTTCCTGCGTGTTGGTGCTGCTTACAACGATTGCTATCTGTTTATGGATCTGTAGCCAAAAAGACCAATATGTGGTTAGACTCCTTTCCATGCTGGGCACATGTGTGTGCTGACGTGTGCTTGGCAGAGGCAATCCTGATTTGCACAGACTGTTGCAATTTGCCTCTTATGTTCGCCATCAGTCTGTGGGTTTTGCTCAAAAGTAACTATCTCATTCTTCAAAACTGCATTCCAAGACCACTTCTCTGCACTTTATTTACTCTCATCACCAGAGGTGATTCCTTGGTGCTTTATGGTTTCCAAAGCACTCTCACATTCAATATATTGGATTCATGTCTCACAACAACCCAATAAGATAGATGAGTCAGTTGTTAATATTATTCCCATTTCATGATGAGAACTTTGAGGCTCAAATAATCACTACTAACTGAAACCTTCACAGTTGCTATTTGGAAACAAAGTAATACTGGCTAACACTTCTATTATAGAAATCATGTACTAGTACTGTTCATCTACACTATAACTCATTTAATCCTTAGAACAATCCTATTATGATCCCATTTCCCAGATGTAGAAACCCCAGCACAGAAAGGATAAATAACCTAATAACTAAAGAAGAGGGATTCAAACCCAAGCAGACTAGTTTCCAAACCAGGTATGCTATCCTTGAGCCGCACCCCCAATTACACCATGCTGTTCCCTCTCTAATGTAGTTCTAGGCTTTCTAAGTACTTCCTCTAGCATAGGCTCCTCAGGTTAACTCACTTGTTGCCTTCCTCAAAACCCACTTAAAATTCCACTTTTCCATCTATATAGAGTCGCATGGAAATGCAATGAAATAAAGGCAATATAGACTACACGATCATGCCTCATTTTTGAGATGTTTTTCTTTCCAACAATATTCAGTACCATTCAAAAAACTCCAAGTTGCTTAAGGTGTGGAGAAGTGGTTCCAGTGTTCAGTCATGTATGAGTTTTCTCTCTCTTTCCCTCCTTCTGTCCTGTCTCATTTCCATGATGTAAATATTCCCACCATGGCTGGTTTCAAACTATCCACATGATGTCAACATAATTCCTGAAAGTGTCCTGATCTGCTGTAATTCCACACTAAATGTTTGTTACAGAACACACTTAAAACTTTTGGCAATGATCTTGTAAGGGAGATTATATTTATTAGCCTTATTTTAAAGATGAGAAGCGGAGGTACAAGGAGGTTAATAACTTGCCCAAGGTCAAGTCACCATGTGGCAAGGTCAGGAACGGGATGTGGACACCTCATTCCAGGGCCCTGCTCTCACCTGCTACCCTGTGCCACCCGCCCCCTAACACCAGCTGCCTTTCCGTCTCATGCTCAGTGTCTCCAGGAAAGAAGAAAGAATCCAATAATTACTTGCAAAGCTCCTTGCCTGGTTGCCTAGCCTTCACTCTCTCCATTCCATCTGACTTAACTGCTAACAAAGTTCTGTTTCTAAAGAAAAGAGCTGAGCATGTAATCCCCTTGCTCTAACACATACAGATAGGATAAATTAAAGGTCCTCCTCTTGGTACTCATGTTCTCTGTGGTAAGCACTGAATGCCTTTTCTAGTCTTCATTACAGCTCCCCTGAAAGTTTTGTCTGCTTCAGTTACACCAAATTAATTTGATTTCTCAAAGAAGCCATGTGTTCCCTTAGGTCCAGGTACATACTAATCTCTCCATCTGTCAAAATCCTACCATCTTTCAAAGTCCTGTACAAACTCTACTCTCTCTAGAAGGTCTTCCCACATGCTCCCAGTTGGAATAAATTTATTTTCTGCTTTCCCATTGTCCCACTACATTTGACTTGTTCTACCTTTATTGTAGCACTTACAACAATCTGTTTTTTATTATAGTTATATTCTATAGTGTGGGAGATATGTCTGTCTCTTTACTATAAAATAAGTCTTTGAGGGCTGGGGCTATGATCCATTCCTCTTTATATCTCTCCCACACAACCCAGGACAGTGTCTTGCTAATAGTAGGAGCTGTCTGAATATTTGTGAATTGTATTGCTAGGTGATATCAATGAAAATCTGAGCTTAGTGCAACCTGAGCATTTGCTTTCCTCACTTTGTGGAGCATTGTCCACCCTGGGTCATTTACCAGGAACAGGAGTGCCAATTCCCTCAGTCAACTAGGGGGCAACATAATACCCTATACTGTAGCCACAAGGGGTGCATTTGTGGAAGTGCAACAACTCACCTGGGGAGTCCTGTGTACAGGTCCTGTTCTTGGTCCTGTCCCCTTCTCTCCCCACTGATAGGGGCTAGTGATGGCAGCCCTCCCTTTGGTCACAGACACAGCCAACGCCAAGACTGCAAGTCCATCCTCGAAGGTGGGCCTCCCACCTCATGGACCCAGAGCCCCAAATGTCTTCCATTCCCCACTGCCTCTCGCTGCCATATTTTTCTCTGTTTTCTCATTTTAGGACCTTCACAAATACAACAACTGTCCATTCTCTTAAGGTAGTGACCCAAATATCAGCAAAGCCTATACCTCTTACCCTTGCAGCAAGATAGTGCCTTCAAGGATTTTTGGTTGTAGTCAAGTGAGTTTCTGGGACTTTTCTGGATAGAGCAGAAAAACAGAAATGATACCCCACTTCACTGTGTATGCACCAGTCCAGTACCCAGCAGGTGTCCATATCCCTACACAGTTGGCATTTGGAACTGGGTACCTCTTCTTTGTGGGGGAGATCCTATGCACTGTAGAATATTTACCAGCATTCCTGACCTCTGTCCACTAGATGCCAGAAGCACCCTCTCCATTGTGATATGGAAAAATGTCTCCAAATTTTGCCAAGTGCTCTTAGGTGACAGGATGACTCCCGTGCGCCAGTTAAGAACCCCTTTAGGACTTTTCTGGCACAACCTGCCACAAAGTAGCCCCTGTCAGGTCTAGATTCCATTGGCCCCGGCTTCAGCCCTCCAATTTGTAGCCTGGGACCCATCACACATGCTGCCTTTGGGGCCACTGTCCATGACTCCAGTTCCTGGCTCACAACATTCCAGGATGGCTGCCCCAGAGTTGGTAGCAAGGCTAGTATGTGGGTCATTGGAAATGGCTCCCAGATAGAACAGAAAGTGAGAGGGGCATATTTCCAACAGATATTTTGGTTAGGTTTTGAGAATTTTCTTGATTCTGACTCTGCCACTCTGAGCCGGACTGCACAGTGGGCAAAAAATTAATAAATAAAGTGAACCCCAAGGCTCTTTTTCTAAGTAGTTTGCTCCAATTTGCAGAAAATAGCTTTAAAAGGATCTCATTTTATGAAATCCCTATATTCAAGCAACATAAGACATCCTCTCAGCTGCTTTAAGAAAACACCTCAGAGGTCAATAAGGCACTGGAGGGGAGAGAGGAATATATATCTTCTACCTCCTGTTGTCAGATTTCCATCTCCCTTCAACATACATCTTTTTACCCATTTTCTTCTTTTCCCTTTTGAAAGATTAACTATATAAATTTCTAAATGGAGATAAAAGTTTGCCAATGAACATTAGAATCGCTCCCTAACTGCGCGATAGCTCACTGCTCTGAAATGCAGCAGCACAAGTTCATACGGCATTACTGTGCAGGTCGTTTCTTTATGAAGCTTTTTCCTTGGTGTTAAAGGGCCTAAAGTACCATATGTTTCTTAATAAAAAGTCATGTAAAAACCTACATTAATAAACTGAACTCAAAGAAAAGCTGCCCCAAGACAGCTCTAACCAATCCTTTTTATGAGCTTGCCAACAATTTCAAGATTGTTTTAATGAAAAAAATTTATGTTCCTGTCTTTGTGGACCACTGCACGCCAGTTCTCCCCCATTCGCTCCCACTCCAGCCTCCAGGCCCAGCCAATCCTCCAGTGCCCTTAGAGGGGCTCACTCATACCTTGGCAAGCAGTTCACTGGAAGGACTGAGTTTTCTAGAAGCCCCGGTGCACACATGTGGCCCAGCAGCCACTTCTAAGTCCTTGCCTGCTAGCATTCTCCGGCACCACACAGCCACCTCCAAGGCCACCCCACCTTCCCCTGAGGCTGTGTGCAGGGCAGCCTGCATGACCTAACACCTTTAAAAAGGAAAATTCCTTGGAGTCCAGTTTGAGGAGCCATGAGTACATTTCCAGATTTATGTTTTAATATGTTGAAGGGGCAGGAACATGGGCTTTAGATCAACATTTATCATTTGATATTGTAACGGCTTATTTATTTGCTGGTCCCAGCTACCTACCAGATGGCAAATTAAAAGTGGGATTGTATTTTGTAGATTAAATATAATGCTTGGAATAATGGCTGGTTTGTCAAATAGGCCTTCAATCTATATGCATTGGAATTTGATTGCATTCAAATTCCAGTTTGACCGCATACATATTATGTAATGATAAGTTACATAATACGTGTCTGTTGATGAAATAAATAAATGAAAGACAATGTTAAGTAGTTGTTATCATGATAGAAATCACTTAAAATGATGTCACCTTTATTTTTACTATATTTTAGTTATATTTATTACTATGATGAATGCTAGCTATATGTACCTAAGGCAGTGTACCCACTTTGAACCTCAGTTTTTCCCATCTGTAAAATGGATTTCACAGTTTGCTACCTTACTAGGTGACTATGAGGATTAAGGATTTCACAGTTTGCTACCTTACTAGGTGACTATGAGGCCTGTAATAGATGCTCAATAAAGTTTTGATTCTTCTAGTTTTCATTTCACAGTAGAAGTAGTAACCACTTTGATTTCTGCTGCCTATCAGAAGGCAATAACACTGCAGCTCCCCTTGTTGCTCAACATATGAAACATCTGCCCCAACATCTGCCCCAATCCTGCAAAGAGCAGATGTGACTCCCCTGCAGCCTTCCCCTTCCCATCCTGATGGAGAATATATAGAAGGAGGCACTCTGGCTTGGAAGAAGTACTAGCCAAATTTTTTGCTAATGTCGATAGATTATATCCTTATCATCTACTTTTTGTTGTTGTATTTAATTCTTAATACACTTATTTTTGAGAAGTGCTAACTTGTCTCCATAGAGCTAGTGAGGAGAAGACATCACTGCTAAATCTTAGTGGTTCTGTAAATTTGCCGGGTGTTGGTATGAGAGTGGTGTCTAGGAGGTGAAGTTTTCTTGGGTTGAGGTGAAAATTGACTATCGTAGGGCTTGGTGTCTTTCCACCCAGAGTTATTTGTCTAGTGAACTCTGGATTTCTTTCATTGCCTTTTCTTATACCATAATAAGAATAAAATAAGAAATGTTTTAAATATTTTTAAATATTTAAATAAAATAAGAAAATATTTAAATAAAATAAGAAAATACTTTAATTATTTTTTAATATTTTCATTTCATATAAATTGGCATGTAGAAAAAAGAAAAGGTGTGTCTTGTGTGACCACAGGGGCAGAGTCAGGACAATGGATAGCAGTCAACACAGATGAAATTCTGGGTCTGTATAAGAAAGAACATTCCAGCAGTTAGAATATTGTAACAAATGGAGAAAGCTAGCTAGAAGGTATCACACTTACCACCCCTGGAAATGTCCAAGAAGAAATTTGGAAAACCTACTCAGAGATGCCATACAAGTAATTCTTGTTTAAATAAGAAATTGAACTAGAAGACATGTAACAAAATTGAATATTATTTGACCCCAAGGATAATTTGACATTGTTCTTATTTCTAACTTCACATGTCTACTCAAGCAGGATGAATCTATACACTTTCTTCTATGATTAGGCCTCATAAGCCCTAAATTAAGTTGGTGTCTATTTTAGCAGATGCCATCTGATTACGATAGGAGAAGCCTTTCAGCCAAAGGTTCTTTGTAACTGAGGCCTTAAATTTCTTTTCCTAGCTCCCTTGTTTGTCCAGCTAAATTTCCTTTTTTTCTTTTGTCATCAGACAAGTTCTTCCCCACCCCCACTCTGGTTTTCATCTACATGAAAAGGTTCTGACCCTTGGCTTCTCTTGACTCCCAGTCACTGCACATGCCCTAAATTCTGCATGTCTGCATTTCTGCTTTGCCTTGGTCTTAATTTATATTTGCACTTGATTCCCAACTACTTGCACACTGACTCTTATGGTTAAGTGACTGAGTTCTGGATTAGCCTGGGTTCAAAATCTGGTTCTTGCTAACTGGAACACTTTAGACAAGTTACTTTAGTCCTCTAAGCTTTATTTAATCTCAGTTCTCAGTTATTAAATGAAAACAATTTTAGTACCTATGTGATAAGGAGGTTGGCACTGAGTCTGCTCCCAGTATATGTTACTAAGACTTTATTTCACATAAACTTCAATTCAGCCTCCTCAGGTCCCAGTTTCTTCATCCTTTTGATACTGTGACACCATCAACCACCATCCCAATACAAACAGAATCTTAATTTAGGCTTCCCTTGCTTAATAGATTGGATATGTTCCAACTAAGCTGGCTATAAAATAAGTCCTATTTGTCCATCATATTTCCTTATAGAGTGGTAAACACAGTTCTCTCAAAAATGATTTTGAGTTTGAAGATAATGAAGTTGAACTTCTGAATTCAGAAAACCTTTCAAAATCAAAAAAATTTACCATGTTATCCATACTCAAAGCAGTTGTCACAATCACACAGTTTACACAGTTACAATAGGGAGAAGACAGCAAGTACAAGAAGCATGGCATCCCCCACATTCCACCCATCTGTGATATGTAGCTCTTTAGAATGAATGTGTGACTAAATTCATGAATTTGTGAGTTTAGAAGTCTGTCCAGCAAAGTGAGATCATTTGTCAATGTTGCAAAATCACTGCTCACTACTATGTTTAGCATTATTATTCTGTCTCAGGACAGGCAACTTAAAGAGAACCAGATATCATGCGGGTTCAGACAAGAGGGCCGTGGAAATGTTTTTGATGAAACAGGCACTGTGCATTCTTGTTAGCCATTGGCTGTTTCCTGAATATGTCTATCAATCTAAAATTCACCAGACTCCTAGAAGCAAGACTTGAACCAAACCTAACTCCAAACAAAATTCAAATAGAACTGAACCCAAATGTTAATGCTTCACTACACCATGAACTGAACCAACTTTCCTGGGGGGAAGGGGAAAAAGCTACTAAAACAGTTTGATTTGAAGCCAAAACTATATATTTTATGAAACTATTGAACTGGAACAAAATAAGATCAAAATATTCCCTGAACTAAATTTAAACTAAACAAATAATTTTTTATTTCTTTCAAATTGAATCCCTGGCTACAAATAAGGCTTACTTTAGTGCATATGACATTTAACTCAATATCCATACAGTTTACATTGGGCAACCTTTTTCTCTTTAAAAAATTTTAATGTCAGTTTTCTCCTTCATACAGAAGGATAATAATCTGAGATACTGGGAGGACTTAAAGAAATAATAAGCAAATGCTTTCATCATCATCATCACCATTGTCATCGTCACCACCACCATCATCATCATCATTCTATCTGCGTTGTGCCCAGCACTCAAAGGGTCGATTTTGCATTTTAAGTCCTCCAATATGTTCACTGGCCACCAGAGGGCAGCAAAAAGGTAAAAACCCATTCTGGAACTAACTGGAACTTGTCTTATTTATAAAGACACGCACTGTTTTAAAGCATCTTGCATATATTAACATATTTAATCCTTAAAACAATGCCACGAAAATGGGTTATTTTATTATTACAATGGAGATGAAGAAACTAAGATAAAGAGAGGTGAAGAAATTTGTTTAAGGTCACCCAACTAACAGGTGGCAGAGCCAGAATTTGACCCAGGTAGCCTAGTTACAAAGCCCTCACTCTAACCTACCCCTATGTACTTGGATATTAATTTTGGAGGATGCTCACCTGGGAGAGGTTTAGATCATGGCCTCATTCATAGGCATGAGTAGAATTGCAGCCTAGGATGACCTTATAAAATCTGTCCACAATTCAGGTCCTAGAATAGGAAAAGCTGAAACCTGAGCCAGAAGAGTGTGACGTAGTCAACAGTAGTGCTAGGGAATAATTCGTGGCATGAGCATCAACCAAATGAACAGAAACATTCAGCAAGAGGGGAGGAAGATGGGGTTTGGGCATAAATGTAGGAAAATGATCAGGGCAATTGCCCTTGACAAAAGAAAATAGTTCTTTTCATGGTGGCTGTGTCCAACTGGCTCATCCTTCTGAAGCTGCAGTATGTCTTGAGGTTTAAAGAGCCAATACTAACAAGACAACAGGGAGTTGATTCTGTTCCACTTCACAGTAATTTCCGTCTCCTGGTTTGCTTGTTTCGTTTAGTTTTAAAAATGAAAAACAAGATTAAACAAAACAACAACAAACCAAAAACCTATTATTCTGCTCATCCCAGCCAAGTATCTCAAAATAATAGTCCATACTACTTCTCATCATCTCCATTTCTACACTCTCCCACGCCCACTGCCCTCAGCCCTCATCACTTCCCTGAGTCCAACCTTACCAAGGCCATCAGTCATCTGCCAAAAGTGCTCAGTTCAATCACTATTTGTCATCTTTTCAGATGTGCTTTCATCTTTTGACATTGTTGATTACCCTTTTCTTCAAGAAATTCCCCACGACCACCTCCCCACTTCTTTGATTTAAAATGCCTTGTATGATCATCCTTAACCTTGGATCTAGCCCTAATTATCTAAACCACGTTGTAGTCTGCTTGCTAGCTCAATCCCCCCCCCCACCCTCTTATTTAAAAAAGCTGCAATATCCTTTAATTGCCATCCTTTATCCACTCTGGATACTCCAATCTATCTTAAACAACACCACAGGTAGAGTGTTCTAAAATATACCTTGATTGTGTTTCCCCTGCTTCAAACCATTCAATGATTCCTGTTTTCCACATGATGAAAATTATTTAGGACGGATTTGAAAGTCATCTTGATTTCTTGCATTCTTTCCCATGGGATTCTGACAATGACCCTACGTGTGCCCTTTGTCTACTCATGCTATTCAAAGTTATTTAAATTCCCTAACTTGTCAAGACTCTCTTCCCTAACATCCTTCAAAATTCAGCTCAATCATTTCCTTCCTTTTGTATAGACAGCCATGATATACTTTTCCCTAAGCAGAGATGCTGGTCTCCCCCAGAGAGCTCCAATGCACACAATCTACTGGATGACCATGACTCATTTACAGCCATGGGTCTCCTGAAATAGACTCAGCTAGTCTTGGAGAAGTACCATGTGGAATTTAGCCTGGTATACTCAGCACCCAGCACAGAAATTCACTTAATATATATATATATATATCTGAGGAATTTTCTTAAGAGAAAAGAAACCAGCAGGGGGATGGTGAAACTGAGATACAAAGACTGGTGCATTAGTGCTCCCAAGATGGTAGGTGATATTGACCTGGAACCCTGCTTTTGAATATATCTTATGAGTTCCTAAAGATCTAAAGCATAGAGGCAATGTGGAAAGCTGCAAATCATAAGTCAAGTCATAGTCATCATATTAATTTTATTTCTTTATCAATGACAAGGCAATAAGAATGTTAACAAGAACCAGAAGGGGCACGCTGAACTGAAGGCCCAATGCAAGTAGGTCTACAGATCCAGAGAGCAGCCCGCGGCACTGGCTTTTCTCTCTATGTAGCCCTGAGTGGAACAAGTCCTGACAGTTTAACATGGAGTATAACATGCTCTCTGGGTAACAGGGCACTTAGCATATTTGACTAGACTCATGTGGACCAGATTTTTTGTTTGCTTGTCTTGCCAAAAGGAGTAGAATCTGTTCACTCAGCCTCATTCCTACCCTCTAATTTAGTAGTAATTTAATAGTCTGAGAAAATTTGTATGTACAGCTTCCCCATTTGTTTAGAAAAACTTCAGAGAAACATCACCATTGCTCTAATCTGTTATCCTAGCAGAAAACGGAGCTATAGCCAGGAGAGTCAGGGGCTATCAGCAGTAGCTGCTCACCTGCTGAGTCCACTTCTCTTTTTTGTCTTGACTCTGAAGAATGTAAGATGATGATAAGCATGAGCTTCCTGGTCTTTTCCACTCTATTCTCAGACAGTAAGGTGGGATTTAGGGTACAGTAGGCCACATTTCTATTACTGCAAATCAATAATGTGGGTTATTTCACTTTTTCCCACTGGATTTACCTCCAGTTTCCACTGTGGCATGCTGATTACACAGATGGCCTTTGCATTTAACACTCTGGGTTCATATCCGAGTTCTTCAAGTTATTAGCCACGTGACTTTCAGACAAATCATTTAACCCTTTGGGTCCTCAATGCTCGCTGTTGTAACATGGGGATAATAATAACTTCCTCTGAGAGTTGCTCTAATGAGAAAATGCCTGTAAAATGCTTGGCATCAAGCCTGAATCAGCACTTTGTAAACTGACTCTCAGTTTAAATTCTTAGAAATTGGATTGGCTTTCATGAACCTCTAGATCAATCCAAGGTCGGTGTACCTTCACATCTGGTATAAAACATTTTGAAACCTCAGGATGACTACTATGTCTGAGAAAATTTGTAGAAATAGCTACAAAAATTTGAGAAATAGCTAAGCACCACATCAGCTGACGAGAAAGAACAGACCTGCCCCCATGGCTGAGGGTAATCACTCTTGCAATCACAAGCAATTTTGCTACTGTCAGTATCACTGAGTCAACATGGATTTGGATGAGAAAGCTGGATCACTGTGAGTTTATTCTTATATAAGCCAATCTATCAATAAATTCCAATTGCCCCCTCTTCTAAGTGATCTGGTAACAAAAGGAGTTGACAGGCCTGGTCATTGAGTCTGGAATCCTACATCCAGCTGAATTATGCATGCAGAATTTTAGATCAAACTGAACAAGAAATCAGGAGAGAATTGAGCCAACTTTCCAAGTGCAAGACTAAATGTAATTTGATTTTGAAATTTCAGATCAAGTTTTCTGGACTGACCACTAAAAAATTCTTGAATTTTCTTCTCTAAAGTGGCATGCATAACATCATTGAATGCATAAAGATGCTGTTTCCATAGTCACTTTCCTAAGCATAATCCTCGTGTATATATAGAGGTCAATAGTGGCATGCTGATGGAGAGGATGACCGAGGAGAGACTAATAAAAGACCCTTGGAAGGCTTTCCAGATTTTACAACTGCAGCTTTTTTAAAGTTAGCTCTCAATTAAGGTGCTGGAAAACCACACCACTAAAAGGGCACTTTCACTAACACAGGTCACCCAAAATGAGATGAAGAATGTATTTCAACAAGAAAAACAGTAACAAATATAAGCCTTCAACACAAGCCTCCTCAATACCAGTGTGTGACTTACAGAGATATACATCAGTCAGAATTCACAGAACGATCTCTCTCTCTCTCTCTCTCTCTCTCTCTCTCTCTATATATATATATATATATATATATATATATATATATAAAATGTATGTGTGTATATAATACCTATCTATCTACTCTGTATATACAATATCTATCTATCTTCATGTATGTGTATAGGGACTTGATATGGAGCCTCACATCCTCAGTGCAGGAAGTCAGGAAGGAAAGATGGATATAATGTGGTCTCCTGCAGGCATGTGCTAGAGTTCCACAAAGACAGACTGAAACATGAGTCACTTCTTACCTCTCAGTTTAGTGGTACAGATAGACAGGATCCTTTATGAAGGAACTAAATAGAAATACAAGCATTGCCACTTTTAAACAGTCAGTATTATGCGGTATTGCTTTTATGGAAGACCTACATTAATACTTATACTAACTGAAAGAACATGATGAGGATTTTTGCTTTTTTGATAGAGGGTGAAAGTAGCTTCCAACATTGGTTTTGTAGCAGCCATTCTGGATGCAGCCTGCACTGTGAGTAATGAGAGTACCCTGACAACATTCGTTCCCAGAAACTACTTTCTACTGTCTGTATGCATCATACTATTCCTGCTTTTACTGTTTGTTAGTGTTATTTTAAGTCATGTTATTTGGTAGGTTATTTTCCATTTAAATTAATGGTAATTGCTTTTTTGTTTTACACATTTTTAGCTTAAGAGAAAGGTTTCATAGGGACACTCTCCTTTTGAAGAGCAGGGAATCTGTAGCTAGCCTAGGAGTTGAAGAAGCTGTAAGAGGATCCAGAGGAAGGTAAAACAATTGCTGGTCTAGTTAGAACCTCACCCCAGTAAGGTGAGTCAGTGGATATTAACAACATGATAAGCTACAAAAGGGCTGCTGTTCCACTTTCTCCCAAGTCTTTCACACCCCTTTGGTAGCCACCCTTACTAGAAACATACAGGAAAGAGAATTCTGGGAAATGTAGTTCAGCCTGGCTGCATTGACAGCATATGAAACCATTACAAATAGATTTATGTCTCCCTACCCCAGATCTCTGTGTAATTCCTGAATGGGAAATGCCTTGCCCAGGATAGAATGGCTTGAAAGCTCATAGGATAGAGATTATTTTCGTACTTCATCGTATTTTCCACAAACTAAATATAATTGTTACTTTCAAAAGTAATTCTGATATTTAGAAATCTCAGTTGAATTCAGTCTGTTAGGTGTTATCCTAGAAACTAACTTATGATGCCATGGAGACTCCCTTTGTCCTACACATGCAGACAAATACACAGACATTAATCTCTGGTCCATAAACATCATTTCACCAGCTCAAATTTCATATATTTTCACTATTAGGTAAATGGCAGATTTTCTCAGGGATGTGAAGTGATGTGCCTGATCTCATTGTCCACTCTGAGCACTGATGGCCTTGAGATTGAGAGATCACATTGCCTGATACTAATTCATCTGGAAAACATCAAACCTGGACTGCTCTTTAAAGTTCATTTGTGTCTCTGAGTTTTGCAATAACCTCAGTGTATTGAGATGGTAGAGGTGAACATTACCATTTTAACCAACTCTTTAAAATAGAAAAAAAATATAGGGAACAATCACATGGCAATATTAAATATTTTTTTCATTATATTTTCTAATAACTCTCAAGCACTGGTAACCATAAAAGCCTTCATAATGTGTTTATTGAGAACAGTAATCAGTGCAGGATGGAATTTTCAATATAACACAGGCAGGTTTTCTATGAAAGTGGCACAGGGAACTCTTCCCCTTTGCTGGAATATAAACTTAACTCCCTCTTTAGGGCATTGAGGTAGTAAAACACAAGAGAACTTCCTAATGGAAATGAGACTATTCTCATTAAATTAAATGAGACCATTTAATGTGGGTGAAAGTGATTTAAAATTCACACACCTCTTGCAAATATGTTCTTGATTTACTTTTTAAAGAGTAAAATGGGTTTAGTAAATATTGCCAGGTATAATAAATCATAAAACATTTAACACCGATTTGTCAAATGTAGTTTACATGAACTAGCACTTAGTGTTATTTATGCCAGACTAAATGAAATGGCTGATATGTTAGGCGGGTTTTCAACCAGTTAGGGAACATGCAGTGAACAAAACATTGTGCTGGGTGGTATGTTAGTTATAGAAAATTACATGATACTACATTATCCCCAAAAAGCTTACAGTTTGGATGGGGTATTCAATCAACAATACAAGGCAGTATGTGAGAAAGCAGCTTAGTTACATTTAAACCAACCAATCAAAAACCACCCTTTCTTATCTGATTCTACCCATCACTCCGACCTGGCCACCATCCATTATGAAAGTCCTAGTTTTCTACAAATGTTAAGTTGAACCATCTATTTCCAACTTCTTATCCTATCTTGCATCCTCTTTCTAAAAATTTTAAGTTTTTAGCACTTGCTCTCTCACTTTAGATGCCTTCACAATCTCTTCTGGGACCAGCTCTCGGTTCCACTCTTCAAATATGACTATTGCTTACTGGTTATATATATATATATAACTTATATATATATATATATATATATATATATATATATATATAACTTAAACAAATCCCTGTAACATCCTGATGCAGTTCATACCCTGGGACTCTACCCTAATATCGGTTGATTTGGCAATATCATTACCTGCTCTGTTCCTGTTCTGAGAAGTATGTAGATCGAAGTTATTGGGATTTGTTTCATCTGTTTCATTGGAAGCTAAGTTAGATCATAGAGGGAAGGGGAAATGTTGGATCAATAGAAGTAAATTATAAACTGAAGTTCTAGATTAAGAGAAAACTTTGCCAGTGAACAGTCTCAACATTCAAGTGCTTTCTAAAATAATAAATTTCCTCTTAAATACAGGGACCTACTTGTCATCTTGTACAGCATAGTATTTCCACTGTCAATTCTCAAATGGCCGATATATTCCCTCCATCCCAGTTATTTCATCAGGAGCAGAACATGAGCTCTATTACATCTGTCACTCTGTGGTCAAGGACTCAAGATCGATCCAGAGAAAACTTTATAATAAAGGGTTTGAATTCTAGGGCAGAGGAGTTGAGTTGGCAGGAGGGGAGAGGTCAGGCTTGACTGTAAAGTTTGACTTGGTATGCCTAACATCAGGAGATACAAGGGGAAATGTATCCCCTTACATGGAAAAATTGGAGATTAAGAATTTGGGCAGTGGTGGGTTTTTAAGTCACTTTTCCTGTTAGTGTTCTGTACCTTTTAAATAGGCATCAAGCCTTTTTAAAAAGTATCCTTCACTGATGACAGCAGGTCAGCACCTGGTTGGACAGGATTTACTAAATCTGAGGACTTAAGTTTATTTTCCATTGGAGCTATACTTAACAGTGCAGTTTCAATGTGACAAAAAGACAGAACACTAGGAGTAGGAAAAAGAGGTATGAAAAAGGAAATGGTTGGAAAAGAAACCCAGAATCCAAGTCAAAGGAAATCTATTCTCCAAGGCAGTCCTAGGATTGCCTTGTACTCCACAGCCCTCTAAACAAGTACTCCACAACCCTCTAAACCTTTGCTTAGCTATATATTTCATTTGTTTTCCTCTGGTGGCAAATATGTAAATGATTAAACTTATAACCATGACACAAGATTCTGTTACAAATTTCAACAAGACCAAACTTTGGCTTTGAACTATAGAAAAATCATGGTGTAGCAGATATTTCTGGTGCCTATACCACAACCTTTACCTGTATTTACCAGATCAAAGATCAGTTTTTCAAAAGCACACAACAAAAATGCATCACTTAACAATGTGAAAAACAATGTTCAGCATCTTATCAAAATTTAACATATATGAAAAGATGAACTGGAGCCAAGAGAAAATCCAATGTAGACATGACAAATAGAATGGAGTGGCATGCAAACTCTTTAAAATATATTGATAATAGAAATATTAAATCCAAGAATGTAAAGGAAAATACAAACATTGTTGGGAGAGAAATAGAGATATCTCTTTTAAGACCCATGTGGAGTATGAGGAAAAATATAGTGTTTGAATAAGAAATTTTCTAGATGACACTAATAGGAACATAGAAACTAAAGAAGAAAAGATTAATAAACTTAAATTATCAGTAAAATCAGTCCAAATGAAGCAGAAAAAAATTATGAGAGCATCCATGACCTCTGGGATAATATTAGGTGTTCTAATACAGGTATAAGGGAGATTTCAAAGGTGAGAGAGGGAAAAACTTGCAGAAAAGTGGCTAAAATATTTCCAAATTTTATGAAAACTGTAAATCCACAGAAAAAAAAAATAAATGAACAACATACAAAGTAAGTATAAGGGAAGGTAAACCAAGGATCTTAATATTCCTTAAAACCAAAAATAAGGAGAAAAATTTAAAGATGGCCAGAGGCCCTCCCCCCAAAAGACAAATCTAAAAAAATAAAATAGAAATGACAGAATACCAAAAGATAATAGTATGACCACAACAGACAAAAAGAAAAAATTCCTAGACCAAATGAAAATGTCTTTCAACATTGAGGGTGATAAAACCTTTTCAGACATCAAACCTGAAATGCTAATTCTTCATGCAGAAGTATAATGGTACCAGATGAAAGTTGGGAACTCCACAAAGGAATGAAGAGGGCTGGAAATGGTAAGCAGATCAATACGATGAACATTGTATTCATTTTCTATTGCTGCTGTAGCAAATTATCACAAACTTGAGACTTAAAATAACATAGATTTATTTTCTTACAGTTCTGGAGATCAAAATCTTAAATTGGTCTCACTAGGCTAACATCAAGGTGTGTTGACAGGTCTACATTCCTTTCTGGAGGCCCTAGGAGAGAAACAATTTTCTTACATTTTCTGGCTTTTGAATGGTGCCCACCCTCCTTGGCTCATGGTCTCCTTCCATCTTCAGAGCCAGCAGTGACTGAGTGAGCTTCTCTGGTGGTGATTTCTCTCTGATACTGACTTTTCTGCCTCTCTCTTTCCACTTAAGGATTCTTATGCTTATATTTTGTCTGTTATGAGTAATCCAGAATACTCTCCCTATTTTAAGCTAATTAACTAGTAATTAGAAACCTTAATTATGTTACCTTGTAACATAATACTCATAGATTTGGGGCAATGGAATGGATTCGACTTTGGTGCACCATTATTCTGCTTGCCACAATAATAAATGAAATTTCCCCCAGTTTTAGTCCTTTAAAGACAGTTCACTGTTTACATTAAATATAATAAAACACAAACCAAAAGTAAACTTTATTTAGAAACAGAATTATGAAGGAAAACACAAAAAAGTGCATTTTATAGTGCTAAAGGGTATATTTCACAATAAAGATAAAATGGGTGTGAATATATTTGCACCCAACATCAGCCTTGATCACAATAAAATTAAAAATCTAGCAACCACCTTAGGAATTTAAGAATAAAACCTGAAATGAAAGGTCTATTCTTCCTGAAAATTAAAACAAATAAAACTTAAAAGATAAAAATAATACTACACCAACAAGAAGATGGCCCTCTCATCCGTAAGTGAAAAAAAAATCAATAAAATGCGAAGGGGATTCTGGGAAGATAAGAACCGTGTCACCTCAGGATTTTTTTTTTAATTCTCCAAATCCACACTAAAGACAGAGAGACTATACAACAAAATGAAATTTCCATGGACAACACTTAGATTTAAAAAAAAAATACGGGTGACAAGGTAGTCTGTGAACTCCCAGATGCAACCAGGTGCGGTCAAAGAGCTACCAGGCTAAAGGGGAATAGCGAATAAGATGGAGAGATGGCCTTCCCCCCACCCCCCTCAATAGTAGGTGAATGAATACAAGGGGGCTGCAGGAGACTTGGAAGCACTGAGTCAGCCTAGATCCTGTCTTAAAACTAACCCCTTCAAGGACAGAGCACCACACTGAGGAGAAACCTCTGTGAGTAGGATTAACACTGAGCAGGAATAGGGAATAAAGATGAAAGCAAGAGAAGATCCAGATGAAAGTGAGAAAAGAGACGAGGACCGGAAAGTCTTAGAAAGCAGCCACCATATTTTTTTTAACATTGCACACATATATCCTTCCCAAAAGGCGTAAATGAATGAATGGAAAATAAAGAGAAGAAAAAATGTCAAAAGGAACAATAACAAAAACAGAAGTAGGAACTCTGTGAAGCTTAAAACATTAATGAGTAAGGGTTTAAAGGGACAGAGTGTATACAATGGCTACGTGCTCAGAATAAGGTTTATAAGTGCAACAATTAAAAATAAAGGGTAAAATTGGTAAATAAAGAGAAAGATCTGAGGATTTGTCTTGTGTTTTCTGTATGGTTGGCAGCTAGGGAGAAACATTTCTATGAAAGAATTACAAGTAATAAATGAGAAAGAAATGATGAAATCAGATGAGCATCCTTCTGAAGCCTCCAGGGAATGACTAGATCTAGACAATCAGTATCAGTGGCTGCCAACACCACAACAGGAGAAACAATCAGGCTCCATGCCTTCTGATGAAAGGACAGACCATCACAGACAGTCTTGCCAAAGGGATAGAACACAGGTTGATCTGGCTGCCAATTTGGAGAAAATACAGAGGTCAGAGGAATAAACTGAATTGCACCATGAATGTGCAATTGGCTAAACCTAGACTATGGGAAACTCCATAAGTCATGTGTGCCAGTTTCTTCAACAGAGGTACTGTCAGGGAAGGAAGGGCTAAAAGGTGAACCTGCGGATTAAAAGAATATGAAAGACATGACCATTTTTTAAAAAATGATCAAGGGTAAATGTGGGTCTGTAGGATGCATACACATGATACTGTAAAAATATTCAAGGGGGTGAAGAGACCCAAATCATTTCTGAAGACCATTTATAAATAAAGTGATATTGGAAGTTTGTATCCAAATAGCTAAAATAGTGATCAGAGGACAATATTTATTGTCTGGAGTACTTATATTTACATTTATATTAAATCATTAAAAATGGATTAAATATTCAATTAAATATTCAATTCAATTTGACTAAATATTCAATGGATCAAATATTCAATTAAATATCAATTTAAATACTTGATAAAAGCATAAAATTGTTTACCTAAGTTAGTTTGAAAACATAAATTTCTAAAACACACAAATTCAAAAGCTAAATCTTCAGAAAAACAGTGAAATCAATGAACCATTTAATAACCTAATCAAGAAAAGTCAAAGGAAAAATAATAAATACACAAGCAAGCTGAGAAGAGGAAATAGCTATGACTATGAAGGACATGAAAAAGTATCATATGTAGCATACGCAATGCTTTCCTTCCCTGACCCCACAATGCCTCTCTAAACTTCATGTTAGGAAACCTTTGAAATGGATAATTTCCACGGAAAATAAAATTTACGAAGCTAAGCAGCACAGAGGGCTTTAAAAATCTCAATTACTAATCGAAAAATGGAGTAAGGTGATAAAGAGTTACAATATTTTCCCTCAGAATCACCAGGTTGTACAAGGAGCTGGATCTGGCCCTAAACATTAAGAAAGAAAGAAAAGGAAGAGAATTCTGCAGCTAGTTATACTGTTCTACAGCACAGGACAAGGAAATCTCCCACCTTTTTTATGCCTCTAGCATAACACTAGAAATAAAACTCGACAATGATTGCACAAAAAAAAACACTGTAACAAATCTTATTTATAATTATTGAAAGAAATATCAGTAAATCAACTCCAACAACTCAAAGAATAATGTACTGTTACCTAGTAATTTATTTTAGCAATGTAAAAATGGTTCAGTAATAAGAAAAATCATTTTTATAAGTCATCATATTAATAGATTCAAGGAAAACACTCTTACAATGATCTCTAGATGTTTTGAAAAGGCATTTGATAAAATGAAACATCCATCATTTAACAAATAATTGAAGTGAATTGTTTAATTGGAGAGGTGAAAATATTCTCAACATGATAAAATATTTCTCACCACACATAAGGCAATATAATACTTAATAGTAAGGAACTAGAAATAATGTCTTTGTAATGTGAAAAAAGACCATAAGTTCCTCTATCATCACTAATATTTCATTAATAATAATATAGACCCAAAAATTTGACAAATTTTGTAAAGATACAAAAATTGGGAAGAAGTAAAATTATATTTTGTTGGTGGCTGATTCAAAATTAACACCAAATCAATGTATTTCATATAGACAAATAGAAATAGCAAATATAAGATTCCATTTACAATAGCAGCAAAAAGAAACAATACCAGAAAAAACTACAGGAAGTTGTGCATAAGTGCATAAGTCTGAATAAGTGTTTTAAATACTCCTAAGAGAAGAAAGAAGACTTGAACAAATGGCAAGTCATACCATGTTCCTTAATCATAAGACTCAGCATTATAAAAATGTCAGTTTCTGCTAAATGAACCTATAAATACAACATTATCCCAATAAAAACAACAACACTTATTTTTCTGGGACCAGGAAGCTAATTCTGAAGTTCACATGGAGAAATAAGCAAGCAAAAATAGATAGGAAAAACTCTGTAAAAGAAAAGTAATTATGCTGTATTAAAGAGGAAGAAAACACTATTATAATAAACTCGCTATAGGCGCAAAAACTAAAACAGTGTGAAGCTGGACTTGAAGAGAGAGACAGATTATTGCGCCATAATAAAAAGCAAAGAAATGAGCACAAATATATTGAGATAATATCCCAAATTTGTAGGGAAAATAATTATTAAATAAATGGTAACAGCACAACAATGCACCTATATAGAAAACAAAAACAAAAAAGTAGATTCACATCACAGATACTATTTTCAAATAGATTCCAGAATTATCAAATGTCTGAATACAATCATTAAAACCTTAAAGGAGCTGTAAGAAACACTTTACAATCTTTGGGGAAGGCTTTTCTACATATGACAAAATCCAGAAGCTTTTAATAAAAGGGGATAGATTTGGATCCCTAAATTTTTTTTAAAATTGCAAAGCTTTCACAAGCAGCTTTTTAAAAAAAGGCAAATTGGGAAAAATACTTACAATTTATGTTACAAATGAAGGATTAATATCTCTAATATCTAAAGAATCCTATAAATTAATAAGAAGGAAAGACCAATTACCAAAAAAAAAAAAAAGGGGGATTAAGGGGCAGTTTACAGAAAATACAACTTGTTTTCATACATGAAAAGATGTTTTACTCCATCATAATAAAAGAACTGCACATTAAAAATATACTGAAAAGCTATGAGTTTTGTATCAAATTGTCAAGTATCAAAGTTTGATAATCTGTATATAGATGTGGAGAAATAGGCACACTCACATTTCTCACAGGTGTGTAAATTCGTTGAAACTTCTGGAGGGCAATTTGTCAAAATATTACAAAATTGAACATCTGTACAATCTTTGACCTTGTACAATCATTTCTCAGAACTTATCCTAAAAGACACTTTCACACACACTTAATAGTTTATCTGTATCTACACAATGTGAGTAGTTTTAGCATCAAGTTCAGAAACAATCAAAATGTGCATCAATAATAGACAGGTTAATGTTTATCCATGCAGTTATAAAAAGATTTAAGAACCTCTTTACATATTGATATTGAAACGTTTCCAAGAAAAATTGATAAATGTTAAAACCAAAGATACTTGAGTTTTCTAGAAAATGCCAAGTTGTACAATAAGAGGCACAGAATTTTACCATATGAGGAAAATGTGTATGTATGTGTGTGGAAGAGAGACATATATATGCACACATATTTATCTAGACCTACACATTTATAGCATATACACATACATGTATCATATATATGATAGGTATGTATGCATATGTGTATATACATCTTTACTTGTATAGATAAAATAGCCCTAGTTAAAAGTTTTCAGAGAAGTATTCAAGAAACTATTATTAGTCACATGAAGGAGGAAGTGGCTAATAATAGTAATGGTAGAAAAAGTATACTTTTCAAAATATTTTTTCTTTTGCTTTTTTATCTTTATTGAGGTACTGATACACAAAAATTTATAGTGCATATATATGTTTGATGTATATCTATGTACATATCTGTAAGTATAATGATATGTATTAATCAAGTATGTAATATAAACTTGATGAGTTTGTATATACACATACACCAAGATACCATCTCCACAACCAAGGTACTAAACTTATCTATCACTTTCAAATTTCAAAAAACTTACTTTTTTGTGTGTGGTGTGTGTGTGTGTGTGTGTGATTGATTGGCTTGTTTGCTTGCTTTTTTGGTAAGAATATTTAAGATGAGATCTATCCTGTTAACATATTATGGGTGCTTTGGAGGTAGGTGTGGTATGATAAAATACATTGGAAGAGGTGTGAATCTGTACTCCTAAATTATATACAATGTTATAAACCAATGGTACCCCAATTTAAAAAGTTATCAAAAAAATCTTAAGTGCATAAGATTTCTGTTATGCAAAGAGTAAGTTATAAACATCTGTTATACAACATAGTACCTACACTTACCTTTCTGAAATTTAAACTGTGTGTATCCACTAACTTAAAAATATGTATATATATGTAGATGTACATATTAAATCTACATAAAATATTTGTAGGTGAGCACATATATACATAAATATAAAAATACAGAATATGAAAAGCATTTCCTCTGGTTTGTGTGACTATTAGTGATTTTCACTCTTCTGTGTTTTCTAGATTTTCTACAATAACTTCATATAATGGAAGCTATAAATGTCACACTTAAAAGAATAGAAGGATCTTGGTAGACTGAAAAAAAAGCTCAGCATTTACTAGGAGAGTCATTTTTACTATGTCTGGTTCCAGATCCAACACTTAGCAGCTAGTTACCATTCATCATATTTTCTAACTCATCTGAGTTTTAATTTTCTCATCTGTAAATTGGGGACAATATTGCCTTTGTCTGTTTTCCCAAATCTGAGAGAAAAATCAAATGATAAAATTATATGAAAGAGCTTCTAAATCATCGTGCTACAGAAATATACAGTATTGTTACAGTTAATTATGTAAGAAACACTACTGAAGTATGAATTTTCTCTGTTTTTTGCTTAAGATACAATTGACCAAGGAGTTGAGCAAAACCAATTAGGCTCTCACATAGCTGCAAGGCAACTGAGTTCTGTCTTCAACCATATTTCCTCTCAGAAAATGTAAAGAAGAACAAGAAGTTTCTATGGTAAAAATTCTCAGCCAAGGAAATAGTCTTGCCTTGTGTTCTGCTGATGCCAGCAGTCACCCTAGTAAGACATCCAAGTCTATCCACTCTGTTCCACCAGGACCAGTTCATTTCTGCTGCACAAATTGGCTGCATTGTGCACGTGGAACTCTGGGGACAAGTGCTTTGCTGTCCATACTCAGAAAAAGTCTGAATGGACTCAACGCCCAGTCCTGGGCTCCCCTGAGAGGTTCCCCCCCACACACACACACCTTCAAATTGCACCCTCAAATTGCATACATGTGCACACAGATTTATCTAGATTTTTTAAAATTATGCATAGGGTTACCAGAGAAGATGTTGAAACCATGAAATAATAATAGTTATGTGAGCTGGAATGTGGGATTGGAGCTCAGTACTGCTTGTAAAACAGTATATCGTTTCAACAAAAACAAGGCCAAAAGATCAAAAACAGTTCTGAATCAGTGTCCAAAAGGCTCCTTATTTAAGTAATGGTTTCAAAAGATTTTTTTCCTTAACATCTGAGGCAACAAACCAGACATGGGTAGGCAGCTGGATTCCCCTCACCTTGGCCAGCTCGCTGGCTTTCCCTCACTCCCTCTTTTTTCAGACATCAGGATCTTACAAAATGTTTTAAGTGGAAAACCTAGCCAATGTAAGTGCTTAGGAAATTTATTCACTTAAGGTCATGGACCAATGCAGTTCTATCTGCCTCACCACTCAGCGGGGTGTCTCCAAATATCTTGAGGGATGTTGCAAAATGCTAAAAATAAATGGAAAAAGCAGATTTAATTGATTCAAGTTTTTTTCCTTTAATTTGTTTTATACCATACACAGTCCTTTAGGGGAAGTTAGGATGGGTTAAAAAAAAATGAAAACAAAAACAGCAGCCACCACAAATATTACAAAAGTTTGGAGATAGTTGCTTCAGATATTTAGGAGATAGTTTAGTGGTGTTGCATATAATGCTCATTAGAGTGTGCTCCAAGGGTTATATACCTTCTGGGTTCAAATCTCAATTTCAACATTAGCCGTGTAACTTTGAATTCTTCTGTACCTCTTTTTGTTCTTTTTTGTTTGTTTGGTTTCCTGTCTCACAGAGTTACTGTGGGGGTTGAATATAATCATTCCTGAAAAACATCGAGCACGATCTCTAGCATATAATAAGCCTTCAATTAATTTTAGCTATTATTTTAATTTTTATTAGAGGTATAACATCACAGAAAATTACCATCTAGTTAGTCTTGAAACAGCTTGACAGAGTTAATGTTTTTCCATAGCACCTATCCTAAGCATCTTACTACCAGAGAGATAGCAAGCACCTTGTAGCTTCTGGTCTTAAATTCAGAGATCCTGCCTTTCATCATGGAAGGTTAACATGTACTTTAAAAAAAAAAAAAGCAGGCCTCCCTGGTGGTGCAAGGGGTTAAGCACCATACTATGAAGCGATCGAAGCCTCTGCAGCATGAGTTCGATCCCCGGCCAGCCAGGGAGCAACCCACATGGCGAAGCAGACCTCTCCTGTCTCAACCGCTGCTCCCCTCAGCAGTGTGTTTCAGTCAGTCTGCCTGTTCTCCCTGCTCTGTCTCTGGTGGATCCTCTCACCCCCTGCATTTCTGGCCTGTACCCCAGTTCTTGTATGCATAAATAAATAAATCTTAAAAAAAATAAAATTTTTAATTTTTTTTTAAAAAGCATGCAAGAAGGCTAAACTTTGTCTTCCATCTTGCAATGAAGGATGCTGAAATTTTGGTATGCTACACTCTATTTTTTTTATTAGACTGACTCTTTTCTTACTGCATTCCAGCTCATCTCTGCTTTGACAGACGGGTGGGCAATGCAGGAGCAGCACGGAATACACTGCTTTGTTTTGGTATCTTAACACTTCAGACAGATGAAAAGAATAGTCCTTAAACTGGCCCATCTCTGTAGAACGTGTCTTCAACAAAACATACTTCATTTTTTCCATTAGTATAACCAAATGACCTGTTAGTAAATGTTTTAGGGAACAGATCATAGAAAGAAGAAAACTAAAGGCATATTTGAGTTTATGGAGATACCTAATTTTCCATCACTGAGAGATGTTCTCCTTTATCTCCATGTATGTTATTCATCAAGGCATCTTGACACTATTTACTGGAAAGTAATGGCACTGTTTACCAGAAAACTAGCTTAATCTGCTACTCATTGTTTTCATCAGTTAAATAAAACTGACCTTTCATCTTTAGCATTGTGCTTCCAACAAAGTCCTGCCAAAATCACTAATGATCTGTGTTCCTCAGACAGCTGCAAGACATTCTCCATGAGCTACGGAATGGTGGGATCGTCACCCCATCCAGAGATAGAAGGACTCAGTCTTAAAGGTCACGTTAACAGGTTAGCTCTCAAGCCAAGCCGTTGGGATCCAGGAGAAAGAAAAAGCAAAGGTAAGATGCTTAGAAAAGAGAATCCCCGGGTCTGGTATAAAAACCCCTAAATCAAAAGCATTCCATCATTAAGACTGAATTGACAAAATCAGAGCAAGGATGGAGTTGACAGTCAACTGATAAAATCAAATTTTGTAAAGCTCCCCACTGCAAAAGCAGTATAGGTCGTCTACAGTAGAACCTGGTTTACCCTGTTCAGTGTTCTTCGGTATTCAAGATGACCTGAACCCCTGCCAACCCTCCCTTTCATACAGAATGATATCAACAAGGCACATAATTTTGTTTTACTGCTCATGTTGATAAGTGTTTATGTGAAGGTAAGCTCAGTCTCAATTTGGCCATGAAAGACCGAAGTTTAGGGCCTTTCCAGTGGCGCAGCGGTTGAGCGCTGGGTTGCAAAGCTGCCTGCAGCCTCTGCAGCACCGGTTCGATCCCTGGCCGCCGGGTGAGGGTCCCACATGGCGCGCAGACCTCTCCTGCTGCCCAGTGCTCCCCTCAGCAGTGTATTTCGTCATTCTGCCTGCTCTGCTCTCCCCTCTGACTCTGGTGAATTCTCTCACCCTCCTGCGCTTCTGACTGTACCCAGTGCTTGTATAAATAAATAAATAAATCTTTAAAAAAAAAAAAAAAGACCGAAGTTTACTCATTCACAGATGATAGTTTAGTTATCCTCAACCTAACTCTAACACCCAAGCACACTGCTAGCATTCTCACACAGGTCACACTAGCATTCTCACACAGGTCACACAGGTCACAAGCTCTCAAATCTTGGGGTCTTGCCTGACGCTTTTGCTTACCCACCATTGAGCCTTCCAACACTGACAATACTTGGAATATCCTTTGAGAAATCTCTTCATCCCACTCCATATATTTTCATTTGTATACCTAGGTTCACTTACAAGAATATTCACTACAGAAAAATTTAGTTAAAGTAATTACAGGGATGGGCCTCCCCGGTGGCGCAGCGGTTGAGCGCTGGGTTGCGAAGCTGCGCGCGGCCTCTGCGGCGCCGGTTCGATCCCGGCTGCTCCCCCACCGGAGGAGGGTCCCACATGGCGCGCAGACCTCTCCTGCCGCCCGCTGCTCCCCTCAGCAGTGTACTTCGGTCCTTCTGCCTGCTCTGCTCCCCGCTCTGGCTCTGGTGAATTCTCTCGCCCTCCCGTGCTTCTGACTGTACCCAGTGCATGTATAAACAAAACAAACAAAGAAACCAGCAAACAAATAAATAAAGCATGCCTCTATAAAAAAAAAAAAAAAAAAAAAAAAAAAAAAAAAAAATAAAGTAATTACAGGGCATCCATACTTGAATGGTACATAGAATTTAGAACGTGTCATCCTATATGTCCTATCTTGGAACAATCCCCACGATGATTAAGTGAAAGCACACGCTATAAAATAACATGTGTATCTTGATTTAATTTATGTTAATGCATTGTAGACACATAGATATATATTCAAATGCACAGACCTACTCTCAACGGAGACGCGCTGTACTGACAATGATAGTTACCTCTGAGGAAGGTGACTATTTAGAGAAACATCATCTTCAATTACATTATTCTACATCATTTAAATTGTTTTAATAAGCATACAGTTGTAATACAAATGAGCAAGATTTAAAATCAAATTTGTGAAAAAGAACCAAGACTTAAGAATGAAACATTTTTTATAGAAGTGAATTCTGTCCTCAGACTTTGGAAATCACTTTGGGTTGTTATCAAAAGTGTGTCTATTCATGAATATAGGGACCAGGAATTATTTTCTCTTCAGACAGAGGTAATTGAAAAAGCAAGTCTTCAGCATATCATTCACTCTTTGTGCACCTGTATAATACCTGTATAATACCAAGGAGGCCCTGGTGGCACAGGGTTTAAAGTCTCAGTATTATCAAGCTATCACCAGCCACTGTGGCATGAGTTCTATCTCAGGCCAGCGAGAATCCCACATGGTGTGGCAGACCTCTCCTGTCTCGCCTGCTGCTCCCCTCAGCAGTATATTTCAGTCAGTCTGCCTGTTCTGTTCCCCATTTTGTCTCTGGTGACTCCTCTCACCCCTCCCCGCCACACACTCACCTTTGGCCTACACCCCAACTCTTGTATGCATAAATAAAATAAATCTTTAAAGCAAACAGCTCATGTATGTCTTCCTTGTCTTAATCCCTGTTATCAAAACAAAGTAACAGTTGTTGTCAGTGTATGAAGATCTTTACAGATTTACAAATCCATATGTGAATGTCAGAAATACAAAGTTTTATTCTATCTTTTGATTCCTCAGAAAAGTATCTAAGCCCTGGAGGCTCAAGGGCTCTAGAGCTTCAGGAAGTGTACATCAGTCAGCCTCTCCAAGTGGTCCTCTCGTCTCTCTCACACCAAAGAAACAATATCTTTGGTTTTCAACTCCAAAATTTTGGTTATTTTATACCTCTGAGTTAGGCAAAAGATTAAGAACTGGCTAATTATTTGTGGGTGGTCCAGTAGCAATTTTAGAATGAGGAGATAGTTGCTACTTGTTATTTTGGGACCTCTGCCAAAACTAGAAATGAATTGCATTTAATGTTCTCTTAGTCAAATTTATTAAATTAATTTTAATTTGTGGTTCCCATATTCAACCACATTGCTTGACTCTTATTAGTTTTATCAGTTATTTCTCTTTAATTTTTTAGCATAAAAATAATTATACTATTAATGATGATTGCTCCTTACCAATACTTGTATCTCTTATTTTTCCTGTTTTCATGCATTGGCTAAAATCTCCAGTGCAAACTTTAGACTATCAGTGATAGAAGACAATCTTGTCTTTTTTCTTCCTTGATTAGAAATACATCTAATGTTTCATCACAAAGCATGATGTTTGCTTTAGATTTTTGTTAGATGCCCTTTACATTTTTTTAAACCTATCCTGTTTCTAACTGATGAAATATTTTTATGATTTATGGGCCATTGAATTTTATCAAATGTTTTTTCTGCATCTACAATTGTAAGGATTTTCCCCTTAATCTGTTTATAATGTACTAAATTCCACTGGTAGATTTTTCTTGTATTGAGTCATCTTCACATTTCTAGGATAGCTCTATTTGGTCATGTGCTGTATTCTTTTAATACACAGTTGTGTCCTATTTGCTGATATTTCATTTAAAAATGTGTCCTATATCTGTGAGTAAGAATTTTTATGCTTCCCTTTGCTATTATTTCCCTTGCCAAATATTTGGGAATCTGTTTAAATGAGTAACAGCTTTCTTGTGTTTTTGGTATACTGGACTGATTTATGGATCTTGGAGATTATCTGCTTCTTTTCTTTTTCATTATTTTCTTTATGGAGGTGACATTGGTTTACAACACTGTATATGATTTAAAGGTATAAATCATCAGTTTCTTAAAGCTTTGGATCTTCTACCATTTATAATCCTAGTCCTTTATTTTCTTTTCACTGTTTTCTAATTTGTTTTGTTTATATAATTTGTTATATAATTTATTTATATAATTTACATTTTCCTATAAGATTATTCATTTAGTTTAATCTTACAAATATGCTTTTAGAATTTATTATTAATTAAAAAAGCAAATATGCTTTTAGGCAGTTTCAAATATATTCTAACATTTACTCTTTTTTCTATTAGTATTTATGACCCTATCTCTTTCTTAATGACATTTCAGTTACCTTTCCATTCTCAATAGAATCTTCCACAAGGTTCTTGTAATTACTATTTCCAAATTAACAGTATTTTATGGATTAATACATTAGTTACTATTTAGATCTTTTAAAATGCCTTACTACTACTTTTTTCAAGTCTATTTTGTTATGCTTTTCAAATATTTTGGGGTTGGAAGCTTATTGCTAATAATTATTACTTTATAATATTTGGCTTTATGGTTATAATTTTTTTCTCTGGACACACTTCATCTGAATTCCACCAGTTTTACTATGTTGTGCTTTCATTTATCATGTTTAAAAAGCATATCATTTACATTTTATTTATAACCCCAAATACATTTGAAATTGATTTCAGTTTTCAATTTGCATTTTTTTTACTCCATTTTGCACAAATTTTTATTTTATTGTGATGAATATGACTGGTATAATTTTCTGCTTGGACGATTTCATTCCTGGCTTCATACGTGATCCAGACTTTTTTAATGCAAATTTTCCATACATATTTGAAAAAAATATATTCATACTTTTTAATGATATGTAAATGTTGATACAGAATTAGATTACTCATTGGGTTATTTAAATTCTGAATATAATTAATTTTGTCAAAAACTTCTGACATCAGCTTGGTTATTTGTCTCTGAATTTCCACATGCCCTGATCTCCCGTCACCGTACCAAAGGCCCCTGATGCACTCAGCATGGCGTCCACTACCCTGGCGTCGGCAGAGTCCTCAAGGACAACAGCCCATCCAGCCTCAAGCTGCTGTCACCCTCTATACTGGCTCAGCCCTAGAAAGTTACATTTCCCCCCTTAGGAAATGAAAACTTGAGTGTCTCTTCATTTTTTAAAATGAGAACTTAAAGTATATGTGAAATAAGTTCTTTTTTTGTTTTGCTTTTTACAACTATTTATATCCTATCCATATGAAAATAATAGCAATAGCAAAGAAAATTCACCAATGATCTAAAAAAGGAATTTTTTTTTAGAGTAAAAGTCAAGAGCTTTCATCCTCAGAGATTCAGAGACAAAACTAGAAAATTCTCTTTGACGGATAAAATCTAACGTGTCAATATTGTATATTTCTTTAATAGTTGATTTCATTATTGAGTTATACATGTATAAAAGGATATACAGTATAAGCTTCCTGTTCCCTGTCCTTGCTCCACTTCAAAGGCAGCATGTCAGCAATCATTTGGGTGCTTGGTCCGAGGGAGCTCTCTACATATCTCACAATGGCCCCCTCTGATTAGGTTGCAAGCATATTTGCAGGAGAACACAGATAACCTCTCGGTGCAGGGGAGGGTAGGGAGGGACTCTTACAGCCTGTGCATGGTGGAGCAACCGGTGATTCAGTGATCACTGATGGAATGTGGGATGGAGAGCAGGAGCAGGGCAAGGCATTGGGCTATCAAGTAACTGTGGTACTTAATTGCTTATGGAAAAATTAATGAGTATAAAAAACAGGGTCTTTTGGATGCACTAATAAGGATGCACAGAGGAGCAGAGAAATTGAAGGTGGTGAATGTTCTACTCAGAACAGAAAGGAAAACAGAAACCATCAATATTAGGAATCTTGATCTCTTGTGGTTAAATAATAGATATAACTGAGTACTGGGCAGCACCTGGTAGCAGTGGTGGCAGAGCTGGAGCAAGAAGTCCCTGTTCAACCCTGCCTGGTCTCCTGCGCTATGGCAACAGAACTTTGGGGAAAGAGTGAGTGGGACCTAATATGAAGGAAAGGGGTATTTGGGGAGACATGAGTGAAGCTTAGAACAGTGACTGTGCATATAGCCTTCCTGGCCTGTGGTGGGCAGTCCCTCTTGCTCCCAAGTAGTCTTTCCATGCTTCAAGTTGTAATGACTGTACCTGGAGCAGATGCCTTCCAAAATGGTCCACCTTCTCCTAAGAATCTACCTCAATCATCTGGCATTGGCTCCAAGCAATGAGAGATACCAGGACAGGCTGCTGGAGAATTCCAGCTAGCTCTGTTCTCTATACCAAGAAACATACAGGACTTTACCAATTTGTATCTGTTGGAGTCTGAACAGCACAAGGGAGCAAATTCTGAGGGTGTTTGAACAAGGACAAAGTATAAAGCTTGGTTGGACAGAGTTTATTGGCATGAATACACCCACCCAGGATTTGAATTTTTTAGTGCATTTGGCTCAGGCATCTGGCAATGCTGTTAATAGTCTGCTAGGTTAATTGCCAGTGAGAAATAAATGCCAGTATTTGCCTACATTGTGCAATGAAAGAAATCAGAGATGAGACTGCTGGAAGACCTGCTGTGTACAACCTGCTCAGCCATTCCTTTATCAGACCTCAATTACCTGAGCCCCAGGCATGCAGTTCCTACAACTGCCACCAAGATAACCCACACTGAAATAGTCTTCAGTCTTATAAGGGGAGTGCAATTCTAATACATGCTACGATATAAATGGACCTTAAGGATGTTATGCTAAGTGAAATAAATAGACACATAGGAACCAATATTGTATGAGTCCACTTAGATGAGGTACCTAGAATAGGTATTTATTTTATACAAGAACCGGGATACAGGCCAGATGTGCAGGAGAGTGAGAGGATTCAGCAGAGACAGAGCAGGGAGCAGAACAGGCAGACTGATGAAATACACTGCTGAGGGGAGCAGTGGGCATGACAGGAGAGGTCTGCCATGCCATGTGGGACCCTCACCGGCTGGCCAAGATCAAACCGGCACTGCAGAGTTTGCAGACAGCTTCGCAGTGCAGCGCTCAACCGCCTGTGCCACCAGAGGAGGCCTAATAAATAAATCTTAAAAAAAAAAAAAAGAAATTGTTGATTTGAGACTCTACAAAATAACCACATTTCTTAGGCTCTTGGAGCTAGATATGGTATATGAGTAACTTTTGGTCAGTGAGATGTAAGTTGATAAAAGATACGAGATTTCCAGAAGTCGTTCCTAGAGAAGGAAAATTGTCAAAGGGAAATATTTCAGCTAGAAAGTACATCTTCTTTTACCCTGTCCTTGTCACCTATCTTTGTATCTGAACATAAAGACCAATATTCCAATAGCATTCTTGAGATCTTGTACCAGAATCACCTGCCTGAGCCATCCTAATTCCCTACCCCACAGAAACCACCATTGATAACAAAACTACTGCTCTACCAGAAGGTGTAGGCTTTTTGAACAGGTGTAGGGTATTCTATGCTGCTCATAAGAAGACAATGAGATGCCATCTGCTTTAAGATTTCCTCAAAATTTTCATAGGGTATACATTGCCCTTCTTTTCAAGAAATCTTCCATGGGGAAGGGGTCAACATGCCAAACACTTTTCAGAGATTCACTACTTTTTTAATATAATTTATTTATTTACATATATTTTATGTTGCTGTTCATTTTTGTACAATGTTTGCGTTCTCCTCTAAGGTGTAGTCCCCATAGAATTCCCACCACCAACTCACTTATGCACCATGACCATAGTCCTGTGTGCTTTTCCCTCCCCTGCTTTGATCCCTCCCCCTCCCCCTCCCCTGCAGAATGTCTCTGATTATAATTGCCTGTTAATTTTGTTTGCTTTTTTGCTATATTTTTTCCCCTGAGACTCACTACTTTTTTTTAATAAATTTTATTTTTATATTCCCCATACAATTGCAATCCCCTTATTTTGACCCCAATCCCTCCCCTCCCCACCCGCCACCTCCCATAGAGTGTCTCTGGTTCATAGTTGTTTGTTGATTTTGATATTTTCTTTCTTATAGTTATTCTTTTTCCTAGTCCCTTATTTAAGTTTTCTAGATTCCTGCTGTGAGTGAGACCATCCGGTATTTTTCTTTTTCTTTCTGGCTTATTTCGCTGAGCATGATCCCTTCCAGCGCCATCCATGTTGCTGCAAATTGCATGTGTTTATCTTTTTTGAATGCTGAGTAATATTCCATGGTGTATATGTACCACATCTTCTTGATCCAGTCATCTATTTTTGGGCATTTGGGCTGTTTCCAAAGCTTAGCTATTGTAAACAGTGCTGCTATAAACATAGGGGTGCAGGTGTTCTTTGGAATTGATGTTTCTGTGTCCTTTGGGTAAATACCCAGGAGTGGAATTGCTGGATCATATGGAAGCTCTATGTTTAGTAGGTCCAGAAATCTCCACACAGCTCTCCATAGTGGTTGGACCAGTTTGCACTCCCACCAACAGTGCAGGAGAGTTCCTTTTTCTCTACAACCTCGCCAACATTTGTTGTTGCTAGTTTTTTTAATATGTGCCATTCTCACTGGTGTAAGATGGTATCTCATGGTAGTTTTGATTTGCATTTCCCTGATGACAAGTGATGTTGAACATTTTTTCATATGCCTGTTGGCCATTTGCATTTCCTCTTCAGAGAAGTTTCTTTTTAGCTCTTCTGCCCATTTTTTGACTGAATTATTTTCTTTGTTTGTGCTGAGTCTCATCAGCTCTTTGCAGATTTTTGTGATCAGTCCTTTATCATTAGTGTTGTGTGCAAAAATGTTCTCCCAGTCGGTGGGGTTTCTCTTTGTTATTGTCCCTTTTGCTGTGCAGAAGCTCGTTAATTTGATGTAGTCCCAGCTGTTTATCTTTGCCTTCACTATCACTGCTTTGGGTGATGTGTCTGTAAAGATTGAGACTCACTACTTTTAAGCTCTAAGTTCCTTCTCTCTCAACCTCTTCCTCCTTCTAGCTAGTTGAACACATGCTGTTCCATTTTTTTTTTTTTTCTGGTCAGGTTCCTTCCAATATGTTGATATTGGGTAAACTTCATGCTCCTTTCCTTTCAGTTTTGACTTGATATCTCCAGTCAAAAGACCTTTATTCCCTCAAGTATGTGCCCCTTTGAGTTGACAGAAAGTCTTGATTTCATAGCCATGTCTCCGCTCTATATCTGTAAAAGTCAACCTAGCTAAAAATGGTTAAGATGGCCGGTTTTATATTCTGTATTTTTATTACAATTTTAATAAAATTACATAGGCACTCAATAGCCCAGGATTTGGATTCTTTGTTTTCTATGTATTAAACTTTCCTTAAAAACTTCATATACAGAAAAAGTTAAGTGTAAAAGCAAAAACTGTTGAAAAATGAAGCCATAAAATGTACCTGATATACCCTTTAAATGAACTTACATTGTAACTAGAATGAAATGTAAAATATTTACCTGACCTCTAAGACCTGCATAATATGACCCTAACCTCTTTCTTTAACTTCATGCTAAACCACCCCTACTTCAATGTGGGTGCTAAACCATTTTAACTTCATGCTAAACCACCCCTACTGCTCTAGCCAAATTGGATTCCTTTCAGTTTTTTTTTTTTTTTTTTTTTATGTGAAAGAATTCTTCATTGGAGTATATACAGTTCCCTTTGCCTATGTCATTCTTTTCCCAAGTCCTCAGTTCCTAAGGGAAGCTTGCTTGATTTCCCCAAACAAGGGAAGTGTTTTTCATATTAGATGCTCCTTTAGCAATCGGTCTCTATGCAATGAAGTGATGAACTGTGTAAACAGCTTTAAATATTATTTCCCTTTCCAGTTTATGAACTCTATGAAGATTGGGGGCCAAATATATCCTACTTATTACTGTTATGTCCAGTGCCCACCACAAATTGTTATGCATAGTAGCTAATGAAGAAATATTTATTGAATGAATATATCAATGAATGAATAAGAAAGTGACTTTGTAGTTCTTGGATCATACCAGGGTTGGGTTGCACGATGTCTCATATCCATTCAAACTTGAAAGTTTTCACAAGTTTCTTTGATTTGCTTCCCACTCCAGTAAGGCACATTAATCACTAACATAGTCCATATGTATAGCAGTGCAAATGTAGGCCCATGTAATGTAAAGCTTACATTATGTAGACATCTCACCAACACTTGCCTTTTGGATGCTGGTTTGATACCATGAGTACAAATATAGTGGGAAATGAGGACAGACTGCCAAGAGAGCCCACCTCAGCAGCAGAGCAGTAACAGACATACAAAAGGTGAAGTGACCCAATCATGATTTCTTACTATCGGGAGGTGCTGATGTGTTTATCTATTAGGGTTGTGATATATTTTAGGCTCCTGTTTATCACAGTAAGCTTAGCATGAAAATAGCACCTGGAATAGTCAATAAATACTTGAGAATGAATGAGAAGGTTGATGCTGATACACACACACATTTGGTCTATCCAAATAGATTTGTAAGAAGTTTATCAAAATCACAACCCCATCCTACCTACCACTAAGGATGTAGGATCTACAGGTCTCTGGAAACGAACTCTGGATGCCCTACCCCAAATGAAACTGCTTCAGGAAAATGTGCTGACCCAGTTGGAAAATCTCTCTAGTTAAGAACCTTGGCAGGATTGCCAGCTATCAAGCTGAAAGGGACCCAGAGCGTTTAGGTGTAATATTTATGCCTGGTGAACTTCAGAAGTGGGGAGTCTAATGCTGAGCTTTTCAAAATGGGTCACTTGTTGCTACGAAAGAATCAGAGCAGAGTGGCAGGGGTGAGAAGGGTGCTGGGAGATTAAATGGCCTAGCACATCCTCAAATCCTACCATTTGAAAAGGGCCTTAATTGAAGTCCCTTTTTACAGTATAATTCTAGGTGGAATAATAATATCATCTAAGTAGCCAATGGGGAGTGGGCTGGCAACAGCCTTTTTTTTCACACAGCTCAAGTAACTAGAGGAACCAAGTGCAAATTCTAACACCACAATATTACATGGACCATAGCCAATTCTTCATGGATTTGATTCCATAAAAATGAGTTTTGGCAGCTCAGGACTGTAAGATATTGCTTCCTTGTTTTTAAAGGAGATTATTTCTAGGGGAAACCTTCTTCTTTTCTTCTCCCCCCCACCCCACGTCAGTCTCCTTAAATTTCAACATCCATGTGCTCGAGGAAGAAATGTCTACTTAGATGGAATGAGACACTCAGTCTGGCATATCTGGTCAATAGTCACAGCTACTGTTCCACAATACTTGACCATGTGGGAGCTAATTTACCAAAGATCCCGCACCCAGGGAATTTTCTTCCTTTCTCCCACTCTCTCAACTCGCTTCAATAGAAGGCTGTTGTTTGTTCTGCAGACTTTAACTTTCCCTTGGTTTTTCCAAGATCTGAACAGGAAATTAGAAATACCATTTGGTTATCATTCCAAGCTACATCCACTAAGATAACCTTTATCAGTAAAAAAGGTCAAAGTTTGTTACTCCAGCTTTTATTTTTCTACTGGTTAAAATCTCAGGTAGAGAAGAGAATGAAGCATAGGACCCCAGGATTGTTTGGGAAATGTATAAAATGACACATGTGATGCTCATTGTGGTGCTTACAGACTGACAACCGTGGACCGCCTGGCAGAAGCATTCCAGGTGTCACAGTCCAGCACCTTTCCTGTGTGACACAGCACTTCTGCTTTGTCTTCTAGTTGCCTGTATTTGTACTGTTAGGCGCTGTGTCTGGAAGTCAGGGATCATATTTTAATCATCTTTGTACTAGCTGAAGTACCTAGTATAGAGTCTTGCATGAAGAGTGTGCTCAATTAATAATTACTTTAAAACTAGACAAAGGGTAATTCAGTGTTTACTAATAATTACTATACCTAGACTTTCAGTTTTAAAAAACTTACAAAGTCAGTAGGTAAATTTCTTGATCCTATGTAGAATTTCTCATATAAAGACATAATTCTGAAGCAGTGGGAAACAGGCAGTTGAACACATGGATCACCCAATCACTGAAAATAAAACCCAATCCCAAGGGAAATGACATCATTGTTTTCCTCAGAGAAGCTTGAACACTTTATAGTCAACACACTCTTCTGGCTCACGGCAGTCCCGGGAGTGTGTTCCTCCACAGCTACCTAAACACTCCACATGCACTGGGTTTCCCCCCGACATCTTTTCTTCAGTGCTGGAAACCATGTAGATGCTTTATAAATATTATTATGAAAAACAATAATATTTATTTGAGGTCCCAGAGTGAAGCTAGGAAACTGAACCCAGAATCCGCCCCTCAGCAAAGCAGAGCTCTGTGACCACACACCATCAAGCTCCTTACCAGCCCATCATTGTGTTGTCCACATGTAGCCCAGGCAGGCAACCTGAAGGAAGCAATCCCACCAAATGAAGGAGGAATTTTAAGAAAATAATGAGGAAGGGCCTCCCTGGTGGCACAAGGGTTAAAGTCTCAGCACTGGTAAACTATCACCAGCCATTGGGGCTTGTGTTCGATCCCTGGCCAGGGAGCTAACCCACATGATGCAGCAGACCTCTCCTGTCTCACCCAATTCTCCCCTCAGCAGTGTATTTCAGTGGATCTGACTGTTCTGCTCCCTACTCTGTCTCTGGTAAATCGTCTTACCCCCTACACCTCTGACCTGCATCCCAGCTCTTCTACGCAAAATACATAAATCTTTTTAAAAAAATACTGTGGAAGACAGGGTTTGTGGCCTCAGATTGCCCTCTATCAAAGGGAAACTGAAAACGTTCCCAGAATAACAATATATATGATCAAATATATAAAGGTGCAGAGAGCCATTGCCTGCCTATCGTTACAAAAGTACAAGTGAATGAAGTTCTCAGGTTCAGAAAACATGCATTTCATCTTCATTTTTGTGAGGTTACAATTGTGGCTTTGCCATTCCCATCTGTGTACTATGGGGTTTCAGCTTTTTTTTTTTTTTGTCTCAACATCAATATCTGTAAATTGAGAATAAAAATAGTACTAACTTAGTAAAATTACTGTGGAAATTAAATAGATTACTGTGAGAATTAAATACAATGATTCATGTAAAATGCTCAAAATGATAGCTGCCGCGTGGGAAGCTCTCAAATTTGCTTTCATAGCTCTTCTTTTTGCATGTGCCATACATCTGAATTTGTGCAAGCTAATTTATTTTAATTTTTGTCTTCTAATTTTAAAATTACTACATATTTGTTGTAGAAATGTTAATAAATGCAAAATAGTAGAACTGGAAAAAAATCTTACCCATAATTCTATTATCCACAGATAAAAAATCATTAACTTTGAAACAAATTCTAATTTCTGAGGTCAGGGCCGTGTTGTTTGGTTTATGCAAAGCATAGCTAGCATGTGGCAGGTGCCTGCTGTGCAGATGTTGAGAGACATCATCATTAAACAACAAGTGTGGACATTCTAGTGAACTTTATAAGTAAATGCAAACATTCTGAAAGGACTATCTCCTGGCCCCTTTTATTTTTTTTATTTTTTTTTTACTTCCCCAGTATTTATTGTTAAATATATATTTGCTTCTTTTGTAATTTTAATTACAGAATTTATATTCAGGTGGTAATTACAATTTTTTAATGTTTAATGTATTTTATTTTATATAATTCTTACATCATTTTTTTCATTTTTGCACAATGTATGCATTTTCATTTTTGGTTATATTCCCCATATAATTGTGCCCCCCTGAAAAAATCAAAATCAACAAGCAACTATAAACCAGAGACACACTGGGGGGTGGGGAGACGGAGGAGGGGAGGGATTAGGGTCTCCAGGCTCCATTTATAGTAAAACCTTTGCTCAGAATCAATGGAAGAACTAAGTGAAAATACAGATTCCCTAGGTTACATGCAGAACTTCCTCTAGCAGACTACCCGAATGCTCCTAAGTATAATGTGCTATGTGCTTTCTCTGAATACACCAGGAATTTTCTCTCCCCTGTGATGGTTTTTATATGTTCTTATTCGTTTCCTTTGAACTCTTAAATTATTTTACACTCAGAGATTGAAAACTACATAAAAACAGGGCATTTACACCTTTTCTTTCTTTTGGATATTCTAAATCTCCTAGTCCCAAATTTTGTATTATTTGATCACACCCTAAATTTTATGGGCCCATAAACTAAGTCAGCACCCATTCCAGATCCCAACCAGGTAGGGAAAATTCATGGAAAGCAAAGCATTTTTTTCTTTGGTTCAATTTCAATTCCATTTCATTTCATCTAAATAGAGTATCCAGGAGTGCCTGTTGGTCATTCATTGCTCCTAGTTAGTCTCTTGCTTCATATCACATGGATCTGCTGAGAAACCGGGTTATAGAGAATGCCTCACGTCAGGGCCACAAAATGCTGATCTGTTGACCCTGAGCAGCTGTTCTGTGGGAACCTCCTTCATGAGCAAGCTACTGTCAAGGAGTGTGTTCTTTGGAGACCCACTACCTGCATTCAAATCTAGGCTCCGTCACCTAGTCTCCAATGTACTTATGTACCAAACCTCTCTGAGCCTACTTCTTCATGTTCCTAGAACATTGGAAGCATTAAGTACATGGAGATTACCACTACTCTTAGTAGTTAAAGTTGTAATCAAATCAAACTTACTGACAGGTGATCTAACAACATCTCAGCTAAAAATCAATACTGCCATTAATCAAAGGTTGCATGGTGCAATTTAAACCGATACACGTTACATATGCAATCATTCATTTATTTGATTATTGATAATTTGTTTTTAAATGCCCATGCTCTTCAGATCACCATGTTAAGAACTACAGGGAACCAAAAGATGAATGAAAATTATATCTTGCCTTAACAGTTTCATACTATGGTAACAGAAGTGTCAAAGATTCAAAATCCCAGATTGCATTGGGTGATGTCTTTTTGAAATGCATAATGCTATTACTTACATATGACAAACCATAGAAGCCATAGTGTAAGACTAAAGTAATCATGAAAATGGGCTTTCTTCAATCTCTGCAGATAGTGGTCAGTTCTCAACTTATTAGTGTTATAAAGTTACTCCCACAAAACTGAGTGCCCAAAGTGTTAAAAGTATACATCTACTATAAAAAGGGCACTGTTGATATTGGTATTAGTGTGTTAAGAACATACAGATTCAGCATTGCCACATCAAAAAAAGGAGTTTAAATTTTTTTTTACTTGTTGGGAGCAGAGAAACTTGGAACTTACAACCATGCAATTAATCAATAGACAGATGGGTGGGTGCTAGGCAAGGGAGCGAGAGAGAACAGACAAGCTTGAGGGCTTCATCTTGGGTAAAAGGAGAGCAGTGTCACCAAGGTGCCTTGTGCTTGAGTCCCTATTGCTGTCTCAGATGACTTCTGGCTTCTCCAGGTTTTGAATTGTTTTCACTTATAGACTTTGAGTGTTTCCTTCTCCCTTGCAGATATACTCATCGTCTACCTGCTTGCCATTCAACTTCCTAGATTCCTAACTTGCCCTAAGCTCTGAACAGTTGTACCTGGCCATGACCCAGTTCCTACCTCGACTCCACCACTGTCCCACCTTCTTTGCCTTGTGTCTCAGGAAAAATGGCTGTGGAAAGTCCATTTTATGTTGGGCTGTTTATCCCTACAGCTTTATAGTCCGGGTCTACATATTGATTGCAAGCGTGAACCTAAATCTCAACTAAAGAACACAGTGATATGCCCATTGAATATCCCTCTTGCTTCATCTCTCTGCACTTAGGGCCCCACAACCTAAAGCGGAAGGAAGTGGTGGAAGAAGGAACAAAGCCTAATTGGCAATTCCTGCTTAGGCCAATAGACTCACACTGTTTGCTTTGGAAAGGAAATGGCCTGAATGCCTTCCCCACTGTTTGCCTGAGCCTACGAAGCATCTGATCCATCCAATTACATCCCATAGTAAGGGCTAATGGATATTAAAATTACATGGGTCAGGGCTCAAATACAGTGCCGTTCTCTCGGCGTGAGTTAAATCAACTATTTACTTTGAGACCAAAAGTAAAAATTGTGGGCTGTTGAATCAGCTGGAGCTCTCAAAATAGAATTTGACCTGAATAGAGATAATTCCATGAAAACACTACTGGAAACCAAAATGCTTATCTAATCTGTAAGTCTGGCAACATGTACAGCATTACTGATCACTGGTACTGGTGAAAAAGTCTTAATTTTTATGTCTAGAGGAAATTAAGCCAAGAAAAAGAGTACCATTTAGTTCAGAGGAAAGATGTTCATACATTTTATATTTTAAATGATTCCATTTGAGCACTTGGAAAATTAAAGGGCCTTTAGCCAAAAACAGCTCTATGTCTCGGCTATGTGGAGCTTAACTAAAGCTTGGCCTTATCTAACTTCTCAAAAATACACTAACCAGAGACTCTGTATAAGAGTTACAGAACTAGCATATGCCTACAAGGGATTAGAGAGAAAGGAAAGTGAAGGAAAGCAATTTACTCATAATGGAGAGTAAATGGTCAGAGATACCAAGTATGAGAAAGGCCATTTTAGACTGTCAAATGAGCTTCAGGCCCTCCATCGCTAAATGATCATTTCCACTATGGGCAGAAAAGAGCTCTGGTAGTTCCTAATAATAGTGAGAAATGGAATTCCTCTTGGGATCTTTAAAAGTCCACCTTTCCTAATAGTTAAATGTATGCATGCAGTCCCAGTTGGGAGGAAAACAGCTGTTACTTTTCATAAAAACATGTTTATTCTTAGACTTATTAACAAAGTACCCAAATCTAATATAATTAGGATGGGATTTTTAAATAGACAGCTAGTTCAGAAGTATGATTTCAAGAGTTCCTATATTGCTTTTCCATAATCGTCATCCTATTTGTATATACTTTACACAGATGATGTGTGTGTGTGTGTGTGTTCTCCATCTAGTGGCTTCTTGATTAAAATTATATCCTAATTGAACTTGGTTTCTTTTGTCTAGGTAAAATAGGAAATTGGTCCCTAACAGGGAGGCCTGTGAGACATTGGAAGGGGAATCTGGAGTTTAGGGTCATTGGTCACCTAAGTTCACATGTTTGACTATAGGCTGGAAAAAGAAAGAGACATAGGAATGGAAGGCTGATGGGTGAAAAACAAATATGACCTTTTGAATAATGATGATAAAGGCTAATCCTAGGCACAACAATAAAAGTGTAAAAATAAACAAATTCTCAATATTGAGAAAAAGCTACAAAGCTCTAAGTTGCAAAGAAAATGTCAGAAATTGCTTTTCCTATTGAGATAACATTTGCATTTTTTATTCTACAATATATATCATTACATAAAGACTCTAGCCTCTTCTGCAATCACGGGTGGTGTATGCGTGTGTGTATTTATGCACATAGGGTGATATGTGAATGTTTTATATGTATTTGTGTAGATGAATGTGTGTGAGCATATACATGTGGAGGGAAATACATAGGCATAATCAATCCTCATTCATAGAATCTATATTTGCTAATTCACTTACTAACTAAAACTTATTCACAATTCCAAAATCAATACTCATGGCTGTGTCGGGTCCTTACAGACATGCATAGAGCAACAAAATCTGAATCACCATCTGAGTTCAGACAAGGCAATGCGCTGCTTTCTTGTTTCAGTTCTCAAATTGTCATCCCCTAAACTAGCATCCTTTTGTGGTCTATTCAGTGGCACATTTTTAAAATTTTTGTGCTATTTGTTGATGATTTCATGGTTTAAAAATGACCCACGCATGGTTTTGAAGTCCTGTCTAGTGATTCTAACTGCAAGAAGTTTGTGAAGTGTCTTAACAGAGGAAATTTGCATGTTAGGTAAGCTTTGTTCAGGTATGAGTTATAGTCCTGTTGACTGAGTGTTCAATGCTAATGTACCAACAATAGATATCAAGGTGTCTTTAAACAAAAACACATAAAATGAACTTAAGAATCAATCAGTTGTTGCAAATGCTTTGACTGGAGGTTTGTGGGAAACTGACCTTGCTTTTCCCCTATGAGTGATGATTCAGAATTCACTAATTCAGTGTTCAAGGAGATTTTATCGAACTTAGCTACTACAGATAATGAAAACTGACTGCATATTTTATCTCAAAATAGTTTATGACAAGAAGTTGCAAAAATTGTAGTGCTTCTGAGTATATTTCATTCAGCTATCTCAAAAGAAATATCTTATTTTCAAAACCAGGATTTGATGTTCATGTAATACTTTTTCTATTTTATATTTTATTTTATATAATTCTTACTTATAACTCAAGAGCAGACCTTATTCAGATATCACCAGTTGTTATAGGTACTTTATACATACATACATACATACATACATGCATGAATACATATATATTTCATTATTTGATTGTAATTTTATATAATTATGTATATTATTACTTTGAAAGCTTATATAATTAAAAGGCCTCCCTGGTGGTATAGGGGTTAAGTCTCAGCACAGTTATGCTATCACTGCTGTGGCCTGAGTTTGATCCTCAGCCAGGAAGGTAGCCCACATATGGCATGGATCCTACTGTTTTGTTGTTCCCCACTCTGTCTCTGGTGAACCCTCTCACCCCTCCACACTCACCTCTGGCCTACACCACAGTTCTTCTATGCCTAAATAAATAAATAAATAAATATTCTTTAAAAAAAAGAAAGCTAATGGATTATACAGTGTGTAATCCTTTAATATTAACTTTTGTTCACTCGGTCTAATGCCTTTATTTCATCTATAAAAATTTTGTTTCCTTTATTGCTCAATAGTATTCTAGTATTCCTTTTATTGCACAATAGTATTCCACAGACACCTGACAGTGAATCCATTTGAATTGCTTCCAGTTTAGGAAGTTTGGGGATATTACAAAAAAGCTTCTCACTGTATATTTTAAGATTTAATTAAAATGGCTCAAAAATCATATCCAGTATGGTGGGGGGATAGGACATTTGGCTATGGGATATGTCTGAGTACTTATATATTCCTATTAGTTACCGCTGTCTCCAAGATTTAGCTTATTTATTGAATGCTTAAACATGATTCCACTTTTTATTGTTTACTAATTTTTTTTTCATTTTATGTTGCTTACTCAGCACTATTATTGTCTTTTCACTCTGCAGAGTACTATCTCCTACTAAAGGCTGTGTGAGGCATCAAATAAGCTGTCTTTCCTCTCTGTCCCTAAGAAGATTTCTCTCTTGTTCCTTTGACCACCTTCCATATAGCCCATCAACTAATATCTCATAAATTCTCTATTTTTATGTAGAAGCAGGTTAGCTATCTTTGCCCTACTTTTAGCTTATTCTTGACTTGCCAACAATGGGTCTTTCCAATACCAAAATTGTTTACCATCAAGGTGTCTTACTAAACAACTTTCCCTCCCAGAGAGTTCATCATTCCAATTCTAAACTTCTTATTTTCTTTCCTCCACTATATTTACAATGGAAATCATCAGAACATAGGACTTGTTCTACAGAATACAACTTTGTAGTCAATTTTGTGCTATTTGAACCCAATGAAATATTTTTGTGTCCCTCAGATCTTACTGTTTATTGAAAGAAAATCAAACTGATCCTCATGGAAATCTATCTTTTAGAGCTCATACTCATGGACCCATCCAAGATATGAATCCTTCTGTTTAGAGATCATCATCATCCTAACTGTTGTCCAATTTTCACATCTCTTGCTTACTATATGTTTGGCAGAAGGATTGAATGCAATCTTAAGTAGAAGATTGAGTGGGGTCAAGTCCCTTTGCCACTCCTGACAGATGAGGGAAGCAGTGCTATGTAATGAGAAATGATTCTTGAAGAGTTCTGTTGATCCCTGAGTAGGGAAAGGAGCCCATTCCTGCTCTTCTTACCTCGGTTTTCTTCCCCTATCCCATCCCCAAAAAACATTCTATCCAACAAGCAATCATGGGACACTCACTCACTGATGTGCTAGACACTGAGGACTCAAAGTGCTTCAATGAAGTAATAGAGAAAGAGCCAAAGGCTCATTATTTTTAATTTAATTTAATTTTATATTTTATATCATTCCTCCTTTTTGTAAAATGCATGCTTCCTCCTCTCAGGTGTAGTCCCCATAAAATTACCACCACCACCAATTTTTAAATGATGTTTTCTATAGCTAGAGCATGGCTGTGAAAGTTAGACTGCAAGTATATAAGATTAAAGAAAGGTAAGCAGGAAGAAAATATGATTGTCTTGTAGAAGGCAAGCTCCTTGGCAGCAGTGTTGAAGGGCATGAACTTAAAGGGAGAGAAATTAGAGGCAGAGGAACTCGAAAGCAGATGCAATAGTCTAGATTAGAGATGATCAAGATCTTTTGCAAACAAAGTGAAAGATGAACATGCGAGGTCAAACACAAATGAGAGTAAGCACAACAGGATTTGGGGACTGACTATAACATAGGAGGTAAGAGAGAAGAAGAAACAGAACAATGCAAGAGGTTCACAGCAAGGGAGGCAGGGAGCACTGAGTCATGTTAGCTTGATGGCCTCAGAAGGAACAAGTTGTAGCTGGGGTGGGCAGGGAGAGAACACATTCATTCTTTTCCCCTCTCTCATATGAGGGATGTCTTTGGACATGCATCTGGGCACAGGCAGAGAGCTCAAAAGGCAGTTTTAATCTGATGGATGCACATTAGGCACTCAACAGCTGTTAGTTGAATAGAATACCATTTGGGGACTCAGAAGAGGGCTGGAAATAATAGGAATTTAGGGTTACCAGTGTGATCAGTTCTTCCCAATTCTTCCCTTCTTTCTCTCCGCTTTGCCTCTACAACATTCTTTTACCCTTTGTCCTATTAGGAAAGTACTTGCTTATGATATCTGAAATACTTAGAACTCACTGAAGCACCTGTAATATGCTTATTTCACTTTTATATAACAGGGTCTCTATATTCTGATATTTTTAAACTATTAATATTATATTTGAAAAAGATCTTGAACTTTTATTCCTATCTTATATCCTCTTACTGAACTAATTCTATATATTTAACCTCCCCAACAGAATAGAAGCTGTTTCTCCAGCTATTTGTTGTCAGTATATCCAGTTATTTGAAATCTTTTTTTTATATAAGTGCTGGGATTAACTGTTTATTTATTTTTCCCTTACTCTTTCTTTGATAGGTTAGAAAGAACTAAATAATGCTGTGGAATCAAGTCTGCATTTCCGAAACACAACAAGACAAAAAATAATTAACAGCTTTCATACTCGATAGTTGTACTCAGCAATCAGGGATTTTACATAAAATTATTTATTAACCAGAAGTTTCTAATTTCTTTCAAACTATACCTTAAAGGCTTTGCCTGCTTAACTAATTCTCCTATTGTTGACATCCTTACATTTTTTTCATGCTTGTCTAGAATAATTTCTGTGTCAGTGAGTAACTAATCTGTACCTGCCAATCCTTTCATAGGTGGTTACCCTCATGGGGCTTTCTATCCCAGCATTTCAGGCAACTGTGAGGGAAATAGCTTTGAACAAATGGAAGCTCCTTACAGCTTAGCCCTCAGCCTCTTGTGTGGAGTGGAGTGCACATGAGCCCCCAGCACCCTAGCTGAAGCCAGCAGAACCATGTCTCTGCTCCAGAAAGTCTGAGGTGATTGCCTCAAAGTGTACTCATTGGAGAGAACTCACCACCCACTGGCCCAGTGCCCTTTTGTCTCTCTCACCCTCAGAGATTAGAAATCAACAATCATTTGGAGCCTTGGCCTGATGATAGAGAACAAAGAATGGTGGGTGATTCCTCCCTTCTTTGGGGAAGAGACAAGCCAGGAACCACACATTTTTCTTTTTTCTCCTCCTTTACAAGCCTAGCTCACCAGGGTGAACTCTGGAAATACTTGACTCTCTCTGCAGCTACCCATACTATGTTCGCATACTCTGTATTAAATTTATTGTGAGTTTTATTTGATTACAACTCAACTTTCTAAATTTTATCTCTATTTATTGCTTTTTATATAAGAGGCCTATTACTGCTTTAAAAAAAAAAGAGGGGAGCATTGAGACAGTAAAAAAATAATACCCCAAAGGATTTATAAAATCAAATATAAGATGATTTTTCTTTTGTAATTTAAGGACAAAAAATCAAAGTTGAAAATTATATCTAGAGTGTGAAGACAACTAGTTTTAAATTAAAACAAAGAGGGGAAATGTGCATGGAAAAAAAAAAAAGGAGGTAATAAAACTTACCAGGCACTTCATGGTCCTTGTCTTAGGGGAGGGGCGGGTGGACTGTAGTCAATTTCCCCCATTTCTCCATTTTTCATTTTTTCTTTAATGAGCATGTGTTTCCACAGTTTATGCCTCCCATTTGCTCAGTAAGTAATGACACTCATGTGCCCTTTTGACACTCCTGTAATTTTTTGGCATTGCCCCCAGGTACCCTCTTGGCCTGGCTTTTCACTGTTTCTTTTTTTTTTTTAATTAATAAATTTTATTTTTATATTCTCCATACAATTGCAATCCCCCCATTCTGACCCCAATCCCTCCCCTCCCGCCCCCCACCCCCAAAAAGTGTCTCTGGTTCATAGTTTTTGTTGATTTTGATTTTCACTTTCTTATAGTTATTCATTTTCCTGGTCCCTTATTTAAGTTTTCTAGATCCCTGCTATGAGTGAGACCATCCGGTATTTTTCTTTTAGGTCGTGATTGGAATAAGAGTCTGACCCTGCACTTTATATACTTCTGTCTTTAAGTACAAGGATGAACAAGAGCATGAGTAACAAAGTTACTAAAGAATGAGAAAAGTGATTCATAAAAAGTAGCTAGATAATGTCTCTTGCTCACTTCTCTCAATGCCTCTCCACTTTTTAACCTCAATTAACGTCATTTGTATTTTTCCTGGAGAGGATATCACTTCTGGGATCAGCCCTGTGCATTCCAAGTTCTCAAAACAGGTGAGAGTATGCACAGTTCCTTGGCAGAGTCTAGAGGCCTTTAGGATCCAAATACATTTGCTTCCATTTCCTGCCACTCCCATTGCCTGGGTTCTCTCTTTTTTCCCCATGTATTTCTAAGGAAAAAACTCAGGAAGATATAGACAAGAGCTCTAACATCAGCTTCAGTGATTTACTTGTGTAGTCATTGTGTTGAGACACTGAACTGGGCACAAAATACAAGAGACAACTCGTGCCTTCAGTGAGATCAAGGTCTAACATGGAAGATTAATAGAAAGATCAACTATAACATCTTCTGGAAAGTGACATGTGGGACAAGGGCATGGCCAGAAAGGACTTCAGATACCTGAAGTACAAATAGGTAGGTAGGGGATGAAGAGGAGAGTAGACATCCAAGCAGAGAGAATGGCATGTTCAAAGATGAGCATTGAGAGGTGACCATGATTACTGCAGAATGGCTTGGCCCAGAACATAAAGGGAAGTATAGCTGGAGGGGAAGAACAGGACCTATCACATTATACTAAATGAAGTCAGTGGGCAAAACACCTCGTGACTTTGAAGCAAATGAAGGATGTAATCAGTTATACAGTTTGAAAGCTAGAAGGGCTATTATGAAGAATTTGGTACACCATCTTGAAATTGAGGACACGGAGACCCAGAGAGAGGAAGTGACATGTATAGAGTCTAAAATAGTTGAGGATTCTTTCCACTCCATCAAGTTGTCTCTTCCAAAAGGGAGATGGCTGATCATAATCAAGTATGAATCAAGCTACTTCCTCCAGAGTTTTGCAGGACTTTATAGTGAGTAGTAAAGGTTACCTGCACATGAGGCCATTACCAGGTTGACCACATGGATGGAAAGTTCTCTTCACTGCCAGCGTTTCCAAGTGCTTGGTTTCCCAGGCGTTTCCAAAGTTGGTGCAGTGTCTGAGATGGAAAAAAAATGGAAGGAATTGAGAAAATGAGGATGTGGGTTGAGTGGAACACAGGTCCCATTTTTACAGCATCTCCTCACAGCTACAACCCCTTCCCACCCCCCCAACCCTGTCCCCTTGTAGTCTTTTCCAACCTTTCCATTCCACTACTCTCACTTTCTCCTTTCCTAAGCCCTAAGCAGCAGATAGACATGGTCACGGTTAAGGAGAGGTAAGGGGTAGAGTCATGAAGAAAAAGCTCAAAATGTGGTTCATAGAGTCTTTACTTAGCCCAGTTCAAGTTCTCAGTTCAGAGCTCAACCTCTTCTGACCTATTTGCCGACCTACCATCCCTCAGTAAGAACCCCACTAATACTGCTGAATAAGAACCCACGGTCAATGATGCTGAATCCCGTAGGCTGATCTGTAGGATGCCCTGATCCTCCCACCAAGATGAAAGGCGAAGCAAACACTAAGCAGACCAGAATTCTAGCTGCTTCTGAGCCATATAGGTGGGGTGAGTGGAGGGAAGCGAGGCATTCCCAGCCGGTCAGGCTCTGGCTATTGGGCCTTGGCAAGCAATGCCAAAGAGCTGAAGCCACTGCTCCCCGAAGCCAAGCGGGATGGATGGGAGAACAGAGGGAGCATCTGCCTTATCCCTCTGCCCTTTTGAACTTGTTTGGCTGCCAGCAGGAGGGCCGCCAAGGGGCCGGGGTGCTACACGGAGGGAGAAGATGATGATCCTTGGAGGGAGTAGCTCTGTCTTTGCATGATGTATCAGCCCACAGAAGCCAATCTCACTTCCAGATAAAGCGCATTTGTTTTGTCCGACTTGGAGCTGACAGGAGGAGGATTGCTGGCGGCATGGTTTCCGGCCTATTCATCCTTCTTCTGGTAAAACCACCTCTTAGGGCAAGGCGTCTCGATTGTTTCCTTTCCTCTGAGGCTGCTAGCACCTGCTAACTGTGGGGCCTTTTGCTGACTCCAAATAGTCTCTGCCCCATGGGGACTTTCCCCTGCAGCCACCTGAGCCATGCAAGCTTCTAGCAGCAGGCTGTTGACAGGGAGCAAATGACTGATGAGACAAGAGGAGCTCATCCCCCTTCAGGAAGAAGATGAAAGCAGCGGGGGACTCCAGGCCAGCAGTGGTGATTTCTGCTTGGGATGGCGGCACTGGCAAGATCTGAGAGAAGGTGGGAAAGGAATGTGTCCAGAGGAGACACCTGGAGAAAGGGAAGCTCATGGAGTGGAAAGAGGCTCTGCTCAGCCTCCATCAGTTTAGCAACTTTGGGAATCTTGGACTATATGAGAAAGTTGACTCATACCCTTTTGTTTTCCAATGTGGTGTTTAAAGCTGTTAGGTGCTTACTGTATTTGCTATTGGCAAATGGTTCAACTGTTCGCATGTGACTCTTTTGTGTTGCTTTGTTCCAATCCTGTTTTAGGCAAGTTCACATTTTAGGATAATTTATTTAATCATTTGGTGATTCTGTAGGTATCAGTGAATGCTTACTACCTCCAGGCTCTAGGATCACAAAGATGAGTGAGTCCAAGACCTGTCCTTGAAGAGTCCACAGTCCCGAAGAGAGGAAAAGCAGCGAGTGTAAACACATTGAATACCAGTGAGAGAAAGACTGTGAGCAGGTGTTGAGTTAAATTCTCTGGAGCTCTGATTTAGGAAAATCAGGGACTGCTTAGAGAAGATAATATTTGACATAGAAAGGATGGATGAATAGGAAGAGAGAACAGCAGAGGCAAAGGTAGATGGGCTCGGGTGGGGAAGTAGGTTTAAGAATTGTGAGAAGTCCACTAGGACTGAAGCAGTTTTCTTAGGAAGCAACACTGGGAAACGGCCAAGAGCAGAGCAGTAGGACAGCCATTGGTAACTTAGGACACCATCAAAGATGTTGTCTCCTGTAATAGGGCATTTGTACTTCATTGTATTGGCCAGGGATCCCTAAAGTTTTTGAGTGTGAGGATCTCCTTTTGACCTGAAAAAGTTAGACAATTTGGAGAAAACAAAGAACCCTTGAGGTTTAAAAAGAAAGAAGTCTGACGATGAATTGGGATACTAAAACTTGTTGGTGAATCAGTATCTGCTTAGCACCAAGAACCCAGTGAAAGCTTAATAAATATTTCTAGAAGATAATGAAAGCAGCTTCCTCCCACAAAGCTCAAAATCTAAAGGGAGGGGCTCCTCCACTGAAGGAAAATCTGTCCCATATTAACCTCTGCCCCCCCGAAACCCACATAGTTTCCTCTGTTATTAACAACTTAATTAGTATAACACATTTGTATACATTTATATAACACATTTACCATTAGTGAGTTGATAATGGTGCATTATTATTAACTGAAGTCCATAGTTTTTTCAGGTTCTTAGGTCTTGATGTCCTTTCTCTGATCCAGGATCTCATCCAAGATATGACATCACATTTGTTCTGCTGTCTCCTTAGACTCCTTTTGAATATGCCAGTTCCTAGACTTTCCTTGTTTTTTGATGACCGTTGTAGGTTTGAGGAATACTGATTAAGTATAGCATGTGATACCCTCTAATAGAATTTTTCTGATGTTTTTCTCATGTTTAGACTAACTTGGACTTTACATTTACCAAAAAAAAAAATTGAGGTTAAGTTATCCATTCCATGAAAAAATCTCCCCGTTGATTTTTAAAGATGAAGTTGCAATGATTTTATATATTTATTTATGAAGAGTGGCTCATCCGCATACACAATAACTCATCATTTTTGTAGGCCTTCTTTTATGTCCTTCAATAAATTGTTATAGTTTTCTTCATAAAAATCATACATAATTTTATTAGACTTAAGATTTTCATAACTGAGAATATGGTCTTTCTTTTGATTAATTTTTAATTGGCTGCTCTTAGTGTATAAGAACCATATTGATTTTCATATGTTGATCCAATGTCCACTCATTGACTAGTTTCTTTTTGATCTAATATATTCTATAAGTTATCTTAGCTTTTCTATGTATAAATAATACTGTAAGTGAAATAAATAAATGTGGTGGTTCCTTTTATATGTCAACTTGACTTGGCCAGAGAGTGCCCAGACATTTGGCCAATATTATTCGGGTTGTGTCTGTGAGAGTGCTTCTGGGTGAGATTAGCATCCAATTGTAGGCTGAGTGAAGTAGATTGCCCTCCCTAATGTGGCTGGGACTTGTCCAATAGATCGAAGACCTAAACAGAACAAAAAGACTGAACAAAGGTTACTCTTTCTGCCTGTCTAAGCTAAGACATTGGTCTTTTCCTGGCTTTGGGCCAAAATATCAAGTCTAAAGCCTACTGAATTTCATACTAGAACTCATGCCTTCTGCCCTCCTTGTTCTCAGACCTTTGAACTCAACCTAAAACTATACATCAGCTTTTCTGGGACTTCAATTTGCTGATTGTAGATCTTGGGACTTGTTAGTTACCATATTGTGTGAGCCAGTTTGTTATAGTGAATGAATGAATGAATGAACGAACAAATACATACACCTGGCTGATTCTGTTTCTCTGGAGAACTCTCACTAATATAATAGTAAATATTCATCATGCAATAAATAAAAAGTAAATAATACTATGGGTAAAATTGATTTAAATTGTTTTATGATTGTAGGCATACCCAGGTAGTTTGTTTCTTAATTCAATTTTAGTCATATTTTTTGAAGAAAAATTATTATTTTCAAACTTATTAGCACAAAATTCCCTTATGATTTTAGAGGGAATGAAACATTAAGAATTAAATATTACCACTACCAATTATAATTACTGAAAACAGTCAAAGTTTTCATTTTTATGTATTTTCCCCTATATTTTTATGGTTAGATTAGATCTTTGTTTCCAGTCATTTAGTAATTGCATATTCCTTACTTTTAAATCTCATTTAGTCTTATTTCTGCAAATAACTATATTTTTGATATTTACTTCAAGTCTTCATTTGATTGGATCACCAGTCTGAGGCTTGCTTTCTGGTAAATTCCTTAATGAAATCTCATAGGAAAAGTATTTCCTGAGTTCCTGAATGTTGATAACAGCTTTTGTGTCCTTTATATTTGAAAGCCAATTTTGTTGAAAACAATATTCTTGGCTCTTATTTTCTTTTCTTGAATATTTTAAATATTTTTTCTGACATAAACATTAAGGTCAAAAAGTAAAATGATAATCTAATTTTATTTCTCCTGTAATTCATGTGTTATTTTTACCTAGATACTGAATGGAATTTCTTCTTTTTTCTGTACTGTATAATAGTTTCACTAGAAAATGTCTTGCTTAGGTATACAATGTACTTTTTGAATATATTATTTAAAATGTCATTTCATTTCACAAAATGTTCTTAAATTATAGCCCTCATTATTTTTCTATTTCTTTGCTTCCCTTCATGAGAGACTCCTATTATCAGTATTTTGGGTGTTCTTTACCTGTCTTTTATATTTGCCATTTCCTCTCCCTTATTTCTCTCTTCCTCTTGATTTTAGTATATCCTTCTTTTCATGTTTATTCTTTCTTATTTTCCTTCTCATTTCATCATTTATAAATTGGTGTTTTTCTTACATTTCTAATTCTTTACTTAGTCTGTCATCTCATTTCTTAGGCTTCCTAATTCTTATTTATGTTATTCTTTCATGTCCAATATCGTTTTCTTAATCCTTTTAGTTTATTTTGAAATAATCCATTATAGTTTTATCTGTTTTTTGAACATGTCTTACTGGCATGCTTTCTTTGTCTGTGGGGATGTTGTTCTACTTTTTAATCTCTTTTTTTCTTATAATAACTTTGCAAGGGATTTGACCTCAGTACTTTTCTGTTGCTCATTTTTAATGTGAACTGAGTTTTCCAGAACATTTAGAAAGAAGTTTGGTTCATAGAGCTCTTTCAATTTCGAAGAACAACTCCTTGTGTTGTTCTTATATAGTATTTTAAAATATGGTGGCATATTTTCTAAATGCTCCTGGGCTCTGTTGACTGTACACTTCTCCCAGCAGTTTCCCTTTGGTATGGAGTCCTTTTCTCTAGAGAGTTCTGGTGCCAATGTTGAGGTTTCATGGGGTACATTGCTTTAGCCATTTTTGGTTTATAGTAAACTCCTTACAGTCATCTTCTACCACAGAGGCAAATTCCTGACCCACAGAACCAGTAAACATAACAATATGTTTATTTTATTTATTATATTATTATTATTGTGGTAACATTGGTTTACAACACTGTAAATGATTGAGGGGTTTAGGTTCACACCTCTTAAGATGTATCTTACCACATCCACCACCAAAGTCTCAATATTCTTCCACCATAATCCATTGGACCACTTCCACACTTTGCTATCCTCTTCCACCCTCCCCTATGGTAGCCTCAATTTTGCAGTCAAATGTCTAGGATTTGTTTTGGTTTGATAATAACTGTTTCTTTTCTTTATTTTATCACATTCCACATATTCCACATTTCTTCATATTCCACATGTGAGATTTCTCCTTATCCAGCATTTATCTTTCTCCATATGACTTTTTGTAGCTGAGTAGTATTCCATTTTATATATAATACATCTTTGTCCACTCATCTGTTGTTGGGTACTTAGGTGGTTTCCATAACTTGGCTATTATCAATAATGTTACATTCAACATAGGAGTGTGTATACACCTACAAATTAGCATTTTGTATTCTTTGGATGGATACATAAAAGAATTGCTCCACTACTAGGGATCTACCCAAAGGACACAAAAACATTGATTCAAAAAAACACCTGTACACCTGTGTTTATTGCAGCATTATTTATAATAGGTAAAACCTGGAAACAACCCAAATGCCCAAAAATAGATGACTGGATCAAGAAGGTGTGGTACATATACACAATGGAATATTATTCAGCAACCAAAAAAGATGCACTCATGTCATTCGCAGCAACATGGATGGAGCTAGAAGGAATTATGCTCAGTGAAATAAGCCTGAAGGAAAAAAGAAAAATATCAGATGGTTTCACTTATAACAGGTATATAGGGGAATCCAATAAGACATCAGTGTAAAAAAATAACAGTACAAAACACAACAAAGCAAAAACAGACAATTACAAATCAGAGACATCCTGCAGGGGAGAAGGAGGGAGAGGGATGAGAGGGAGGGAGGGAAGAGCACAGGGGACGAGGTGATGGTGCACGGGTGCCTTGGGGAAGGAAATTCTATGGGGACTCAACCTGAGCAGGTGGAGGGAAGCAAATATTGTTTAAAAAAATTTTTTAAATAAAATAAAATATATATTCTAATAAAACTCAAAAACTATTATAAATATAAAAAAAAAGTGGAATTGCTCTGCCACCTCATAGATATGTTTTTAATATTTTGAGAAACCTCCATTCTGTTTTTCCATAGGGGCTGGACCAGTTTACATTTCCCACCTTCTCTGAATTCCATTTCCTCTACACCCTCAGAAATACTTGTTGTTTCTGATATGGGTCATTCTTACTGGTGTGAGGTGGTTTTGATTTGCATCTACCCAATAGCTGATGATGAGCATTGTTTTCAAAGGTATGTTGGTCATTTGTATGTCTTCTTTGGAGAAGTGTCTTTTTAGATATTCTGCCCACAAAATGGTTATTTTCTACCCACTGAGTTTGGGTGTGGTTCGTTAGGCATCAATAAAACTGAAACAGGTGTATTGGCTTAGGATTTAGACACCCAACCCTCTCCCATCCACCCCCCCTACACACACACACCAGGGTGACAAAGGGGAAATTTGAAATACTGGTGTTGATATTGATAGAGGGAAAGATTCAAGGACTTGGTGACACATATTGTTGCATATCACATTATTTCTGATTCTTTGCTGTTAACAAAATTTAAAGATTTATCCACTGCTAGATAATTCAAATAACTTTTTTTTTTTTTTTTTTTTTTTCGATCATTTTTATTGATTATTTGTTGACATGATCATCTTTGGGATATAGTAGTTGAAATAAAGATACAGAAATAGAATTCACCAATTTCTCTTTTCTTTTAAGTGGCACCTATAAATTTTCAATCCCTTCTGTATTTTTTTTTTTGTTTTTTTTTTTTTTGTTTTTTTTTTTATGATTTGAATGTTTTATTTTTTTTTTTTTTTTCGAGTTCCAAAATTTTATTTATTTATTTTTTTTAATATTAAATTTTATTTTTATATTCCCCTATACAATTGCAAACGCCCAATTCTGACCCCAAACCTTTCCCCCCCGCTCCCAAAAAGTGTCTCTGGTTCATAGTTTTTGTTGACTTTGATTTTCACTTTCTTATATTCATTTTCCTGGTCCCTTATTTAAGTTTTCTAGATTCCTGCTATGAGTGAGACCATCCGGTATTTTTCTTTTTCTTTTTGGCTTATTTCACTGAGCATGATCCCTTCCAGCGCCATCCATGTTGCTGCAAATTGCATGTGTTTATCTTTTTTGAATGCTGAGTAATATTCCATGGTATATATGTACCACATCTTCTTGATCCAGTCATCTATTTTTGGGCATTTGGGTTGTTTCCAAAGCTTAGCTATTGTAAACAGTGCTGCTATAAACATAGGAGTGCAGGTGCTCTTTGGAATTGATGTTTCTGTGTCCTTTGGGTAAATACCTAGGAGTGGAATTGCTGGATCATATGGAAGCTCTATGTTTAGTAGGTCCAGAAATCTCCACACAGCTCTCCATAGTGGTTGGACCAGTTTGCACTCCCACCAACAGTGCACAAGAGTTCCTTTTTCTCCACATCCTCGCCAACATTTGTTGTTGCTAGTTTTTTTAATATGTGCCATTCTCACTGGTGTGAGATGGTATCTCATGGTAGTTTTGATTTGCATTTCCCTGATTACAAGTGATGTTGAACATTTTTTCATATGTCTGTTGGCCATTTGCATTTCCTCTTCAGAGAAGTTTCTTTTTAGCTCTTCTGCCCATTTTTTGACTGGATTATTTTCTTTGTTGTTGCTGAGTCTCATCAGCTCTTTGCAGATTTTTGTGATCAGTCCTTTATCATTAGTGTTGGGTGCAAAAATGTTCTCCCAGTTGGTGGGGTTTCTCTTTGTTTTTGTTATTGTCTCTTTTGCTGTGCAGAAGCTCTTTAATTTGATGTAGTCCCAGCTGTTTATCTTTGTCTTCACTATCACTGCTTTGGGTGATGTGTCTGTAAAGATGTCTTTGATGTACAAATCCCGTAGTGTTTCGCCTATATTTCCTTCTATGTATTTTATGGTTTCAGGTCTTATGTCTAGTTCTTTAATCCATTTTGAGTTGATTTTTGTGTATGGTGTGAGGTAGTGGTCAAGCTTCATTCTTTTGCATGTAGCAACCCAGTTTCCCAGCACCATTTATTGAACAAACTTTCTTTGCTCCAATGCATAGTCTTTGCTCCTTTGTCAAAGATTAGTTGACCATAAATCTGTGGGTTTATTTCTGGATTTTCTATTCGATTCCATTGGTCTGTATGTCTGTTCTTGTTCCAATACCATGCAGTTTTGATGATTATGGCTTTGTAGTATAGTTTGAAGTCTGGGAGTGTGATGCCTCCATTTCCTTCTTTTTTTTTCAGTAGAGCTTTGGCTATTCGGGGTTTTTGGTGATTCCATATGAATTTCATCAATAATTGTTCTATTTCTTTGAAGAATGCCATTGAGATTTTGATTGGAATAGCATTGAATCTGTATATTGCTTTTGGTAGGATGGCCATTTTAATAATGTTTATTCTTCCAATCCATGAGCAGGGGATGTCTTTCCATTTCTTTGTGTCTTCTTCTATTTCTTTTAACAGTGTTTTATAGTTTTCTTTGTATAGGTCCTTTACCTCTTTTGTTAGATTTATTCCCAAATATTTGATTTTTTTTGTTTCGATAATAAAAGGGTGGTTTTTTTGATTTCTTCTTCTTCAGATTTATTGTTTGTGTATAGGAAGGCTACTGACTTTTGCGTGTTGATTTTGTATCCTGCCACTTTACTGAATTGATTGATGAGTTGAATTAGTTTTTCTGTGGAGATTTTGGGGTTCTCTATGTATATTATCATATCATCTGCAAATAGTGATAGTTTGACTTCTTCTTTTCCTATTTGGATTCCTTGGATGTCTTTCTCTTGTCTTATTGCTCTGGCTAGGACTTCCAGTATTATATTGAAAAGCAGTGGTGAGAGTGGACATCCTTGTCTTGTTCCAGATCTTAATGGAATTGCTTTCAGCTTTTCACCATTGAGAATGATACTGGCTGTTGGCTTCTCATAGATGGCCTTTATGATGTTGAGGTATGTTCCTTGTATCCCAAGAATTTCAAGGGCTTTTATCATGAATGGGTGTTGCACTTTGTCGAAAGCTTTCTCAGCATCTATTGATATTATCATATGGTTTTTTATATTTCTTTTTGTTGATGTGTTGGATAACGTTGATTGATTTTCGGATGTTAAACCATCCTTGTGCCCCTGGAATGAATCCAACTTGGTCGTGGTGAATTATCTTATGGATACATTGTTGGATTCTGATAGCTAAAATTTTATTGAGGATTTTTGCATCAGTGTTCATTAGGGAGATTGGCCTATAGTTTTCCTTTTTTGTGTTGTCCTTATTCGGTTTTGGTATTAGTGTAATATTGGCTTCATAGAACGTGTTTGGTATTGTCCCTTCCTTCTCAATTTTTTGGAAGAGTTTGTGAAGGATAGGCACTAATTCGTCTCTGAATGTTTGGTAGAATTCATTTGTAAATCCATCAGGTCCTGGGCTTTTGTTTTTGGGGAGGTTTTTAATTACCATTTCAATTTCGCTGCTTGTAATTGGTCTGTTTAGGTGTTCTATTTTCTTCTTTATCTAGCTTTGGGTGATTGTAGAGTTGTAGGAATTTGTCCATCTCCTCTAGATTGTTGAACTTGTTTCCATATAACTGTTCATAGTAGTTACTGATTATTCTTTTGATTTCTGCTGTGTCCGTTGTGATTTCTCCTCTTTCATTTATGATTCTGTGTATTTGTGCTTTCTCCCTTTTTTCCTTTGTGAGCCTGGCTAGGGGTTTGTCTATTTTATTTATTTTTCAAAGAACCAGCTCTTGGTTTCATTGATCTTTTGGATTGTTTTTTTAGTTTCAATTTCATTTATTTCTGCTTTGGTTTTTATTATTTCTTTTCTTCTACTGGTTCTGGGGTTTTTTTGTTGTTCTTTTTCTAGATCTTTGAGCTTCGAGATTAGGTTGTTTCTTTGAGTTCTTTCTTGTTTTTTGATGTGAGCTTCTATTGCTATATTTTTCCTCTTATTACTGCTTTTGCTGCATCCCATACATTTAGGATATTGGTGTCCTCCTTGTCATTCAATTCAAAGAATTTTTTAATTTCTTCTTTGATCTCCTCGTTAGTCCAGTGGTCTTCCAGTAGTGTGGCTTTTAATCTCCATGAGGTAGGATAGTTCCTTGCCTTCTTTTTATGATTTATTTCTAGTTTGATGCCTTCGTGGTCAGAAAAGATGGTTGGTATGATGTCAATCTTGGTGTATCTGTTGATGTTTGTCTTGTGCCCCAGTATGTGATCGATCCTGGAGAATGATCCATGTGCGCTTGAGAAAAATGTGTACTCCGTTTTTTTTGGGTTTAGTGTTCTATAGATGTCTGTTAAGCCCAAATGCTCTAGGTCCTTATTTAGAGCTTTAGTTTCTTTACTTATTTTTTGTCTTGTTGATCTATCCATTGTTGATAGTGGTGTGTTGAAGTCTCCCACTACATATGTGTTTTCTCTGATGTCTGTTTTCAGAGAGGACAACAGTTGTCTGATATATTTTGGTGCTCTTTCGTTTGGTGAATATATGTTAATGAGTGTTATTTCTTCTTGAAGTATTGTCCCCTTAATCATAATGTAGTGACCATTGGGGTCTCTTTTTATTTTTTTGAGTTTGAAGTCTGTTTTATCTGATATAAGTATAGCTGTTCCTGCTTTCTTTTTGGCCCATTTGCTTGTAGGATTGTTTTCCATCCTTTGACTTTGAGCCTATTTTTATCTTTTGTAGCTAAATGTGTTTCCTGGAGACAGCAAAAGGTTGGGTTTTGTTTCTTAATCCAGGCTGCAACTCTGTGTCTTTTTATTGAAGAGTTTAGTCCATTTACATTTAGAGTTAATATTGATATGTTAGCATCTGTATTTGCCATTATGTTTGTCTTTCCTTTGATTTTATTTATTTATTCTTTTAATAACTTTTTTTTTTTTTTGGTCTTCTTTCGTTGTTATTCGTCCCTCTGAGGTTCTGGCTTTAGGATTCCTTGTAGTATTTTTTGGAGTGGGGGTTTAGTCGCAATGAAATTCCGGAGTTTCTCTTTGTCTGGGAAGGTCCATATTCTTTCTTCATGGAGGAAAGAGAGCTTTGCGGGATAGAGTATTCTTGGTTGGCATCTGTTTTCTTGGAGTCTGTTGACTATGTCCTCCACTCTCTCCTTGCCCGTAGTGTTTCTTCAGAGAAGTCTGATGTCAGCCTGATTGGTTTTCCTTTGAATGTTATCTGTTTCTTCCCTCTTGTCAGCTTCATTATTTTTTCCTTGTCCTGGATTCTTGGGAGCTTTACTATTATGTGTCTTGCTGTGTTTTTCCTTTCGTCGTGGAAGTTTGGTGTTCTTCTTGCTTCTTGTATATCAATTTTCAGCTCCTTCTTCTCATTTGGGAAGTTCTCTTCAATTATATCCATGAATATTTTCTCTGTTCCTACATCTCTCTCCTCTCCTTCTGGAATTCCTATAACTCTATATTTCCTTTCCTCATGGAGTCAGATAGTTCCCGAAGTCTTTCTTCATTCTTTTTCCTTCGTACTTCTCTTTCCTTTTCTGTTTTGGTTCTTTTTATTTCTGTGTCTTCAAGATTACTTATTCGTTCTTCCATTTCATCTATTCTGCTTTCATTGCTTTTCCCAGAGTTCTTTAGTTCCTCCATTAATTCTTTGATCTCCTGCATTTCTCTTACTTCCCTCTTTAGGGACTCAATTTCCTTCTTCTGATCTATCACTTTTTTAATCATGGCAATTTTAAATTCTCTTTCTGGAAGGCTCAGAAGTTCTTCCAAGTTGCTGTCGTTGCAATCTGGGGAGTGGTTTTCTTTTTGTGGTGTGCTTCTTTCCTGAGGAGTTTTTAGGTTGCGTGTGGTTCTTCTACTCCCTACTGTCTGTTTTCTAATTTGTCGTATGCGTTGGGACACTGTGTTGCTCGGACTGACTGAATTCTTGGGTGAACTTCTCCGCTCCCCTCTGGCTCTTCCAGGAGCCATCTCTGTCTTCTGGGGGAGCTTTCTGCTGGTTTTAGGCAGTTTTTACTGAAGAAATGCCCCTGTTCTCAAATGGCGAAGCGGGATGCAGTCCCTGCGCCTCCGGTTTCAGGCACACTCTTCTGCGCACCCGGTCTGCCCCGGACGTGGGTGCCTGCTCCCTGTGGGCTCAGACTGCTGGTCGGAAGGGGCCTGGCGTGGAATAACTCCGGCTGGCCACTGGGTCCTCCAGAAACCTTCTGCCCTTTTCAAGCAGTCTTAAGAAATGTCCTGTTTTATAGGGTGTTAGTGACTTTTTTTTTTCCTGGTCGCTAGGTGGCGCCAGAGATCTCTCCTATTGTCCTTGGGGGGCTGTTTTTCGCCTCCCCCCACCCCGTGGGACAGAGAACAGAGCGGGAATGGTAGGGTACACCTCAACAGCTTTGGGGTGCTGTGTCTGCCTTGTGCCCCACCGTCGTGGAGAAACCACGCCCCGAATTTTCGTGCCCCGGGTCTCAGTTCAAAGCCCTCAGTTCCAGGACGCGGGCTGTAGCCCAGTTCAGTGGCGCGGGAATGGAGCCTTTTGCACCGCTCCCGTGCCTGGGCGCCTGGTTCCTGCTCACTCAGGGAGGGACCGTCACCTCAGTGAGGACCTCCGCGCGTCTCCCCGCAAGCCTAGGTCGTCTCCCCGCAAGCCTAGGTCGCAGGCGCGGGGACCTGGGCAGCCGCGATCCAGGTCTGCACTTGCTTTTCAAGCGCGCCAAGCGCACCGCTCTCCGCGCAAGCTTACCGGCAGCCCGGGCTGTGTGCGCGTCTCCCGGGTCTTTGTTCTTCTCTAATGGCGCCCGGAGCCGTTCGCTCACCGCTGCGGCGGATCCTGCAGGGTTCGCCTCAGCTCCCGTTCATGGGGTGTGGTGGCTGCAATAGTTCCTTTCCACTCACAGTCCCGCTTGCTGTGTCCGTTTTTCTTGTTGGCCGTTTTGGTTTGTTGTTTCCTCCTCTCTGCCGGTCGGAGAGTGCCGCCTCTGTGGGCGGGGGAGGGGAGCAGGGTTCTGCGCTTCCCTCCCTTCTAGTCCTCTTTTATGGCCAGTTTCTTCTTCGGGCAGTTCGCTGGCGTCACCCGTTTATCTTCCGTGTCCCAGTTCTCACTGGGACCTGCCGCTTTTCCTCCCTATTAACTTTTTTTAATGGGAGATCTTACTCGCAGCGTCTCCTCGCCGCCATGTTGCTCCGCCCCTTCAAATAACTTTTGATGTTAGGTAGTTATGTGTTTTTTTTTACATGCAAGTCAGAGGAGTTCAAAGAATACATGTTATTACCATCATAGAATTCCTTCTATTTCTGTATATGTCAATACGATTGCCCTTCATTTTCAGCAATAAAAATTAAAAAATAAGAATAGAATGGATGCTGAATCATGTCTTATTCTAACAATAAAAAATATTTATATATGATTATATAAGCTGATTGCCCAAAAGATAAATAGCCCTAACCATCTCATTAAGAAGGACATTCCCCCCAAAATCATACATATTGTGGTTAAAATACGTGATATGTTTATGTTATTTTGATAAGTTGGATAGCAGCAATTCTAATAACTCAAACTAGAACTCAAACTTCTCTAACTCTTAGAACCTATAGTCATGGGAAACTTTTAAAGATTTAAATTTAAATATAAGTTCATATTCCTGGTGTTGAAAATTGATGAATAAAATAGCTCATGTTGATAATACCCTATAATAATATAAATTCTACAGAGAAAAGTAAAAATAAAAACATGATGAACTCTTAAATTTTCACCTATTAATGATGGGTCTTTTCAAGTACATTTTAAAATAGAGAAAGATCTGGTGCACACTTGAAATTTTATAATGTTATAATGCAACACTACTTGGATAAAAATAAAGTAGGTATGGTCATTATCGAAATAATCAAGGCATTTAGATAACATTGGATACATTTTAAATAGTGCTGATTTACTTTGGTTTGAACTATCAAAGTTCATAATATACCTGAAAGTAGATCCATTACAACTATTTAAACTTATAGTATCAACTTTAAAAGTCAGAAGATTTAAAATTTTTTATGACATTTTTTACCTCATTCACTCTTTTTAGTCTCTTCCTAGAGCAACTCCCTTTTAATCACAATCTATAGTCTTATCTTCTCTTCCCTCTTTTGTTTGATAAAGGACAGGTTTTTGAGAATTTCAATGAGAACACAAAACATATGCTTTCAAAGATTTACTTTGGATTTCTTTATTTAACTATTTTTTTTCCTAACACAATTTTTTTTTTTTTTTCTTTAATGAACCGTTTGCCATTTCTTATATTACATAATATTTTCACAAGCCATTTGTTTATTTTTTCCCTTGTTGATTCACGTGCCTCTGATTCTTCACTTCCTGCTCAGAAGTGAGATTGTATTACCTGTGTATGTAAGCCATAGAGATGGCTGGGAATTTCTAATGCATTTCTTCCTAACCTTGCTATGTCTTTGAGGGTTCTCTATGTGATTATGTTAATGCAAATTGTCCTTGTGGCATGGGTGATCCTTGACCACTACTCTTACTAGCATTACTGGAGCATTGTATTGTTTCAGTGATAATGATTGTTTTATAATTAAGCAAACCAGAAATTATTAATCAGTCGCCAATAACCTTTAAGTTACAGATGAATAGATTTCAAATGTGTATATATCAATGAGACATTCCTTATTTTTATAGAGTCCTAAGGGGAATGGAGTGTGTTGAGAATACCATGTTGGCCACATTTTCTTACGATGGAAACAGCAGTAAACAATGACTCTCCTAAGTGGCAGGAAGAGGTGTGTGGCAATGAATCCCAGCTCACAGTTCACTGAAAATCAGCATGCTATAAGATGCTGATCTTTGATTTGAACATTTCCTCAGCCCAGCTGCTGCCTATGAGCCTTTAATTAGAAGAAACACAATACCCTTCAAACCATGATGTTGGCTAGCATCCATTATATTTGGTTCTTGCAAAGGTCAATATTTAATGCCATCAGAGCTCACTCTAGGGAGAGTGAGAGCCTAACCTTCTAAAGCCAAAATATCCCCCAGGCACAAACATAAATGTGGGTTCCATTCCACACTGTTGAAGAAACATACTATTTTCCTATAATCAGCAAAGCTGTAAGGAAAACAAGCACACAAAGGGCAGTTCTCCAAAGAGTGTTAAACTGTGTAGATGACATCTATGTTATTTTGTGCTCAGTCTGTCTTCAATTTACAAGGCTTACATGGGAACCTCCCTGTGAGTACCTTTATCACTCCACCTGCCACCTTCCAACCCTTGTCTGTTGACAAGGGGTGGGCACCAGATCCAAATTAAGCCAGTCTGGTGCCCTACCTCTCAGCTACAGCTTATTGGTCCAGAGTGAGCACCTTTACCAGCTTATGCCAATAAGTCCCACATTGAATATTTAGACTTAGGACTGATGGACTTAGGTCAGTCACTAATCAGTATGAAGGAGGAAAGTCACACCTTCATTTCTGTCATGTGGGAAAAGTCAGACAGCACCAAGAGAGAAGTTTCAGTGGTAATGGAAGCTCACATTGAAGTAACCCCCATTACTTCTATATCTAGTGTTTAACTCTTCTTTGGATTCCCTGAGAAAACCTAGAATCTTAAAAATGAATTCCCATTGTTACTTTTTTTTAAGATTTATTTATTTATTTATTTATTTATACAAACACTGGGTACAGTCAGAAGTGCGGGAGGGCGAGAGAATTCACCAGAGCCAGAGCGGGGAGCAGAGCAGGCAGAAGGACCGAGGTACACTGCTGAGGGGAGCAGCGGGCGGCAGGAGAGGTCTGCGTGCCATGCGGGACCCTCCTCCAGTGGCAGGGGAGCAGCCGGGGATCGAACCGGTGCTGCAGAGGCTGCAGGCAGCTTCGCAACCCAGCGCTCAACCGCTGCGCCACCGGGGAGGCCCTCCCATTGTTACTTAAAAGGGTTTGAGTTTGGTGTCTGGATTTGTAAACAATGGATTCCCGACTTTCAAAATCAGATTTATCAGACCTACTACAAAGTAATTGCCAATCTTTACATTTATGAACTAAAGCAGTGTATCATTCTACCTGATCATCGAATCTTTTTGCCCACTCCTTATAGTTTTATTTTTGCTCCACTTGTGATTAGAAAATCCTTGTTTTGAAATGGCTTCTTGTGAACAGTGATTGCTCTGAAGTTTTATCTAGATAGTGCTGTTTCCATATGTACATTGTTTGATTGATAAATGCAGTAAAATATCCAGCACTGTGACTCCAGCTGCCAAAATTCTCTTAAAAATGGAAACCAGAACTGTCTTTTTTTTTTTTTGAAGAAGAAGAAGATAGGCCATATGCCAAGATTTTCTTCATTGAAGGAAGACAATAGGAAGTAAAATAATTGAAAGAAAAACAAGTCGTGGCCCCAAGAAGAATTGTGTATCCCTCCACAGCAGCTGCCACACAGGGACAGCCGAAACACCAGCCCACACACCAGCCCAAGAAAACGGGGAATCCCTATCCCCAACTATGGAGACCATGAAAATGAGGACGCTATGAGAGAAGGAGGTGCTTGTGTGTGCATGTGTGCGTGTATGCATGGTAGATACATGTTCAGTCTCTCAAGGCAATTGAAATTGTGAATGAAAATAGAAATTTCCCCAGAAGCTGCCCCAGGATTAGCAGTGAGAAAGAGGCCTGGCTGTCTCACCCTCCTACCCACTTAGTACATCCTGGCTTTGCCATAGCTGCTCTGCACTGTGTCTTGCCTTTTATAATATCATTCTTAATTCTATTTCTGTGGCACTCTCAAGCATACCTGCTATGCGAAAGATCCTTTCCTGGGATTCTTTCACGTTGACCTACTGCTGGAATCATAATTCTCTTGAAAGTCATATACATGAACAAAATAGGGGTAGTACTTTGTCCCATTCCTTTTAAAATATAGCCAGTATCAAGATTTCCATCAATAATTCCCATTTGAAAATAGAAGTAATTAAAACTTTCCTTCTCCTCTTCTGTACACTAGCTAGTACAGTGTTGGCTAGCTCTTCCTCTCAGTATTGCTTGTAGAGTTCTAGAAGTAGCATCAGTCCCTGGATATAGTCATGAAGCCTGGGCACTGAGATCTCAGATTCTTTCCCCAACATTTTAGTTCATTTCTTCTGTTCATCCAGAAGATGCTGCTCTTGTTGCAGATGTTGATTGCAACTCCCAGCACCTGGAATTAATTAATTGACAATTTGGTCAAAACAAGCAGCCTTGCTGATTTGTTTTAGATTCTCCCTTCTAGTTATTTATAGGAGAGGAAGCCATGGAATTAGGCAACAAGGAGCAATTATTCTACAAAAATGAACAAAGAAGCATGTAGGACTCAAGCAGAAGTTTGGAATTCTGATTTTAGGTCTAGAACTGAGGAGCTGAGCCCTGTTGCTTAGTGAATTTTTGGAGTAAATTAGCAGTCATACCCAGGAATCATGGCAGGAAATACCTCCTGAAGTCTGTTGGTCTGTAGTCCCTCTGTCCAGAAAATTCCTAAGACCCAGAGCAAGAGGCCACAAGATGACTTTCAAGGGTGGTTCTGAAAGGAGGTCTTCTTTTTCTGGACTTATCAACTTGCTAGTTAAATGAAAGAAAAGATGAAAAGGGCGTGTGTGTTCTAGCCTCTCCATCATCTCCAGCAGATTTGCAGATCTGGACTATCAGCACTGCAGAATGATGTACCATTTGAAACTAGCTCAGGTTAGCTGAAGCTTCAGTGAGAAAAGGTCTTCATCACCCATTACTAAAAGCTTAGTAATTTATTAAGTAATTTACCACTGTGGTCTTACTCCCTATACCATGTAACTCCAAACTAATCATGAGAAAAACACAGGCAAATCCCAATTGAAGAAACATTCTACACAATACATTCTTTAAATCTGCCAGATTCATCAAAACTCAGGAAACTCTGAGAAACCATTGCAAACAAGGGGAGACTAAAGAGACATAACAGCTAAATGTATTGTGGTGTTCTGGGAAAAGCTTAAACTATGTGACAGGCAGCTGTAGCACTCAGGTCCCATTTTACTACTGGTTATTACTCAAGGACTATTCTCAGCTTGCTGCAGACCACCTGCAATTCCTTCTTATGTGGCCTTCTTGCACCATGGCAGCTTACTTCTTCAAAGTCACAGGGGAATCTTTATTTCCACTTTCCTGTATAGTAGAGTCATATGAGGGGAAAAAATTAAAATTAAAACTTCAAACTTCTGTGTGAAACAAAACACCATAAGCAAAATTTAAAGGCATGTTACTCTGGAAAAAGATATTTGCAACAAAGAATTGCTTCCAGATAATTTGGGGTGGGAGTGGATGGTACTTTTAGGAGACATGATGATGGGAGGTTATAAAGCAGAGAAAAAGAGCTAACAGTGACCACACCTGAAGAGAGAAGTTCAATACTGTCAAAAAATTAACAAGGATGTGAGACAGTGATACTTCATTAAAAATTATTTTAAAAATCTCAATTTTGATTGAGGCAACTCAGATTTGTTACTACAACTTCTGAAATCTTTCTATTATACAACTTGTTGTATTATAACAGCATTGTCTTCCCACTAGAATGGGCTCCTTTTAATCCAAGATTCAAATCTTTGAATCCACAGTCTCAATTACAAAATGGTTACAAACAGTTCTGGAATCTGAGTTTCTGCCTGGCTCCACCACTTACGATTTTGAGTTATTTCATTCCCCTACCCACTCACCCCGGTCCGCTCCCTTGTGCAGTGGGGGAATAATAATATTAATGGAGGCAGCTTCAACAATATTATCAATGTTAAATGAGTTAATGCACATAAAGTATTTAAAATAATGCCTGGATCTTGGTAAAAGCTGCACAAACATTGTTGAGTGAATTAGCCTTATGAGTAATATGAGCAAACTTTCCTTTGTCTCTCAAGGAATTTAACCTACACCATTTCAATTACATGCAAGACAAATGAGTCTTCAAGACAAGTATGTGAAAGATGTTTCCTTTTTTCACCTCACTCCAGAAATCACCAAGATTTCAAGGATGATGCAAGGTCTCCCAAATTTTCAGGAGAAGTAATAAATAGTGACATGGTACCAGGAATTGGTCAAATTTGGAGGTGAAGGACACATTTCTTCAGATTGTGAAGTCTATCTGAGACTTTCCTCCAAAACAGGAGTCAAGTGCCTACTACACAGTTAGAGGAAACAATCCATATAAGATCACCCTTATTTCTGACAACTGAGTGAAAAGATTTCCCAAAACCCCCCTCAGTTTTGATAATTTATTATACTCACAACCCAATAAAAGCTACTAAATTTGTGGTTATATTTATTATAGGGAAATGATACATTAAAATCATCAAAGGAAGAGATGTATGGGGCAAAGTCTAGGAAAGTGCCAAATATGAGTGTATTACACTCAGCTTGTATTACACTCTTGGCATTGATGTGTGATGAGTCGCAGGAAGGATTGCCATCTCATGTTGCTCAGCTTGCCTCTGTGTCCAGAATGTTCTGGAGGCTAAATAGATTACCTGTAATGATGAAGTCAGTTTTTCAATTCACTGATACCTTGTGACCCCAAGTCCCCCATCCTAAGTCATAAGGTTGGTCATTCTGGTGTATCCAGTTCCCATTCCCAGACTATTAAGTGTGTCCAGCTGAAGGAGGAGGAAGAAGTATGGAAGGGGAGCAGAGAAAAGAGAAGAAGCGCAGAACTGGAAGCTTTCTTTTTAAAAGAAAAATGATTCATTTCCCAAGTTCATGACCACCACTCAGTAATAATTGCTGGCATAGCCCTTCACATTAGTCAGAGAATTTGTTGCTTCTTAAATTTCATAACCATCTTATGAGTTTTCAGGAATTTGTAGATGAGGAAACAGATTCAAAGAGTCCAAATAAGTGGCCCAAAGTCCCCAGAGTGAAATGAAGACATGCTGGGACCAGAAACCAGTTTTCTGACCCATATTCCTGTTCTTTCCAATACGAAGTAGTCTCTGATTCTCATATGTAAGTCTGTCTTTTAACTAACACAGCTCTGCAAATTTTAGATTAAAGTGCTCAAAACAGTCTCTTCCAATTCTGTTAAATTCATAGGCTTCTTATCAAGTTTTGTGATATACTAAAAGGATTGCACATCAGCAACACTGGAACTGGGAACAATAATCTTAGCTCAAATTTTATCGTGAAAGGGACATGCAAATTTTTGCTTTGTTCTGGAATTTTGTCAAAATGACACAGTCAAGTCTTTTGTCTCTTAGACCCTTCTCAGTCTACCCCTTTCCCCTCGTTCCCACCACCACCACCAATCTCTACTGGTGAAATGAGCACTGTATCAAAGAATTAACAAAGGGATCTTCCTGACATTTTCCATCATTTGAAACAACAGGTTGATGGACTTGGACATGACAAAGGGTTGATGAATTTGGAAACAAAGGGTTGATGGATTTGGACATTCTGTGTCTGGTGAGAGCAGAGTGGGCCAGGAGCAAGACATTTTGTCCCCACTTCAGACTTTGCTTTACATCTGATTTCTGTGATCAGAGTGCTTTTTGCTGTTTGTTCCAATAAAATCTTAATAACCAGCAGTCCTTTATCTAACTTATCAAACATTACCAGAAAACAATAATTACAGTTAATAAAACTAACATTGGCTAAAACTGTTTGTGGTAAATTTGTTAAAGATGAAAAACTAAAACAATTAGAAGTAAGAAACAGATGTGGTAGAAATGATTTTTCAAACCAAAACTGACATCCAAAATTGTACTTGTCTTAAAAATACTTCTTAACTGAGAGTAAATGGAAAAATCAAATTTTCTACATATCTATAAAATTTAACCTGAGAAATAAGGTTGATAGAAATAATTTCTGCAAATGTAAACTCATAATCAAAGAATATACAGCTAGGCAAAAATTTAGTTGAAATAAATGAATTGAATCAGATGATAATTGATCCTAGTGATAATCTTTTTACACAAACAATAATTACAAGGAAAAATGTTTTACCAAATGTTAGAATTAAATTGATTGAATGAAAGATAATCCTTATAAATTTTTTTCAATAATAATCCATCAATTTTGATGTAATTCTTACTAAAGTGTTTGTGTTTATAAATACAGAGATAAAATATCCTTGGCATCAATATGAAAATCTGGACAGTGGGATCAAAGCAGCAGAATCAAAATATTATTAACTTTTATTCCCTTCTGTGGGACAGATGTAAAATTACAGCCATTAACTTTATGAAAATGCAAGGCATCACTGTTCCAAATAAGATCAACACAGTAAATCCCAACTGAGAGTCATTGATAGGTTCCCAGAAACTTATTTTGAGCAAAAGATGCATAAGGAAAACAGGTCCTCAAATCATATCCTTTCATGATATTTAGACCAGGTTTGTTGTTTTTTCTTACCTATGTTACAGACACAACACTGAACAAAATGATGTGACTCAAGAACCTGCTATCATGTACAGGAAGGTTGCCAGAGCAATGAATTGTAATTGGTTCACATATCACCTGAAAGAAGTAAAGGTGTCTCATCTTACCTTGCAGGATCCACTTGGACTTGTCTTGAACTTGAGGATATTAAAGAGAGAAGAGCAGATAGTAATTAAATACTGAGAACCTCCCATAAGTTCTCAGGTGTCCTCCAAGGTCTCACCTGATTTAGATTCTCTCCTTCTACATTTCCCTCCACTACTCCCACATCCTTTCCATCCTCATCTGTGGCCCAAGAGAGTTGGGAAAGGTGGATGAAAAGGACAAGTGAAGTGCTCTAAGTCATTGCGATCAAATTCAGAGATGAGTCTGCATCACTTTACCTGATTTCAAGACTCAGCTTAACAGGTGAGGAGGAAAATGGATGCATCTTGAGGAGATTAAGCAAGTGAAACAAGTCAGAAAGTGAAAGACAGATACCAAATGATTTCACTCATTTATGAAATAAAAGTAACCAAAGAAAACAAACTGCAAATCTCAACAAAAATAATTCTTAGACGCTGGGAAAAAAAATATACTGGTTAGCAGCGGGAAAGAGGAATTGAAAGGGAATAAGGGAAGGAAGGGGCTAGCTCATATGCATGGGAAGTCTGGTGGAGGGAGAGTGAAGCATGTGCACATATGGGAGTGTGAAAACATACTCCCAAAATGATATGGTTACTTAAATGACTATGAAATTAATAAAAGTTGAAGAAGAAAAAAAAAATCAGGTGGGAATTAGCCCATTAGAACTAAGTTTCCATCCTAAAACCAGATGAATCCACTCTTGCTTCTGCTATGATAACATCCCCACCAGGGCCTCCCGCCTAAACCAACTTTTAGCACATTCTGTTTGAGAATCCTGCTTCCAATCTGAGCCCCGTGCTTGGGGCAGCCACCTTCTGTGAGGCCAACTTGAGAGGACTATGTTAACTTGTCTGCCTGAGGAAGTCCCTATTCTTGGTTTGAGCTACCACCTAATTTACCACCATAATTTCCAGGTAGTGTGTTTAGTCTGTACAACCAAATTGATATTACCCTGCTCTGGCGCTGGCCTCCACCCCAGGCACTTGTCCTATCCCAGGGGCCATGTCTGAGTCAAAAGTCCACACCCTCCTTGTCTGCTGCATCCCTGCTCTTTCTCATCCAGTTTTAACAAGATGAAGCACAGGTTGGTCTTCTCATAACAGCTTTCTCTGTCAAATCATTCTCTATTGGCCAGACAGGAGGCCAGGGGGCCAGAATGGACATGTGGTGATTTAGAAAAGGCTGAGAAATTCTTGTCAGGGATCTCATAATTCGACTCAGGAACAGCAGAAACTACAGGTTTAAAGAGGTTAGTCAGCAAATTCTTACTAAGCACCTACTGTGTCCAGACACCATCTAAGCCCCAGACCTTTCTTCTTTAAAACAAAACAATTTTGCTTCCCCCCACCCCCTCAGTGTAGTCCCCCATAGAGTTTCCTTCCCCAATGTACCTGTGCACCATCACCTCAGTCCCCTGTGTGCCCTCCCTCCCTCCCTCTGATCCCTCTCCTGCCTCCTCCCCTGCAGGATGTCTCTGATTTATAATAGTCTGTTTTGCTTTGTGTGTTTTGTACTGTTATTGTTTTTTTTACACTGACATATTATTGGAGT